>NC_081304.1:24563992-25228159 GCF_030435805.1 Mustela lutreola | reverse complement strand
CCCCTATCCCTGGACAGGCTGACAATGAAACCATCCAAAACAGACCAACATATATTGGAAAGTCCTTCTTGATGTCAAATCAAGAATCTTCTTGCTGCAAGATCTATCCATCAGGCCTCCAGCAGATGTAAAGTCCACATGATCACTGCTCCTCCTGGGACCCCTCTCTACCCCACCATCCTTTCTATCTCAAGCTCTTTTTGTGCTCTCCAACAGGTGGGACATGGAGGTCTTTGCATTTAGCCAACAGTTGGAGTAAATCTATTCTACTCACTGATGCACAAATTCCAAGGCCCCCAGAACTGGCAACCTAGCAACTTGTTTGGGGGATCCTTAGAACCATAAAATACAAGTACTGGGGCGCCTGGGTGGCTCAGTGGGTTAAAGCCTCTGCCTTTGGCCCAGGTCATGATCCCAGGGTCCTGGGATCGAGCCCCACATCGGACTCTCTGCTTGGCAGGGAGCCTACTTCCTCCTCTCTCTGACTGTCTCTCTGCCTACTTGTAATCTCTGTCTGTCAAATAAATAAATAAAATCTTAAAAAAAAAAAATACAAGTACTGATTTGTTCTCCCAAACAGGAAAAGAGCTGTTCACTCATTCACTCGTTTTATAAATATTGATGGATACCTACTGGGTACCAGGCACTGTTCTCGGCACGGGGAGACACTAGAAAAGGAGTCAGGCAGGGGCCCTGACCTGGAAAGCTCTGCTCCAGCCAGATCAAGAATGTGTTTAAGGGGCTCCGCAGAAGAATGGGGGCTTTTTTGTTTCCAGAAAAGGCCTTGGAGGGAGAGAAGGAGTTCAGCTGTCCATGGAAGCCCTGGGGAGAGACCCCGCCCACCAACCATCCCAGAGGCTCCAGGGACTGGGACATCTCTTTCCCACTTGCTACCCCTACCTGCCTGGGCCTGGGGCTCACAGGCTGGAACATCTGGAAGGGCTGCTGTGGGGTCCCACCCGCTCACCTCCACCCCGAGTGAGTGCGGGGGAGGCTGGCGGGGGAGCTGAATGGGATGCTGGCTGGGCAACTTTGTAAACTTTTTTGAAATTCGGGATTTTCTGTCTTCTGTGTTGACAGCTCTCAGGTGTCCGGGGCCAGAGGCAGCTTCCACAGGTACTCGGGATCCTATTCAGAAGTTCCTGAGACTTGGGGATCTGCCTTCGAAGCACTTGCAAAATGGGGCCCCTGGGCCTATGGAAGGGGTGGCATTTCGTCTCTGGTGGACCAAGGGTCGGGGCCTGGGCTGTCCCCCCATGCTTCCAAGGTCTGCTGAACAAGAAGCTGGACACCCCAACCTGCGGGGGACTCCTGTGACATGCTACCCTCCATCCCACTCAGCATCTCACTCCTCTGGCCTGGTGTCTCCAGAGAGCTCGTCACGGCTTGTCTCCCTCCCCATACCTCGGGGGCCTCCTCAGTCCCTGTGAGCTGTGGGGCAGGAGATGGTGGGGGCGGGGAAGAACCACGAAAGGATGTTATTAGGTCCAGTCAAATGTGGAATATGGATGTATGGATGGTCGATTAGATAAAATACTGTACTGAAGCAAATTTATGAGACTGTAACTGTACTGTGGTTAGGAAGAGAACGTCCCTGTTGTTAGGAAATACATGCAGGACTACTCAGGGATAGAGGGCCATGATACACGAAACCTACCCTCAGATGGTTCAGGGGAGGAAAGATACACACGCACAAATGCATAAAGAGAGAGAGAGAACGAAAGAAAGAAAGCAAATGGGCTAAAATATTAAGAACAGGACGCCTGGGTGGCTCAGTGGGTTAAGCCTCTACCTTCGGCTCAGGTCATAATCTCAGGGTCCTGGGATCGAGCCCCACATCAGGCTCTCTGCTCAGCAGGGAGCCTACTTCCTCCTCTCTCTCTGCCTGCCTCTCTGCCTACTTGTGATCTCTCTTTGTCAAATAAATAAATAAATTCTTTAAAATATTAACAACAGATGAATCTGTGTGAAAGCTTGGCTAATCTCTCTGGGCTTTAGCTCCCCCTCCGCCCCACACTCCTCCCGCGCAGTCCAAGGATGGGGTGGGGGGGCGTCCCTGTGTCTCACTCCTTCTGTTATCCCTAAAATAGTGCCTCGCCCACAGAAGACACTCAGAAGTAAAAGCGGGGGGGCTCCTGGGTGGCTCAGTCAGTTAAGCGTCTGCCTTCGGTTCAGGTCGTGGTCTCAGAGTCCTGAGATCGAGTCCCGAGTCAGGGTCCCTGCTCCGTGGGGAGCCTGCTTCTCCCTCTCCCTCTGTCTACTGCTCCCTCTGCTTGTGCACTCTCTCTCTCTCTGTCAAATAAATAAATAAAATCTTTTTAAAAAAGAAGAAGTAAAATCAATGAATACTGGAGCCTCTTGTGTTTCCATCTTTATGTCAATATTTTCCTCCCTCTCTCCCTTCCTTCCGTCACTCACTTACAGAAAAACGTCCCCTCGTCACTCACCAGACACCCCCCCCGCCAGTAACCCTGGACATAGGGGGATGACAGGAGGACCCCCTAGCTTGGTGCTTCTTGATGGTTCGGAGGGGGTCTCTGGCCCATATTTGGATGCCCCTGACCCCTGTCACCTTCGTCTGGGCCTCTCTGTGGGGTGGGAAGCAGGAGGGACTACGTGGAGTGGTTGAGGGCCTAGGCCCTGCCACAGGGTCTTGGTGGTTCCTTCCTCCCTGCCTTCCTCAGCCTGTTTCTCTCCTCTCCTTCTTCCTCGGAGGATGTACAAGCTCCCAAACCCAGGGCAGCTGGGCTGCGGGCCAAGGGTCCAACCCGAGAAAAGCCTCCCTCCTTTCTTCCACCGTCCGACCCCTTCTCCTCACTCCTGGGCCTGCCATCACGCCTGCCATCCGGGCCTCCTGAGGTGACATCACCAGGTCTCCCCCCACGCACACACTCCCCATGGCGGCAGAGACTCCCAGCACCATCTCCCCATCTCGCCATCTCTTCTCTGGCACATCAAAGGCCCAGGCAGGAGCGTCCCCTCCTCCCGGCCCCGGAGGGGTAATCAGAGCCCGGTACATGTGTAAATGCTGGGTCCTCAAATAAATAAATAAATACTGGAACACGTCGGGCCTCCCGCCCCTCACTGCTGCCCGTCGCCCCAGGCTGGGACCCAGGCACCAGGCCAGCCCCTGACGAGGTCTTGGGGACCGCCTGGAGCTAGAGGTGTATGTGAAGAGTTTCGCGTGGGCTGAGCCAGAGTTATCCTCAGCAGCATCAAAAAGACTGTGTGTTGGGGGGGGGGGTGCGGGGAATCTATGGGGGAAAGGAGGGTCCCTCAGCAGGTGACCCCCATCTCTCACAACCACACCCTTGCTACCTCATACGCAAGCCGCCACCCCCTCCCACCTCTTTGAACTACAAAGTCCGCCTGCCTCTTCCAGCAAGTCCAGCTTGCCTCCCTCAACAGCAGGAAGAAGAAAATGCGGCAGGGATTACAAATTCATGGGACGGGCTCCCCTGGCCACGCCAGGGCACCCCCTCCCCCACAACCTCCATTCCCATGGTGGAAGGCAATGGGTGGGCTGTATCAAGCACCTGAAGTCAGGAGGAGGAAGAGGAGGGGTCGGAGCACCCACTCAGCCCACATGGAGCTAAAGGCTGGAAGGAGAGGGAGCCCCCCACAGTCCCACACCAGGAGCGCTACTTTCCGCTCCTGGTGGGCCGGTGCATGGCACAGGAGGAAGTCACAGCCCTCCATCCTGGCTAACCAGCTCATGTGACCCTGGGCCAGTCACTTAACGTCTCTGAGCCTCAACGTTATCATCTGTAAAACAGTCACACACACACCCCTGGCCCACATACACACCCTGCACTGCCTCTCCCACGGGGGAGCGGACAGGCTCATTAGAGATGACCCAGATGAATTGCCCCCAAACTGTAAAGTGTGGTGCCCCTGCAGGGCTTGCCTCCACGGCTGAAGGCAGGACACCTCCATGGGAAGGATGTTCCCTTTTAGTTGCCGACTCCCCTTCAGGGCCCTAGCAACAGAGCAGGCACTCCAAACACGTTGTCTGAAGAAATGATTTTTAAAAAATGAACAAATCCTAGATTTAACTTCAGCTATTTTTACATTTTTGGCCATGTCATCCTGCTGTCCTCATTTTTCTGGCTGAGGACACCTTTGGAGAATCTGATGAAAGCTATGGACCCTTACCCTATACTCACATTCAAATATGATTTCTGGATCACACACACACCCCCCCCCCCCAGTTGCCTGGGCCTGGAAACCCCATCATATCGAGGGACCCTGCCTCCTGATGCCTCTGCTGCTAACGACAGTATGTGAAGTCCTTTCTTCCTGGGATTTTTATGGTTGTGATCTCCCCTCTTACCAGCAACCCTGCACCTGTTCCCCTTTGGCAAATAAGGAAACTGAGGCCCAGAGACGTGAAATGACTTGCAGGGGCCAACGGCGAGGCCGTGTTAGAGTCTGGGTTCCCTGAATGGGTCTGACTCCCAAAGGCTTCAAAGCCTGGGCTGTTTCCAGGTTTTGCTCCCCAGAAGTTAAGTTTCTGTCTTGGGCTTCAGAGCCCCCAGGTGGGGCCCCTACACGAGACAGTGCAACACCTTACTAGGAAGAGTGGCAAGTGGGGGGCCCACGTGTGGGGGCAGACAGAGGCAGGCTGATGAGCAAAGGGGGCACACACTAGAACAGAAGCCCCAAGAGAATATTCTGTTGGGCTTTGACCCCCCGTGTGGGGCAGGAGGCAGAGGGCAGGGGCAGAGTGCGGGGAGCAGGGCTGGGGCAGTTTGGGGAGGAAGAGGAACACAGAGAAAGGCAGCCCTCTCTGGGAGAGCACCCAGAGTAGGGTGGGCACAGGTCAGACTCCCTTGGGTGGGTTAGTGCAGGGAAATGGGTGAATACTATCAGCTTACTCGTATACTGACCACATGGAAGGACCTATGTGCCAGTGCTGTGCTAAGTGATGTAAACACTTTTCTGGCTTGGTCCTCATGAGTCTCTGAAGTAAGAAAGAATTATCACTGGCCCCACTTTACAGATAAAAGCAATTTATCTAGCAGTAAGTAGCAACTCCATGCACAGAGTAGGAGTGCAATTAATGTTAAATAAATGGATGGCTGAGTGGATGGATGGATGGATGGATGGATGGATGGATGGATGGATGGATTGGTGGATGGGTGGATGGATGGACGGATGGATGGATGGGTGGATAGGTGGATGGATGGATGGATGGATTGGTGGATGGGTGGATGGATGGACGGATGGACGGATGGGTGGATAGGTGGATGGATGGATGGATGGATGGATGGATGGATGGATGGATAGATGGGTGGATGGATGGATGGATGGATGGATGGATAGATGGATGGATAGATGGATGGATGGGTGGATGGATGGATGGATGGATCAATGGATAGATGGATGGATGGAAGGATTGGTGGATGGATAAATGGATGGATGGATGGACAGATGGATGGATGGATGGATAGATCGGTGGATGGATAGATCGATGGGTGGGTGGATAGGTGGATGGATGGATGGATCAATGGATAGATGGATAGGTGGACGGGTAAACCTAGATCTTTCTGATCCCCAAATTTAGCTCTTAACTTCTCCCTAATTCTTAAAGGCAGTAAGGAAGGGGGATTGCTAGAACCTTCCAGGGGCCCCAAAGGAAAGGCACCCTGGCTATTTTCATTACTTCATTTCATTCTGAACAAAATCCAAAGTCACTGCCACACTCTCTAAGCCCCTCCCCATCTGATTCCAGAAGAATCTCCTCCCACCCCCACCCCCATTCATGCCCCTCCAGCCACAGTGGAATCCTGGAGATTGTATCCAGCAATCTCTCCCCGCCTCCTGGTCTTTGCAGTACTGTTTTCTCTGCCTGAGCTGTCTCCCAGGAGCTGTCCACCTGGCTCTCTGCTCAGGTGTCTCCTTCTCAGAGGCCTGCTGAGTAATTTATCTACACTATCACCCGGTCACTCCCTCTCCCGAACCTGCTTTAGCTTTTCTCCTAAGCAGTTGTAACCAACTAACATCTTATCTATCTGTGTAAAGCAGGAGCTCTGTTTTCTTTTTTTCCCCCTTCCTTTTTAAAATTTATTTAAATTCAATTAATTAACATACAGTGCATTATTAGTTTTGGAGGTTGAGTCAGTGATTCATCAGTCACACAGCATCTTCTTTACGGTTGTATTCCCAACACCCATAACAAAACTCAACGTCAATATATATGTGCTGAATAAATAAATGAAGGGCTCTGACCAGTCCCAAGAGAAAGGCAGAGAAGGCTCCAGGGCACTGCTGGTGTACACATGTGCTAAATCCATGGGAAAAACTGCCCCTCCTCCAAGAAGTCCTCTTGGATTTATACTTTTTTCAGCCAAAAAAGGAAAAAAAAAAAAAAAAACCTAGTATTGAGAAGTCCTTGCTGCACCCAGTAGGACACCTTGACTCACTCCTGCTCTCTCGCTCCCCACCCCGATTTCCCTTTCCTGTGATCTTTCCAGGTGCAGGGGGAATATAGGGAGGGAAGCTGGGCTCTGGGATGCCCGCCTGGCCAGCCTACAGCAGCCTGCCCCAGCCAGGAGGTGGGAGGCGGTGCCCCAGGCTTAAGGCGTGAATGGGGCAGGAGGTGGATGAAAGACAGCCAGTGCTGCTGGCCTAACGTACAAAGGGGACCTGAGCAGGTGTGAGGGAGGCCTGGGGGCCGGCTGGGAGGAGAAACTGAATCTGGAGTAAGAGATCAGTTTCACTTGCCGCGTGTGAATTTCCATTAGCTTTCTTTGGCTGTCAGTCATGTGCAGGGACAAAACTCCTGCTGAAGAGGCAGGGCCTGGGGGTGGGGGCTCTTGTTTCTCCTAGCCAGTCTCCAGCAGCGTCTCTACTTCCCAGGAGGCAGTACATGGCCAACGGGAGCTTAGGGAGGATGGTCCAAAGCTGTCATTTTGTAATGGGACCAGAGAAGCCTGAGTAGTCACTCGCCTAGGTCACATAGCGACCAGCAAAGCTGGGACCTGAATCCAGAAGTCCTGGGTCTGGTGTCAGCTCTTGGCAACTGATTTTTATATTCAGTCCATCCTATCTGCTGGGGGCCCACTGCTGAAGTCTCCATGGGAGCAGCAATCCCTGCTTCCTTACTGCCTTTCAGAATTAGGGAGAAGTTAAGAGTTAAATTTGGGGATCAGACAGACCTAGATTTACCTATTCATCTGTCCACCCATCAGTCCATCCACTCAGCCACCCATTTATCTAAATTGGGCTGTGTCTGGATGGCACACGGAGAGGAGGGGACAGGCCCAGGGCAGGGACCAGACAGGGTGCTCCCTGGACAAGGGTGCCACGGCCAGACAAGTTGGGCAGGCAGAACTGGGCCTACCCAAACAGAGACCCAGCTCCAAAGAGCACTGTCATTTTGAGAGGACACCTTGCTCCGCAAAACTGCCCAGGGCCATCCTGAGCCCCACCTCCCACAACAGCTGCATTGCCCCAGGCAATGGAGGAACCTAAGGAGGGGGACAGGGGAGGGTCTGTGGTCTGGGTGGGAGTGAGAGGGAAGGGGCCACAGAGGAGGGGAGGGAGGGGGAGGGGGAGGAGGAGGAGGAGGAGGAGGAGGAGGAGGAGGAGGACAAAGCCGGCCTGTGTGGCACCTGAGACATTCCCAGTCTCTGCCCTGTCCCTCCCTGATCCTCCTCTGGATCTGGTGGGAACAATGCCCCCATTGAGGCCCATACCCCCAGGGATAACATCTCTCTGTCCCCCAGGACAGGAGCCAAGCAGGTGAGCCTGGTGGGGGGCTGGGAGGCCATTCTGCAGAGCAAAAGAGGCAGGACCTCCCAGGGATGGAGCAAAGGTCTGGAGGGCAGAGACTTCCCCACTGGAGAAGTCTCCCTCTGCTTCCTCTGTGGCCAGAACAGGGGGCGGGGAGATGGTGGTGGCCCCAGCAGGTGGCATTAGGGTCAGATTCCTGGGTAGGACAGCAACTTCCCAGTCTGGGTGGAGCCCTTCGCTGCTCTGAAAGGCAGTGCAGGAGTACCAAGGCTCCAGCCCCTAATCACAGCAGTTGCTGGTGGCAGTTTGGGAAGTTGGCAGTGTGGGAAGAAGGCCCAGAGAGAGGAGACCTAATCAGGAGAGATGCAACAGAAGAATCGGGTCAAAGACCAAGAGTGTCCCAACCTTGTTTTTATAGGGGAAGTAACAAGATACGCTCGAAATGGCTTTTCATGTCAGAAATAGAAATGGCTATCACCTAGTTAGGCCACTTTCTGTATTTCCAAATAAGAAGCTGCAAATGGGGGGCCTAGGTGGGTCACTTGGTTAAGCGTCTGATTCTTCATCTTGACTCAAGGTCATGATCTCAGGGTTGTGAGGTTGAGTCCTGCACTGAACCCAGCGTCGAGCCCCACGTTGGGCTCTGTGTTGGGAGCGGGAGCCTGCTTAAGATTCTCTCTCTCCCTCTGCCCCTTCCGACTTCTAAAAAAAAAGAAAGAAGAAGAAGAAACTGCATTTGCTCTCATTTTATTTAAAACATATACATATGTTTTTAAATATTTTATCTATTTGAGAGAAAGACAGACAGACAGAGCACTAGCAGGGGGAGGCAGATGAAGGGGGCAGAGGGAGAAGCAGACTCCCTGCTGAGCAATGCAAGGGGGGGTGGGAGGGCTCAATCTTAGGACCCTGGAGATCATGACTGAGCCCAAGGCAGATGCTTAACCCATTGAGCCACCCAGGTGCCCTTCATTTGCTAAAAGAAATTCAGTACTGCAGATTTCTCCCTTTATTGGGCACCCACCTGTGTTGGGCAGTCCTGGCCTGGTGGGGGGGTTGAGGGGGTGGGTTGGTGCTGGGTAAAAGGACCACTCTTGGCCACAAGGGAAAAGGGGCCATCTGGGGACTCACCAGGACCCCACTCCCTGGCCAGGAGACCCAGCAGGAGATTCAACCTCTCTGGGCTCAATAATTCAGCTCTACTTTGGGGATGGAGGCCCCAGTGGCCCACCCTCAGCAGGCGTGGCCATGTCCGCCTCTGCCATGGGACTCTGGGGGCCCGCAGCTGTGAGTCTTGGCCGAGAACAGGGCCCGGCACATGCTGGCCACAGAGGTTCAGTAACTGTCCACTGAACTCACTTCCGACAGGGTGTGGGTGAAAGTTTTTAAAGCATGAGAGCTTCTATCAACATGAATAACAACCAGCGACATGAAGGAAGGCCGTTCCTTCCCTCACTAGCTCCCGAAACTGTTGAATGAACAGGGGTTGAGCACTCAACAGGGGTTGAGCCCCTTCTGAGTGCTGGGGATACGAACATGAAAGGATGTGGCCCTGCCCTCAGGAAAACCACCCCAACCACTCCTTCAGGGCCTTGGTGGGGCACCAGCCCCCTCAGTGAGGAGACAGTTTCAGAGCTGAGCCTCGAAGTGGTGGCTGCTTTGCAAGTGAGTTGGTTGGCCAGGGGTGAGGAGGGCACAGCAGGTGGAGGGCACGACATGTGTGAAAGTGAGTGAGAGCCTGGGCCTTGCTCAGAGAGGCAGAGGGAGGAATTTGGTTGTTTTTCTGCAGGCGATGGGGAGCCATGGAAGACTCTTAAGTAAGGGAAGTTCTCCCCTCCAACCAGGTCCTTTGGAGAAAGCCCGGCTGCCGCAAAGAGGCCAGGCTGGGAAGGAGGGATATAAAAGTCCACACGGGCTGTGGTGGGGCCTGGCCCAGCAGGGAGAGGGGGTGAGCTGGAGACTGGCAGGGAAGGAGACACGAGAAATGGGGGAGGAAGCTGGCTTGAGGGAGAAAGCCACACACTCCAGGCTCTCAGCGGATAGAACTGGAGGCAGAGGAAGCACTTCACAGCAGGAAGGACATCTTGGAGGACACTTAAAGGGAGCCTTCAGCCCGCGTGAGGCTCCTCCCTGCAATGGCTGCTCACAAAACTTCAGTGACGGGAAGCTCACTACCTGTCATTGAACCCATCGCATGGTGAGACAGTTCCAGCTGATGGGGAAAGGGCTTCTTCCAGTCCTGTGCAGACATGTAAAAGCAAAATTGGTCAAGGGACGGAGGGATGGATGGACAGGCATGAAGAACATGGAGACATTGAGACGGAGGGTTAGTTAAAAGAGCCAGTCTCCATATCCCTTACACCCAGCTTGCAAGCTCCAGCCCGGATCCTCCCTTTCCAGGCCCTGATCCCTCCTACCCTCTCCTCCAGGAAGCCCGCCCTTACTTCCCACCTCTGCAGCTTCTCCTCCGTCTCCTCTGGTTCACCAGCCCTGACCAGTTGGGTTGGATGTCTCTCTAGGTCCTGCCCACCCCCTAGCTGCCTGAGAAAAAAAGGAAGAGCCGAAGGAGCTCATTTCCCTGGGGCAACGCTCCTTGTCCCTTGGGGTCTATATGAAGCCCTATCAGCTGAGGAAATGATCAGACCGGATCTTTCCCAGTGCCAGACCAGTCCCCATCACATCGGCACACCTTGCAGGTGCTGGGGCAAGGGGGAAGACAGCCCAAACAGCCACCCAGATGGGCTTCGTCCCCTCGGCCTCAGAGCCCCTCTGCTGGGGGTGGGGTGGGGCAGGCCACCTGCTTCAAGGTGCTCCCTCCTGGGACCTCAGCTCCAGGCGCCTACCCTCGCTCTTCACTTCGCACAGCTAGAGAAGGGGCTAATGACCCCCCCCCTCCACCAGCCCCCAACCAACAGGAGGGGCAGAGGAATGCTGGCCAGGGCTTGGCAGGCCCCACATGAAAGCTCACAAACCTGTGAGGAATTTTTATCCTCCTGGGGATGGGGGTGGGAAGGGAGGAATGTCACCTGGAAACCATCCACCCTTTCCTTCCCTCTCAGGAGCCCTGGGCGTTGAAAAATTAGGAAATCTAGACCCCCCCAAAACCAGCCATGTCCTTTTTATAGACTTGCCTGGATTTCCAGGCCTCACTTTTTAAAAAGCTCTCTCTCTAGTAATAACAATAAGTAATAATAATAGCATTTACCGTGGTCCCGGCACAACTCCAAACTGTGCAAACTCTTTGCAATTCAATCCTCTCATTATCCCGAGGAGGCTGGTGCTCTTACTTCCTCGTTTTATAGATGTCAGCGCTGAGGCAACAGAGAGGTTAGGTCATTTGCCCAAGGTCCCACAGCAACCAAGTAGCAGGATGAGAGCCTGAACCTTTATCCCACTTTCCAAAGTCCAGCTCTACGCCGCAACTCATTTCCTCCAGACCCAAGCAAGAAAGGGCTGAATTTCCAAGGCATGACGGTCAAGAGCGGACGGGAAGCTGGATTCCTAACTTGTCCGATTTCCTCCTGCCGCCCCAGCACCCCCCAGCTGCAGATCTCAAGTCGGCCCTTCCCCGGGAGGAAACTCTCTTCCAATCTAGCTGGAAGAGGGCAGGCTCTTCCAATCTAGCTGGACCCCAGTTCAGGGAGATGAATGGGCAACTATATCGCCAAAGGGAGAGGTATAGAGCTCACGAAAGCGGATTCTGGGAAAAATCTGACCTCTACCGCTTACAGCTGTGTGCTCTTGAGCATGACTTCATATTTCTGAGCCTCAGTTTCCTCATCAGGGAAGTGGGGAGAGCGATAGGACTTATCTCTATAGGGCCATTAAGAGGATGAAACATGTCATCTGCTGAAATATTTCCCCCGTGCCTGATATGCTGGGGGCCCGCAGGGGAGCTTGGCCGTGCCCACTGCCCAGCAGTTGGGAAAGTGCAGGATCAACAAGAGGGGAGTGGGTCAGCTTTGCCACTGGCCCTGCCTCCCTGGAGGGACCCAGTCAATACCACAGCCCCTTTGTGACACTTTGGGCTTTTCATGGGTAAACCAGTGGGCCAGGGGCAAGGGCTCGGGCAGACCCCTGGCACCTCGAAGCCAGAGAAGAGCCAGATTGGGGCCAGACCCATGGGCATTGAGTCTTGAGGTCTGTGAGACTTCGGGAACTGCCTGCCCCTGCCAGCACTGGTCTCCCCTCCACGTTCCCCAAGGCTAACACTCCATAAGTGTTTATCTTCTCTCTTCTCTCTGTCCAGCCTCCTGTCTCCTTAGTGGGGAGGGATGATGTCTGCAGGCTCCATGCCTTTGGGGGAACAAGGACAGGCCTCCCCAGGAGAAGAGCAGATGTTCCCCTCCAGCTGTTTGGTGTTAATCAGCCCTGGGGGCTGTGGGGGATCTGCTGGGGCCCTTCCCCTGGGGGTTCAGCCTGAGAGTGGCTGCAAGTGGCCTCCAGCCTGGAGCAGAGGGCTGAGCAGCTGGGGGAGGGGATGAGAAACAGGAGAGTCATGGGACACGACCCTATCTGCCCCTTGGGGTCTGAGTCCTCAGACACTGAGCCCGTGGGCTGCTGGCGGAGGGAATGCAGCCAGACCAGACTCCCTTCTTCCTCCCTGCCCTCGTGCGTCCCTCCAATCCTCTGTTCTCAAGCAAGGTCATTTCCTTCTTTTTTTTTTTTTTTTTTTTTTTAAGATTTTATTTATTTATTTGACAGAGAGAGATCACAAGTAGGCAGAGAGGCAGGCAGAGAGAGAGGAAAGGAAGCGGGCTCCCTGCTGAGCAGAGAGCCCGATGCGGGACTCGATCCCAGGACCCCGGGATCATGACCTGAGCCGAAGGCAGCAGCTCAACACACTGAGCCACCCAGGCGCCCCAAGGTCATTTCCTTCTGAGTACCCATCCTGCCATCCAAAATGGCCATGTCTGGAGGCACCTGGCTGGCTCAGCGGGAGGAGTGCGTGACTCTTGATCTCAGGGTCGTGAGTTTGAGTCCCACAATTAGGTGTAGAGATTACTGAAGAAAATAAATAAAATTTTAAGCAAAACAAAACAAAACCACACAATGGCCATGTCTCCTAACCATCCCCCGCCTTCTCTGGCCTGTCCTCCTACTCCGGGAAGTTCTCTGGGACCCAGAGGAGAACAGATAACTGACTGTTGTCTTCATAGTTCATTCCCTTGCTAGGATGAACCCCTCCCACCTGCTGCTTTTCCACAAGAGACATTGAGTCAGGACTCAGTCTCTGGACTTGGTGATTTGCCGAACCAGGGACCCCACAGAGAGTAGGCTTCAAGGTCACAAGAGCTACAGGGAAACAACTAGGCAGGCAGGCTCTGAAGTCAGACAGACATGGTTTGGGTTCCCTGTACCACCACTTTCAGGGAGCATGCTAACTTACCCTCTCTGTGCCTCAGTTCCCTATTGTGGAGTGGGAAATGAGACCATATATGCAAGGTGCCTGGCCCTACTCTTATGATGATGTTTATTACAAGGGCCATACCTCAGAACCCTGACATCCTAGGCTCCCATATTCTTGGGACCACAGGGTTATGGGCTTCAGGGCAGCTCACCTTCACCCCTTCTGTTTTTCTCCTCCAGCCTGCCCTTTCTGGAACTCTCAGACCTGAGTTCCCAAAAGCAAGGACCCTTCCGTGATAGTCACTGTCCGTGGCACTCCCTTGGGGCATTTTGATGACAAGGTGGCCCAGGTGGGTTAGGAAGCCTCTTCCTGACTCCCTCTCTGAAGAGTTCCATTCCTGGCCCCAAGGAGGTGTTTGAATCAGGGGAGTCACACCCAAGTCCATGCTGAGCCTGTCAGCCGGGACCCAGGGCCTGGAGAGGCCTCAGCCTCAGAATCCTCTCAAAGCCTTGACCCCTAGGACCCTGGGACCATGCAAGGTGGGCAAGGATAAAATAGGACACGGCCTCTTTCAGGTCTGGCTCACTGTGGGGGCTGGAGGCCAAGGCCTCATGGGTATGTGGCTCCCCACTTCCTCATCACTGCCCGACTTGCTGGGCTTCCTGTAAGAGGTGGGCTCAGGAATGGCTCGTTCAGGGTCTGAACGGTCAGTGGCTGTGTGCAGAGGACAGTCTGGGCTCTGAGGTGTGAAGACATGGAGCTGGGAGGGGTGGGGGTGAGGGTAGGAGGAAAGTAGCAGGAGAGACACTCCCAGAGGGCTTCTGGAGGCCCCCAGCTTGGATGGGGAATGGAGTCCTGTTAGTATTCGGCCGCTAATGCCGAGTCTGTTGTCTGGGAAGCTTCTGGGCTCCTGTTCCCAGGAGAGGTTGTGTCCAGTAGATCCCAGCCCTGGCAGTCGGGGAGGCTCCTTGAAATCAGCCAGCTGTCCCATCAGGGGTGGCCCAGCCCTAACCAGTCAGGTTACTTTGGACGGTCACCACCCTCTGCGCAGCTCCCCCGTTCTTTTCCATGGCATTCCTGCCCTGGGCCCAGCTGGTATGCGCACAGGACACACCGGGGGTGGGTAAAGGAGCTAGCCTGGGCATTTGGGTTCCACAGCTGCTCAGGCCAGGGGAGGAGGGAAGAGAGGACAGACAGACCTTTCCAGTCTGTGCCCCAAAGCCCACTGGTAGATTGCATTCCACTTGCCAAATCGAAGTCCTCTCTCTTGTGGGCCTTTGAGACACTTTGGGCTCTGAAGAAAGGGCAGGGCCCAGAGGGGTGTCAGACACAGGGAGAGGACGGGAAAGGAACTCCAGTTCCATCTGACACTCCCCTGGCGGAAACACACGGCCTGGCCTCTCTAACCTCCCTCTGCCCTTGGTCCCCCCTCTTCTTTCCCGCCCTTCCTGGGGCGCCCCTCGATGTCAGGAAAGCCTTACAGATTCTTCTTCCCTCTGGCCAGGCTCAGCTCTCCATCTTGCCACCAAGTGTGTAAGTCAAGTGCCGCAAAAAGGGAGCTGCTCCCGTGGGCTTGGTTCCCATGCCTGGCTGCCCACTAGGAACTTCCAGGAAGCAGAGCAGAAACATGCGGTCTTGCTGGGTGTGGAACAAGTGTGCACGTCCCTGGGCACCAAGCCTAGCAAATAACCTTCCACTGCTGCAAAGGAAACAACGAGCCAAGTGTCCTGCACCTGCTGCTCTGAGCCCAAGGACCAGCCTCTGGGGGCCCAATGCCCTCAGGAAAAGAACCAGCAAGGGGCCAAGGGCAGCTCCCCGCATTCCAGGGACAACAGGCATGGCCCCCACCCACCAGCCAGGGCTGCACCAGGTTCTACCACCAATCTGCCCTCCCACAAAACGTGTCACCCACCAAGTGGGCAAATAGCAGCTCTTCCCCAAGCCACTTCTCTGGCTGCAGTCCCCAGGCAGGACCTGTTCATTTTACAAAGCCCCTCCTGCTTCCTGGCTTCTGCCTCTCCTCCTGACATTCCTTCAGAGGCACAGACATGTCTCTCCTTCTTCCAGGATTGCTCCCTTCACACCCTCCTAGCCCTGCTCCACATTCCCCTCCTCCAAGAAGTCCACCGTGATTTCCCCCTTCCACGCTGTTGGGTATTTAACCCCTGCCCCACCCCATCCCGGGCTCGCTAGATTCCCAGCACTAACACACCCGTATTCAAGCGAACCCGCGCAATGAAGAATAGGAGCGGTATTCTTGGTATTTATTATTCCTCAGGTGGTTGCAGAACTTTACAGTTTTCGTAACACTTCTCCATACGTTGGCTCAAATCATTAAAATAACGAAGGGAGGTAGACAGAGGGGGTTAAGCATCTACTTTTTTACGGAGGATACTGCAGTTCAAAGAAAGGAGGAGATTTGCCCAAGGTCGCCGAGACATCAGAGGACGCATCTCAACACCTCCTGACCTTCTGACTCAGGGACGCCCAGGCTGTCGGGGCTTATTAGTCTGGGAGGGCCTCCAGGAGGAAGTGTGCGAGTCCACGCGCGCATGCGCCGCCAGAGGAGGGCGGGAGAGCCCCAGGTGGAGAAGAGGCTCGAGGGGCGAGGGCTGGGTGGCGTGGGATCACGCCCGGCGGCGCGGGGCCGAAGCGCGGGGAGGGGGCGCCACGCTCACCACAAGGTTCCGCCCCTCGGCGGGCGCAGACAATGGGGTCGCTGTGCCCGGCCGCCCCCTCCCCTTGCTCGGCGGCCCGCGCCCGCCCCCTCTCCCCAAAGCTGCTTTCAATTTAAACGCCTCCAACCAGCGGGCGCTGCCCCGGGGGGCGCGACCGCAGCGCCGAGCGCCCCTGTAATTTCCGCGGGGAGCTGACCGGCTCAAACACGGCCCCGCGGTGCCCCGACCGCAGGCCCCGAGACCGGAGACGGCGCCCAGACAGCCTTGCCCGGGTCGTGGGAGCGCCACTGGGGCGGCCTCCACGGCGGCGCGCGCAGCCGGCCCGCCGCCTCCTCCAGGCAGCCCACCGCCACCAGGGAGACGCTCCTCCAGGAAGCCTGCCGGCCTTTGCCAGAGCGATGATGCCTTGTGGTCCCTCACTGCTCTGCAAGCTCAACTCCCTTTTAGGGAACGGGGAGGAGACAGGGTCGGGACTGTCCATTCTGTTTATCTGTTGTGGTTCCCCTCCTCAGACTAGAGGCTCCTTGAGGGCAGGGGTTCCTTCTTTTCAGACTGGGGGAATATGAGTGACCTGAACTGTAGTTCCTTACTTGCTTGCTGGGCAAGTGGGAGGGAGAGTCCTGCCCCCAGGTGAGAGAGGAGTACTCCCCCCCCCGCCTCCACAGAAGGCCCTAGTATGAATTGCCCTAAGAGGAGTGAGTGGGTGAGGGGAGTGGACAGACAGAATCTGTCTGCAGAGCCCTCGGCCTAACACAGACCAGGCAGAAAGGGCAGCTGCACACCTGGAAGAATTTTCTGAGTTCTGGCAAGGGCCTCCAGGGATTTCTCCAGGTTGGACCCTCAGATGTGAGGGTGAGGGTGTGGATCTGCCTGCGGTGGCAGATCTGGCCCGAAGTGCTTCTTCTGTTCCCTGCCGCCCTCTGCCTAGAATCAGTGCCTACCTCCCCTCACCCTGGAACTTGGGAGGGGACATGTTTAGCTAGTATGTAAGGGCGAGTTGTCTAAAGGGCCTGATTTCCTTGGATCTGGATCAGTGCTGCTTTCAGGCCTGTGTCGATGGGGCTCTATTGGAATTTTCCAGATTGTGTGCCTGTGTGCATGCGCGCGCACACTCTCCACTGGGGGCCCTAGCTTGTCCTGAGTGCTCTGCTCCACCTTGTCCCCTCCCCCCATGTCCCAAACACCCCTCTCTTTCCAGCCTGGCTGTTGTGGTGAAGCTAATCAGAAGTAATTATGGGGGAAGGAGGGATCCCGCGAGGGACCCCACAAAGACCACCTCATCCGCCCTGGCCCAGCCCTGGTGGCCCTGGCCCCCGGGGCCTAGGCCTGGCTCAGCTCTGCCTGGTGAGGCTGAACCCACCAACACCACCCCCGCCCACCGCTCTCCCCTCTCCCTGCCAGCCCCAACCCCCGGAGCCACAAGGAGGCTCAGACATCTGCGTTTGTCTCCATCTCCCTGAAGCTGTTCCGTCCCCATTTGTCCAGCCCACGTTCCGTGGGCTTCGCAAGCCAGAGCCCGTGCCGGCATTTAGAACTCGACTGGTTCCTGCCCTCATGCAGCAGCTCCTGGGACTCCGGTCAGTGTGGACCCTGCAGAGGGTCCCTCTGGGGTCACAGGCCACTTCAGGGAGGCCCTCCCTTGCCACCGTCTTGCTGACAAGAAGTGGCGTGGGGAGGCAGTGGGCAGAGCACACCAGGTCCGGAGGACTGTGAGGGACTTCCGCACCTCTACACTCCTTGCCTGGCATGGTGCCCAGTCCCCCCTCCCACCCACCGTTGACAGGTGTCCAGCCAACCCTGCTCCGTGTCTCCCTGTCCTGCCCTCCTGTCCTCCTCCAACCACCTCCTCCATCCACGTCCTTCTCCCCACTTCTTTGCTTGGGGGTCCCTCAGCAGTGCAAAGACCTGTGGTCAGCCCCTCTCAGTCACCTTCATGGGGTTCAAGTTCCCAAGAGCCAGGAGAGCCCTCATATGTGGACATCAGCTCCTCCTCTCTTTCATGTGCTAGGAAACTGGGGCCCAAATGGGTAGGGATAGGCGAGCAGTAGGTCTCTGAACCAGACTCCAGTCTTTGACTTCCCGTCCAACGCTCTTTCTGGGCAGCCCTCCCTGACCTGCACCTGAGGGCAGCTAGGTCCGTCCCTTCCTCCATCCTTTTGCTGTGCCTAGAGGACAGAGGATCAAGCGGGCTCCATGCCATCTTGTCTTCCTGCCCTGCCCCAGTAGCCTGGGCTCAGAGACTGGGCGGTGGGGTGGGAGCGATGGGAGAGGGGCTCAACTGAGGGGCTCAGCTGAGGGTCTCTAATTTGCTCTTGCCCCTTGATGTCCAGAGGAAAACAAGCCTCCTGTGCCCAAGAGATTTCCAAGCATAAACGGAGGTCAATGCCCCCCTCGCCTGCCCCGGAGGTGCCAAGGTGGTAATTAGGCTTGGGGGTGGGTCCTGGAACGGTGGGGGTGGTGTGGCCATTATCCCTGGGAGCTGAGCTGGGCAGGAGCTGTGTGGTCCAGGCAAATGGGTGGTTTGTAGGTGGTCTGGGGGAATGAATGAGTGAGTGTTTGGGAGGGAAGCTGGTGGGGAGGGAGTGGGGGTTGGGGCGGGGAGACAGAGCAGACAGATTGGAGAGCAAAGCTGGGTAGTCATGCCCTGGACTCACTGGTCTGGACCCCTGCCCATGTTCTGAGGCATCAGCTAGGAGAAGACCATGAAGCAAATTGGGGGGGGGGCCTCCCGAAGATGCTTGCCCTCAGTCTGTGCACTGGAGCACCCGGGCCGCCATTGGCTCCCTCAGCTTCAGGAAGGGAAAGGGAAGGAGGCGGGTGGAGGTCGTTCAATGCAGGGTCCCTGGCATGGTGTGGGTGCTGGCCTGCTGCCCCTTTGTGCCCATTCCCAATCCATGCTTCATCCCTCTCCTTGTTGGGCTTCAAAGGACACTTTGAATGAGCCCCTGGCCCTATCTCAACCTCATGGAGGCTGTGGGTCCTCAAGACGATCTCTCCTGGGGACACCTGCGTGGCTCAGTCAGTTGAGCGTCTGCCTCGGGCTCAGGTCATAATCCCTGGGGTCCTGGGATCAAGTCCCAAAGCGCTCCTTGTTCAGCAGGGGGTCTGCTTCTCCTCTGCTTGCCCAAAGCTTTCTCTCTCTCTCTCTCTAACAAATAAATAAAATCTTTTAAAAAAGTGATCTCTCCCTTTGACCCCCAGGATCCACCACCCACTGCTTCTCCATGTCAGATTGCACAAGGCCAGCCCAGGTTTCACTACCTGTGAAATGGGAGGAATCCCGGATTTAACTGTGGGAATTAAATAAGCCAGTGCGAGGCCAGGGTTCCTAAAATGGCAGTTGCAGCAATGACTCATGCCCCACAAGATGTCCCTTGTGTCTGGAGACCGGGTCTCCTCCCAGGAATGGGGGAGCTGTAAGCCAGGACTTGGCCATGACCCCTGGCATAGGGACCAGGACCAAGGCGGGCAAGCAGTGGTGTGAGCAGGTCACGGGGAGGAGGTAGGATTGCTGGGACTGTCCGGTGGCATCCTGCCTGGCCCCGGGCACATTCCTCCTCCCCCGCTCTCCCCACCTGCCACCTGGCCTCTGGAGCAAGAAAGAGTGCCGGGAGACTTCCATACAGGGCTCCCCGGAGGAAAGGAATAAACAGAGGGAGTGGGTCAGGTTGGGACTTCCTGCTGGGCTCCCACATGGAGGGAGGAAGACTCTAAGTCCTGGTTTCATCCTGTTGCCCCTCAGCACCTCGGGAGTATCCTCACAACAGGGGCGTGGTTTATGCCCTCAGACTGGGGGGGTGCTCCCTGAGGCAAGGGCTTGGGCTCTCGCCATCACCTTTCTGGGTCCCACAGCCTCACCCCACTGCTTGCTTAGATCCAAAATTCGCTATTAATGGGAAAGTCCCTGAGGAAGCTGGAGAGCCCCCGGAAAACCTGGGGAATTGCCTGGTGTCCTCTGATCTGGAAATGGGTGAGGTAGGGGGAGGGTGGTGTGTGCGGAGAGGCAGCCTCTAGATTAGGGTCATTCCCAAATCACCCGCCCTCCGCCCTTCCCTCTTCAAATCCAGGCAGGCTAACCCCTTCTCTCCCTCTGTGCTCTGCCCAAAGAGCCGCCTGCAGGGGGCAATCTGGGGTGGTGGGGACCATGGAGTGGGGGGATGATGAAGGAAGCCCAAATTCACAGCTGATGATACCCACGCTCAGTCTCCCTTCAGGAAAGAGAACCCCCCCCCCCCACCTACTCTATCCAAGTATGGATCGTGAGGCAAGGAGGTGGTGAGGGATTAGGGAGGAGAGGAGCTGGGCTAAACGGAATGCTTTTCCTAGGCTGGAACTGGAAGGATTTGGAGGCACTTGGGAAGTAGAGTTGGGAGTCATTCGGACAGAGTATAGACTGCGCTGGGCGAGCTGGGGGGACCGGAAGACCATCTCAGCCACCCCTTGGCTTCTGGGCCAAACATCACTGACTGACTACCTCTCAGACGACGTCTCCTGATTTAAGGTCTACTGCCATGAGCTTATGCTAAGGTCTCAGCATCCTCACCACGGAGAGAAAAACACTTTCATTAAAGGCCTACTGCATCCCAGATCTGCCGTGTGCCCAATGAGGATGTTCTTTTTTTAAATTTCTTGTATTCTTGTATTCGCCTCTTTTTCTTTTTTTAAGATCTTATTTATTTGAAAGAGAGAGACACAGCCAGAGAGGGAACACAAGCAAGGGGAGTGAGAGAGGGAGAAGCAGGCTCCCTCTGAGCAAGGAGCCCGATGTGGGGCTTGATTCCGGGACCCCGGGATCACGACCTGAGCTGAAGGAAGACTCTTAACGACTGAGCCACCTGGGCACCACCAGTGATGCTGTTCTAAGCATGACGGAGAAACACACCCCTCCCTCCTTTGCGCACCATCCAGGGACGGCAACACACAAGACAGGTTCCAGTTCAAGACAGAATGAAACCCAAGCTGGGCAGAGATGCCAAGAAATCGGGGTGTGCAGACAGGGAAATTCATCCCTACCAAAGATCAAAGATAATCTCCCCAAGCATCGAGAAGCCAAAGGTAACTAGAATCCAACACCCAGCTGTGCCTCTTCTGCCCAGCAGCTTTCTCTGTGTCCCCAGTCTAAATCGGTCCCTCCCCCATTATAGCTTCTCCTTGGGTTCCAAAAGACACCCTGAATGTATTGCTGTTTGTAAGGATATATTTATTTATGGGATTATGTGATTAATCCTTCTCCCCCACAACAACCTAAGTGCCAGGAACAAGCTTGTCCGTGAGCCAAGGTGCTCGGCCATGGAGGTACGCGGCAGGACTAGCATAAAACAAGCCACTGGATGTAGACAGAATGGAAGAAGGTGAAGTACATAGCGGGGGCCCAGGCTAGAAAGGCAAATTGGCACCAGATCAGGGCGGGCCATAAATACCAGGCAACGTTGGGACTTTATCCTGCTGGCAATGGGGAGCCATCAAAGGTTTTTGAGCATGAGAGTGGCGTGTTCCAACCTGTGATCTGAGATCCCTCTTAGTGCAGTGTGAAGGAGGGATGGGGCCGGGGTTGGGGGTGGGTGCTCCTCTGGAGCCGGCGGAACCAGCCATGGTTGCAATAATCTCTGGTTTAAAAAGACCTTAACTGTGTCCAAAGTAATCAAAGCGGAAAGAAAAGCGGGCACCTTCGAACCCACTAATGCTGCAGGAAAGGTGAGGTTAGGTGAGCTGTTGGATGGGGGGGTTTCTAAATTCTAGTGTACTGTCTTAGAGACGTGATGCCTTTAGGCTAAATCGGGCATATCGAAGGTGCCATTTTGGGGGAAAGATGAGTTCTGTTTGGACGTGGTAGGTCAGACTCACAATCCTTCCTTCCGGCTACTCTCCAGTTGTCCCACTGTAGCCAAAGCCTCTGTTCCCTTACCTTTCTAGAATCCCAGCTTCAGGGTGGTTTGGCTTCCCCCAGGGTGGTGAGGCTCACAGAGACCACTGGAGAGTGAGTGGGTGGGTGGGTGGGGGTTAGAAGGGAGCCCTGGGCCTCCTGGCTTCCTGCCCCCACTTGGCACTGCCTCCTGACTGGACCTCCCACTTCCTGCCCCTCTAGGAGCTCCTACTCTTCACAGGTGGGGAGGAGGCTCCCCGGGCAGGCTGGAGAAGATAGGGAAGGGACCTGGGAGCTCCCAGGCAGAGGGTCAGTTAGTGAGGGTTAACAAAGTGCTTCGGTCTCTGGTAGATGCTCTGGTAATTAGGGAGTGGGGAAGAGCGGAGAGAGTTGAAATCTGAGGCAGGTCTAGCTCCAAGAGCTTTGCCCTCTTCTCCCTGCCTACCAGATAACCCCATGCATACCTGGATTCCTGCAACTCTCAGAAGATCAGGAGAGGAGGGTGTGGGGGACACCCAGGGGCGGTGGGGAGGCATTGGGTCCAGCAACATGCAGGTCTAGAGAGAGAATGCAAGCCCCTGGACTTGGGGACATTCAGGACATGGCCCCTGAATGATAATCACGGGTCGAGCGCAGGGCCCTCCCTGGAGAGCACAGGACACAGCCCCCGGACCCTAGAAGCAGAAGCCCAGACCTCAGAGCATCACAGAAGGGACCCCACAGCCAGCCCCTGTGAAGGAGCAAAAGCCTAGCTGGCAAAGCCCCCACTAAACAAAGCTGCATCTGCATGACCCAGCAGAGACAGACAAAAGGAAGAGAGAGCGGTTAGAGTGAGCGGTTGGAGTCGAAGAGGCTCTCACAGGGCACCTAGATCTACATGCTTTCCAAACTGTGTTCCCTAGAGTCCTCCCTAGGAGGTCTCAGGAGTTGGGTGGGAGGGAGAGTGGACCTCTCTCTCTCCCTACTCCAGCCAGAAACCCCCTCTTTGTTTGATTTATATACTAGGCATCTGCCTGAGGTTCTGCTTGTGGGGGAAATGTAGGCTGCTACTAAGCCAGACACAGATAAATAAGGCTGACCCTGAAATGCTACACACTGGAGAAAGAGCGCCCTCCTTCCCTTGCTTCTGTCATCCCAGCTGAGCCTCTCGGCTGTTCAGATGTGGGTGTTGGAGGTGCACCTGAATTTCTGGACTCTCTGTCCAGTGCTCTTGAGCCGCAGGGACTTGCCAGGAGGGGGCACTGAGGGGAGGCCCGGTGGGAGAGGGGTTGATTCTCTGGGAGGCCAGGCTCAGAAATGGGGCGGCCCCGAACCAGAAGGGGCCCGGGGCCAGTGCCCCAAGGCAAGGCCGCCCACTCACCCGGGCGCGCCCGGCCCCCATCGCAGCCTCGCGCCCCTCGTGGTTGGCGACCACCCGGCAGGCGGCGGCGGCGGCAACGAGGGGGTGCGGCCAAGAAAGGGTTAATCTGCAGCGCCTTTCATCAGCAGCTTGGCGGGCTCCCAAGGCCCACAGGCTGGGTACCTGGGCGCCTACCTCCGTCGGTGGGGCGGAGACGTGACCACAGGGCAGCCCTGCCGTCTGCATTCCTCCCGCGTGAGTGCGTGAATGACAGCCGCCGCCGCGCCTGAGCCCCTCACAGCGACCGGCCTCCCGCCCCGCCTGCCGCGCAGGAGTGGGGGCAGCCAACGCCAGGAGGGCAGTGCCGGCTCCCCCATCCCCTCCTCTCCTCCCGCTGCTGCAGGCCCCGCGCTGGTCAGGGAGCCCTTTGCCGGGAGAGGGACCGGGACAGCCCTGCTGGGGGACAGAGGAGGAGGGAGACGCAGCCTCACTGGGAGGTCAGGATTCAGGAATGGAGAGATGCCCTGGGCTTCCTGGAGGAGGGGGTCAGGACAGGGTGGGCACAGCCAGATCAAGGCCCAGGGCCCTGGGAATTTGGCCTCTGTCCCCCGTGTCCTCCCTCGGCTCCAGCCATCCACATAAATTTCAACCCTCCCATTACATGGTGGCAGAATGGCCATCCTCCATTCCTCTTCCCTGAACTCACCAGCCCTCGCCTTTGATCTCTCCTGGGGCCTGTTGGTGGAAACAGGAAGTCGCCTCTGGCTTGAAGCAAACTCAAACAGGGTGTAAACAGGCAAGCACCCCACCTCCAGGCTTCCCCAAGATGGACACCAAGTGTCAGGACAGGAGGGAGGGTCCTTCTCTCTGAGAAAATGGTGGAAATGCTCTCCCTCCACCCCTAGGCCTGGGGGTTCTCCGAGAAGGCCAGCAGGACTAGTGAGAGATAGTGGCTTCATGGGGTGGGGGCTCCCTATCCTAAAGAGCCTGTCCTTGAAGTGAAGCTCCCGCCAAGGCTCAGCACCCCTCCTCCACCCTAGTGTGTGTGGCTGGATCCTTGCCTCTTCTGGGGGACAAACCCCCAGTATCAGTTTGTCCACCCAAGCCCTCTGGGAAAGGGGCGTTTGGGGCAGCCCAGAAAAAGGAGCTCGGCCACCTAGCCCTAAACCACACAGTTTCCACACAGCTTCCTGAACGCCTCAGTAGCCAGAGTCCTCAGACCTAGGCAGCCAGCAAAGAACCCTCCCGAGAATGTTCGAGAAAAAGGTACACCCTTCGAACTGGCACTTCAAGCTCCATTTGAAGTGCAAGCTCAGCTCTGACTTCCAGGCTCTCTCTGTTCGGGTTCCAAGGGCGCTGGGCATGTGTGCAGAGGAGAGAGAGTGGAGGCTGAGGGGAAAGGGGCATGTAGACATGTGGAGGAGAGGTGGGTGAGGGCAGGAGCAGGTGGGGACCTGCCCCAGAGCAGCCTGGTTCCAGGACAGTGGGAGCACAGCTCTGCCTGCTGGTGTCTGTCCCTCCGTGAGGCCTCCCGGGCACCTCCTTCCCATTGGGACTTCTTTGGGTTCCATCTCTTGGATGCCAGTCGCTGCTGTGAGAACAGGTAGAAGTGCGGTCTGGTATCTAGATTTAACGAAGCCCTTCTGTGCCTTTGGAATCCCGCCAGGAGCTCTCCTCCCCCTTCTCAGTCCTCACTTAACTATGTCATTAAATTAATGTCTGATGAGTGGGGTTGGGCCATCTTCAGGAGAGAAGCAGCGGACTCTCCCCCTATCTGGGGCCAACGGCTGATTCCTGACCTCAGGAAAACGCCCGAGCAGGAGATGGGGTGAGGAGCCGTGCAGGGCAGTCCATACCCAGGAGACCCTGCTTCCCTCTCCCCCCAGCTCAGCCCCAGGGCCAGTGACTCCATCTCAGTTCTCTCATCTCTGAAATGGGATAATAATGCAGAAACCACACACAGAGGGTGCGCTGAAGGTTCATCTGTTAGGCAGAAATGGGTGTTGAGCAGCCGGGGCCCTGGAGAGCAAGCCAGCTGGGCCAAGAACCCCAAAGCCCGTGGTCCCCAGCTTGAATGAGATGGATGGCCAAGCTACTCGCCCCCACCCCATCAGCGCCTCCCTCCAGGTCAGGACATCTTCCAACCTCCATGCATCGCCTTGAAAAGAAAGCTACAAGTAATAATAAGG
Organism: Mustela lutreola; assembly: GCF_030435805.1. Taxonomy (NCBI): domain Eukaryota; kingdom Metazoa; phylum Chordata; class Mammalia; order Carnivora; family Mustelidae; genus Mustela; species Mustela lutreola. The sequence continues at coordinate 25,203,003 of NC_081304.1, read as the reverse complement.
CATTGGGCTAAAATCAGGTAAGGATGAAATAAAGTCAAATTAGGAATCAGGCAAGAGACCTCAGAAGAGCTGCTCTGTCCTCCGTCCCTCTGCCTCATCTCTGGGGCTTGTGCCTAAATAGGGGTGACCAGCTGTCCCAGTGTGCCCTATTGTGGCTTCAATAGAGAAGTCCCACATCCCAGAAGCCCCCCCCAATCTGGGGTAAGAGGGAACAGTTGGTCCCCCTTTCTCAGGGTAGCTCTGGGGATTAGGGAGATTACAGATGTCTGATCCCCTCACTCTGCCTGGTTTTCTTTCGATATCTATGTGGCAGTGGAAAAATGCTGGAGGCCTCAGAAACTTCTGCCTACCCCCCAAACAACATAACCTCATGACGAAAAGCAGCCTCCCGCCCTTACCCACCCCACGCTAAAGTCCAAGACCCCTTCCTGCCCGCAGTGATCCCTCTTCCAAGGAGAATTCTCAGCTGAGGGCTGAGGTCCTGGACCCCTGTCCCCTTGCACACACTCCAGGCACCAACAGAGCCTTGGTACTCCCAAGCAACCAGGGAGAACCTTCCAGGAGACCAGCCCCATGTTGCCATCTGGTGGTAATTCCCCAGGGAAGAGATTTGCCCAGGTGACCTCTAGGTCAGGCTTCTTTAAATAGCCCCAAATTGCCTCTGACACAGGCAACCTGGGGTCACTGCTGGGGGAGGAAGACCCAAGGCTTTGAAGGCCACACCCCCCAATGGCACTACCTCGAAGCCACCTCTGGGGGCCAGGCTTCCAGCTGTGCAACAGCCGTCCACAGGCATTCCTGATGGGTAGCTCCAGCGGGGTCTTTGGGAGGGGCAGGGAAGGGGTGAAGGAAGCGGGGGTGGGCCCTCCCCTCCCCTCCCTTATTCTTCCCCAGCTGTTTTCCTTTAGAGAACACCAGACCCCTGCCTCCCTGCCCCACCACTCTCACACACACACACACACACACACACACACACACAGACACACAGCAGAGATGGGACCTGCAGGTGCCGGGGCCCTGTGTGGAGCATGGCATCCTTCGTGGCATCAGGTCAAGGGGGTGGGCAAGCAGCCTGGCCTTGGGCCTCTGCCTCAGAGCCAGGCCCCCCAGGCTGGGCAGGGAGCTGTCAAATCCTCCACTACAGAGACAAATGGAGCCGTCAGAGAAAATAGCTTCTAATGGGGAGCAGGAGCCAGGCTGGGCTGGGGGTTGGGGGGGTGGACTCTGCTGGCCAGATGTGAATTCTTCACTAATCACACCAAATTGGCCCAATTTGTTCCCTGACACGTGGGGGACCAGCTCCATCTTTCTCCCACTGAGAAGGCTTCCCTCCCTCCCGCATGGAAGCACTTTTGCTCTAAGGGATGGAGCTGGCCAGCTGACAGCAGGGCTGGAGGAAAGGGGATGAGGCCAGATTTACATACCCTCTCTCCCTGGAGGACCCCAGGAGTTGGCTGGGGCTTGCCTGCCCTCCCTCTCGGACAACGCCCTGGGCCCTGGGTGCTGAGGGCCACACAGTTCAGGGGCTCTGGGGAGGGAAGGCAATGATGAAGGGGGGCTAGGCCATCTGCTTCCTTGGAGTGGGTGGCACTGGTGGGAACTAGGGGGTCGGAAATATTCTTGAGAAGAGCAGGGAGGGGAGACGAGACAAGGTGATGTCACCGGTTAGAGGCAGCAGAGTTTCCCGGGTCCCATGAGGGCCACAAACTCGGAGCATGCTCGTGAGGAGAGGCAAAAGAGAGTCCTCGCACCTCGCTCCAACTCTGAGCCAAACTGACCCCTTAAATGCTCATACTGAAAAACCATCCAGAAGGTGGGACTCTAGCGGGAGGGCTGCTGGTGAACTTCAACTTCCACTCCATTTGGACCTCATTTTTCCAAAGCAAATTAGAAGGTGATAAAGAGATGGGCATCTACTGGGGTTTGGGAGTTCCAGGAGGTAGGATAAGAGGGTTGGATGGGGGGTTGGGAAGTCAAGGTAGGAGCATAAATGGAGGCCCCAGTCTCTAGAACTCTCTTTTCTCTGTCCTGTACCGGGAAAGGGAGGTCATGCACCTAGATTTGGGTGCCCTAGCTCATCGTTCCAGGTCCATCCACCCCCTGCTCCACCAACCTCACCCACTTCCCAAACAGCTACCCTGGGGCGAAGAAAAAAATGAGGTAAAGGAGAAAGCCTGTGTAGACGCTGAGATTGGGCTCAGGGAATTCTGGGGTTCTGCAGTCTACAAAGGGAATTGTGTCAAGCTCCTCGTTGTTTTCATGGAGTCCTCACTCTTGGTTAGAAGGGATCTGGCTGGGAGAGGGCCAGGACAAGGCTACTGGTGCCCAAAGCCCAGTAGCCACTGTGCCCTAGGCCCTCACTTCAGGCTGGAGAGAAGGTGAGGGGGATCCAGCTTAGCCAGCTCTGGGGCAGAGAACACCTCCCATCACCCTGTCCCCTTCCCTACTCTTGATCTCCCCCACCCCAGGGCTAAGCCAGTCCTGCCCCTGGGCATGGCCCTTAAAAACTTTCCAGTGCCACCTTTCACCCTAAATCCCAAACCTTCCCAAGGCTCATCCCTGTTGCAATAGCAGCTACTCCCTTGGGGGGAATTCCATTTGAGGAAACCAGTGGGGGAAGGGCCAGCCCTGCGGGGGGCGGGGGGGGGGAGATGGGCCACCAGGTTCTGGGAAGACAAGGAAGTCACCTGGTGTGATAACCTGCGGGACCAGGTGTGGTGTGCTCCTGGCCAGCGGGAGGAGCAGGACGGAGCTGGAGGCAGTGGGGCTCAGGAGGCAGAGGATGGAGATGGCCAACCCTGCCGGCGACGTCAGGGGGCATGCTGGGGGAGAAAGGGCGAAGGGGAGAAGGAGCCAAGTGCTGCCCAGAGTCCATCTTGTCCCATCAGCCCTGGGATGCTGTTTTGTAATCATTCCTACCCCTCCCTCCCCCACCTGCCTCTCGGATCCTCCCTGGCTGGGCAGAGCTCCCCCTGCTGGCAGGGTTAGAGACCCGGCTTCCAGAGAGCTGAGCTCACATGCAGGAAAGTTCCTAGATTTCTTTTAGAAACACAGTCTACCTCCTATTTCCCTGCAGTTCCTAGCTGATTGGTGGGCTTATCTGCCCTAAGAAAGAGAGCTCTTTCTCAGGCCTAAAGAGTCACTCTGGCCCAGGTATGGATTCTAGTCCTGCTACTTACTTGCTCTGTGGCTGTGATCTGGTATTACATAACTTTGAGCTCTCGGGTCACCCATCAGAGCCTCAGTTTCCGCACCTGGAGAGTGGGAGAACTACCACAGAGATCAGGGTGAGGACTACAGCAGGTCACAGAAATCTAGCACACGGAGCCGGCGGACCCAGCACCCATCCAATGAATCAATGAATGAATGAAAAAACAGACAAAACAGGGGCGCGTGGGTGGCTCAGTGGGATAAAGCCTTTGCCTTCAGCTCTGATCGAGCCCTGCATGGGGCCCTCTGCTCAGCAGGGAGCCTGCTTCCCCCCCTCTCTCTGCCTGCCTCTCTGCCTATTTGTGATCTCTGTCAAATAAATAAATAAAATATTAAAAAAAAAAAAACAGATAAAAGAATGAACTTAAAGGGCTCTCTATATCTTTGGCCTGATTTCTTCACAGATTCTTGGATGCCATCTAGTTTTCCAACAGACCAGGGACTTAACCCTAGCGTGTCTCAGTGTCCTCATCGATAAAATGGGCAATAATAAAATACCCACCTCGTGGGCTTGTTTCGAGGATTAAATGAGTCCATTCTAGAGCGGTGTCTGCTCTCAGTAAGAGTCCCAGGAATGTTGGTATTGTGAGACCAGCGGCCATCCCCCAACACACAGAGCAGGGCCCTTCCCGCCCCCATCCCACCCGTTCTTCAATGGCCAAGGAAAAGATGCCCCAGGGCCCTTCCTCTTCCCCTAATCTTATTGTCCCACAGGCCCAGTCCTCCCCCCTTGGAGATCCGAAAGCCCTTGGCTCAGTAAACTCCTTCGATCAGAATTACTCTTCTCCAAGACTGGAGAGAAACTCCAGGAAGTTCCCCGTTCTTCGGAGCCTCCGGGCCCCACCCAGGCCCCAGTTTGCGCGGCTTTACCCTCTCCTCCCACCCTGTCTCCCTTTCCACCCTGTCTCCAGGACTGATCCTTCCCGTGTCCCTGCCCTGCTCTCAGCCAGTGACCTGCCTCCCTCTCAGCCCTCCTCCCCAGCCGCCCCTCTGACTGGCACCTGGGCCGGGCTCTCCCGGCTGGCGATGGTGTGCAGACTGAGGTCCACAGCAGGCCCTGGGAGGAGCACTGGGTGCCAGGACCAGCCCGGGCTGGTGGCTCAGGCCTCCTCTTGCTGAAACCCGCCACCTCCCAGCCCCTGTGGACACACACTCATCTCCTTCCGCCGCTGCCGCCAGGAAGCCGGCTCCAAACACCTTTACCTAGAAACCAACCCTGCCTACATACCCACTCCTGACCCATGAGGTCTCTGCCGGCTTGTTCAAGGGTGTGGCCCGTGGTGTCTGCCGGGGCTCCGGCCCTCTCCCGTTAGGGGAGTCTTTCTAGAACCTGTTCCCATTCTGAAGTGGGCTCCATGCCAAACAGTGGGTGAGGAAATGAGTGGTGATGGGCAAGCAGCATTTTTCGACATTTATTCCTCCTGGGGCAGAGACTTGGGGGACAAACAAAATTCAACACAGCTCGCTCAAATGCTTTCATTTCAAGCTTTACCTTAACCCATATTCGTATTCTCACCAAGTTTGTTTTAGTATGAAAAGCAAGCTCAGGGGGCCTGCCTGGCTCAGTTGGTTAAGTGGCTGCCTTTGGCTCAGGTCATGATCCTAGGGAGCCGCTTCTCCCTCTCCCTCTGCCGCTCCCCCTGCTTGTGCTCTCGCTCTCTGCCAAATAAATAAATAAAACTTTTCTTTAAGGAAAAAAAAACCAGGCAATCTCTAAAACATATTCTTTTTTTAGAAAAAGATTTATTTATTTGAGAGAGGGAAGGAGAAAGCACAAGCAGGGGGAGGGGCAGAGGGAGAGGGAGAAGCAGACTCCCCGCTGAGCAGGGCGCCCACCTCCTGGCTCTGCCCCAGGACCCTGAGATGATCACCTGAGCCGAAGTCAGAGCTTTCCCAACAGAGCCACCCAGGCACCCCCTTAATACATATTCTAGTTGAGTTCTTTATTATCCACTCCCTCCCTCCCCCATCCAAAAACTTTTGGGTTAAATGCAGGTGTCAGAAAAACGCATAATGGCTTTGGGCATCAGGGCCTCTGCTGTAGACGACAGGGTGGGGTGGGGGGGAGAACAGATGGAGGCGATCTGGGATGGGGGGGGGGGGGCTGGGAGCATGAAGAGGGGATCAAGGGAATGCAGAGGGGAAAGCTCTGTCAGACCATCAGCTCTTCCCTTCCCTTGCTAATCTCACTTTATCTAAGACCACGCTCTCCAGCCCCTGACTTCCAAGCATGCCGCTTGTCTCAGACTTTTTTCTGCGCTGGGGTTTCCCTCACGGCTCACCCGTCCCAGTTCCAGCCAATCCAAACTCTTTGCTCCAACCCAGAGAAGAGGCTTTGGCAGGTCTAATTCTGAGGGGCACCAACACGGAGCCTGGCACAGCCCGACACGTTCCCACGCACCTGTGTTCTTTCCCTTCTGTCCCACTGCCTGTGTCCTCAGCTGCGGAGCCGTGGGGGTGAACTTTGGTCTCTTGGGATGCCTCCCACAGGAAGAATCTTAACCTCGTTACAGAAACTGCAGGCCTTGCTAGAAAAAATCAGTCTCTGCTTCAAAATGAATATTCTTCCACTCATTCTGCCAATGCTTAACTGAACAACTATCCTATGCCCGGGTCTGTGCAGGGTTCTGGGGCTGCCGGTAAAGCATGCTTCCCGCCCACACAAAACTCAAATGTGGGGGCGCCTGGGTGGCTCCGTGGGTTAAGCAGCTGCCTTTCAGTTCAGCTCATGATCTCAGGGTCCTGGGATCTAGCCCAGTGTTGGGCTCCCCTCTCAGCGGGGAGTTGGCTTCTGCTTCTCCCTCTCCTTCTGCCCCTCCCCCCATGCTCTCTTTCTCTCTCTCTCAAATAAACAAAACTTTAAAACAAGATTTTTAAAAAACCCTCAAATGTGGGCATTAGTATTATGTTGGAAGTCTGCCTTTTTTTTTTTTTTTTTCTTCACATATACTTAAATCCTAACGTACCAGAGCCTGTGGAGGCCTGGTGAGGTGACCCAGCCCTGCCCCTGCTCCTGGACCAAGTGAAGACCTACATGACGGGGCGGGGGTGGGTGGTGGCGATGCAGGAAGGTTCTGTGATTAAGCACTGAGGCCTAAGTGGGGGTGGCCTGGTGTAGCCCAGTTTCCGCACTTAGTATTTCGCTTCTCTATACCTCAGTTTCCCCATGTAAAATGGCCTTAACAATACTGCCTTCCTCATAGACTCCTCTCCTACTGTTCTCCTCACCTCATCTGGCTTCCCGCTCCCCTGAGCTCCCCCTGGGCTTCTTGTTGTGCCAACCCGCCAAAAGTCACGCAAGCACCCACCTCAGGGCTGTTACACAGGCTGTTCCTCTTGCCCTGATTGCTAGACCCCCCAATATTCAAATGGCTGGCTCCCTCGTTTCATACAGGTCTCTGCTCCGATATTACCACCTCCAGGAAGACCACCTCATTACTCACTGTCCGTTTATGCTGCTTCTGCTTAAGCTAGCCAGAGCCTGTCACACCTTCGCACAATTTCTGGCACGTGATAGGCAGCAATAAACGGAGACTGTGATTATTGAGCACACATCAATGAGCCTGACTGAAAAAGATGGGAATTTCATGAGGAGAAGGACAAAATTCAGTCAAAATTAGGTATACTGCTTCATATAGTAAACATTTCTGTGGCTATTCCTGCCATCCATCTTGATTAGAAGATGGCGGACTCCACTGCGTTTGTTCCAAAATTTGAGCCTGTGCCACCATTGCCAGTTCCTCCTCTCCTTCAAGAGCTCTTCACCCAGCCTCCGAGGGAGAGATCTGGACCATCAGTGAGATGTCACTTCCCTGGCCACTTGGATCTGTGCGGGGACCCGTCCCTCAAAGCTGCTTATCATTGATGACAAAGTCTCAGAAGCCGACCTCCTCTTCCTCTCTGCAGGGACCCTGAATGAAGAGGGTGGGGGATACAGGAAGCCCTCCTGAGGGGGTCTTCTGCTCCCCTTGGGGGTTGCTCCCCTCAATCTGAAGTCCTGTCCAGGACTGGGGAGAAGGATGCCATGTCCCCTCCCCACTCTCCATGCCAAGAGACGCTCAACCTCCAACACCAGGTCCGTCTTGCCTTTCCTTTTCTTGGCCAGTAAGGACAGGAAGGGAAACACCTTCTTCTGTTGTCTAAATGGACCTGTGAGGCAGAGAGGTCACTCCCTGTCCTCGCCTCTCTCCCAACGTGACCAGCATGGGCACAAGCTGGAAGGCGAAGGTCTCTGACCAGTTTGGAGGGAGAGACAAGTCCAGGCCCTTCTCAGCGACTCCATAAGATCATGGAATACTTATGGGCAAAGCTCAGCTAATACCCTAATGCGGCAGGTGCGGTTAATAGCCCTATTTACAGTTGGGCAAACAGCTCCAAGGGGTCAAGTGGCTTGGCTTGCCCAACGCCAGAGCACAGGCCCTGTCCCCCGGTGGCACAGTGAGCAGAAACATGGGCTACCCACCGTGGCGGAAACATGGGCTACCCACCGTGGCGGGAACGTGGGCTGCCTAAGAGAGGAGGTGCTGCGCTCGGGGGCAGAGGAAGAGGAGGAGGAAGAGGAAGAGGAGGAGGCCCTGGGCTGAGCAGCAGAGGCGGGGCGACTAGGGAGCAGAGGCAGGAGGCCGGGCTGGCATCCCTTCCTGCGTCCTGGGCATCGATGGCGATGGCGGGCGGGACGCGACGGGCTGGCTGGGGAGTAGGCGCTGCTGCTGCCTGTGGGCGACCCCGGCCCCGCCCCGCAGCCGGAACTGAAGGCCCCAGCGTGTCCCTGGCCACCCCCAAACCTGCGCCATTAGGAGAGCGTGGAGGGGACCTAACTCCGAGATTTAAGGGCTGAGCTCCTCCTCCCCTGGGGGGGGTGGCGTGGGCCCCCAGCCTGGTGGGGGAGGTCTAAGAAGAGGTCTGCCTGCAGTAGAAATCAGGCGGTGGAGCCAACCAGAGGGGTCCCTCAGCCGGCGCCCAGGACCAGGACCGCAGGGTTGGGGCGGTGTCCAAAGGGAGCCTAGGGGAGGGGTGTGGGGAGGGCGGGTTGGAGGCCCGCAGGGCAGGGGCCAGGCTACCTAATGGTTTTCGGAGGTGGCTCCTGGCGGATTAGAGGTCTGCCCTGAGCCTGAGCCAGGTGGGGCCGGCTGGGAAAGGCCTGGGCCTCAGCGCTGGGCTGTGCTGGGCAAAGGGACCTGGGTCTTGCAGCGGACTGTGGACAGGGCTCTGCACGTGCCAAGTCCTGCAGTCCCCGGGGAGAGTGCACCTGGCCCCCCACCCCCAGCCGGCCCTGTGCCTTGCAGACAAATATAGGAGCTGAGGAGAGAGGAAGATCTGGAGTGAAGGTGCTGGTGGGGAGAGCATATCAAGGGGCTTGTCTTAATACTGGAACTAACCAGCACCTTCCATAAGACAGAAATGCCACCTGTAGAGCAATCCGTGGGATAGTGGGTAGGGGACAGGCTAATGAAGGTGGGGAGGGCAGCTAGGATACCCGGGACTGGTTGCTGGGCTGCTGGAGAGGACTTTTCCCGGGACTGAGCCCAGGTAGGCGGTGGGAGAGAGTGCCTCCCTGCCCCGCCTCATTACCCTAGCAGAACTCCCTGCCTGTCACCAAGCTTCCCCCTACTCTTGAGCCCTCTGTCTTCATCAGCCCCCTCCCTTCGCTGGTCCCCTCACTCAGCCTCCTTGGCCCAGCCCCTGCCAGTCCCTGTAGAGACAGATCTAAGGAGACTGCCACCTCCTCCAGGCAGGCCTAGGCCTGCCTCCCTCTCCCCACACAGGAGCTGGCCTCAGGCAAGAGGAGCTTTCTCCAGAGAGGACCCCAGTTCTTTTTAGGGAGGTGACCCAGAAGAGGGGCTAGGCCTTGAGCACAGGCTGGATGACTTCAAAGGGAGGTGGGTGGGGTTGGCACCTGGTCACAGGTGCCACTCAGGGTGGGCCAACCTGCCCAACCGGGTCAGGGCCTGCGCCGCACCCCGCCCTCTGCCCAGAACATCACGACACAGGCCTGCAGCAGCCCCACCCACCAGGGACTCCCCCGGGCCTCACGAGAAAGACCTGAGACACAGGATGGAGGATTCGAGGCACAGAGGGTTTGGCAGGTCATCCAGGCTGTTCTCCCACCCCGGTGCCAAGAGGCTGCGTGTGCCCATTCCCCCTACAGGCTTGGCCCCAGAGCCCCATGGCCAGGCCCACCCAGAGCTGGGGTCCACGGCTTCTGTAGGCTCCACTAGCTTTGTCCCAAAGTTCTCCCTGCTAGCTTCTCCTCTTTGAATTCTTAGGAAACAAGCAGCGGGTAAGCCAGTCCTTGGTCTGGCTCTGTCTCCTCTGGATTCTGGAATCCCCAGACCTAAGAGTGGAGATCTAGGCTCACTTCTCTTCATGGAGCCCTCTGCCACCCTAGCCAGATTTCATGTCAAGTGAACACCTGCTTGTTCATGCTAAGCACAGGAGCTTCAAAAAAGAGTAAGTTTTTTTCCCCTTCCCATAGGAAGCTGATTGCCTCAGTTTGCTCCTCTATAAAATGGGAATCATGATAGTACTTACCACATAAGGTTGTTGCGAGGATTAAATGGAAAATCATGTAAAGATTTTTTTAAAAAGATTTTATTTATTTATTTGTCAGAGAGAGAGCAGAAGCATGGAGAGCTGCAGGTAGAACAGGCAGAGCAGGCAGAGGGAGAAGCAGACCCCCTGCTGAGCAAGGAGCCAGATGCAGGACTTGATCCCAGGACCCTGGGATCATGACCTCTTGAGCCGAAAGCAGATGCTTAACCAACTGAGCCACCTAGGCATCCCCCATGTAAAGTTCTTAGCACAGAGCCTGGCAGAGGGTAGGTGCTCAATAAACGGCAGATGTCATTGCGATGGATATTAAGCCTGGAGACCACATGTAGAGAAACACATCGGCCATGGACCAGGCTGGATCTTTGCAAACCGAGTGGCTCCTGACCTCGTTCCCACTGTAGCTGTTCCCACTGTAGCTCACCCAGAGTCATCCCCAAGGGAACAATAGGAGGTAGGGGATGGAGTGTTGAGAGGTGCAATGGGGCCATTGGGGGAGGGGTCCTCGCACTGGCTTTTTCCAGGCCCCACACTGGCAGGATCAGGTTGGGTACTGATGAGCCATGTCCACAGCGGTGGGCACTAACCCGTCCCCACCTGCTTCTGGCAGATGTATCTGTCCCCACGCATGGAGTCATGGAGTTCGCCAGGCCGGCAGGCAGATAGGCATATTTCCTGGGCACTGACTATGCCAGGCCCTGCCAAAGTCAGGGTCCCTGAGCCTGGAGCACCTCTAGTCTGGAGGGAGAAGTGCCTTCCTCAACCTCCAGAAGGGCCCCTAAAGGCAGATCTCAGGCTGGACAGAAAAGGAGAGGGAGGAGGGGACCCTTGGCTGGCGAGGGAAATGTGGGAGGGCAGACTAGGCCGACAGGAGGACCTCCCTAGACCAGGGGCAAGGAAAGGAGTGGTGGCCTGGCCAGGATGAGTGGGCTCTCTGGCTGCATAGAGGAGGGGACTGGAGATGGGAGGGATGCCACTGGCCCAGGTTCCTGGGCTGAGTGGGAGGGGATGTCTCTCGCTGGCCCTGGACTCTGGCTACCTCTGACCTCTCAGCGGCAAAAGCCGGATCTGCCACATTCCGAGGAGGCCCAGGTTGCCATCTTACTGGGCTTGGAAGAGCCCCCAGGGGCAGGCTGGTCTCAGGGCTGGAAAAACTGGTCTTCCTACCCACCCCCCCCCTCTACCATCCTGGAGTTCGAGGAGAGGGTGTCAGCAGGAACTGGTGGTTCCCTACATTCCACACTGGATGAAACTGGGAGGGAAGTCCCGGAGGAGAGAAGGCAGGGGAAGCACAGGATGGGAGCGATAGGAACAAAGCAGGAGCCTCTCTGGCCAGTAAGTCTTGACTTGCTCGTGGACTTCAGAAGCAGAAGAGTGGGAGTCAGGTGTCTTTATTCCTCTCAGTCTGAAATGGAAGACAGCTTGCTTGTCAGCAGGAAAGCTTGCAGTCAGACATCAAGGAGAACTTCCCCAATGGATGAATTGGATGATTGTCAGGGAGGAGTGAGATATTCTCTAAGGAGAAAAGGAGAGAGTGGCTTTCTGCAGGGGATGAACCCAGGAAGTGTGCTGTAGGGTGTGACCGTCCCCTTCCTTACCAGGGAGCAGGGGTGGGCGGCTGCATAGGATTGGGGTGCTGTCCTACTATCCTCAAGGATCCCTCCTGCTTCCTGGACTCCTAGGCTGTGTGTGTTAGACCTGAGAAAAACTCCAACCCCTAGCACCACCTCTAGAACAATATACTTTGCAGCAAGAGAGATTTACTGTAGACCCAAAGAAGGACCCCTGGTGGCCAGAGGTAAGCTTCCCAAGTCCCAAAAGTCCCACAGCGTCCTGTCAAGCCCAGTCCTCTTCTCAGAAAGGCCTCACTCTGTATCCTGGGTCCCTCCCTCTTCTCTGGGCTGTCACCCGGCACCCATCTTTCCTGGACCTGCTGTGGTCCTGGTGCTGGCACACAGTAGACCTTAGCAAGTGTGGGAGGGGCTCTGATGACCAAGCCCAGCTCCCTGAGGCTTTTTCATGGCTCCACAGGTCTTGTCCCCTGGAAATAAAACCCACCCCCTCTTAGAGAGGAAAAGACCAGATTTCTGCTCAAGGTCATTCCCCAGCATTCAGGGAGACAGACACTGAGCTTTTGTTTTTCAAAATGTAGGGCATGGATCACATTCAGGGAAGCCCTTGTTCAAAATGCAGATTCCCACAGTGTCTGCACTGAAATTCACTGGACCCAGGAGCCTTTGCAGCATTTTCAAAGTCCCCACCTCCAAGCCCATCGGAGATTCTCAGAACTTTTAAGACAATCTGCAAAGACCAACCCGATGAGCAGTTCCTAAAGGATGCTGTTTGGGGGACTCAAACCAGGTGGAGAGAAGCTTTTAAGCCTTCTGTAGCCTCAGAGAGAGCAGCGGGACTGGGGAGGGGGGGGCAGGGTCTTCCCTGTGACAGGTGGCCTAAATAACAAGGACCCTTTTGCAGTGTCTCCATTCTCCTCCTATGACATCTGCTGAATGATGTTTACTGCAAACCCACTAAAGGCCAGGCCTTGTTCCAGAAGCTGGTCATTTCAAGAGAGGTCCTGCCCACCTGTCTGAGGGGCAAAGGAGGAGCACAATGACCCCTTGAGGTCCCCTGGGGACCCAGAGGCACCCCTGCCCAGCCTTCTCACCCCCAGCTATCAGGAAAAGCTAAGTTTCTCTCTGCCTCCCAATGGCACTGCTCAGGGCCAGGTAAGAATGCACATCACAGAAGGTGCTGGACCTCATGGAGGCGAGGGGACCTCCAGCCCTGTAGTTTGGCTTCCTGCAGAGATGTGCCTGCATGGACCACACATGAAATAAACACTTGTGACCCAGGCCGTTCAGGCGTTCATTTGCTCATTCAGTCATCCACGTACCAAGTGTCCTAGGCCTGACCTCCTCCAGCCAGCTCTGGTGTCTAGGATGGGCCAGTGCAGCCGGGTTAGGCAGTCCTGAGTTCGAACCCAGCCTTCCGGCTCCTGGTGAAAACCACCTAGGGCTTTGCCCCTTGTGCCTGGGACTTCCCCTGGCTGGTTAGAGTGCCAAGAGCAGGGTCAATTAGGGGTAATTGAGGTAACCACATCAGTGAGTGAGCTCTCACCATCCATTTCTCCTGCTGCTGCTTCTCCAATCAAAGCACTTATCACATTGTGTGGGCTTTGGCTCTTGTCTGTTCCGGGACACACACACACACACACAGCAGACAGGTCACTGTGGGTCTCAGTGCCTGGGTGTGCAGTAAGAGTCTTCTGTGTGAGTACAGGGAGAGTGAAATCAGCACCAGCCTCTGGAAGGAACTGAGGGCTGTTCTGAAGGTCCTGGCTGGTCTTTGGCTGAGAACCCACAGCTATGTGGTTCTGTCGACACACAAAGGGTTAATGCTGACTCCTCTGACCCTCTTCATCCCAAGGACCCAGTATTCTGAGCTGCTGGGTGAGCGTGGAGACAGAGACACACATACAGGAGGCTTCCACAGTCTTCCAGGCTGACCCACGGGTGGAACTTGGGGAGGGCAGGAGTCGGGGCAGGAGCTAATATCACAGGTAACAAAAAGAGAGGGATGGCTAGGCTTCTGCCAAGCTCTACCTCCACCTGGCTTCCCATGACGAAAGAGACAGCCCCCTGCTCCTGAGAGAAGCCTTTGTATATATCTGGGAAGTGCTTTAACGTGTCTAGCCTTGAGAGGACGTCCAAGTCCTTCCCAGACATGAAGAGCATAAGGCCGGAAGGTGCCCTCTGGGACTGTCAGTTCCAGCTCTGATCCACAACCACCACGGTAATCCAGAATTTCAGAGGCCCTCCCAGGAGAACTTGGTCCTCTTTTCTGCAAGCAGCTTCCAACAAGGAGAGGAGAGGAAGGTTCTACTCCCCAGCAGGCACACACCACTCTACGGGAAGTGAGCAGCCTTCCCCAGATCACCCAGCCAGCTCAACACCACCCTGCCCAAGGGTTTGAGTAAGGAACAGCCCTGCGGTTCCAAGCAAAGCTGCGGGGACTTGGGTCTGACTTGAGGAAGGACTTCCCAGGTGGGCAGACACACCCACCCCAAGACTGTATCACGGAGGGGGAAGGCAGGAAGCCCTCCTCTAGAGATGCTGGCGAACGCAGATGTCACTCAGAGGCCGGGATCCCCGCCCCCCTTGTCCTGGGTGTGAGGTCAGTCCTGGAGAAGCGCGCTCCCATTCACAGCGAGGTACTTGGACACTCAGACACGCATCTTTGTTCAGCGTAACTGTGATGATGAAAGATTGGATTCTGTCTAGATGCGCGTCGTGAGAGAAGTCAGCCAAGTCAGACTGCGGGCACACAGGGAGTCCTTCGCAACCCTCAAACCCGGGATGGCTCTGCGCATGCGCGTGGGCAGGCCGACGGACCAGTTGAAGGACCATTCGTTAGTGAAGTCCCATCTGTGTTGAAAAAAAAAAGAGAGAGGGAGAGATTTAATGTTTAGAAAGGACGGGGAGGACGCAACCAAACATGAACCTCAGTTCCCCGTTGGGGGATGGGCTTGGGGAGCAGCTCTTCTAGTCTATAGATTCCTGCATTGCTTACATTTTAGAACAAGCATAGAGCATCCTAGTGGGGAGAGGGGAGGAGGCAGGGCAGGGAAGAGGGTCTTGCCCGCCCTTAGGCAGTGGAGTGGGGGGACAGTTTCTGGAGACACCCTTCTCACACCAGGGAGAGGCCTGCCCCTCCCACCTGAGCTCCAGGGAAAACCCACGGATCACCTGCTCCAGCCCAGAGGGCTTAGAGCAGAAGGAGGAGGATCTTTGCCCTAGTGGGTCCTGCACAGTGTGGGTAGGGGGAGGCCAGGCCTCAGCGGTCCCTGTAAGGGGCAACAGACCCCACCCTGTGGGGCCCCACAGGGTCTCTGGAGGGAGACAGGACACCTGTCCTGTCTCAGGGGAGTGTTGGAGGAGTGTTCTTTCTAGAGTAAAGAAGGCCTGGAAAGAACTCTAGCTGGGGTAGGGTGCCTGGACACACACACACACACACAGCCACTCAAACCTACAGCCTCTCAACTCAGCAACTGGGGCCCACTCATGCTGACCCCATCCGGGAGAGTATACTCTCAGCCCCACCTTCAAAGTTGCTGTCCCCTCCTCAAGGCCTGCTCAGACAGGGCCCAGCCCGCTTGGAGGGGTGGGAGTGGGAGGTCAAAGAGGGATGGGGGAGGAAGAACCCCCTCCATGAAGCGATTCCCTGCAGATCAGGCCGTCTCTCAGGGCTCCCCTCCTTCCATTCCCTTCCACATCTGTCCCTTCCTCCCTCACATATCCCATCCCCTCCCCCGCACAGGCCCTGCACAGGACCTTCAGGGACAGAGAGAAAGCAGAGAGACTTGGCCACTGAGCTTGGGGAACAAAAGTCCCTCCCCCAAGACCATCCTTAACTGTCCAGATGGCCCCAAAGGAGACTTCCCTGGCACACCTATGGAAGGAAAGCAACTGATACAAGGGAACCGGCCTCTCACCACAGGACCAGGAGTGCAGCGAAGGCGCCCCGCTCAGGCTCTGTCCCGGGGGGTGGGCCTACCTCTTGCACTGTCCTCTTTTTTTTTTTAATATTTTATTTATTTATTTGACAGAGAGCACAAGTAGGCAGAAAGATAGGCAGAGAAAGTGGGATGCAGGCTCCCCACCGAGCAGAGAGCCCGATGAGGGGCTCGGTCCCAGGACCCTGAGATCATGACCCGAGCCAAAGGCAGAGGCTTAACCCACTGAGCCACCCAGGCACCCCTTGCAGTGTCCTCTTGTGGCACCGAGGGAGACAGAAACAAGCCCAAGTACCTGCTTCCCACACACGGACACCAAGGTTACCCCTGTTCCAAAGGCCCGTTCCTGTCCTTCTGAGTCTTTGTCAGGATTCCTCCCCCTTCTGTGAGATCCGGGGCAAGCCTCGTGTCCTCGCTAGGCCTCCGCTTCCCCATGAGTAAAATGGGGGCTGGCGAGAGACTAGTAAGTGGGAGCAAACGAGGTGACGGGAGTGAAAATATTTAGTAGTGGCTGCTTCTCTTTTCTAAATGGAGGCGGCCCCTGTTTGGGGGAGGGGGTGCAGGAAGAAGGTCAGGGTGAAGGTAAGTACCTGCCAGGTGCCAGGGCCCCCCCGCAGGGGAGGGACCAAGCACAGTTGTTGGGCAGCACCCAGAGGCCTGAGTCGGAACTGCACGCTTTCCCCTAATTGGCTCCGTCCCTGGAGAGAGGAGGCCAGGGGAGCTGGAGGAGAGACCAGCCCCAGCCGCCCCGGGCAGGCAGCTACCTGGCCCTCTGCAGGACTCTGGGGGTGGGGTGGGCAGAGGGCCTGCAGAGGGAAGACAGAGAGAGAGAGGCTTCCCACAGGGAGCTCCCCAGCTTGAGGGACAAAGGACATCGGGACCTGGGCTGCTGCTGTCAGAGACCCCAGGGCAGGGGTGGGATGGGGAGATGGGGCTAGGAGGGAGCTGGGTCCAGGCTAAGCTGTGGAGGGAGGAAGGGCTGGGCTCAAGGTCAAGGGTAGATGACAGTGTCCACCGAGGAGGCAGGCTGAGTTGGAGACAGGACAGAGATGTCTGGACTAGGAGTGGGGTGGGTGGGCCATTTTGGCCAGCCCCCTGCCTCGAAGCCCTCCTAAATGGGATAACTTATTGTTGGCTGTAGCTTTTTTTTTTTCTTCCCTGTGAAAATCCACCTGAAACCAAGTTCCTGGTCTCCTTCCTCTTTCCCTTTCTTTCCCCCACCCCAAGTTAGGCTTCCCCAGGTCTAGCCTTTCTTGGGAAGTTCCTCCTAGAGCATGACCTCAGATGTCTCCCTCCCTTCTGCCCGTGCCGGGGGAGGGGGGAGGGAAACCACTGCTTTAGTCACGCCAGATAATCACCTCTGGTCACTCACTGTCTGGCCTCTTCCTCCAAGTAACTCCAAGGATCTCTTAGACATTATCTCACCATGGAGGCGAGCGGGGGGAGGGGAAGAAGTGGGGAGGTGGCATTTAAGAAGGGAGAAACTGAGGCCAGAAGGGGTCATCATACCCACCTACCTTGCTCCCCACAAAGGCTGGAAAGATGACACTTCGTTATGATCAGAGGAGAGATAGAGGCCAAATGTCAGGAAGAACTTCCAGGAGGAGAGCTGTGAAAATGAGAATTTGAAAGTGGCCTTTCGAGGACTCCCCAGAGCCCAGGGAGTGCCAGACTCCATGGCAAGGGCTTTGCAGGAATCATCTCCTCCGTTCTCCCAATGAGAGAGACACTCTAATTCTTATTTTCCTGTCAAAGATGGGGAAACTAAGGCTTGCCCTGAGTGGAGTGAGCTCCCTTTTCCCAGACAGCTCAAAAAGCACATGGGAATGCTAGGAGTCAGGCCTCCTGTAGGTTTCCATTGTTTATTGGTACAACTCACCCAGAGCTGGACTGTGCCCTCCCCATTATCGCGGATGGATCCAGGCCTCAGCTGACCCCACTACAGGCTTTTCTCTCCCCAGTGTTTTCATATGACCTGAGAATTATGCATGAAAGAGGAAAATGAGCCAGAGAAGGACCAATTGTATGAGCCTCTAGTGTTTTCAGTGCTCACTCTCGAGCATCCTTCCTCCCTCTCCTGTCTGCTGCCCGTCCCCTATCCTGTACTCCCAGAGCCACACTGGCACACGAGCCCTTCCAAACCTGGAGCAGGGAATTCTTCCCCTAACTCTGCCCCACTGCAATTTGGTACGGGGAACATCACGCACTCCCATGACCTGGGAAGTTCCTCCTGGCATCTGACCCAAATCCTTTCTCTACCAGCTTGGCGGAAGCTCTACTCGGGATGAGAGAGGCAACCACGGGTCCCTGCCTTCAGCTGGAGGATGGAGGCACAGTCTGAAGCCTTTCTTGGACACAGGACTTCATGGGTCCCCAGAGGTCACATGACCACATGGCCCATCTCTGGCAAGATGGGCAGGCAGGGGCCCCACACCCAGGGGACCCACCTGTCTCTCAGCTGCGTCCCTCATCAGAATAGCAAATAGAGAGGCAGCAAGAGACTGTCTTATCTGATGGGAGCCCCACTCAGGCCCACTCCCCCGGAAAAGCCTCATTACGAGGGCCCCAGCCCCTGGCTCTGCCCTGCCTGTTTACTCTGTCATAAGAACAACACGACTCAGCAAGACTTCAAAGGGAGTCTCCTGGTGGTGCGTGTGCACAGGAGGGAGGGAGAGAGGAGGGGAGAAGGGAGAGTAGGCAGAGAGAGAACACAGAAGGCCAAGAGGGTGCAGTAGGGTGGGGTGGGGGCTCAGGGCCCGGAGGCCTGCTCTGGGCAGAGTGAGTACCCGCCATAGGCAGGAAGGAGCCCTGAAGCAGCACTGCCTCTGTCCTCAGGGGGCCCCTAGCTTATGGGGGAGATACAACGCTACCTTGGGAACTCCTAGTCTGATGAGGGAAGCAGCTCTCTCTTCTTTCTCACACACACACACACACATCCAGGCCATGGAGACCGCTGCTCCTACAGACACTGGGCGGCAGGTAGAGGATGGCCACCCAGCCATCTTGACCGGAAGCCACCATCTTGACCTAAAGCCACAGCAGAACCAGAAGACTCACTGCATGACTGACCAATGTCGCTATGCCCACACCCTCTGCGTCCCCAATCCGCCCCTCTGCCCACTCGAGGTCCCACTGAAAGTCTTCCCTTGAATCCTCCTGCAACAGTTCCAACTTTCCAGCCAGCAAAGGGAAGCGCGTTGGGGCCTTCTCCTCTCCCTGTCACATGGCATTCGTAATGGCCTCCCCAGGATTCTGTCTTCTCCGTGGCCACCCCACACAGTCACCCTGAGGGGCCTCCAAGAGAGGCCATCCAAGCTCTCACACCTTCAGGGGCTTCTCCGCCCCCCCCCTCCATCCCCAGCCTCATTAAGGAAGGCGGTTAACCTCAAACATAGGCCAATGAGTCCTGCAGCCCATCACATGGGAGGCGCCCAGAGGGTAAACTGAAGGTAACATGCCCCGGCCTTGGAATTAACCCAGTTCCCATTGCTTAAGGCCCGGCCCTCATTCCTCCCAGGTTCAGGAAAGGCAGAAGGCGAAAATGAGGTGCTCGGCTGGGGCAAAGTATGGGATCCCTGGGATTCAGATGCAGACACTCCCAGGGAAGATTCCCAAAACGGATGTGTCCCCCCCCCTGCACCGGGACCTCTTGGGAACAGTGAGTTCCACGGAGCAGTGTCCTTCCCAACGGCAGACTCGGGACACAAGCAGTGTCTTTCTGCAGAGGAGCTTGGGCAAAGTCAAGGAGAAGAGGCTGGTGAGGACATAGAACTGGTGCGCCAAGCCACAATTTCCCAGATGTCATTGCTCAGACGTGCTATTTACTTATTCTGTTTAACAAACACATCGCCCTTTACACTCATCAGGCCCACTTTAGCCGCTGTACAGCTACAAACGCGACCCTACCAATAACCCGATGAGAGGAGCACTCTCATTACATACCCTCCACAGAGGAGGAAACAGAAGCACAGAGAAGTCAAGGGACTTGCCCCAGTCACATAGCCAGTAAGCAGTAGAGGAGCGAGGTTTAAAAAGTGGGTTGAGGGGCGCCTGGGTGGCTCAGTGGGTTAAAGCCTCTGCCTTGGGATCAGGTCATGATCCCAGGATCGAGCCCCGTATCGAGCCCCGCATCGGGCTCTCTGCTCAGCAGGGAGCCTGCTTCCTCCTCTCTCTCTCTCTCTGCCTGCGTCTCTGCCTACTTGTGATCTCTGTCTGTCAAATGAATAAATAAAACTAAAATTTTAAAAAATAAAAATAAAAAGTGGGTTGGTGTGGGGCACCTGGGTGGCTCAGTCAGTTCAGCATCCGAAACTTTTTTTTTTTCCTTACAATTTTATTTATTAGTTTGACAGAGAAAGAGCACAAGCAGAGGGAGTGGGAGAGGGAGAAGCAGGCTTCCCGTAGAGCAGGGAGCCCGATGTGGGGCTTGATCTCAGGACCCTGGGATCATGACCTGAGCCAAAGGCAGACGCTTAACAACTGAGCAACCCGGGCACCCCTGAGGAGCTGAATCTTGATCTCAGCTCAGGTCTTGGATCTCAGGGTCTGAGTTCAAGCCCTGGGTCAGACTCCATGCTGGGTATGGAGCTTACTTTAAAAAAAAAAAAAAAAAAAAGTCGGTTGATACCAAATTTGTCAACTTTAAGTGTAAAGATCCCATACAGCAGAAACTGTGATGGAGATGTTCCCACAACTACAGCGTGGGAAGCTCTGAATTCAAGGGACATAATTGGAATTTTATGTCCAATTATTTATCTGCTTTGTTTGTGAAAATTAATTAATTAATTTCACAGTCCAGTCCTTCACCCATTTCTCTTGTTTTCCTCCGCCCAATCCCGGCTGCTGAGAAAAGACACAGACTACAGGCCCATCCCCTCTGGGTCTTATCCTAGAGTTCACCCCTACATCTTGTCTCAGTGCTCTCCCCTGCCCGCCACCAACCTCAGCCCCAATTCCTGCTCCGACTTTTGTCCACACAGCCCAAGGCACAGGATCCTGGCATTAGGTCATTAGCAGAAACCGTAGACTCCGCATCTTCTAGCTCTGTTTGTTAATTCAAATAATCGTTGAATGCCTACTGTATGCCAGGCAAAGTGCTCGGTGGTAGAAAAAGAATAAAGGGAAGGAAAGAGTGGGGAGGGGAGGAAAAAAAACCAAGTTGTTCCTCTGTTAATTGCCACTGGGAGACAGCCAGTGGGATCCCAGCTGAGATCCCACCTGCCCCCTCAGCCTACTGCCCCCTGCCACCATCAGGAAAGGCCATGTGCCCAGGCGCCTGGGTGGCTCAGTCATTGAGCGTCTGCTTTCAGGTCCCAGGGTCCTGGGATCAAGCCCGTGTCTGGCTCCCTGCTCAGTGGGAAGCCTGCTTCTCCCTCTCCCAGTCCCCCAGCTTGTGTTCCCTCTCTCACTGTCTCTCTCTCTCTCTGTGTCAAAAAAATAAATAAAATCTGAAAAAAAAAAGAAGAAAAAAAAAAGGCCATGTGCCTCTCAGGCCTTGGGACGCCCCTCCAGCTGGGTCACCCCAGGGACCACCCTGTGCTCTGGGGGCTCTGTCTGCTCCTTGTCCACAGCCCCCCTCCTGGCTCCAGCCGGGGGTAGGGGGGTGGGCTCCTGAGAGATGAGAGGGAGCAGACCTGGAGCCACAGCCTCCGGAGGAGTGAGCCGGGATTAGGGGACATAGTGTGTGGGTGGCTTGGGATTCCTCCAGACACTTATCTCCCCACCTGGGCGGTGGCCGCTGTCTCCACCTTTCTGTCTTGGCGGGCCTCCTCTGCCAGCAGGCCTGCCCTCAACCTCCCGCCTAGGGGTGGGTTTCAGTCCCCTTCCAGCCTCCCCCATCATTCTCCAGCCCACTCCTCCCTCCCTCTCAGCCCTCCTGGCAGAAGCCCACTCCGTCTCCTCCTCACCCAGCACCCAGAGACCCTCTACCCTGACATCCCGGACCAGGAGGCATCCCCTTCATGCCTCTTCTGCGAACTGAGCCACATCTAGTCTTTAGAAAGGCTATTTCAGGTCACTTCAGACTTTTGTTTTGCCTCCCTGCCCCCACCTGACTCAAAGGCACAGGCCTTGGGCAGCCAGCAGGACACATGAGGGTCTCTGCCTACAGCAGCTCACAGGCTCAGTTCCTCACTCCAGACAGTGTCTCTCATTCCTCAAAGAGAGGATGATGGCAAGGGGGTGGGGAGAGGGTGGTCAGAAAGGGAAGCGACCACTCAGAAGCTACCAATGCCAAGGCAATACAAAGTGCTCAGGCTCAGTAACTCACCTAACCCTCACAGCAAGCCTGGGCACTATTACCGTTCACCTTGTGCAGATGAACAAAATGAGGCACAGAGAGGTTAAGTAACTTGCCCAAGGTCGTACAGTGAGGATATTCAAAGCAAGATTTGGACCCAGGCAGGCTGGCTCTCTGCTCTTGCTTTGTGATTTCTTATTTAAAAACAGGAAAATCTCCACCTACAAAATCAAGTGGAGGCTCCTCAGTGAGGCATTCAAAGCCCTTCCCAAGCTCTGAACTCCTTCTGTAACATTCCCTCTGCCTGGGAGCCTGACAGAGGGAAGCCGGGCTCTGCCAGTTGCTGTGTGACCTTGGGTGAGTCACTCTGCCTTCCTGGGCCTCAGCTCTTCATCCGCTAAAATGGGGCATAAGAACACACCTAGTCTCCAGCAGATTCCATGAGGTCCTTTGGGTAATGTGCCTGCTGGGTGCAGCCTCCACTGGGAGCCCCCTACAGAGCAGGAAGGGGGAAGACCCAGGGTCCTGAGATGGTCAACTGAGGTGTCTAAGTTGTTGGGGGAGGGCACGGAGGGGACACCAGGGGCCAGGGTGAGGAGGAGCTGTCACCCAGAGAAAAATATGCCCTAGAAATATGCCCCCGCCAGCAGGGGGCTGCATTGGCTCTAGGCTCTGGGTAAGATGGCACCAGATCAAAGGGTTCCCACTGGCATCGCCTACGCACTCATGGAGGGGCAGCCCTGTCCGGGGCCAGCCTGGGCCCCTATGCCTCCTGCCTGTCCCCAGCAAGCCCCAGGGCTGCAAGATGCTGGCTGGGGCTCCTAGGCACAACCCCTGGAGAGAAGTCGCCTCTTCCCCAGAAGGGAGCCTGAGTGCCCAGGCTTGGTGGGGCGGGGGAGGACAGAACTTGAGAGACTATGGCCTTGTTAGGGTGGGGAGGGGTCTGGACTCAGCTGAGGTGAGCCCAACCACTCCCCCTGGTCTGAGGCAGACACAACGCGCCCACAAGGGACCTGAGGCTTTCCTGGCTCTACGGACCAAACCAAATGATTTCCTGAATGTGGTAAATAAGGCAGAGTGGAAAAGATGGGCCTCTGACCCCAGCACCTGGCACTCTTCCTGAACTGCCGGAGCGCCTTCCTCCTCAGCTTCCTCACCTGCAAAGTGAGGGAAAGAAGCCCACTCCCGCCTGCGTCTCAGGACCCCCTGGGCTCCGAATGAGATCAGGTGTGCTAATGTGTGAATTATAAAGTGCTCACAAACTCAAGTGTCCGGCGGAGGGCCAGCCCACTCTCAGCCCTCCAGAACCTTGACCTTCTAGAAAGGAAGGAATGGGCCCATCTACTGTCAGGATTTAATTCTGGATCCTTCTATACTTGGTCACACCCACCACTTCCCTCTTCCTTGAAGCTGGAAACAGTCAGATGGGGATGTGAATTCCCTACCCCCTGTGTCTCCAGGTGATGGGGGAAAACTAGTCTCAGGTCTTGGGACCCCCTCCCTACGCTGCTGTCCCTCCTCCATCAGATTCCCAAGACAAGGCCCCTGCGGCTGAGAGCAGGGCACAGGAAGGCAGAGCGGGTTCACAGTGCTGGAATCATCCAAGAGGGAGTGGCCTGGAGCCTGCTTCCACCCACTCACCCACTCATCTCTGGGGTTCTCTGAGCCTCGTTTTTGAGGCTGCAGCCAAGCAGGTTACCTGGGAATGGGTGGGCCCCAGATACCCCCCAGGGGCTCCATTCTTCAGAGCTCCCCACAGCAGTCTCCCCATCCCACCTGCCCCCACAGAGATGACCTGGTGGCTCTTGCCACTATCGCCACCCTTTTGCACCGAGGCAGGCAAGGAGCCCTTCCACAGCCATCTGGGATGCCGAAAAGATAGTCTCCCCAGAATATTAGTGGGAGATTGAGGCAGAGGGAAGAAGAGACGATGAAGGAAGGACAATTGGAGGGCTCGGAGCCAGGGTCTTAGTGAGGCCCCCCTATGATCCAAATATGCCAGCTGCTGCAGCATGCAAAGTTCCAGGGTGAAACGGGGTCTCTGTGTCCTTCAGATGGCCTTCAGGAACCAGCCACCCAGAGCCTCACAGCTCAGTTCCATCTGTCCCCCTGTCCCTTCCAGCTCCAGTGTCCTCCCTTCTTGCCTGCTTTCCTTTTTTCCTTTCGTTCATCCAAAGAACTGTGTGGCTACTCTGAGCCCAGGCCTGCTGTGGGTCTCCAGGCTCTGGCTGACGGCTCATCGTGGAGCCAGCTCTCCAGGCATCCAGTGTGTCTTGTCTCTCCCATCAAACCAAGGGGTCCCCAGCCAAGGCTGCTCCTCCTCCCTCACATGGGGGCTCCGCAGAACACCGGCTGCCTGTCTTGGGCCTGGTGCTCTTCTGCCCTCGTGCCCAAGTCTCCCCACCCCGGGGCATGGTGACAGAAAGACCTGTCCCTCCCTGCCGGAGAGGTGTGCTCAGACAAGTCTGTCTGGGGTGAGCACGCCAACCTTAGCCCAAATCCCCAATTTCTAAAGGCAAAAAGAAAAAAACAGAAAATCCTCCTTCACTCTTCCAGACTTCTTCCCAGCCAAGAACCTCAGACCAGAGGCCCTGCCAAGTCAGCAGAGGTGGGAGAAGAGGCCAGGGTTCTTAGGGTAGGGGAGAGGGTGAGGCGCAGGGAGCCAGGTGCTGGAACCAGGAGGAGAGGCCTTCACAAGGGAGGAGCAGAGACCCAGAGAGGCCAGGGCAGGTGAGGCCAGGGCCGCCTCCCTGACCCCGCATGGTCCCACAGTCATACACACTCGGGACTCAGACGCTGACACAGAACAATCTCTCTTGTTCCCGTTCCCACACTGGGCCTTGGGTTTGCGGGGAAGGGGGAGGCCAGGAGGCCACTTTCCTCCTCCTCTCCTCTGCTCCCTGGCCTCACCGAGATAGGGGCCTCCATGCCCGTCCTTCCTGAACCAGCCACCCCAACCTGGGCTCTGCTTCCCCTTCTTGCCAGCCAAGGGAGAAAAGAGTGTCCCCAGGGTGCTTCTGGAAGTGGGCAGTGGTCCCAGCGCTTGGTCCTCAAAGGATGGCTGAGTAGGGAGGGGAGAAAGAAAGAGGAAAGGGGAGGAAGGTGGGTGGCCCGGTGCGCTAATCCCAAAGATGGGGAGAGAACCGGCACATGCGCACACGGGCCCAGACTCTCACAGCTCTTTGCTCACATCTGTGGGTGTCCGTGTGTCTGTGTCGCTGCACACCATCTGAGACCCCGGGGCAGTACACGCGCGCGCGCGCACACCCACACACACACACACACACTGGGGACCTGTTGGCAGACACAGTCCCTCTTCCTCATTCCCATCTGGAGACAGGCTCCCTCAACTGCACAGGCTCACTCACACAAGCACACCCGCTCGCACGCCTGTTTATAGTGTCACAAGTACACCGAGCGTGCACACGCACCGCGTCACTCACACATGCACACACAATCACACACTCCCTCACCGTCATGCGCATGAACACACACACTCACACATCTTTGGGTTGCCAGACTGAGCCCCCTCTGCCCAAGGTCTGGCCAACTCTGAGGGGGTACCTCCCCCCACAGCCCACTGAGTTCCTGATCCCACCCCTTCCCCCGTCATACTCCAGGCATGCTCTTTCCTGGGGTCTGTCCCAAAATGCCTAAAATTAGGGTTCCTGTATATCCCCACTACTCCTGAGCTCCCATCTACCCAGTGGGCACCCATCTTGGCCTAGAACGTAGAACGGACCAGAACCATCCAGGTGTCCCGCCTGTTCCCCATGGTCTGGAGCCCGAGCTCCTATGGGGCTCTGAGTCCCCTGCCCTGCCAGCTTGCCCTCGCCTTCTAGGAGGGGCCCTGGAGGGATACCTGGGAAATCCCTGGGCCCCGGGAGTCCTCCTCTGTAAAAAGGATGTGGTCATCTCATTCCCCAGCCATAGTGGAGGTCAGGAGGCTCCCACATGACCAGGGAAGGGCACTGTTAGCTGGCAAACATCATGTCCAACCTAGAGGTTAGTCACACCCCTCTCATTATCACCGCCTCACGGTGTCCTTGGGACACAGGCCAGGGAGGACAGGGCCAGTCCAGAACTGCAGCATCGTGGGAGGGTTCAACCTGTCTGCCTCTGCCCTGGGGGTCTATCCACAGACCAGACCACTCACTGCACAAGGTTTACCCCTCAAGGTTTACCCCTCCAAGGGGGTCTGAGTCGGGGACAGGACACCAGGTGCCCCAGGGGATTGGACACAGGGAGTGGGAGCCTTTTCCTTGGTCGGGGCACAGGGAAGCTCTATGCCTGATAGAGACAGGGATGCCTGGGCCCCAGCAGGGCTCCTGGTCCAATCCAAGCCCTAGTGCTGGGGGATCTGTAGGGTTCTTCATCCCCTACTTTCCAGGCCTTGTAAAGTCTCCCATTGAGACAGTGAATCTTCTCCCAGGAAAGAGAATGGACAAGGCATCACCTGTCGTAGGGTCACAAAGACGGCCCCTGAGAGGGAGGTCAGCCTGGCCAGAAAAACCAGAGCTGGGAAGGGCCTGAAGGAAGTCCAGGGAGGAGTGGGAGGCCCCAGGGCCATGCTGAGAGCCCAGAGGGCTCCCACGGGGACGAAGCTGACAGCCCACAGGCCTGTCCCAGGGCCAGTCTCAACCCCGGGAGGCACAGCCGAGGGCAGGCTTCATCGTGGGAAGGGGGTGCAGATCACTTCAAAAGGAAGGAAGGAGGGAAAGGAGAGGCACAGGCCGAGGCTGTAGAGATGGAAAAAAGCTACAGCAAAGGAGACAGAAAAG
The DNA here is from genome assembly GCF_030435805.1 of Mustela lutreola. Taxonomy (NCBI): domain Eukaryota; kingdom Metazoa; phylum Chordata; class Mammalia; order Carnivora; family Mustelidae; genus Mustela; species Mustela lutreola. The sequence goes on along the minus strand of NC_081304.1, from coordinate 25,176,713 downwards.
CCAAGTGGACAGTCAGACAAAGAGAAGAGACTGCGACAGATCAAAGGGGAGAGGGCAGAACGGCAGCCTGGGGAGGCTGGGGCACAAGTCTAGAACCTGAGCCCCAGAGAACCAGGAGCAGAGGGAAAGAGAAAGAGGGAGAAGGGGAGAGGGTGGAGAGACAAAGACTACAGGAGAGCCAGAGCCAGATCAGAGCAGGGAAGGAAGCGAAAGAGAAGCCCTAATTATGGATGGCTGTGGAAGCACAGGGCAGCCTGTTTGAAGTCTGTGGTGAGAAGCATCAAAGAGAGCGGAGAGAGGCCAACGGGACAAGGGGAGACACAGGAGGGGCCGCCCTCTGCTCAGGCCCACCTGGACCTCCCATCTCCACCCTCCCCTGCCCCAGCCCCTAGCCCCCAGCCCTCCACCCAGCTGCTCAACTGGCCGGGGGCCTGAGCCACCTGGTCCCCAGCCCTCCCAGCATCCCCTCCGGCTGGCCCCACTGCCCTCCCAGCATCCCCAGGGGCATGGCTGGCTTCTGGCCCCAGGGACTGTCTAGATTGGCTTCCCTCATGGTTCCTGCAGCTACCGTCTCCCTGTCCGTCTCCCAGGAAATAGGTCCCGGCATTCCCCCAGACCCACTTCTGGCATCCGGAGATGGGCTCCGAACCACCCAGCTTCTGTCCAACCCCGGTCTGCATGATCTGCCTTTCCTCCGATTCAGAAAACTCCCTCAAGACTCCCAAGTCCGGCCCAGGCAGGGGATTCCAGCCCCTCTTGGCCCCGCTGGATGACGGTGGCGGTAGGGGGCGGGGAGTGGTTCTCCAGATAGCCTCTGACCATCTTCAGTCTCAGGCCAGCCAGTCAGCTGTGCTGGGAACACCAAGGTGGCCTCCTCTAAAGATCGTGTCTTTCTGCCCTTCCTCGTCTGCCCACTCCGGAGTTCTACATCCAGTGGGCAAGAAAGTCCTTCTACAGTCTTCTCCTGTGTCTTGCGGGCTCCTCGGACCTGTTCCCGCATCTGGACCTGAGAATCCAGGAGGGGGAGGGGGAGGGGAGGTCTCAGAAATGAGAGGCTGCATGAGGCCGAGAAGCCAGGCCAGCTTGAAGGGGAACCTTGATTTTGTGACCTCCTAGACTGATAATCCTGGGCACATTCTTCCGCCTTTCTGAGCCCAGTTCCTCATCTGTAAAATGGAGGGAAATGCTCCCTATCTTGAAAGGAAATTGTGGGACCGTCTGCAAGGTGTCTGGTATCCAGCAGGCAGTCTGCATGAGGCTCCTTTAATGTCACAGAAAGCAGGGCAATCCAGACTCCCCCTTCTGCCAGGGATTCTCCCCCCCGAAGAGAAGGGCCAAAGAGAGTCCTTTCGAATGCCAGAAGAGGCCTAGTACCTGGGGTGGGACAGAGAAATGATTTCACAGCCCACCCCAGCCATCCCCCTACCAAGCACACCCCGGCCCTGGCATCTGAGTGCTGTGTCTTTTTTTTTTTTTTTTTTTAAGATTTTATTCATTTATTTGAAAGCGACAGAGAGAGAGTACAAGCAGAGGGAGAGGGAGAAGCAGGTTCCCTGCTAAGCAGAGAGCCCGATGCAGGACTTGATCCCAGGACCCTGAGATCATGACAGGAGCTGAAGGCAGACACTTAACTGACTGAGCCACCCAGGCACCCTTGCGCTCTGGGTCTTGCTACAGCTCCTGGTAGCCTCCCCTCATTCCAGGGAACAGCTCAGGGAGCTTTCGCCACTGTCCCCCTTCTGTTGTCAGGGGAGCTTTGCTGCTATTAATTTCCTGACCCCATCACACCACTTGGCAGATGCCAGGCCAACCTCCATGACTCAGAGCCTCTCCGTGCTGACTACCCTCAAGGAAACTTGAAAGAAACACTGGACCCCCAGAGAGTCTGGTCACCTTTCCCTGACTCTGGGGGAGGAGGGAGCCCACCAGAGACAGATGCGGGAGAATCATGGCAGTGACATCGGCACTCTGTGTCCATCTGGGAGGAGAGTCCGTCCTTCCCAGCGTAGGAGCAAGGAAAGTGTCGGCGAGCAAGAGAAGAGTCCAAGCTGGGCTCCCAAGACAAGCCACATCTGCCTGTGTGACTGACAGGTCACAAACGCACAGACCCTCAGACTTTATAGGTGAGAGCCCGTTGCTCACTCCCACCCTCCCAAGTATGACATAAATCAGGTTGAGTCCAATCAGCATCTTCTAGATTCTTCCATGACATGGTTTCTCTCCATCAGTCCAAATGATTGAGAACTGACCAAAACCATGGAAAATTCATTCCCTGTGTATAGCCAGTCTTCTAAAGGCACCTCCAGGCTCCAAGATTCCTGCCACAAATCTACTCACACACCATCCACCCACTGTCCCATCCATCTCCATCCAACCATCCTCCAACCACCTTACAATCTATCATTCAACCGTTCACCCATGCACCCATTGACCTAACTACTCACCCACCCGTCCATTCAAACTCTGCCCACGTACCCATCCACACGTCCCACCTACTTCCTTACCCACCTACCTGCTCGCCCACAGCCCCCATGCATCCCCCGCCCCCTCACCTGTGCAATCATTCACCCTCTTCCATATATCACCCACCCACTCTGTATGCACTGTATGTCCATCTCCGTGTGTTGATCATGATTTATTTTCCAGGTGCTGCGCCAGCTCCCAGCCTCCACAGCGTCTTTCAGCCATTGAGAAATCGAGCTTCCTTCTTGGTAGTCTACTCTCGCAGGTGGGAAGGCGTCCGTGCCTCGCGGCCTCCCCTAAAGACTGAACGAAAGGAGACACCTGCAGCAGGAGGGGACTAAACCCCCAGAATCACATTTTCGTAGAAAACATTAATTGGGGGGCGCCTGGGTGGCTCAGTGGGTTAAGCCGCTGCCTTCGGCTCGGGTCATTGATCTCAGGGTCCTGGGATCAAGTCCCACATCGGGCTCTCTGCTCAGCAGGGGGCCTGCTTCCCTTCCTCTCTCTCTGCCTGCCTCTCTGCCTACTTGTGATCTCTCTCTGTCAAATAAATAAATAAAATCTTTAAAAAATAAAATAAAATAAAAATAAATTTAAAAAAAAAACATTAATTGGGAGAGGTCTTTGGGACAAAGTAGATCCCGACCCAGTCGGCAGGGAGAGGAAGGGAGTTTCCACAAATAGCCACAGCCGCCTGGGAGGGATGGTGAGAACTGTCCGTGGAATGGAGCCCTATTGCTTAAGGGTGGGGTGTGATTCAGGGAGGGCCCGGGTCGTCTCCCCCAGGTGCCGCTGGCCTGTTTCCATCCCCAGGTTTCTCAAGCAGACTCCTCGGCAGTGGTAGGGATAAGGTAGAGAGGAGGCAGAGGCCCAGCCACGCAAAGGCCAAAGGGGCTCTCCTGACACAGAGCAAGACCCCGGGGTCCATTCTGGCCCTGTTGCTCACCAGATATGGGACATCGGGGAAATCCTTTAGTGTCGCAGAGCCTCGGTCTAAACATCTGTGGAACGGGAAAAGAAGCAATCCCTCTCTTATCTGTTGAGAAAAATCCAGTGAGAGTTAACGTGAAAACTTGGAGGATCGCGTCTGGTTTTGCACAAAACACAGCAAAGGTTAGCCTCGAAGCCGTGGGCCGGTGACTCTAACCATGCCCTCACCCTCCCCGATGGAGAAGCCACAAGAGCTCTCCAGATCCACAGTGAGCAGCGGAGACCTGAGGTCATTCCCCAAGTCTCCTCCATTTTGAGCCCATCCCTCCTGACCCAACACTGACGCTGACATGGCAGGGGTGCCCACTCCCTTCTCCCCCCTACTCTGAGGCTCAACCGGCCCCATCAGGTTTTCCCCCCAAGGAACGCAAATGGAAAGGTCTGGAAGGTCTGAGGCGCAGTCAGCAGTGGGAGCGGGGTACAAGGGCCAGGAATGGTACTCAAAGACACGAAGGTGCCGCAAGGACCTGGTAGGACCGTGCTTGGCTGATGGGAAAGTAGAAACCAAGGGGAGATCCAGTCCCGACCCGCAGTGGGAGGTGTGAGCCCCAGAACCCGCTTCTCTAAGGGCTGTGCCTCTGCTTCCACCAGGTTCTGGGGGAGGACACACACACACACACACACACACTCGGAGCTGGAGAGGTTGCGGTGAGGGCACCGCCCCTGGGCTCCGAGGTGTTGGTGCCAGCCGGGTGGGCTGGCACGAGGTGGGGAGAGGGCGGCGCGGGCAGCTAATCCCCCCAGCGTCTCCCAGACGCCCACAGAGACCAGGGTGAGCTCTTTGTCTGAGCGCAGAGACACAGAGGGGCGGCGGGCAGGCGGGCAGGCTCCTCTTTCTCTCCCCTGCCTCCCGCCCTGGGGCAGGTATAAGCCTGCCGTCTGTGGGGACGGTTGGAGGGAGTGGGGTGAGAGGATTAGGGGAGAGACAGATGCTTACAACCCATAGGGTTCCCTCCCTCAGGCCCAGAGGGCCTGTGGCTTTGGGGTGGGGGTCCCCGGAAGGACAATAGGGCATGACCCTCAGCAGGAACGGGTCTTGTTTGCAATAGAAAGCCGGCTGGTGGCGGCTGGCCTGGCTGCCCTCACACACCCAGTCACACACACACACAGCCCATGACAATCTACACACATACACACACACACACACACACACACACACACGCAGGCACGCACTCACAGCCAAAGGCCCACACTGCCCCCACACATGTGTCTCCACGTCACACACACAGAGACCAACACCCTCACACAATCACACAGCCCCTCAGTCACCACCGTACTGGTCCGCTGTCCCCCAGAAACAGGGTGACCAGCCATCCCGCTCCCCCATGGGGGAGCAAGGCCACGGTTACCCATGGGTCCTCCCAGCCCTGCATCGCCACCGAAACCCGGCCACAGGCCCCGCCACGGCCTGGCATCGCAGACTGGCAGCCCGGTCACACAGTGCTCAGTGACTGCCCGCTGTCCTGGGACACGTGGTACTGAGTCAAACAGGTGTGCGCCCTCCGTACACTTGAACACACCTCATGGCGGCCCCTCTGCATGCCTCTGTCTTCTTCTCTTGCACACGTGGACCTGCTCCCCAGCCCTCCCACTGTCTCCAGACATCTCTGCCCAAACATGTCAGTCTGCTGAGAGGGAACAGAGAGGCCACCCCCCACCCTTCCTATTCCTTGAACTCTGTCCCCTGCCTACCCCTCCTAAGAGTAGTCCCCCACCCCCGAAGAGGGCAAAGTCCTGGTAATGAGCCCCAGGCCGTGGACACGTGAGGCCTGAGCTGGGCCTGGGCCAGTCTACCCTGGGTTGGCCCTCCCCTCCCACACCTCCGCCAGAAGCCCTCCGGCCTACAGAAACACATCCTGAGCGCAGCAGCCAGACCTCGGCTGCCCTGGACAGCGTGGTCACTCTCCCCTCAGCCTCAGGGATGTGCCCCTTCTCCTCCCTGACCCCACTCCCTGCCCCGAAGCCTGCCTGCCCCACAGCCCATGAGCCCAGCATTGGCAGCCTGAGTCCCACTGTGGCCAGCGCCTCCAAGGATGAAAGACCTCTGGCTCCTCCAGAAACCAGGGCTAAATATACCCCTCGCCAGCTTTCTTGTGCCTAACTGGAACCAGCTGGGCCAGACCCACCCTTCCGCCTGCAGGACAGGCCACGGACTGTCGGACGGTGGACAGGCCGATCATCAATGGGAGCCATGCCTGACTGGGCTCCCCTCAGTGTGGAGCCTGCAAAGACAGGAAGAAGTGAACCATGTCTCTCAGGGTCCCTGTCTTTAAACCCCATTGAAGAGACAAGAATGCTCCCTGACAAGAATGTCTCCCTGACACAAGAATGTCTGCCTGCGAGACAATGCTCCCATGGTCTTGCAGGCCATGCGAGACCAAGCCGGGTACACGGAAAATGGGCTCCTTCTGGGCCTCAGTGTTCCTATCTGTAAAATAGGGATAAAATAGCACAGTCCTCCTAGTGTTGTTGGCCACAGTAAATGAGTTAATACAGGTTAAGTGCTGAGAAAGTACCCGCATACCGTGAGCCCACCATAAACACTGGTCGTCGCTATGGACAACCCAGGGAGAGAGGCCCCTCTCCGAGGGTGACAGTCCTCTGTCAGGGCGCTGGGTTTGCACAGTCTCTGACACGCGGAGATGCGGACCCAGGGCTCACTGCCTGGAACCAGCAGGGCTGGGGGCAACAGGACAGAGGGATGGGCCGGCGTGGGGCAGAGCAGTGAGGGGATCGGGGAGGGGTCAGAGGAGCCAAGCTCCACCCACACCCCGCCCTGCCCCAGGCCTGGCCACGTCCTGGCTCCCCTCCCCCGCCAGGACTCCGCCCCCGCTGTGGTCTGCACTGTGGCTGCAGCTCCCACGCCACGGCCCAGTTTAGCGGCTCCAGCCCTCGGCCCCAGGACAGCCCACTCTCCGGCCCAGTCCAGAGGCCTGAAATAGGAAGGAAGAGGGGCCTAAAAATAGCCCTAATTACAGAGGGGCCCAAGGGGGTGGGGGGCGGTGGCTCCTTTCTGGCTCCTGGGCACTGCCACAGCCGGCTCAGGATCCTGCTCGCGCCCTGGGGAAGGGACCCCACCCTGGACCTCCTGTCCCCAGCCCACTGCTGGCCTCCCAGCGGGGGCAGGGACTGAGGGGGTGGGGCAGGGCAATGGGCCAGTAAAGGAGCTTGGCCCAAATTAGGGTCAACGTGGTTCCCTCCCCTGCCTCCAGGACTGCAGCAGCCCACCCCAGCTGCTCCCCATACATGAGGTCCACTGAGCAGCTCCTGGCCTGAGAGCTGCCGTGGAAAACATTGCCCTTACTCAGCCTACCTTCCCCTGCTCTTGGTCCCTGCCTCCTCCAGGAAGCCTGGCCTGACTGCCTTCACCTAGCTCTGGCTCAAAACCAATAGGGGCCCCAGAAGATTACCACTTTGTCTCCCCCGTTCTGTGGTTCCTGGGACAAGGCTATCTTTTCCCATCAGCCTGGGGGCTCCCCGAGAGCAGACAGAGGCTGCCTCTTCAGAAGAGACAATGGGAAGGTACATAGAACAAAGGGAAAGGCAGAAACTGGTCCCAACTTGGACCAGTGACTTCATTTCTTCGGGTCTCATCTTCACGTGTAAAGCAGGGATGCTCTCCAGGCCCTCCCAGCTTCCAGGAGCAAAGGCCAGGTGCTACCCTGGGGGGGACGTTAGAGCAGCTTTGGGAGCTCCAGGCCCCCATCCCTAGCCCTGCCCGGAGTCTGCTGCTCTATTTTCCTCCATGTCTAAAGTCCCAGCGGAGTGTTGGGCAGGGTGTGGGTGTTGTGAAGGGTGAGGTTGGCGGCAGGGGCAGGTTGGGTGCCCCCCCCCCCCCCCCCCCGCCCGCACACCCGCAAGGAGCCCTCAGCAAGTATGGGACCCGCGATGCACTGCTGCCATCTGGCGGCTCCCAAGAGTAATGCCAATTACTCGGCGGAGAGGGGAGGTGGAGGAAAGATGGAGAAAGAGGGTCTAAAAGAAAAGGAGGAAGACAGAGAAAGGCCAGAAGGAGGGAGGGAGCAGAGGAGGACTGAGGGAGAGAGAGTGAGGTGGAGGGACAGAAGGAGCCGGGGCCCACAGCAACTGCAACCTCTGAGAGGCTCCCGGAAGCCATAGGGAACCCACCCACCCAATCCCAGCACATGGGTCTGAACCATGAGGCCCGAAGGCCAGGAAACGGAGATCCAGCGGGTCACCCCAGGTGTCACTCCGTGGGGAGTCCTAGCTTTCAGGCCCAACCTCATGAGCCAACGACATGGCGGGCAGTTACCTGGCAGGGGGTGGAATGGTCCCCATGAGGCTTGGCTGACTTGACCCCTGGAAAAGGTGGGCCATAGCACTACTGGGGACATGCGTGAAGGCAAACACACTTCCCCACACACCACCCACCTTCGAGAGCCCAACACAAGGCCCCATGGACACCCGTGACATGTGTTATGCAGATGGTGGAATGTTTGGGGGGCCCCCACCTCACCCTTTCCTGCTTCCTCTCAGGGGCGGCAGGCCGAGGGTGAGCTTGTTTACCACTTATGCTCCGGGCAGTGGTGATGAGCTCAGGCTGGCCCATTGCCCTCCACGGGCAGGGCCAGGCCTGAGTCATGGGGGTTAGATGACTATGGAGGCTAAATGGGTCCCATCCTGCAGCCCCTGGCAGATGCTGGACACCCTATCCTTCCCCAGCAGCAGGCTGCACTTCCAAAGGTCTTTGCAGCCACATGGACCACAGGGGTGGGTCTTGAGGTGGAGGCGACCACTGGGCCCCTTTCCTGACCAGAGGACAACAGGGCTGATCCCCACCGCTCTGCTCAGGCAGGCCAGCTCCCCTGAGCACTCATTTATGAGCATTCCCTCCCCTCTGAGGCATCCCTGCTTAGGCCAACGCCCTTCCAGAATGCCAAGTGCGCCTCCACTCACATGCAAGGTTTCGGACACATCTTGGAAATCAATGAAATATTGGGGGAAGAAATGGTTGTATGGACGATTATGTTACTTCTCCCTGGGCCTCGGTCTGCTCCACTGTAAAATGGGGAGGGGGATCCACATTCTCCAAGGGCCCTTCCCAAATGACCTTTGTCCTTGGCTGATGGTATGTGTTCCTGGGCCCACAGCTGAAGAAAATTAAAAGAAAGGCCTTAGCTCTGTCCCCTGACAGACTTACAGGCCTCGGGATTACCTGCAGACCAGGATTCCCACGGCCTGACCCCCTAGGACAGCTGAGGAACCTATGTCAGGTCCAGACACCCAGTAATAATCCTACCTTATAGGATGTGTTTTTGTCCTGCAAAGTGTTTGTTTGTTTGTTTTAACATTTTATTTATTTGACAGAGAGAGACACACAGTGAGAGACGGCAGGGGGAGTGGGAAAGGGAGAAGCAGGCTTCTTGCTTAGCAGGGAGCCCAATGTGGGGCTCGAACCCAGGACCCTGAGGATCATGACCTGAGCCAAAGGCAGAGGCTTAATGACTAAGCCACCCAGGTGCCCAGCAAAGTCTTTTCTAGTACATGTAGGTCATTTGATTTCCATTGAAAATGAATTCTTAATGAATTTAGTCCCGCCCCATTTTTTTGAACTCTCCTAAAGCTACAGCTTCCCTAGGACCCCCTCTTCCAAAGGTCCCAGCTCATTTCACTGTTGTCCCAGAATTCTGCCCCAGCAGTGCGTGTGGCCTTCTATGGCTGGCTGGGTTTCAATGTGTTTGGCCTGCCGCCCCAACAAGACCACTGGCTTCCTTGGCCAAAACTGGAAACCTTCCCTCAGGCAACCCCCATCCCAGCTCTCAACCCCCCACCCAGTACTCCACAGGTCTGATACAGACTTGAACACATAGGTCCCTCACTAGATGCACTTGGTGGCCCTGGAAAGGCCAGCCTCCCTTCCCACTGTGGGCATCACTATCTCCATCTGTGCAAAGAAGGGATGGGAAAAGATGACCCCAGAGGGCCCTGTGCACCCTGAAACTCACCAACAGAGGTTTTAGAACTCACCAACAAAGGCATTGGTTTTTGTTGCACAACTGAATGAGAACAAGGGAAAAGAGTAAGTTCTACAACTCCCTTCGGCTCAGCCCACCCCCGCCTCCAGCCCCCAGCCCCAAGCTGGCACCGGCTCTCTACCATTGCTCCCTTGGCATTACCCACTTCCTCCTGGCCACCCCTGGCTCCACTGATCCCCCATTCTCCGCCCTCCCCCTCCGCAACCCTGCCCCCGGCAGCCTCCTACTTCAAGCCCTGACAGTGCCTGGGCCCTCCCCCCTCCATTCCTCTGATCTCCAGCCCTGGCAGCCCCTCTCCCCACCTTGGCACTGCATCTTTCAGCCCGCTCTCTGCCAAGCCTGGGCAGCGCCCACTCTCCATGCCTGGGCACCGGGATTTGGCTTTTGCCTCCTCAAACCTTCAAGCCTCAACACTGTCCTCGCCCACCCGCCCCCTGGGCGCCAGAGACTCGCTGACTCCTGCCGAAGTCAGCCTGGTCATCCCCCTGCCTCAGGGCCAGTCTACGCCTCCAGCAGCATGGCTGGCAGGGCTACCGTCACCCCTCACCCCCCGGGGTCCTCCAGGAGTCTCTCCAGGGATCTTACCTGCATCTATTCTCTGGTGAGAGATGAGGATGGCTTCCCTGTAGCATCCGCAGCAACATCAAAGACACTGAGGGCTCCGTCCTGTGTCCCAGAGGCAGTGAGGGGCCCCAGAGTGACCACTGGCTGATAGTGGAGTTTCAGAACCATATCAGGGCTATTAGCAGGAACACTGAGGCAGAGCCTCTGCCTCCAGGCCAGCAATGCGGGTGGGTACCCTCTGACCCCAGTGCAACCCGGGGTCCGCCTGTAGTCCTCCTTCAGTGCAGGGCTCACTGCCACATTTCATACTGTTGGCCCTTCCCCTCTGCTTTTTTTTTTTTTAAGATTTTATTTAGGGGCGTCTGGGTGGTTCAGTTGGTTAAGCAACTGTTTTTGGCTCAGGTCATGATCCCAGGGTCTGGGGATCGAGTCCCGCTTTGGGCTACTTGCTCCCAGGGAAGCCTGCTTCTCCCTCTCCCTCTGCCTGCTTCTCCCCCTGCTTATCCTCTCTCTCTCTCTGTCAAATAAATAAATAAATTCTTTTTAAAAATAAGAGTTTATTTATCTATTTATTTATTTGAGAGAGAGAGAGTGGGCGCACATCAATAGGTTGAGGACCAGAGAGAGAGGGACAAGCAGATTGTGCTGAGCGTGGAGACCGACTCGGGGCTGGATCTCAGGACCGTGAAATCATGACCTGAGCCAAAACCAAGAGCTGGCTGCTTTAACTGCCACCCAAGTGCCCCCATCCTTCCCTTCTTTCCTGAAACCCTTCCTCCCCCTGCCCCTGGCTTTTCCCATTACTTTTCTGGCTTTTCAAAATGTATTAATTATATCAGGTACATAGAAATGTGCAGGTAATAGTACAACAAACCTGAATGTCCACTACCTAGCTTACTAAATGAGTCATTACAGAGAAAACTGAAACCACCTGTGTCCCCTCGCCAATCCCCTCCCCCTCCCAGAGGGAAGCTCTCCCCTGCATGTACCAGTTATTCCCATGAGTATTTTACATGATTATGTATTGTGTGTGTGTATATATATACTTATACATTACATATATATGGGTCCATTTATAATATGGATCTATATTTTCATGTTTTTAAATTCTGCACTGATGGAATCAGACCGCAGAGATCCTCCTGCGGCTTGCTTTTTCCGGCTTAACACCTGATGAGTTTTATCCGATTCATTCCAATGCATTCATTTTCACTGCTGTGTAGTGTTCCATGCCACAACTGGCTTATCCATTCTCCTGCTAATGGACAGTTCGAGTATTTCCTATCTTGTTTTAAATTGTGAAAGTAAAACAAAAACAAAAACAAAACAAAAAAAATTGTGAAAGAGATGTATGCACAGATCTCGTAAAATAGGTAATGTTAGGATATCAAATAGGTTATGGGAACTCGCTTTTACCTGCTGCCCATCCCGGCGGTACTACGACCCGCCACCTGCGTGGACTCTGCATTACTTTTTCCAGGTGTTAATCATACACGTTCTTTCATATCCATAGTATATTTCATAAGCATTTCTCATCTGTATGTCTGTACCTCTCCTCTCTCCCGGGCACCCATCTTTCTACTTTCTCCTTCGCAGTCTTTCTTGCCACCTCACCCCAACCCCATCCACCACCTGCCCCTTAAATAGTGAGGCTGCTCAGATGTCCAGCTTTGGCCTTTTTATTCCTGGTTTCCCTGTGTTACCCTGCTCTCCCCTGGCTTCACTCGCCTGTACACTGACCTCCTGAAAGTTCTCTGACCTTGTCTCCTGAGCTCCAAGCCCCTCCTGGTCTACCCTGTGGACAGAAATACTTTAAACTATCAGGTTGTCCAAATTGATACTCACCAGCAGCTCTCGCCCTTCCAGAACCTATTCTTCTTCCTCTTCATCATCCCAGTGCCTCCCCTTTCTGTCCCTCTGGAGCTCAGACCTGGGGACGCCCTCCCTTCACACACACACACACCCAACGTCCCAGCCCGTGCCTCCTGAGACTATCACCATCACCTCCTAACAGGCTTCTCGGTCTCCAGCTTCTCCCCACTTCAGCCCCTCCTTCTTGTCCCCTCATTTGAGGGGAGAAGGCTTTGGGAACCCATGAAGGGAAAAAACCCAGAATCCCACATAAATCCTTTGTTCTGAAGCTTAGAGTGACTCCCCAGTGTCTGCGGGGTAATATTTGCACTCCCCAGACTGGCCTCCTCTCTTCCCTCCCCAATTCCCTAGCAGCCCACTCGGGCTCCCCCTGAACTCAGCAGACTTCTGAGAACTTGGTCAGCTCGGACAGTGGTCAGGGAGAGCGGGACCGAGGTTCAGTCCTGAACCTCTCGCCGAGCCCCAGCCAGCCACATTACCCAACCCGTGGGTGCCGTCTCCGGATGGCTGGCTCCAGACCCCTCCTGGACTAGAGAAGCAAACTGTTCCGCAGACAGTGGGGTCTGGAGGCTCCACTGGGTAGACAAAAGACAGTGCATTATAATTATATTTTCAATTAGCTGTTCACTTTTCTCCCACACTCGCTAACCAAGATCCAGGAAGAAAAGGCCGATTTACAACATGAGCTTCTCCTCTCCCACTAATGGGTTCAGACTTCTGGGTGCCTTTAGGCACATAAAGGGTTCTGGAAGAAGCAGGCACTTCTCTCCACTCGCCCTCCACAGCTGAGGCAGGGGCAGGACCTGAACCCCCATCCCTTAGCAAGGGGGACCTTCACACACCTCCCTCAGCTCTCAGGCTTCTGAATCCTATCTTTAAGATCAAGCGGCCTGGCCACAGGGAATGGACTGCTAGTCCAACAAGAGAAGCCCAGTCCCTGTTCTTACGAGATTCTCAACCTGATGGCAAAATATCAGGGAATGTGTGAAATCACTTTGCTTAATCTGGGCTGTCCCATAAAACATGGATGAGTGTTATTGCTTAATTATATTATTAATGGCAATAATAATTGCCACCATTTATTAAGGTTTACAATGTGCCAGGAGCTGCATGAAGTTTTTTATGCATTATCTCATTTAAACATCTCAGCAGGGGCGCCTGCATGGCTCAGTCGTTAAGCTTCTGTCCTCCACTCAGGTCATGATCCCAGGGTCCTGGGATTGAGTCCTGCATCCGGCTCCCTGCTCAGCAGGGAGCCTACTTCTCCCTCTCCCACTCCCTCTGCTTGTGTTCCCTCTCTCACTTTGTCTCTCTCTGTCAAATAAATAAATAAAATCTTTTTTAAAAAATCTCAGCACCTTTTGAAGTGAATATATTATGATCCCCACCTTGGGGATAAAGGAAATGAAGCCCAGAAAGCCAGAAAGGTTAAAGCCTGATGCCTGACATCACACAAAGGGTAAAATTCTGGAGTCAGAATTTGAACCCAGGATCTCATTCTTTTTTTTTTTAAGATTTTATTTATTTGAGAGAGGGAGAGAGGGAGCGCTGCACTAGCGGGGTGAGGACAACAGGGTGAGGAGAAGGAGACGGAAACTCCCCACTGAGCAGGGACCCCAGGATCATGACCTTGAGCCGAAGGAAGATGCTTAACTGGCTGAGCCCCCCAGAGACCCCCCCAGAGTCTCATTCTTAGCCGATTTGCTTTGCTTTTACTCTTGACTTGAATCTTTCTTGGTGACAAAATACCTCCCACCATGTATTTCTCTTTCCTTGCTGAGCCTAACTGAAAAAAAAAAAAAAAAAAAAAAAAAAAAAAGATGTGAGTGGGTGCCAGTTCCTACAGAGAGAGGGGCCCCAGGGCCAGGATGTGCCTTCCATGGTGGGGGAGGTGTCTGACCATAAGCGTGAGGTCAGAGAATGTTCTGAATCATTCTCCAGACTTTGAGAATTTCTTTCTGAAACTGAGCAATAACTTCAGGACCTTCCAGAAATATTCCGGGCCTAACTGAGGGTCTAAATGTCAAAAACAAGGCAGGCTGGGGCCCAAATGTCCTCGGTGACGCTGGACAGAGGTATCTGGCCCCCACAACCTCTGGGGGCAGAGGGCAACTGCTCTGTCAGCTTCCTGTGCGCTCTGGGTGCAGAGACCCACGTTCCCAAGCCCAGAGCGTCCTATCTAAGGACAAACGTCTGAAGGGTGCCTGCTCCATCCGTGGGAGTCAAGGGGGCCCAGGAATCTTGGTTTCTCCCCAAATGCCCCTTCCATGGCACTTTTCACACTGAGTTAAAATTGCTATAAATGCTTGTGTGGTTCTTTCCTCTCGCTCTGGGGCAACTCCCGCGTTGAGAGGTGCTTAGTAAGCCCGGGATCCCTGACCCAATGCACCAGCGTAGCCTCAACGACTGCGGGAGTTTTTCTTCAGGGGTGGCGCCAGTCACACTCTCCGGGCTACTCCGCTCCACTGCCCTCCCCTAGAAGGACCAGGCTGCCGGCCCGAGGAGCCTCACCCCCTCCGTCACCTCCTGTCCCTCGAGCCAAAGGCCAGGCCGTGGGGACCAGGACCCAGCGGTTGCCCTGCCTGGACCCGCCAATTCCGAGTCGTAGGAGGTGAGACCAGACTTCAGGAGAAGCTTCCACATGGGGGCGCTGAAGGGGCGCGGGAAAGACAGCTGCAGGGCCCCCTGCGGCGTCATCGGTGGGGGGTGGGGGCGGTGGAAGAGATCGTCCGCCCCACGCCCGCCTCCTCTCCTCAAGCGTCCCCACGGGGCAGCCACGACCCCTCCCCAAAGCTCTCTCCCCGCGGCCTCCCCTCCCAGCTCCGCTTCTTCGGCGGTCGGGCCCCGCCACCCCCCGCCCACCGGCGTCCTCGGGCTCTGTGCAGATGAGAGAGCGCGCGGCAGCAGCGCACCGGGTTCGAATCCCGGCCCTACCCCTCCGCCGCTGGGGCGCCTGAGCCACGGCGCTCGGCGCCCGGGAGCCCGCCGCCCCCCGCGCCCATCCTCCCTCCTACTGCGGACGGAGTGGGCGCTCGGGAAACGTCCGCTTCCTGCCCGCCGCCCGCCCTCCTCTCGTGTTTCCCTCCTCGCTGTTCGCCCTCAGCTTTAAAAAACTCCCTCCCTCCTGCGCCCTTGCTCTTCTCGGCTCCGCGGTCTTCGCCAAGCCGCAGCGTTTAGCAATCCTGCGCGCCCACCCGGCGCCCCAGCAGCCTCGCCGCGGCCGCGACCCGCCTCGCGGACCACACGGCCCCCAGCGCCCGCCCCTGCCCTCGCGTCCGGCTCGCACCCGCCTCCATGCAGCCCTCCGAGGTCGCGCCCGGCTCGGCGCCGTCGGCCTCGTCCGGGCTCTGGCTGCCGCGCCCCAGTCCTCCCGCCGAGGCCGCGAGCACGGGGCCGTGCCCGGGTGGCCGAGGGCACCGGGCGGGGCGGCGGGCTGGGCGGCCGGGGCAGCGAGCGCCAGCCGGGAGACCGCAGCCCGAAGGCAGCGCTGCAAATAGCCGCGGTTTCCAGCCGGTGCCCTGCCTTCCTCCTGGCCTTCCGGACCTCTGGGATTTTCTCTCCCATCTTCCCGCCGCCCTCTCCTCTGCCCCGTGGCTCCTGCCTCCTCCCTGCTGTGCACCAGCCACATCCTGTCCCACGACGAGCGGCTTCTGCTGCGCGGGCGGGGCCGGGAGTCCACGCCGAGGTCCAGGGTTTCAGAGGTCGAATAATCACAGAAAACAAGTGAGGATTAATTGAGCGCCTACTATGTGCCAGTCACAGGATTAATTGAGCACCTACTATGTGCCAGTCCTTGTGCTTAGCTCTTTAAAACTGGGGAACTCATGAAATCTTTACCACCATCCAATGAGCAGCAGCTCCAATTTTCAGATGGAGAAATTGAGGCCCAGGGATATTTCTTAAGTCCTAAGGTCACTTTGTTTGGACCTGCAAAACAGGAAGCCATCTCCCACCCCGCCACCCCCACACACACACACATCCAGAGGTCCATGCTGTCACTCTGCCTCCAGCCCTGTGTTGCTTGCCCTTAGAGGCTGAGGCTCTAGTGTGAGGTGGGAAGCAGCTGACTGGGGTCTGGGACGCTAGTCTGCCACCAATTAGTACAGGCATCTAGAGCAAGCCCAACCCGCCTCAGTTTCCACATCTGTAAAATGAAGATGAAAAGCGAAACTGTTCCCTGAAAGGAAGAGCTTGTCAACAACACTGGAAAACCCAAAGTGGAATGCCCCGCCCTTGGTGAAGTTCAGTGGGAGGCAGAGTGACCGTCACCTGGAGTGTTGAGACAGATCCAGAAACCAAGGCTGGTGGGGCCAGAAGAGGGCTGAGCCGGGGGAATCTGCATGTTAGCATGTGCAGGTTTGGGATCAGGCTTGGGATCCACCAAAGAGATTGCTGGGCGGGGTGGGAATGGAGGGGATGTGTGGGGGGTGTCTTCCCCCAAACTTCTGTGCTTGCCCGTATCCCTCTCTGCCTCCACTGGCCTGGACTCTGAGTGACTGCACATTTCTTAAGGACCCACTGTGTGCCAAGCACATATATCACAGCCCCACTCTCGCATAGCTGGGGCGTAACCCAGCAGAAAAGGAGGGGCTGTTTTCAGCCCAGCGGTCCCCTCTGGGAGAAATGGAGCAAAGCACCTTCCTCCGGGGGAGCAAATCCTCACACCAGGCTGTGAGGCTCAGTGAACAGAGCAAGGGCTGGGTTTCCCATCTACTCTCCCTCTCCACTGCCACTCCTGCCCCTCCCCTGTGCTCAGCTACAAGGGATGTAAGTGGGATACTAGGAAAACCGAGGAAAAGGACGAATCAATTCTTGTTGGAGTGAGGAAATAGGCACAGAAAAACCTACTGTGGAGGTGACCATGAAGTGGGCCCTTTAAGGAGGGTGGGGTCGTACAGGTGGAAAAGGAGGTCTAGGCAGAGCCAACAAGCCAAGATCAAGGCACGGGGCAGGGAGTCTGAGCCTGTCCTGAGCGGTGCTGCATGTCTGGGACCAAGGAATGGCTTTGGGGCCAATGGGGAAGGGGGGTATGCCCTTCCCTTGTTCCCATCCCTGTGCACACCAAATGGAACAGAGCTTCCCCACCAGCCAGGGGTCTCCCCTGGACTGGGAGATGTTGGAGGACAGGGCTGGCATCTTATTCATCATCTGTGGCCCAGGGCCTCACCTGGGCAATAACAGTTATAGTAGTAACAGTTAATGGTGTCAAATATTTACTGCCTGGCTCTGTGCTAAGTGTGGCACACGTGTGATATTTCACCCGCCAGCAACTTTGGAAATAAGTGCTATTGTTAACCTCATGTACAGATGAGGGTTCTAAGGTTTAGAGGGACTAAGTAATGTGTCAAGGTGACACAGCTATGTAATGGTGGAGCTAGGATTGGAATTCAGGTCTCTGACCACGGGGCCCTTGTTCTACACTGACAGATGGACCGATGGATGGATGGATGGATGGATGGATGGATGGATGGATGGATGGTTGGTTGGATGGATGGATGGATGGGAGACAGGGAGGACCTAAGTGGAGAAGGGCCTTGAATGCCATGCTATGGAGCCCGAACATTATGCCAAGGGCCATGGGGAGACACTGGAAGGCTGTAAGCCAGGAGAGACTTGCCAGATTAGGGCTCTAGAAAGATCACTTTGACAGCAGTGGGAAGTAGTTTAGAGCTGATGACACTTGAGCAGAAGGCCGTTTTTCTGGCAAATCCCAGTTCTTCCCTCTGAGGAGCTTTACTCCTTTAAGCACTATGTTATTTCTCTCAGGAGAAGATGTGCATTTCTACGTACACGTGGAGGTCCCTAGATGCAGGGGAACCTCGGGGTGGGGGGCGGCACAGTGATGGGGAGACAAGTGGTTAAACACTGAGTTCTGGAGGAGAGGCCTCTCTTACAGGGGAGCAGAGCACAGGGAGGGGAGGGGCCGCACATTCCCCTTCCCCATGTCCAGGATGACCAGGCCCCCTTGGGCTTCCAGCCAGGCCCCCACACAGTGCCCCATTGTGCACCTGCCACCAAGGGAATAGAGCCAAAAGGTGAGGCCAGTGTTGCATCAGAGTGCTAAGCCCTGGGATCAAGTGCTGGGCCAGCAGTGGAAGAGGTCTGGTCCCTCCTCTGGTATCATTGGTCTTTCCAGCCAGCAGGAGGGAGGGAAGGGAGTCACAGGAAGTGGCCCCAGGGGCCAGATAAGCTGAAGAAAGGAAAGCAGGGTAACTGGAAGGACAGAGAGTAGGTGGAGCTTCACCCACCCCCCACTCCCCAAACACACACGAAAGGAGCCAGAGAGAGGCCCCAGGCGTGCTGGAGACAGCATCTTTAAGCTGCGAGGAGCTCTGGGAGGGTCCCAGGACAGAGCAGTACCCACTATGCTGTCCTGCCTCCCCCTGCTTCTCCTGATGGGGCTGTCTGCAGGCACTGTGACAGCTGACGAGGAACTGGCACTTGGAGCGGAAGCAGGGTCCTGGATAACCTTGACCCTGGAGGTACTGGGGGGTGAGACACGGGCTGGTCTGCGGTGGAGAGGGTGGGAGATCCCTTCCACAGCTGCCCAGAGAGCGGGTTGTACATTGTTAGCCATTTTGTCGGACTCCCCTCTGCAGGTGGGTTCAAGGCCACGGGCCCTGGCTGGGCAGACATCCAAAGGGGCAAGCATACATGGGAGCAACGGTGTGTGTGTGTGTATATGTGTACGTGTGTGTGTTTGTGTTTTATGTCACATATGTTATGCTCCTGGCACTGTCCTAAATGTTTCATAAATATTGACCAATTTAATCCTCCTATCAGCCTTGTGGGAAAGGTACCATTACTATCCCCTTGCACAACTAAGGAAACCAAGGCACAGAAAGGTCAAACAGTTTGTCCAGTGTTATGCAGCTTTAAAAGCACATTTGTCCGAGATCAGATTTGGTTTGTCTGTGCATCAGAGGACATTTTCCAGAATTTCCTTTCAAGGGGGTCAACTTAGGGCAAGATCACTGTTAACATCTCCCACGTTTCTCTTACTTCATAATAAGTACTTGGTCCGATGGCCACTGTCTTCTACTAAATGGACCTGAATGTGGTCACTGGGGAGAAATCCAAAAATGAGGCACACAGCATCTGGCCAGGACCCTGGGGCCACTGGAAGAGCCACTGAAGGAATGGCCATTGGTGGCGAGTTTCCTTCCTGCTTTGTCTGATGTGGAAGCGTGTGGAGTGGAGAAGACCACAGGGTGCACAGACCCAGGTTCAAGTCCCAGCTTCTCCATGGACTCTGCGCAACCTTGGGGAGGTCACTGCTGCTTTCTGGCCACCTGTGACATGGGAGGAGAAGAAAATCATCCCCAGCAGTCTTTGCAGAGTCTGTGCTTAACAGCATGGGACTTGGCCCAGGCCCAGCAAAGCCAAGTGGTGTGATGGGGAGCTCTCTTCACAGCCACAAGAGAAACATCCTCTTCCCCAGGTGCTGCTGGGCCTTCCACCTGTGAGCACCTCCCCCTGCAGCTGGGTCTCATGGCTGTTCTGTTCCCTGAGACACGGGGCTGGGAGTAGAGAAACCATTCACACAGGAGGAGTGAGGTGACAGAAGGAAGGAACAAGGAAACCTTCAGGATGAGCAGATCACTGCTTCAGCCCTGGGGGGGGGGGGTCCCCCACCTGCCAGTCATCCCTGGAGCTAGGCATTTGGGTTAAAGGCATAAGGCAGGATTCAGGTGGAGGAGGGGTCTTTCCTGAGTCAAGGGAAGCCAGGGTCCAGAAACCCCAGGGAGGGCGGGAGAAAGGTAAGACTTCATTCATAAGTAGCCATTCTCCCCAGCTTGCATTTGAAGGCTGCCTTTACCCCGGCCAAGTGGTTTTCATGAGCTTTTCAGCAGTGGGTCCAAATCTCCAAAGAGACTTTTCCAGTTCCTAGCCAGACTAGGTGACTCCAGCCTGAGATAGCTGCCCCAGTCCATGACGTCCTGCACAGAAGACAGACTGAAAGTGACTGAATTGGCCCAGGGCTTAGAAAGGGCCCCTCTTCAGCTTTTAGTATCCTGCACACATTGTGTTCTAAGCTCTGTGCCAGGTGCTGGGCACACAGAGACGTGAGGATGGTCTATGACTGTCACTCACTGTCACCCTCTCCACTAGCAAGCATCTCTCCCTCTCAACAGGGCTGAGAAGCCCTTTGGGGGCTCAGGTTAAGGCCAGAAAGTGAGGCCACACTTTTTGGCCAATATCACAAAGCTTGGTGAAAAAAACGAGAACTTCAGTTCAGCACCATTGGCCTAGACTTTTCGCCCCATCAGCTCAAGGACGACAATGTCTTTGCCCAGAGGAGTGGCCTCCACCCCAGGCCACATGCCATGTTCCACGTGGGAGGCGCAGGCTGTGGGGTAGGGTAGATCGGGGACCATGTGGGGAGTTTGGGAGGAAGAGAGGACAGCAGCAGTGAGAGTGGGGTTGCTGGGGAAGCCCTCCCGCTTTGCCTATAGGGTGCCCAATGTGAGTTCCCCAGCTGCCCGCTCCTGTCTATGTTGGAAACATTTTCTATGATGGAGCAGAACCATGCTCTGGAGTCAGACTCCTTGTGTTCAAATTCTGCCTCCGCCACTTCCTGTGTGACTCGAACAAGTCACTTACCTTCCATGAGTCTTAGTTTCCCCATCCGTAGGTGGGGAATCAGTCACTTCAGGGGCGCCTGGGTGGCTCAGTGGGTTAAAGCCTCTGCCTTTGGCTCAGGTCATGATCTCAGGGTCCTGGGATCGAGCCCCACATCGGGCTCTCTGCTCGGCGGGGAGCCTGCTTCCCCCTCTCTCTCTACCTGCCTCTCTGCCTACTTATGATTTCTCTCTCTCTCTCTCTGTCAAATAAATAAATCTTAAAAAATAAAAAATCAGTCACTTCATAAAGCATGTGCAAAGAGTGAGATTGTGTCTGCAGTGTTGGAGCCTTTGAGCTAGGTGACCTGGGTTCAAGCCCTGGCTCCGTCTCTCACATCCTAGCTGGTAAGCTTGGGAGGACTAATGTCTCTCTGCCTTAGTGTCTTCATCTGTAAAATGGTGACCGTACAGGTTCTACGGTCTGGTGTGGCTTCAGCGAGGATTAAATGAGTTAATATAAGAAAGTGCTGGGCCCCAAGCCAGGAACGCAGGTGGTGGAACACTGTCTATGAATGATTGTGTCTAGGCGCCGTGTTGGCTAAAGAAGGCACCAGAGCCACCTGCTGGCACAGAGCCAGGGGGCATGATACTGCTGTTGCTCAGGCTGCCCACCCTGTCCAGTGTCCAGCCCCAGCCTCTCCCACAGCTCTAACAATGACCTCTCCGCTTCCCCAGGATGGTGGCATTCACCTCCAGCTCCAGCAGGTGAAGAGGGGCAAAGCCAGCCAGTTCTTTGGGCTGATGGGGAAGCGGGTGAGAGGTGAGTGACAAAGGTGGGTGCTGTCTGGTGGGTTCTGAGCGGGTTTGGTGACACCAAGCAGGGGCCCAGCTTCAAGCCCAGGCCTCCAGGGCCTGGTAGGGGTCGCCCGTGCCATAGGAATGATCGTCAAACCCGACACTTCGGAGAATTCATTATACCAGGCTACAGGTGTTAAACCCAGGGCTGGCTCGGGCATGCAAGGGTGCAGTCACCCTAAGGGTGAGGGAGCGCCTCCTGGCCTGCTGGTGCCCTTGCCATCCATCCGAGGGATGACTCCAGAGACAGCTGGTGAAGCTGGGAATCTTGCCAAGCCACTAGCCAAGCTTTCTAGTCGATTCTGTTTAGCTCATATAGAATCCTTAAAATGAACCTGTGTTCCCTGAAGATATTCTTAATGCAGAAGTCATGTCCGAGGGGATCTGGACAGAGGGTAGTTCCTCCTTTTTCACTGTCTATATTGTATCTATCTCTATCTCTATATCTATACACGCATTTAAGTGTTGTCAGTGAGGGTCTGAGGAAACTACCATTTTTATACCCTGCCAAGGACACGTCGGCAATCTCCATCAAAACTGGAAGTACACATACCTTTTACCAATAGTCTCACTTCAGAACATGTACAAAATAGAAATGCTATTGATGCATGAATCTTAAGATATTTACATCAGAGTGTTTATTGCCAACTTGTTTGTAATAGCAAGAATTTAGAAATAACATAAAAACCATCAATGGAGGGGCACCTGTGTGGCGCAGTCACTGAGTGTCTGACTCAGTTTCGGCTCAGGTCATGATCTCAGGGTCCTGAGGTGGAACCCCACATCAGGCTCCAGGCTCAGCGTGGGAGTGTGTGTGAGAGTCTCCCTCTCCCTCACCCCCCTCCAACCCACAGCTTGCACTTTCTCCCTCTCTCTCTAAAACAAATAAATACTTCTTTAAAAAAAAATTTTTTTTAAACTGCTTACTTACACACTCGTATAAGCAAACACTTTTATAAGCAAATACATAGGGAAATTTCTAGAAGAATAAATACGAAACTGTCAACAGTGGTTACATCTAGGCTGGGAAGGGGAAGTGAGGGAGAGAGAGTGAAAGGGACTTTAATTTTTACTGTACAAACCTCTCATGGCTTGCTTCTTTTTATAGTGGGCATGTACTCAAAGAGTGCTTTTTTTTTTTTTTTAAGATTTTATTTATTTGACAGACAGAGATCACAAGTAGGCAGAGAAGCAGGCAGAGAGAGGGGAAAGCAGGCTCCCTGCTGAGCAGAGAGCCCGATGCGGGGCTCAATCCCAGGACCCTGGGACCATGACCTGAGCTGAAGGCAGAGGCTTTAACCCACTGAGCCACCCAGGTGCCCCAAGAGTGCTTTTGTAATAAAAAAATATATATATATGCACATAAAAACAGAGAAAGCTAACTTATAACCAGACACTTATGACCTTTGTTTTCTTCTCCACAAAATGTGTTCTCGACTGGGCCATTTCAGAGTTTTCTTCCAAATCCAACACCCCATGAGGAACAGGGGATGGGGAGAGCAGAGAAAGATTTATTGAGCACCTAGAATGCTCACATATGACATCTCACAACAACGTCCCCTTTATCACCAGCGGGAAAACTAAGGTTCAGACCTGTTACAAACTTTTCCAAGGATGTCCAAGCAGTGCCAGGCACCAGAGACTCCAAAGTCTGTGCCCTTCCCAGGGCTCCACACTGTCTCCCTCCATGAGCAGCCAAGCAGCCCAGCCATACAGGGATGATGGGAAGGGACTGGAATTCTGCCAACTACCCACCAAAGGCACCAAACCCCAAAGAACCATGAGCCTTCCCACCTCACCAAGCCCCTGGGGAAGCAGTGCGGCCCTCATTCCTTCTTTCTCTTTCCCCCAGGAATACCTCCCATCCGGCTGGACAGAAGAACAGGTAAGCATTCTCCAGATCTTCCCCTCAGCCTGCTCCCCAGGGAGGGCTGAGCTGGCCAGGCCGCTAACAAGTCAGCGAGATGGGGGAGACCCTCTGGCCAGGGGCACCCCATGCTGGCTTGGAGGGGGTGGGGCCAGCACCGTTTGGCCACACGTCGGGCTTGCTGGCTGTCTCCTCAGAGAGAGGATTTGGACATGTGGGGGGAGTAGCTGCAGGGATAAGGAGGAGACAGTATGAATCCAGTTCTGCCAAAGGCTCAAAATTGCTTTGGGCCTAAAGCCTGGGATTGGAAAAAGCTAACCAATCCATTCCGCCCCGTGCACCTAGAAGGATCTGGAAAGTGCAAATCTGAGCAGCTAGTACCCTGCCCCAAATCCTTGGTGAAAAGGGGGGAAAACAAATAAAAAAAAAACCAACCAACTCTTACCCACCACATACTCTCTCAAGTTCAATGCTCTGACGACTCACCACATCCTCCTCACTGACTTGACTCCCGGCCCCACCTCCCCTCGCCTGAGTGCCTGCCCTACCCGGATGGAGCTGGTCTCCATGGCCTGGGCGCCAGGCTGTCCTTGGCGCCCTGCCCGGCCAGGTCATGTTGGTGCTGTCCCCAGAGTAGACCGCCTCCCACCACCGACAGTAAAGGGTGGGCTGCCGCCTCTGTACCCACAACACGAGCAGTTTCTATGAGTGGTGTTCATAGGTGTCAGTGGAGGGAAGGGCAAAGGGAGGGAGGATGCCAGAGAAAGGGGTGGGAACCAATGAATGACTCAGTGAATGAATGAACCAATCCACAGTTTTCCCCTCAACTCCCAAACGCTTGAGGAATGGCTGTGTTCCAGCTCTGGTCCTGGCCCTGCCCTGCCCTTCCTGGGTCCCAGCACAGACTTACTCTGCTGCACTCTTTCTCCTCTAGCTCCACCACCAGAGCATCCGCAAGGACAAATGGTGCAGGGCCTTGTGGATAGGGCGCAACTATCTATAGAAGGTAGGTGAGCTCTGGTGAATTGCAAGGGCATCAGGGGAAAGTGACCGATGCTTCTCTGCCCGTCTCCATGGTGGGGGCCAGGCAGATGGACAGACGGAGCAAGTTCCCCACAAGCCACTGGGCAGATGTCCCATAGAAGAGAGCGGTTGAAGCACAGGGAGGTGGTCCCTTCAATGATCTAGGCTTGAGATAGCCGGAGTCCAGAAGCTGCACCCTCTCCACCCACCCCAGCACCCAGGCACACTCTGCCCCCGCCTCTCTCAGGACCAGCTGGAGCCACAAGAATCATGTGTGTTTTTCAGGCCCAGGAACATCCCCCTTATTCCCACAGTGATCAATGATTTGTTAAAAGTCATGCCTTTAGCCTTGAAGTATTTCAAATCCTCAGCAATTGTAAGTGTGAATCACTCCAGGAGGGATCACACCCTAAGCAATTACCAGCTAACACCTTCTGGCAGGGGTCACAACCCCAAAGGGGCCCAAGGGTACACTCAAATGAATGAGACGTCATGAAGGTAGGTAAGAGACACAGGCCGGGGTGGGGATATGGGGAAGATCAGAAGTTCAAGCCAGCCGGCACCCGAGGGGGTCAGAGACACTGAGCTCCAGTCCGCCTTCAGTAAAGCCTGACCTCTTCCCCCAGAGCGCATCCTTCAGCAGAATGCCCTTCCAGCTTCCCTGGTCCAACACCTGCTCCTTCCAACATAGGCTCTTGGGACTAAAGATGGCAAGTCCTCTCCTCCCCCCACCCAAGATTCTTTTCTAAATGTCTCAGCCATTCCATCCTAAGGGCCATGGAAGTCATCTCAGTACCTAAATGGAAGTGAACGTCCCTGCACGCGGAGTGTGTGCAGGAATCCCATTTTTCAGGGATGGAAAGCTTGCCTGGAGTCACACAGTGAGCCGAGGACAGCCAGGGCTAAAGCTGGGTCTCCCATGACCTAGTCCACGGCACCTTCCGCATCTCTCGCAAGGCCTGCAGGCTTGCAAATACTGGATCACCACTTCCCTCCTCTTAGATAGAATAGCTAAGGGGTGGCTCATCCCAGCTCCAGATGTGTTTCCAGCTGAGAACTGGAAGATGTGGCAGATGGACTTGTAATTTGATCATCCCAAATATCTATAGGCCGAGTTAGGGAAATGGAGGGCCCAAGGAGGAGTGAATAGGGAAGCGCCCCCCAAGGGTGGAGGAGACAGACAAGACAAGACTCCTGAAACCACTGTCACATACAGAACTCTTCCCAGGCAGAGAGGATGAGGACCACGGGTCTGAGTGAGCACCCCCACTGCACCCTTCCTGGAGGACGAAATGCCCATCTCCTTCCCCGGACAACACAACTGACAGCTGGCCAGACCAACTCTCTTCTCGTGTGTCTCCTGTGCCTGACACTGGTGTGTCCCACCTGGCCTCCCTGAACTCACTGCGGTTCCTTCTAGAACTCTCGATCCTAAGCCATGGTGATGCACACATGCACCGTTGTTCCAGTTGTGAGCTGCAGTGACCCTGCTCTCCCCCCACACTCAGCTCCCATCTCACTGCTGAGCAGGGCCGAGTGCCACGCACTTCCATGTCTCCTGTGCCTGGAACACAGGAGGGGCTCAATAAATGGACAAACAGTGTATAGTTTCTTCTCTGGTGCAGAGCAGAGGGCAGGGATGGTCTGGGTGCTACACCCTGCTGTGGACTGCAGAGCAGCAGCACGGGGCGGGGCATGGTGGTGCTTTTCCAGAACTGCAAAGGGAATAGTAAACAGTCCTGGTCCCCACCCTCAGGCGGGAACACAGGCTTGGGATACAGGTAAGGAAAGCCCTACCGGAAAGCAGACACCCTCTCCCTACTCAGAATCATCATTTCAACACCCCAAATCCCTGGCTTCTGACCTGGAGATTTGGGTCCTGGGTCCGTCATCAATTCTCATGCGTAAAGTGGCTCTTCAGCTGCTTTGCTTCTGGGACCACAGGCAGTGAGGCATGCTCTGAACTCCATGGGCACCACCAAACACTTTCTGCTCTCAGGGGAACCCGCCCTCCCCCCCGTCTGACGGGGACACCACTGTCACTGCCCCCATGGTTCGTGGGGCAGGATGCAGAGGACCCCGGGATGCTTGGAGAGAGGCACATGAGCTGGAATGAAATCATGGAGGGCAAAGCTGGTCATCAGCATGGAGGGCTACGTAAAGGAATGAGCTGGGAGTGGGGTGGGTTCAGCAGTAGAGGACAATTCGTGAATTCACTAAGCTGCATAACATTTAGCCTCTAGGTCCCTCTCCCCACAAAAAGGAAATGGGTTCGACGTTTTTTTACAGGGATGTCTGATCCTTTGGGAGTGGGGTGGCCAGGCTGTTTTAGGAGGAGAAGGTAGCCCTGGAGGAGAGGGCAGGCCCTTCACCTGGGTGCCGGGGAAAGTTTTAGCGACGTCAGAGACCACTAAGGAATGGCCACGTGTCAGCATAACCAGCAAGAGTCCTCTGTTTGCCTTGCAATGAAACAGCCTCTATATTAAAACCGACTGTTTGCATGAGTCCTGAGTAAACGTCCTGACTAAACGTCAGGACTCCCTGGTCTTCCTTCTCCTACCTTACCCACGCCCAGCGAGCCATCTAGGGGTGGGAGCGGTGCTCGCCCTCTCCAGGGCAGAATACCCCAGCGGACGCACTTATTCCATCCACTCCCAACCCCCTCACTCCCGGGGCACCCCCGGTACCCTCCCCACCTCACCCCACTCAGTGTTGTGGGCCCAAGAGTTGGTTCAGTCATTACCAGACTTGAAGGATGCACAAAGACTGAAGATTTTCTTTTTGTGTTTGAAGACTGGGGCATTTAAAAGAAACTGGAGTCACTAAATATTTGGTGAGTTTCCTCTCTGTGCTGGCACTTGGCCAGGAACTCAGATGGTCCCGAGAGGATGGAAGAAGTCGGGGACACATTGGTCCTTGTAGACCTAATGCCCTTAACAGGGAGTTGAGATGTGCAAAGCCCATGCCTTGCTCTCCACTGTTCTCCAACCTACCACGTCCCTCAAGCTTCTGGTTCCTGCACATGCCATTCTGGGCAATTCGTACTCTGAAGTCAATGTCTCTGTAAAGCCCTCCCAAGCCGGGAACTACCTATTCTTTCCCTCCTATGAGTTCCCCAAGCCCCCTGAACATTCCTCCATGACACTTAACATACGATGTTCCAATTCCGTTTCTCTCAAGTACACAGACCACATCCTATTCATCTTTAGCCCAGTGCCACTGCTAGTGCTTGCCCGGTGAGAGGTCCTTGGAGAGTATTTTGACAAAGGACTCACACTTCCTGTCCTCCAGGAGTCTCTGTCTCTAGAGAGCCACACTTCACACAAGCACTTGAAATAAATAATAGCAGTTACCGCTTCTGGAACGCCTATCCTGTAGTTCTTGGACTGTGTGTGTCCCAATGCTGAACTCTTCACCTACTGCCCCAAGGCCATTCCTCACTGTGGTGGGCAATCCCGCAAATGGTGCTTCCCTGTACTCTGCTGCTCCAGCTAGAAACCTGGGAATTACCCTACGCTCCCCACATGGAATATAGAAGCCCTGGTTCTTGGTTTCTCCAAATTCATCTCCAATTCCTACCCCCTCCACTACCACCCTTAATACAAACCAGTCTGGCTTTGCCCGGAAGGAAGAAGCCCCGGGAGACTTCCTTGCTTCCCATCTTATTGCCAGACCCGGCCCATCCATTCTTCACTGGGAGCCCGAGCTTTTAAAATGAGAAATTGGGTCATGCCATCCCCTGCTGGCCACAGTTCAGCTTCTTGGGATAAACCTGACAGTCTCATGAAGGCCTCCAAGGCCCTGTGTTCTCAGGTCCTTCCCCCTCCAGCCAGGCTTTCTTGAAGGCCCTCACATACACACAAAGGACCCCCTTATACTGGGGTCTGTCCCTAGGCATCCCCACTGTCTGAACGCTGCCGCCATCCCTTCACTCCTCCTTGGACTAATTCCTCATTGTTTTTTGTTGTTGTTTTCAAGATTTTATTTTTTATTTATTTGGCAGAGATCACAAGCAGGCAGAGGCAGGCAGAGAGAAAAGGAAACAGGCTCCCTGCTGAGCAGAGAGCCAGATGCGGGGCTCGATCCCATGACCCTGAGATCATGACCTGGGCTAAAGGCAGAGGCTTTAACCCACTGAGCCACCCAGGAGCCCCATTCATCATTGTTCAAGTCCTAAAATACAGGCCCTTCCTCAGGCAGGGTCCCCTCTAGTTCTGCTCACACAACTTGTCCTTTTCCCTTCGTGGCACTGATCACAATTAGAAATCACATGTATTGGTATCTGTCTCCTCCAGAATGCAAGGTCCACATCTTTTTTGTACAAATAAGCATTGGGTACACAAATCAGGCATTCTGCAAGGCAGATTTCCTTCCACAATTATTATCCACCCCCTGCGATGATAAGCCATGTGCTCAAAGTTATACAGGAAATGGCAGAGCCAGGATCTGAGCCCAGGTGCCTTCATGCCAACACCCAACCTCTCCGTGCTTTACTTGGTCTACACCATGATCACACAGACAAGTCTCAGGCAGAATTAAGACTTCACAAGGAATTCCAAGGGGCGCGTGGGTGGCTCAGTCAGTTAAGCCTCTGCCTTCCACTGAGGTCATGATCCCAGTGTCCTTTGATGAAGCCCTACATTGGGCTCCCTACTCAATGGGAAGCCCAATTCTCCCTCTGCCTGCCGCTCAGCCTACTTGTGCTATCTCTGTTGAGTAAACAAAATCTTAAAAAATAAAAAGAAAAAACTTCACAAGGAATTCCTTTTTAGTGGGGCCAAATGAGTTGGTAGGAAGGAAATTTCCGAGAACCTGCCTCCATTGTACCAGTCGTCTGGGAGGCTCCTTCCAGAGATCATTTTAGGAAATGTTACTGTCTTCCTCTAGGAAAACTCCCACAGGGAGGATGTTTTGAGAAGCTCTGAGGTCAAGAAACATACTGATACTTTTTAACTTAGTGTCTTCCAAGTTCTAGGACTACAGTATCCTTTTTGCCCATACTATTGTGTTCAATGCAGCACACTTGGGGGTAGGGGTGCTATTGTTAGTGTTGGATTTCCCAGCAAAAACAGGAAAGGGGACAGATGAAGGCAGCTGCACTTTGAGACTAGGTATCGTGGAGTGATGAAAGCTAGGTAGGCGGAGTCCACTTATGGACAGACTTGAAAGCCAGGATCTGGGACCTTAATGCAAGAAGCACTAGGGGGGCAGGGTGCCTGGGTGTCTCAGTGCGTTAAGCCTCTGCCTTGGGCTCTGGTCGTGCTCTGAGTGTCCTGGGATCGAGCCCCTCATTGGGCTCTCTGCTTGGCCGGGAGCCTGCTTCTCCCTCTCTCTGCCTGCTGTTCTGCCTACTTGTGATCTCTGTCAAATAAAATCTTAAAAAAAAAAAAAAAAAAAAAAGGCAGCACTGGGAAGCTGTGTGGTTGAGCAGGGGTGATGAGCCAGGTCTAGAGGGCAGTATATCCTTCTCTTTTCTGATCCACTTCTGTAAGAAGAAGCTAAGATTCCCAGGCCAGGCAGGGACTTTAGAAGCAATCTGAGTGACAGTGAGACAAGCTGAATGGCCAAACAGGGCTGGAATGGGTTCCCAGGCTCCCATTGTATGGAGTAGGAAGAGCGCCCCCTGGAGTTACACAGGGTAGTGGCCCTCGCCCACCCATTTGGTTCCCAGTCACACGCAATCAGCTGACAAGAACCTCTGGGGCCAAACTGAATTCCAGCTCTTTCGTTTCAAAAGTTCTCCTCCTGCATTTCCCCATTGCTGTGCATGGAGCCATCCCCAAACAATGAACGGCTTACAACAGTCTTTCTCACAATTGCGAGGTTGGCAGGACTCAGCTGCATTTCTTTAGCTAACTGTGGGGTCAGCAGGGGTCACCGCTGAGGCCGCACTCAGTGGGGAGAGGTCTGGGATTCGGGTGCTATCGTCTGCAGCTTCTTGGTCCTCTCCCTCGTGGTCTTTCTTACACAGCCCTCACTGTTCACAATAGCTCAAACTTCTGCTTTCGAAAACATTTCTGGTTTCCAACAGCCAAAGTGGAAGCTTGCCTGAGTATCACATTCTATTAATCACTTGATTAATCAAAACAAGTGAAAAGTCCAGCCCATCCTCAAGAAGGAAAAAAGTCTTACTGGGAGGAGCAGAACACATACCCAGAAACGGGAGAAATTGCTGGTGGCCTGCTCTGGAGAGGACCTACCACACCAAGTTTGTGTGAGTGTGAGTGTGTAGCTTTCTAATAACTCTGGAATACACACACAGTGCTGTTCCCAGAAACCAGCACCTGGTTAAGAGTAGCTTCTTGGACTGAACCAGACTTGTAGAGGATAAAGGTGTTTACATCTCACGGAGAGGATATGGGAGGGGCCCCTAAGCTAATGTTGCGCAAGAGGCATGTTATTTTCTCCACTTCTGGGCACAAATAAACAAACCCCCCAGCCCCCAAAGGGTAGCAGCAGGACCTACATGGACAGGGACTGCATAAGGCAGGAGAGACAACCAGCACCTGGGACATTTGTCACCACCGGGGAGTCCTTTGTCTCCTTCTCGGTGACATTCATTGGCATTTTGTTGGAAGATGCCACAAAGGAAGTGGGCAATTACACTGCCCCCAGCAGCAGGAAACAGTCTGGAAGAGGCGGTCAGAAAAGTCTGTAGCAGACAGTTCTGGGGTAAAACCTGTGGGTCTAGTACTAGCATTCCAGGATCCCCGTAAAGAGCAAGATAGTTTCTAGGATTCCTAAAACACACCATACATTCAGCAAAGGAGGTTTCACTTTATTCTAATAACATGCAGAACCCTGGGCTGCATTTTGTATATACACACACTTGTCAGGCCGTGGGAGGAAGTGGAGAGCCAGGGAGTCAGGCCTGCTCCCCTGGTGGTCACTTGGCTTCACTAGAGGGGACCTGTCATTTCAGCCTGCACATATAAGCCCATTCAGGGCCTTGGGGTGAGCTAAGGCAGGGTTCATACCTGCTCATGATCACTTTCTGTTTCAAACCAAAGTTTCTTTTTTTTTTTTTTTTTTTTAAAAGATTTTACGTATTCATTTTAGAGAGCGCGACAGCAGACTCCTCACTGAGCAGGGAGCCTGTGACTAGGTCCCAGGACCCTGGGATCATGACCTGAGCCAAAGAAGTCACTTAACCGAGCCACCCAGGTACCCCAAACCAAGGTTTCTTATATGACCCCAGTGTAGGAATGGACTTCAAAGGCTCAATTTTCTGAACAAATCTGTGCCTATTTGCCTCATGTGTGTTCAAGAAGATCCAATGCTAGGGCTCTTCTCAGAAGTTCAGAAGAAAAAAAAAGGTAGAAAGGATCACTGCCGAGAGCTACACTGCTTGATCTGGGCACCGCTCACACAAACCCTGCTTTTGGAATGCCTTTCGGCTTATCGATTGCTCTTCAAATACAGACAGGTTTAAAACTTCCCTTGAAGTTACTAATATACCTCTAAGATGCGCTCCACTCCACTCCGTCTTCCAGAAGGAACGTGTACTAGAAGCAAGCTGTGGTGTTTTCTACTAGCCTTTCACATGGAGCCCCAACCTTGACCTGAACCAACTGCCTTCACATCGATGCCATTCAAGGCCGTTCCTAACTGGAGGCAAGCAATCTGCCCAGAACTGCAGGGACAAAACAAAGCCAAGTCAAAAGCGTCCTCCTGCTCCATAAAGGGCAAACCATCTTGTTAAATAATTCCTTGCCTCCCTATTCTGCCTCGAGAAACATGGAAAACACAGCAGCGTCAGAGGCCTCATTACAGCATCATGAATGGGTTTGGAACCTGAGTCAGGGCCGGCTTTCCATAACCCAGAGGCAAGACCTCTGGGCCTCCAGCTTTTCCATGACTTAGACGCAGAGAATACCCACCTTACAGAGGTGTGGGGAGGAGAGGAACCAGTCAAGCGACAGTGCTTACTGAACTGCTTATTCCTGAATCAGCAGCAGTGTCAGAATGGGGAATAGTGGCTGCTTCCTGGGTCTCTGGTCCCCCCAGTGCTACTTACAGGATGGACTAAAATCTTTCATTTGAAAGCTTCCACCAGTTTCATCATTCCCCTGGTAATGGAAGCCTCTAAAAGCACAGGGGCCTGTGGCTGAAACCAGGAAATCTAACTAAAAAGGAAAGGATGATTCATCACTACAGAACTAAAGTAGAGAAAGCAAAGAACAGAGAGGACGGTGAAGTGCTCAGGGAGGACAGACCAAAGGGAGTTCTCGGCCCTCACTGCTGTCACCTTGGGCTCCCGGCCTCCCCGTGCCACTCCAGTGCGTTTCCACTGCGCCGGGGCTGACATGAGGGTCAGAGGCAGTGGGAAGGCACCCAGCATGCCAAGCATACAGGAAGTGACCAGCACATGCCAGGGTCCCCTTCTTCCTCCAAATACAGAGTAGGCATTTCTACTTCAAGGGTTTCAGAAGCTCCACCAGGAATAGCTCTGGACCTGCTCTAAGGAAGGAGGGCTGCTCTCCTGCAGGTAGTCAGAGGGGCCAGTCTTACACAACACTGCTACGGAAGTAAACACTCTGTTCCCATACCTGAGGGATTTAAACCAGAGAAACCTTCCTTTTATTTTTCGGTAAGGAAAGTCGGATGGCAACAGGGGGTCTTGGGGGCCCGATGCACAAAACTTCAGGTGCCCTGACCTCTCAGCACCCAGTCGCATGGTTAAGATCACCTAGCCCGATGTTTTTGAAACATGAGGCAGAATTTCCCTTTGATACAAGTATGCAGAAGAGGGAGATCTGGGCATACATCAACCTCACAGTGTAAAAAGGGTCTTTTTGTAACCTCATGCTTCTCTTCAACCTGGTCTCTGCCCCTAGTACATGGCATACAGGACTCTAAACTTACAAAAGAGAAACTTTATTCACTGGGATGGGTTCTCAACCCTTCCATGGTGAGCAAAAACCACCCCGGCAAATCCAACTTCCAGTGTCCAGATAAGTGCTGGCCCCAACTGCCTGCCCTGGGTAAGTGCCACAAGACAAGGGGTCTTTCAGAAATCCTCTCAAGCAAAGAATCCATGACTGGAGGGGACAATGCTCACCTAATGGCAAATGAACTCGGAGACAGGGATAAAACAGCCTGCACCCCATCCCAAGTATCCGCTGTACTCCGTCTATCCTAACTTCCTGCTGTGCCTATGCCCTTGAAATCACATGAAAATGAGCTCAAGATTGAGTAACAAACACAGAGGTGTGAGGCTGGCTCAGTCGGAGGCACATGCGACTCGATCTTGGGGTTGTGAGTTCAAGTCCCATGTTGGGCATAAAGATTAAAAAAAAAAAAAAAGGAATATGGTCTTGTCAATGCTATGTGTACCTCTTAGCTGCAACCAAGCAAGGCAGAGAGAATTCATCCCACCAACTAGACAAGTTAAGAGTATTGCTCTCTATAGCCTGCATCAGAGCAAAATTCCACAGCCACAAACCACATCCGTCAACAGCCAGCTCACTGCTGGGGAAGATAAACGCCAAGCATGCTTGCCATCAGCAGCACGTTGGCTGCCCCATTTCCAGACTTAAGGAAGAGCTCCCGAGTGCAAAAGGCTTGAGCAGAGAACATGCTTTATTGAGGAGTAGATAGAGAACAGCACATTCTACCACATGTGGGGAAGGGTTAGCTTCGGTCAAAGACCTTTACCCCTTAAGAAAACCCGCAGTGAAGTTGCTTTTGGATAAACGTTAACAGTGACACTGAAACTGGCGGGGAGCTGCCACCGAACATGCTTAAAAGGAGCTCCCCGCAACCCACAGTGAGTATAAGTAGTGTACAGAGAGGACAAGAGAAAGGCACAAATGACCAGAGTCGGGACCGTGGGGAGGGCTCCACACTCGGACAGCAGTGTTGGAGGAGACCAAGTCGGGAAGGGGAGCACATGTCCTACATCCAGAGCTGCCCCAAGATAGCGGGTTATAATGAGCTGGAGAAATTAGAGGGAGCGGCTCTTCCTTTGCTTGAGACCAAAAATAGGAGAGCAGAGACCCAGGCGGGGAACGGTGTCAAATCCCAAAAAGGAAATGGAGTTCTTGGAAGGGCAGGAGCACTTCGGTTCAAGGGAGGGCGAGGCGCGGTGGGAGAAGCAAATGCTGGGTGGGGGTGGGGGGTGGCTGTGGCACTCTGCCTTGCGGAGTCAAGGGCTGAGAGGAGAGCTGGAAGTCAGGTGCAATCATTTCCTACTTCTCTGAGGAGGTTCGGGCAAAAATCAATGCAACTGAGGCAGAAATACAGGTGTGCCAGATCCAAGCGACAGGTATGGGGGGTGGTGCGGGGAGGGGCAGTTTCTGCAGTCTAATGAACCCGTTAGCATGCAGCATGAGAGGGAGAACCAGACACTGTTTGGCCCCTGCAAATGACAAAAGGGGCAGGGGATCACAAGAGAGGAAAACACTTAGGGCTGGGCACTTTCTGGTGAGGCAAAAAAGGACTCGTTCCCTTCCACCAACACACAGCCCACCGGTAAACTCAAATCAAAGTACAGAATCACCACCTGTCAATTCTCCTCTCCATTTCATTCGGATAAATTATGTGCAGTTGCCAAGACGAGTCCCTGGGAGAGGCTAAAAAAATACTGGTCTCTTGTAAGCTTGACACTGATCAAAACCCGGCCTCTTTCAATAAAAATGGTGGAAAA
Source organism: Mustela lutreola (assembly GCF_030435805.1). Taxonomy (NCBI): domain Eukaryota; kingdom Metazoa; phylum Chordata; class Mammalia; order Carnivora; family Mustelidae; genus Mustela; species Mustela lutreola. Next base: position 25,141,871 of record NC_081304.1, on the reverse strand, counting down.
AAAATTTAAAGTGAGCTAAACTCCGAAGGGAATGGACCCCTCCCAGTACACAGAGTCAGAAATGTTATCTCTTCCCTGCTCTCCCCCCACCCCCCAAAAAACCACATGTAAGGAGGAACTAGAAAGGTCCTGGTGGTGGCAAACCATGGTCTGGAAGTCTGGTGACCCGGCAGCAAGAAGCACTAGTACAAAGTTTAGAAGACACAACACAACCTCGTGGGGCTAGAGGACATGAGGAGAACCAGTGACTGGACAGGTACAGTACCAAACAGAACACCTTGGGTCAGTGCTACGAGGGATCTGCTCTCAAGTCTAACAGAGATCCCATCCAGGCAACCTCACTGAGGCCGAAACAGCAGTTCCTCAGAACCAGCGTCTGCAGTGAACATGAGGGTCGGAGCCAGGACAGTCCTGAGGGGGATGGCCTTCCCAAAGGATACTGTACTTGCCAATCACAAGAGCAACAGAAATGACAGACAGATCCCTAGGGTACGGATTCCTACTGCTGGGGTTCGCTGGCTCAGAGTAACAGGTCACTTTAAGTGCCCTTGGGAGGGGTCCATTTTAAGCAGCTTGGATCCATGGTTTTATTGGAGTTGGATCTTTTGGCCTCTTTGGCTATCCACTCGTCAATCAGGTCCTGCGGGAGAACAGGAAAAATGACTTTACACATTCAACGAAAATGTCTTTATATACGGATTCCAAAATGCCTGTTAGTGAAGGAGGAATCTCCAAAGGCTTAACGATACACTATGGAGGGAAACAGGTATAAAAAATTATCTTTTGATTTAGAAAATGCTTTCCTACAAATAAATACCCATTGCTGCCGACTCTGTCCTCAGAAAAAACTGAAATTATTCACCTTTCCTTATAGGTTTGTCAACTAAAACAAATTAAAAGCACTTACATGAGGGACACCGGGGAGGCTCAGGAGGCTGGGCAGCTGACTTTTAGTTTCGGCTCAGGTGGTGACCTCAGGGCTGTGAGATCAAGCCCAGCATCAGGCTTCATGCTCAGATTATATATATATATTTTATATATATATATATTTCAAGTGCACTTCCACAAAGATATTTTAAAATATTTTAAAGTGCACAAGCCCTGGAGTTTGTGAGGATTCCCTTCAAACAGGTGGGGAATTTGCTCCAATCTAAGAAAATCTTTAGGACAAAAGTGCTGTGTGACACAAAGCTGCTTAACTGAGCTGCTTTGCTTGTGTCATCCAAATCGGAGACAGGAGCTCAAAGCTTCAGATAAAGGGTAAGATAAGAAGTAAGCCCAACAGGCATCACTGCATGCTCAAAAAAAAAAAAAAGAGAGAGAGACCCTATAAAAGGTACATGTAGGCAAATTCCATTAAGAGAAGGCTAGGGACACCTGGGTGGCTCAGCTGGTAAAGTGCCTTCAGCTCAGGTCACGGTCCCAGGGTCCTGGGATCGAGTCCTGCTTCTGGCTTCCTGCTCAGCGGGAAGCCTGCTTCTCCCTTTGCCTGCTGCTCCCCTTGCTTGTTCTGACAAATAACTAAATAAAACCTTAAAACAAACAAACAAACAAAAAAAAGAGAGAGAGAGAGAGAGAGAAGGCTACTTTTAGGGTATTAAGGCCCCATTTTGCTCTGCTACGTCTCAAGAGACATTCAGCACTGAGCCAGCAGCTGACAAAAAAACTTTACCTGTCTCTTTAAAACTAGGTGTTTTCCTTTCCAGTACTTGAGCATCTGAAGGGCTTGCAGAGTGCTGACAATGTCCACAGGATTCACAGCTGTCTCCTGGCTAATTTCTGAAACAGAAGTGCTACTGAGAACCAGACCAAAGTACAGACCCACACCTCCACTGACCCCCACCAACCCAAGCCCCTCACCCCGCTTAGAGGAAATCCAGATGATTGGAGTCATATACTTAACCCAACCTGCTCAGAAAAAGCTTACAAAGCACTTATTTGACGGATCCTAAGAACTATGAAAGAGAAACCCAACAGCAAGAAATCACTCTGACCCGTACAGAAATCAAGGTCAAAAACAGACCTACTTTCTTCTACCCTTACATAAATAATACAGGCATATCTTATCAGGTCCTACATTTCCCAAAGAATTGGGAAAAAAAAATTCACATTCTTCTTCCTTCTGGACTTTCATTTAAGAACTAGTGTTAACCACTCCAGGTTTGTGAAACCAAAATCATATGGCCATTCCCAAAGGGCCAAATGCTCTGGAATCCTTTGGCACTTTTGGGAGGGTCTCTGCAGTGGCCTGCATCCAGGGGTCATCTGTTCTCCTGTTCAGATGAAGCACTGAGGGGAAGCTTTCTCTTTGCAGGTGACCAAGCCGACCAGGGCCAAGGAAAAAAGCTGGAATGTCCAGTGCCATTAACATCTTGGGTACCAATGATCCTCAAGAGCCAAAAACCAACCTTTGATAGAAATCTCTTTGCCTTGGAAATTATGCAGGTAACGGAGAAGCACTTCTTTCCAGTAACTGCGATAACTTATGAGCCCCAGGTCGGAGAGGGGACGTTCCGGGGAGCCAACTTTTTCTTCCACTTTGGAAAGCAAGTAACCTACCGAGGAACAAAATGCAGACACTGTATTTCATCCTAATGGCAAACACTGCTACGCCAACACAGAAAGCTTAAGGACAAGCTGCTTCATGGTACCAACTAGGGGTCAGACATTCAAGCTGGGACAGTGACGTAACAGAGTGCTGCCTTGGGCTAAGCCAAAAGGGAAGAATGGTGTGTTCGCATTTAGCTGTAATAGACATTAAGAAAACTCTGGAAGGCTTCACAAGATAAAAATGTTAATAACAACAGTAATAGGTAGGTGTGCGCTGGAACAGAGATGGGGAGCCATTTCATTAAGTCACTTTTTATGTATTTTGAAATTTTTCAATTTTAAGAATAGATTATCTCAGTACTGAGTATCCTGCAGCCTCTGGCTCTAATATCTGAACGTCTAACATTACATATTATGGAGACGCAGTCCGCAAAATGCATGCTCTGCAAAATGCTCGTGGAAAACTAATGGGCTTTTGATAAATAAATAGGAAAGAAATACAAGAGATGGGAGTGGGAACTTTTCAGATTAAAAGGGATTTACAAGCTACATCTATCAATCCCAATGTATCACTCTACTTGGAGCTTAGTAAAAATAATTACATGTGCGTTTTCTTTAAAAGGAAAAATCACAAAATTGGGGTAGTCTGAACACTGTAACTTCGGCTATTAAGTAACTTGGGGAGGTTTGGATTTTTTTTTTTAACATGAAATAGAACTTATCTCTTAGAGATGTGAAAGTAACAGGTTGAGAATAGAAGTAAAACAAGACTGACCATGAAACGTTAATCATACGTTACAAGGGCTTTTATTATCTAACTATTCCACATTTTTTTTTTTAAAGATTTTTATTTATTTATTTGACAGACAGAGATCACAAGTAGGCAGAGAGGCGGGCAGAGGAAGCAGCAGGCTCCCTGTTGAGCAGAGAGCCCAATGCAGGGCTCGATCCCAGGACCCTGTGATCATGACCTGAGCCGAAGGCAGAGGCTTTAACCCACTGAGCCACCCAGGTGCCCCTATTCCACACTTTTATATATGTTTGAAAATCTACATAAAATCAGGTTTATAAAATAGGCGTCACCTGTTCCAAGATATAGGGCCCCCCTCCTCCGTAGGCTGTGTCACTTCCTGATTTCATCACTTCTCGCAGCTGGAAGGCAATGGACTGGAAGACTAACTCTAAGAATTATAATTCTGACTAGAGTGTTGTAGGACAGGGAACACTGAACAAAATACAGTTGACTCGCATCATTTATACATGTGTTACGTTCTGCAAAGTCATGGCAAGCACTGAGTTAGCGAACACTGAACCACTGCTCCTAAGGGAACCCGTCATTATGGTTACCTTGTCTTAGGTGTTTCTGTTTAACAATACCTTTTAAAATATACACGGTTGACTCATTAGCATCGAACTCCCAACCAACAGCACAACAACCTGTCGTTCTGGCACTACACCTAGAGGCCATTTAAAATTAGCAACAAGGGACTCCTGGGTGGCTCAGTCAGTTAAGCATCTGCCTTCAGCTCAGGTCATGATCCCAGGGTCCTGGGATGGAGTCCCACTTCGGGCTCCCTGCTCGGCACGCAGTCTGCTTCTCCCTCTCTGCCTGATGTTTCCCCCTGCTTTGTGCTCTCTCTCTGACAAATAAATAAAATCTTTAAAAATTATTTAAGTAAATAAATAAATAAATAAATAAATAAATAAAATCAGCAACAAGGGCACCTGGGTGGCTCAGTCTGTTAAGTGTCTGCCCTCAGCTCAGATCATGGTCCCGGGGTTGTAGGATCAAGTCCCACACTGGGCTCAAGTCCCACACTTCCCTGCTCAGTGGGGAGTCTGCTTCTCCCCCTCCCTCCTCCCTCCCCCACCCTGCTCATGCTGTTTCTGTCTCAAATAAATAAAATCCTTTAAAAATTAAAGGGGCACCTCCACAGCTCAGTGGGTTAAGCTTCCGCCTTTGGCTCAGGTCATGATCTCAGGGTCCTGGGATCGAGCCCCGAATCAGATTCTTTGCTCAGCAGGGAGCCTGTTTCCCCCTCTCTCTGCCTGCCTCTCTGTCTACTTGTGATCTCTCTCTGTGACAAATAAATAAGATCTTTAAAAAAAAAAAAAAATAAAATCAGCAAAAAAATGGACAAAAATATGAAAAGCATAGCACTAACACACTGAAAAAAAACATGTGTTTACATGGAGAGCCAAAACAAGGCACCTGCTTGTTTGACCAGAGCAGAGAAAATGTGGGGACTTCCTTTTTGCAGCTGTATGCACGTCCACAAGTGACTGTAGACGTGCCAAGAGTACAGATTTGGGGATTAAAAATAAATTTAAGTAGGCAAATTCCCAAATACAGAATACACTACTAAAGAGGCCCAAGGCCTTTATCAGGTCCATGGATTGCCACTGGACTAGTCCTTACAAAACTGAAATCCCTAATCCAGGAACAGATTTGAAGCCTTCAGCATACATGTGCTGCTCCTGGTCTCAAATGGGGACAACCTTCTGTCCTATCCCCTACATGCCCCACCATCTGGTAGCGACTGAGGCCTGCATTCACTGAAGGTTCCAGGTATACCAGCTGACCCGGGACCTTCAGATTCTGTCCACACATTTGTCCTCTTGCTGCGTGCCAGGAACCAGAGACCCAATTGCTCTCATCACTCCCGCGGCTTGCGGAGCTCAGGCCGCAGCAGTCGAACTTACTGAAATCGATGAGCATCTTGCCATAGCCCTGTCTCATGTACTGAGGCATGGTGAGGATACACGACACGTTGTAGTTGAGGAATGAATTCTTTTCCTATAGTCAAGAGCAAAATAGATGAGAGAACGTTAGGAGAGCTTGGAACCCAAGTTGTCAGGAGTCCCACAAACAGAAAATAAGGCTGCTGGCAAAATCTCTGGTCAAGGAAACCAGGGAAGTGGCTGTCACACTCACAGCTGTTCCACCCACACTGGTTACAACAATGGCCAAAGCCAGCCATGCCAGGCTCCCCCTTGCTCAGAGACCAGTATCAATTTAAGGGGGGCTGACGGAGTTCTTTCTAGTCAGAGCAAGGCCAGGAGGGGCTGACTGTGGAGTCGGTTAGGGCATCCCTCCGTAAATGTAATTTTTCAAAAGGGGACTGGCTAGTGCTAAAGAGAGGGATCCCCACCAGGAAGCCTCCAGTTTGCAAGGGAGTGAACAAACACTCCCATCACATACTGTCCAGTTCCGTTTATGGAAAATGTTCATGACAGGCAAACTCCTAGAGCCAGGGGGCTGGCGGGGGCTGGCAGCGGCTGAGGGGCAATGGGCAAGCCTGCTTGATGGGGTAAAGAAAACAGAGCAGGGGGCTCTGCGTTGTTGCTGCGCTATTCTGGCAATACAAAAGCCACTGAGGTACAGGCTTTAAATGAGTGAAGTGTGTGGCATGTGAATCAGATTTCAACAAAGTTCCTACTAAAAAGTCAAAAGCAAAACCTGGCCTTCAGCTTTCAAAAGCAGAGTGGTGTTATCACAGAATAAGCCCAGCTAGAAAACCAGGCAAAAGGAATATATTCCTGGTTTTAGGCTAATAACAGAGAGCAAAGCCAGGAGCGTTGGCCTGACTACAAAATGTGGGCTTCGGGGTTAGTAGGCAGGGCCTTGGCTGGTAATTAATAGGCAGCTCTAAGCCACAAGTCCAGAAAGGAATAAACCAGAAGCTTTTAATAAAGAATTGCATACTTCCATTAAACAATCTTTGATACATAGATTTCTGTGACACCTTCCCACCCAGTCCTTAAGAGAGGGCTGTCATCATTGCCTAGGGTCCGGCCTCTTCCTGTCAGTGATCTGTGTCCCCAAATGCCAACATCAATCACCCTTCTGGGGCCAGTAGCTTCTTAATCTCCAGATCCTGCTGACCTTGGAAAAATATCCAATCAGGTGACAGCCGGTGTTGTCCGCTTCTGTCATAACATAAAACAGGAAGGGTTCCACATCATAATATAATGTCTTGTGGTCCAGAAAAAGCTTGGCCAACAGGCACAGGTTTTGGCAGTAGATCTGGAAGCAGAGAAAGAGAATTCATGCATGGGCCAGTGATTCCTCAACTTATCAGATAAAGGCCTAAACCTAAAGATCCTATCATCGTTGTTGATGAGGCAGAAAGTGTGCTTTGGTCAACAGCAGAGTCTTATCACCTCTACAAGGGGGAGATGCGAGGTGGAACAAACTGCTGCTGGGACCTGTGAATATTTTTTTTTTTTTTTTAAAGATTTTATTTATTTATTTGACAGAGAGAGATCACAAGTAGGCAGAGAGGCAGGCAGAGAGAGAGAGAGAGGGAAGCAGGCTCCCTGCTGAGCAGAGAGCCCGATGCGGGGCTCGATCCCTGGACCCTGAGATCATGACCCGAGCCGAAGGCAGAGGCTTAACCCACTGAGCCACCCAGGCGCCCCGGGACCTGTGAATATACACCCTTCACCACCGCACCTGCTTACCTTGTTTTTCTTGCCGTCCACTTCAAACACGGAGATGGAGCCTTTCCGATAGATCTCATCGCCAGGTGGGTGTTTCCACACACATTTAGCCTGCAAGAGAATGGAATTCCTATCAGGGGAAAAAGCCTTCCCCAACAAGACTGCTGCTTAAATGGAAAAATGAATCAAAGGTCAAATTTAGTTAGCAGAGATGACAGACAACTGGACACACTTGAGAACGTACGCAAGGTTTTTTTTTTTTTTTTTGGTAAAACAATTAACAGCTTCTAAAGTCATAGGAATGTGTTTACAGTATTTTTATAGCAGTTTAGAACAAGTTTTCTAGATCATACTCTGGCCCTGTTTCAACCCAGGAGATTAAAATCATCTACTAAGTAAAAGCCAGATAAATAAAAAATACCCTCGATTCTAAAACGCTCTGTGCCAAGAGGAAATTCTTGAGCAGCTTATTTCCAGCAGCTTAAGAATTGCTAAGCAAAGGCAGGAACACTTCATGTTCGCCTTTACTAGTAAACTTTGCAACCGCCTCACCGTCAATCTTTTCTTCCGATTAGAAAAGACACCCATTATAAAAAAAAAAAAAAAAAAAAAAAAAGAAAAGACACCCACGACAATAAAGACTAACCCCCACACCTAAGTTATCCCTTTGTTATATAAGGAAGATGAGGACGCCCTTCCGTGGCTTAAAAAACAGGCAAGGTAGCCTGGTTCCGGAGCAAGAAACTGTGGAGGTGGGTGGACAGCTGGCCACAAGGGGGCACAAATTCCCCCTTTCTTCACCCTCATTTGCGAAAGGATTTAATGCAGCCAGTCAGCCCTTGCTGTAAATATGTGAATTCTTTTAAGGTTTTATGCAAACACATTAAAAAACATCATTTAAGAAGCATATGTATATGGAACATTTTCTACTAAGTTTTATTCTGACTTCTGGTCAACACAAGAAAGGCCCCATTGCCACCTGTAAATCAAAACGCTAACTGGAATCGCTTCAAGAAAGCTCTGACCCCAGTTTGTGGCTGGATCCACCTGCTTACTCATGCTGGCTCTTTCCAACAACAACCCAACTAATGCAACAATTGTTTAGAAACAGAAGCCAAGGGGCGCTTGAGTGTCTCAGTGGGTTGAGCCGCTCAGGTCATGATCTCAGGGTCCTGGGATCGAGTCACGCATCGGGCTCTCTGCTGAGCAGGGAGCCCTCTTCCCTCTCTCTCTCTGCCTGCCTCTCCACCTACTTGTGATCCCGCTCTCTCTGTCAAATAAATATATAAATAAATCTTAAAAAGAAACAGAAGCCAAAAATGGCCCATTTCAGCGATTACTCATGAAGCAATGGGAATCAGAAGTGTAGACGAAAAAAACGGGTTACCATTACCTGAAAATCGATTTTTGTACCTCCCCCTAATACAGATCCCTCCAATATTCAAAATGTTTACTTGACCCTCAGATTTATCCAAACCCTCCGTTTCCCCACCTACTACTATGACTTGCCCTTTTGGGCTATTACATTGGTTAGTGCCACTAAGTAACCCGAAACAAAAAGTAAAACCTAAATAAATGGTCAGCAGTTCACATCAGTCAAAATACCTTTCACATAGAAGAACTAGATTTTAGTTTATCTCCATGGTTTACCATCACGGAGACCAGTCCTCTGCTACCCTCACCCCTGTGGCCCCGCCAGTCCTCCATCCATTCATCCATTGGCGCGCCCTGCCCCCAGGAGTCTGGAAGGCTGAACTCAGCGGCGAGTTCTAGGCTGCAACACTACATTGTGTGTGTTCCAGAGAACACAAAATGCAGTTATCCTCCAAACCAACTGGGGACAAGAGGAGAAGGACATGGGGCGCCCGGGTGGCTCAGTCATTAAGCATCTGCCTTCAGCTCAGGTCATGATCAAGCCCGCATTGGGCTCCTTGCTCGGTGGGAAGCCTACTTTTCGCTCTCCTACTCCCCCTGCTTGTGCTCCCTCTTCTCACTGTGTCTGTCAAATAAATAAAATCTTTAAGAAAAAAAAAAGGGGGGGAAAGGATGGGAACTCTGGGAAAGCCTGGGCCGCAGAAGCTCAGCACACAGAAAACCTGGGAAATAAAAGTGGAAGGGGATGGAAGGAGGTACACCCTAAAAGGTCTTAGAGCCAATTACGCTGGGACGACAGAAATAGGAAAATGAAGGTGCCTGCTGAAACGCTCCTTCCTCTACCCCATCCCTGCTCCCAGAAATTCCCTCATTTAGGATGAGATTTTTCACTCTACAGCTAGGCAACAAAAAAATGGCTTAAAACTACAAAATACCTAGTGAGCATATATATATGGACAATAAAAGAAGTCTTTCTTCCTATCTGAACAAGAAGGACAACATTCAGGAACCAGAAAACACTAAACTTGGGAGAAGGCACCAAAGGAGCCATTTTGTTAATTCAGTATTTTGTCTCCTTTAAATACGCATTCATTCAGCAGTTATAGGGCACTTCCTGCCCCCACTGGTTGCTAGGGATATGAAGTGAGTCACGTCCTTGCCCTGTCTAATGAAGTCCACTTTTTTTTTTTTTGAGTTGGGGACACATAAAAACTGTGGGCAGAGGTAATTCGTATCCCAGGGAGAAACGGTACCAGGCAGTAAGAAAAAAAGACAAGGCAGTGTGTGTGACAGGATGTGCCCCCCACCGCCAGGCCCCACCTTGAAATGGGCTTGCCCTTTCCTATGCCTCTGTGCCATTCCTATGGACCACTGAGAGAGGCTTAGAGGTGGAGGACATCCAGGTAGAGGTCAACATCCAGAGCTCCACCGTGACGATCGCAGAACCCCAAGATGGCATACCATGTGTCGACGGAGTATCGTTTGGCTCTTCATGTACTTCAAACAGAATTCGCACATGTAGAGCCGTCCCAGGCGCGCGTATTCTTCGGGATAGGGAGAGTGGTACCACGTATCGAGCTCATAACGACCAAAAGCAATTGTTTTAATCATGTTGCTCCCCTCTGTGATTTGGCCTTGCAGCCTTAGCTTCTCCTATTGTAGAGAAGAAATCAGAAAGTCAGAGGATTAAGACTGATCATCTTTATTTTCAAAAAGTCTCTAGTATGCTTGTTCGCATGTCACCATGCTAGGCTAGGAGAAAAAAACAGAACTGACTCTAGGGGCGCCTGGGTGGCTCACTGGATTAAGGCCTCTGCCTTTGGCTCAGGTTATGATCTCAAGGTCTGGGATTGAGCCCTGCATCCAGCTCTCTGCTCAGCAGGGAGCCTGCTTCTCTCTCTCTCTGCCTACTTGTGACCTCTGTCAAGTAAATAAATAAAATCTTAAAAAAAAAAAAAAAAAAAAGAACTGACTTTTAATGCATGAAAAACTTGCACTGAAACGGGCTGCCCACCTGGACACAGATAGTCAGGATGGCTTCTAGAAAACTCACAATCTACACTGCCTGGAAGTGTAGGTCTCAACAGACCGCAGCTTTCCTCTGCTCCCTACCATGCTGTGGGTGGGCCTCACCTCCAGAACTTCAGTACCAAGTCCTTGGTAAAATTTTGTTTCTCATCAGCTGGCACCAAACCACTTGATAAAGGCAATCTACCACAAAGAAAAATGCCCCGCCCTTACCAGACATTTAAAACCAACCAGGAAAGATGATCTAGAATGTGCTTTACTATCTGCCTCTAAAGCTGTATGGATCTGTGTGACGTAAATCCACAGGTATACGGGGCCAGCCTGTCAAAGCAGTCCCTGAAAACATTTTTGAGGGACGCCTGGGTGGCTCAGTTGGTTAAGCAGCTGCCTTCGGCTCAGGTCATGATCCCAGGGTCCTGGGATCGAGTCCCACATCGGGCTCCTTGCTCGGCAGGGAGCCTGCTTCTCCCTCTGCCTCTGCCTGCCTCTTTGTCTGCCTGTGCTCGCTTGCTCTCTCTCTCTCCGTCTCTTACAAATAAATAAATGAAATCTTTAAAAAAAAAAAAAAAAAAAAAAAAAACATTTTTGAAACATGGACAGTGCTGTAGTACTGGACTCTACTCCAGATGAGGCAGAAAATATCTCTGGATATCACTCCCCAGTGGTTAGGACCTGACTATAGGACAATTTTTCAAGCCTAACCAGGTAGAGAGCTGTGACAGGAAATACTCGGCTACAGAACAGGAAGGAGAAAAGCAACTACCAAACCCTGCCCCTCCAAGGTTCCAACAAGTCTCTCTGAGGATTTGTGAATCAAGTATTTGACATAATTAAAAAAAAAAGGTAAAGAGGATATTCACTCTACAAGCTAAGTTTCCTTCAACACATTTCGTCTGTTAAATCACAGGTACCACAATTTTTTTTAAAGCAATCTTGTTAAAAATTCTGCCTAGGGTATGAAAACCGAGTGAAACTAACTGTAAATAAAAATCAGAATAGTAAATCACCTTCATAGACAAAACATGGCTAAGTCAAAGATTAATTTCCTTTATAAAACGTCTGACCACAGCCTTTTCCATTACTCCTCTATGCTTTTCTCTTAATTCTTTTGAAGTTAGAATGGAGGGCCAAGCAAAGCCTGCAAAGGCTAGCTCCTGGGAGGGGGGCGTTAAGAGAATAAGAGAGGCTTAGCCACCAATAAGAGGCTCTCAGAATTGCAAATTGCCCGACTGAGACCGAGGGGCACCCATTGTCTAACCCAGGCCTCAACACTCCCACCAAACAAGTCCTTCTGGGAGAGGAGATGGAGGGAAAAGTGGTCAGGAAAAAGAAAGGGAGGAGGGGAAATTATGTTTAAATATGAATGGGAAGCAAGATCAAAGATCATTCTGATAAAGGGTAGCTGTGGGAAGGTAAAGAGATTTTCATTATTTCCCATCAACTGATCGATCACTATCACTTTTCTGGGAAGTTTACAAGACTTTCACAAGCAGTCCATAAGCTTGAAGATCTTAATACTCACCAAATCCTCTGAAGCCCGGGCTTGTGCTCTTCGGAAAAGATCCAAGTCATACTCGCTAGTCAGGTTTTCCAAGAGAGGTTCCCGAGTGTTCCCATAGGTCTGTCTGTGTTCCTAGGAAAATAATCAGAACGTGAGTCTTACTGCTTCTAAGAACTTAATCTATTTTATTTCAGTCAATGCCAACCAGAGGGCCAAACACAACTATAAGCTATTTATTTAGTGCCTACTATATGCCAGGCATTATACTAGGCACTGGGGACTGAGCATAAGACACACTATTACCAGGTTAATGCCAAAACAACCATTATCCACCCTAGTGAATCTGGAAAGAAAATGCTCCTACACCTTCAAAAGGGAGTTTCATTCTTCTCTCTCTAAATGAGCTCCTCGAGGGTCAGAATTCTATGACTCCATTTCTTCATCTGAAAATGTGCATGACAATACAAATAAATAAAATGTAACAAAGCCAAAGGCACTACAAATCCTAGAATCTTGAAATCTGGAAGGAACCTCGGTGGATACTCCCGTGTTTAAAAGCAAAACAAAGCAGAACAAAACAAAATACACAAAATCTCTTGAGACTTATAGAGTCTCACATTTTAGATGGAAAGGAAAAGTCTCAACGAGGAAGGGGTATCCACACTGAGTGGTCCTTGCTAAGTTCCTTCCCCGAAGTCGCTGCGCCCCTGACGCTCTTCAGCCCAAGGCCTGAAGCTACCACCTGGGATCTCCAGCCCTGGCGCATGGGAAACACAGGCTGGCCCCTTTAAAAAACACTGTGCTAAATATTAAGCAAGGAGGAGGAGACAATACTCAGAAAATCAGAAGCATAAAAGTAAGCCAGTTCTCAGTAAGTATCAAATCTTACCATGGCAGTCTTAACAAATATCCTGGCACCGGAAAGAAAGGCCACAAGGGAAACTTCCCTTTTAAAACCTCTGATTTTAGCCCTTCCCACTCCATCCCAGACTCCACCTCCCACCCAGAGAATAGAAGATAATGGTTGTGGATGGCTCATCCCCGGGAGAACATTACAGAATTCGCATGTATATTATCATATGAAAAAACTATTCACCAGTACCTCAACCCCTATTACAATCTCTTCCGGTTCCTCTGGGCCCATCTGACCTGTACCTTTTGCATCTAAGATTCAGGTTCTTAAATATGAAGTTTTTTCTTCTAGTTTCATAATCATTTTTTTAAGCTTATAAAAAATATCCTAGCCAGCATTTTTAACAGGAAGGTTGGGTCCAAATAACCTAGCTCCAATTTTGGAAAGCAGATGTTTGTAAACTCAATTTCAGGAGCTTTTACTTCAGACATTCTTTCTAACCCCCATATGATTTCTGGGCAAGTTACTTCTCGAAACCTCCGTCTTCTTATCTATGAAATAGTTAAGACACCGCCCATGACAAAGAGTTGTCAGAAAAATGATGGGAACAACATAACCATGCCTAGTGCCTACGCACATAAGCATTCAGTAAATGCCACTATCATGTTTACTCCTTCCACATCTACCTAATTTGTAGATAGAAACACTGAACAAGGCACAGGGAGGCATACAACTTTGCACCTGGCAATCCACTACTAGAACCCTCCCCTCTACAAACCCAACAGTCTGGTGTAGGCGGTTAGCTAGGTTAGCTACCGATCCACCCACCACCCGTTTCCTGCTGGGCCATATCCATCTCATTCATAATATTATCATTTTCAAGGCAGTGAGGATGACCAAAAAAGTAAATACATGGTTTGGTATATTCTTGCCTTAGTGCAGTTGTGCTAAATATCCACAAGCCATACATTAAATAACTTAACGCCTAAATAAACCAATATTCCAATTCCTTGAAAGGATAAAAATATGCATCAGGAAAAGCCTGAGAGATCTCAGCAAAACACGCGGCACGGGAAGGGGCTTCTTATCTCAGAGGGTGATTTTTATTGGAATTTTTCTTCTCTAATATTTTTGGTATTTTCATTAGGAAGCATTTAACACATTTATAAATATGAGTCACACATATTTATAAATCATGTTTACAATAAATCTTTACTTAACAGTTAAATTTTATGCAAAAATTTCTTGAATTTTTATGAAATGAGGAAATTACAATTCAAGTTATTTAAGTGAAAACACAGAATCCAAAGCTGTGCTTACAGTAAAATCCAAATTACATAAATTAGGCATTTGTAAAAAGCTAAGAAGAAATATCCCCAAATGCTAACATGGCTACTTTTTAGGTAGTAGGACTGATGCTTATTTCTGTATACTTCTCTTTGTGTTCTGCATTTCCTACTACAAATGTGCATTACTTTGGGGATACCTGGGTGGCTCAGTCAGTTAAGCATCTGACTTTGGCTCAGGTCCTGGGATCAAGCCCAGCATCGCTGGGCTTCCTGCTTGGGGGTGGGAATGGGAGGATTCTGCTTCTCCCTCTCCCTCTCCCCTAGCTCATGAGCTCTCTCTCTCAAATAAATAAAATCTTAAAAAAAAAAAAATCATTATTTTTAAAACTAGAAAAAAAGTTAAAATACTACCCAAAAAATCTTCCTATAGAATATATCACCCAATACTTTATACTATGCAGAAATTTTGTTTTCCCATTAAAATATACAGACCATCACTTAGTTTGAATACTTTCCCTTACACAGACATCTCCGACATCCTGCTATTTGTTCGAGTGGCTAAATTTAACCCTTTACAACTAAAGTGAGGTTTACAAACAAGTACAGGACTGAATTTTTTTTCATCTAAATTCTAATGGCATTTTGTCTTTCGAAGCCTCCTGTTTCCACTCTTAACAACCCAATCTGGGGGTGAGGGGTGATTATGGCAAACTCTAAGGGCCAGAGGTGGGCCCTTCCAGGGTATTCTCAAAGGCAGGGCTTAGAAACCAAAAGCAATCAAATGCGAATGCAAGAATTCGTCTTAACTATTTAACTTTTTCTCACCATGTATTTCTCTTTCTGCTCTTTGCTCAGCCCAGAATTCCTTTTCTTCCTGAGTTCAGCCACCTTTTCCTTATATCGCAGCTGCCTCTCTGTTGGTGCCTGAAAGGCAAGAAGAGGACACTGAAAAGCTAGCTGGAAAATGCATTATGTCATTCAGTTTCAAGATGAAAAGTAACAACACAAGACAAACCACAACCTGGTCAGGGAAGGAAAACATGCCCAATGTGTGACAGCCACGCCGTGTACTATGGCGATTTTAAAATCCCAAACTGGGTTCCCGGACCACCACGGTTACAGTCAGTTAATATGGCTTCAGGAATGTACTTATTTTAGTATTAAACCAAACAGAACATAAATTAAGGAGGGATGTCACCACCAAAGCGGCAGGAATAAAATAAAGGTGTGTCAATTCAATAAGCATTTCTTGAATGTTTACTGTTTTCCAAGCACTGATACAAGAATGAATAAGACTTTTAAACTGAGTCAGACTAGAAGCCCAGATAGACCATGAAAATAAGAGCAGCTACAACTTACGGCAAGCTTATTACCTGCCAAGTACCAGGGAAGGGGATTTTGTGGGTGACTACCATACTACGTAGTTATTATTCACTCCTTGTTATGAACAAGGAAATAAAGTTAAAGGAGGGTAGTTGACCTGTCCTAGACCACACAGCTAGTATCACAGAATCACAGTATTCAAATCCAGATCTGTTTCGCTCCAAATCCCAACCTCTCCCTCCTCACCAGGCTTCCTCTGCTAGCTACCTATAATCTAACCACAAAAACAGACACTGCATGATGAGCTACGTATATATAAGATGAAGACAAGGGCTAAACCAGCATCCTGAGAACATTACAACAGAACACCTATAGAAGAACTGCCTCAATGGTAGGAGGTCTGAGAAGAATTTCTACAACAGCTGAGAAGTACAGGGATTGAAGGCCTTGAAGGAGAAATACAATCCCTTCTTGGCACAGAGTTAGGCAGAAAAACGGCAAGAGCAAAGACCCAAGGCAGTCACGAAGGAACAAGAAATTAAGCGTCATCAATGAGCAGGAATATTCAGAGAAGCAGAAAGATTAGGGCCAAACAGCATCTTGGAATCCAAGGCAAGAGAGAAGTTGAAGAAAAACGACACCATCCCCGTGTCAAATGCTAATAGCACAAGTCACTGGCGACCTTGGAACCATGCCAGCACAGCGAGGGGGTTTGAAAGTAACAAAAGGTTAAAAAGGAGATGCGACATGGAGCAGCAAGTGCCATCTCAGAAATCATTAGGATTGCGTGCGATAGATAACCAGTATTTTCATAAACACCACGATTTCTTCATTTATGAGGCAGAAGTGCTCGTTTCATGAAATTTTACTATCTGGAAAGCAAATATGCTCCTGAGTATACAACTGAAGGCGAGTTAAGACGAGTTACTCAGAAATACCACGGGGAACAAGAGACTTGGAGAGACCTAACGCCCGCTCCTGGGCCGAGGAGAGCCAAGACTTGGCCCCCAGGCTGCGAGCGGCCGGAGCTTGAGCGAGGCCCGTACCTGGTGCCTGGTTGCGTGCCTGTTGTCATCTTGCCTGTGGGACAGCGTTCTCTCTTCTATCTGCTTATCCCGGCTCTGTGCTCTCACCTGCAACCATCAACAACGTCAATAAATCCACCTGCTTCTAAGACTAGGTTTATGTAAAAGAATAAGAATATCATGGAAATCCCCTGAATTCACGCTGCGGTTTTACTTTCAAAGAGTCTTCACGTTTATTATCACCATCTCTCCAAGAACGAGGAAGGCAGGCTTCACCGTCTGCTTTCTCGGCCACTAACTGAGAATCAGAGAAGTGCACTCCTCGGGGCTACGTGGTGACAAGGCGAAGATTTTAATGAAGTCTGGGGACTCGGAGACTGGACCCTTCCCGCCGCACAATGGGTAAGAAACAAAAAACCGTGAGCAAGTGCAAGAACGGGGTGAAGATGTGCACAGGCAAAGGTGGATAGCTGGAGGGTCAAGTCTCCAGGGAAACTGAACTCGGCAGTTATACGTTCTTAAGGCAAACCACATCAGCTCTCCCAACAGTTTCCGCTTCACCTTCTGGAAGTGAGGGCTCACATCTAACCGCCTGTTCCGCTTCACACCAAAACTCAGCACGGCCAAAACACGATGACTGGTATTCTCCCACAGATCTGCAACTCCCAAACATTCCCTCTGTCGACAGACAGTAACACTTTCTAAACAACTCATCAGGTCAAAAACTTGAAGGTCGTCCTTGCTGCTTCTCTTTCTCTCTCCTCATGACATCCATCAGCAAGTCGATCAGGCTGCTTCCGAGATACATCCTGAATCCGATCAACTCCTACTATCTCCGAGGATATGACGCTAGTCTGGGCCACCAGCCACTGCCTGAGCCTTGGAGCACCCTTCCAACCAGTTGGCCTGCATCAAACTCTTGCCTCCAACCAGTCCACTCTCCATACACAACAGTTGTGATTTTTAAAAAGCATTTAAGAAATTATATTACACCTCTGCTAAAAGCCCTCCAAGTGCTTCCCACCATCATCACATTAAAGACACACTCCTTGTGCCAAGGCCTACAGGTCTTTTGGGATCTGGATCCTCCTTCCTCATTTCCCATTATGCGCCAGTCACACTGGCCTACTTCTGGCCCCTCCAACCCAGCAGCTGATCTCTACCTCACAGCCTTTGTGCCTGCCCATCCTTCCACCTACAACTCTTCTCCTAGATCAGGACACAACAGTCTCTTTGCCCTCAGCCACGACTCAGGTCAAACACCAACTCCTCTGGAAGGTCTTCCTTAAGGACCTGCACAAAAGCAGTGCCGTACCCATCACCCCCCCCCCAAAATAGCCATCACCCCCAAAACAGCCACTCTGTATCTTTTTTTGTTGTTGTTTCTCACAGCATTTATTACTGCATGAAATTCTTCTCTACTTATTCATCTGTATGTGCTCTGCCTCCCCCCATGAGAAAGTCAGCTCATTGAACGCAGTCTTTTTATCTCATTCAGAGAATCCTCAGATACCTGTCACGGTATGTAGTCATGGCAATCTGTAACGGAATGAAAATGGCAATATCCTTGACTGCAAACATTTACCAGGAAACTCAAGGGTAATCACATATATGCAAGTAAATTAAAAATTACAGAGCTTTCAGTAAATGCAGGAATTAGTCTAATTTTTCCATTTGGGATTCTAAATGTTAATAAAAATATAGATCTTTCAGAAATTCCCCAGAGCCACCAGGTTCCAGCAGTAGAGATGGATTATGTGGAGCCTCACTGCTCCCATGAAGAAGAAAGCATAACAAAGGAAAGACTCAAGAAATGCTTTCCTTTTTTTTCAGAATTTTCTTCCCCAAACTGAATTCTTTCTTCCTCTTTTTTAAAAATAAATTGCTTAACTTGTTCACATTGCCACAAGCCAACAATTTACAAGTTGTACTTCAGGAAGACTTCTCTGTGAGACCATCCACAGTATCCCATCATGATACTTAAAGACAAGAGGCAGAGGACAACTCTCAAAAAGAGATCATGGTTCATTTCAGAGAAAGAAAGACCTAGTGCCTTGTCGGCATCTGATGCAGATGTTGGCCGAGCTGTTCCTGTCTTGATCAGGTCTCAGGCAAATGGCAAGATAATGGGAAGACCTACCACTCGTTCTTACACGGAGCAAAAGAAATGACCTTCCTTACACAAGAGATTTGGAATGAAGAAAAATAAGAATGTTTTCATTAACCTTAAAATCCATATAAACATTCAAAGTACACTACTTTGCTGAAAGAGTAAACACATCAAGAAATGTCCCATAGTGTGGTCTAGTTGTGAATAAGAAACCAAATTCCTGACTCAGAAAGAACTAATGTTGGCTAGGGATTCTAATTTTTCATAGGATGAAACTGGCTCAGGCAGGAATAAATCTGTGACCTTGGCATTGTCAGAAAATAACAGCCACAAGAACGACAGTTAATACTTTGATCCAATGAGCTTGGATAACCTATCCAAATACTACCCACGCAAACAATTTAATTAAGAACATTTCGACTCTTGCTTCCCTATTATTAGTTCCATCCTTGGTAGCAGCAACCCATACAGGAACATGTAAAAGAGGATCCTGGGCTCTCCCCCAAAGCCATTACCCCAAATTCCAAAGGTTATTTAGGACTATAGTCCTCAAGAATTTAAAACAAGAATTAGCCAAGAGTAGGCATGACTGAGAATAACAAAAAAGGGAAAATATTCCACGGAAACAGAGAAATAGGAAAATAATTCTGAAAAACTTTAAAGAGCAAAATGTCTTCACAGATTCATGAGAAGAGAACCTAAATCATAAATATTGAGATCACATATTTATGCAAATTAGTTCCTAATGGAAAAGGTGCCTGGTAGTCGCTGAAGTCAATTTTCAAAGCAAAGTATCAAGGCACTAGAAGATGATACTCCAAATATTCCATATATAATCTCCCTATTAATTCCCTTCAAAGCATTCATTACCTCCTAGAATTCTTTTACATTTAACTATTTTTTTTAACTGTATTTTTATTATGTTTCCTCCACTAGAATATAAGAAAAAGGACTTTGCCTATTTTGTTCACACTGGATCCCCAGGGTTTAGCCAATTGCCTGGCAAACCTTACGACAGCACTCACTGGGTAAGTACACGTCAAGTAATGACTACAATTACCTTGCATTCATCTGCTGAGAGGTTATGATAGAGCGGGCATCCTGAGATGGAGAAATGTCTCTCGTGTTTTCCTGTAAGATGTCCTGTTAAAAGAGGGAAAAACTCAATCGCAAGATAAAAGATTTAAGCTCATCAAATGATAGTTTTCTGTACATCAACCATGTTATTTTGCTGTATCTTTTTTATCCAATATGTATCTGATCACAGATTGAATCCACCAAAGAGGTAAATGACGGGCCATAACTTGCACCCATAATAAATTCTTTTCTTCCACAGGATGGATCTGGCAATCTTTGAACATACTTGTATATGTTCAGTATCAACTGTAGTTCCTTCTGTTCTTCTGATAATGTATTTCTCAAATTCCAAAAAAGTCATAAAGCCATACATTTATAATAAAGGAACAAAAAAAATGAACATTTCCTTTCAGTGAAATCTAACTTTCCTATGCTAAATTTTCAAGTTATATGTATACTAAGTGTTCCTTCTTTTCTATTATGCAATGCTATCCAATCTGAACTGAGTTCTCAATAATCAAAAGAAACTTATGGAAAATAAAGAAAATGGACTCCTCTAATCTACAAATAAGCATATTTTGATAATTCTGAACCAAATTAAATATATTTATTTTCTTGGCGGGGGACTGATTTTGTTTAAAGATTCAGGCTTCTTGGGCACCTGGGTGGCTCAGTGGGTTCAAGCCTCTGTCTTCGGCTCATGATACCAGGGTCCTGGGATCGAGGCTCACATCGGGCTCTCTGCTCAGCAGGGAGCCTGCTTCCTCCTCTCTCTCTGCCTGCCTCTCTGCCTACTTGTGATCTCTGTCTGTCAAATAAATAAATAAATAATCTTAAAAAAAATTTATAAAGATTCAGGCTTCTTCTGTAATCAGACTTTTAAATTGGCAGTTAGTATTTTCAATAGCCAAGATATAAAAGCAACTCGGGTGTCTATTCATAGACAAACGGATAAAGAAAAAGGTGTTCTCTACACACACACACACACACACACACACAGTGGATTATTTGGCCACAAAAAAGAATGAGATCTTGCCATTTGTGATACGGATGGACCTAGAGGGTATTAAGCTAAGTGAAATAAGTCAGTCAGAGAAAGACAAATATCATATGATGTCACTCACATGTGGAATGTAAGAAACAAAACAAAGGAAAAAGCAAAGAAAAAACAAAATCCGACTCTTAAATATAGGAAACTGGCAGCTGCCAAAGCAGGGAGGGGAGAAAGGGGTAAAATAGATAGAGGGGATCAAGAGTACACTTATGTTGATGAGCACTGGTTCATATATGAAATGCCGAATCACTACTATATACCTGAAACTAATCTAACACTGTAATAAATAAATGGGAAGTTAGCACAAGGCACTCTTATGAGTGGACAATGTTAGTAAATAACAATACAAAAAGCTCATTTTATCTAACGGGTCATCTCACTTTTCTATTTTTCATGTGGCTTTGGGAAACACACAGGGAACTGAATGTCACTTCCTTTTTACACATCTCTTTAACCAAAAGGTTTAAAAAGCCTTTGGGTAATAGAGACATTGGCATTTAAAAAATCATACATGAGGGGCGCCTGGGTGGCTCAGTGGGTTAAGCCGCTGCCTTCGGCTCGGGTCATGATCTCAGGGTCCTGGGATCGAGTCCCGCATCGGGCTCTCTGCGCAGCAGGGAGCCTGCTTCCCTCTCTCTCTCTCTGCCTGCCTCTCCAACTACTTGTGATTTCTCTCTGTCAAATAAATAAATAAAATCTTTAAAAAAAAAAAAAAAAAAAAAAAATCATACATGATTTATGGAGTAAGCTTTACAGGATGAAATTAATCCAAGTACTGGGGGAGAGAGGAATTAACATATGATATGCAGGCTGCCATTTCTCCAGGACTGTATTATTAAAAAATATGATTTTAGAGATCCATTCAATTTATCTTGCACAGAAAAAACTACCCTCAGTGATCAAACACCATGTATAAAATGTAAAGCATCGATACTACAGAAAGCCTTCTTTCTATAGATATTTCTTAAAAAAAATACTTCTATAAGTATTTCTAAGATATTATGCATCTATAACTTCTGGGTAAATTATTCAAGTCATGTCTTATTCTGGAATATATAAACTGAAACCGATCTAATGTGTCTATATCAAAAGTGTTAAAAAGGATAACCAGTCTATTAGTCTAGCAGTTCTACTGCTACAAATTTATTCCTACAGGTTTTCTTAGGAAGATACAAAAATACACACATACAAGGCTATCCACTACAGTATTATTCAAAATAAATAAAATGAGAAATAATCTCAAGATCAATCCATACGGGACAATGTAAAAAATTTATATAAACTATCAATATAATAAAATTCTCTGTATTCTTTAATATTTTTTAAAAAAGATTTTCTTTATTTATTTGACAGACAGAGATCACAAGTAAACAGAGAGGCAGGCAGAGAGAGAGGAGGAAGCAGGCTCCCCACGGAGCAGAGAGCCCATTGTGGGGCTCGATCCCAGCACCCTGGGATCATGACCTGAGCCAAAGGCAGAGGCTTTAACCCACTGAGCTACCCAGGCGCCCCTCTTTGTATTCTTTAAACAGATGAAACTCTGAGAAAGGTAAAATATCCAAGATGCCAAACCATCGTACTTTCCCTTTTGTGGATAACAAAATAGAAATATATGTGTATATACATGTGTATGTGCTCGCATGTACACACAAACTTACTGAAAGCATTCATAAAAAGCTACAAGAGGGGCACCTGGGTGGCTCAATGGGTTAAGCCTCTGCCTTTGGCTCAGATCATGATCTCAGGGTCCTGGGATCAAGCCCTGAATTGGGTTCTCTGCTCAGCAGGGAGCCTTGCTTCCGCCGCTATCTCTCTGCCTGCCTCTCTGCCTACTTGAGATACCTCTCGCTCTGTCAAATAAATAAAATCTTTAAAAAAAAAAAAAAAAAAAAAACCTACCAAGAATAGTTTTATATCCAGGGATATGAGTGAAGGAAACCTTTATGCATTTCAAGGCTCTTGCAGGGTTTTAAGTTTTCACGAGCACAGACTACTTTTATACCAAAATTATTTTAAAAAATTAATGATGTTATTTTGCTGAACAGAAAAAGAGTAGGACAGGATCAAAAATAATTTCAGCAATTTTTTTTTAACTAATCTCTATGTCCAACATGAGACTTGAACTTACAATGCCACGATGAAGAGTCACGGGCTCCACTGAGCCAGCCAGGTACCCCCTTA
Source organism: Mustela lutreola (assembly GCF_030435805.1). Classification (NCBI taxonomy): domain Eukaryota; kingdom Metazoa; phylum Chordata; class Mammalia; order Carnivora; family Mustelidae; genus Mustela; species Mustela lutreola. The sequence goes on along the minus strand of NC_081304.1, from coordinate 25,119,063 downwards.
TCAAAAATAATTTTGGAAGCTCAGGTTCGTACCTTTCAAACTTTGCCAGTACATTAACACCAAAAGTCAAAGTAAACTTTCCTCTGATGCAACAGATTTACATTTATCCTCTCATCTACCCCACTAAAGGGGGTTAAGTACTGAGCATAAATAACATACAGTTAGGCCCGACTCTGACCTCGTCTCCTTGTGCCCATTCTGGTTGCTCTGCCCTAGGTATACTGGCCTGTAAGTGTGTCTCAAACTGCTTAAACATTCTCTTGCCCCACAGCCTTAGCACTTGGCTGTGTGAGAGTGAATGAGTGTGTCTGTGTGTGTGTGTGTGTGTGTGTCTGTGTGGTTGTATATATGCACAATACCTTACCCTCTCAGCACTCCCTAATTTTCCTTCAAGGAAATATCTCTAGTTGACGTATTACATATCCACCTGGTTTGCCTTCCCCACTTAAGACTATAAGCTCCAGAGGGTAGAAACTTGGACATGTTCCCAGCTACACCCCCAGAACCTAAAACAGTGTCTGGCATGTGGCAAACAGAGCACATGAAAGTAACAATTTAGGGAAGCAGGGAGAGTGACAAGTAGGGCCTGAGTCTCTCTGCCATCTGGCGAGTAGATCCCCTCACCCTCTTGAAGCATTAGCTAGCACTCAAATACCAGTGTTTACATGATGATGTCTATGCTTAGTTTTTCCACCATTTACCCAAGAAAACTCATTTAGGCTAAAATGATTAGCTTCTTCAAGTGATGACTGGTGTGATGTTCAGGGGAACTTATGCTCTAGGCATTCTGAGGAGTTGAGATTATCAGAGATACTGGTCCTAAGACCAGGAAAAGATCCAAATACATTAAATGCTAGGGAAAACATACTGTGGGCCTGTAAAGCAACAGCTTACTCTGTTCTACCTTTTTTGGGAACCTGATAGCCCTGCTGAAAAGTTCACCAATTTGAGAGGTAGACCCAGTGGAGAAAAGTCTGTAATCTCCATGAGCACCTTCTAGCTCTAAACGAAAGCTTAATCCCAACGTCTGCACAGAAGCTTGCCTTAAGGACCACTGGTTTAAACAATTATAAGAATCTGCCAGTAGAGGTAAAGGTCGTAAGAAAACACTGAGATATTCTTCTATCTGAGAAGAGATACTTGTCCGGTTTATACTTATCAAGTATACAAAGCCTAAAACCACTGAAGTCACAAAAGTCCAGCATCTTATCTGCGCCCTTTTACGTTCACGACCACGCAATAAGAACTCTGTTTTTCTCATTTTCTTAGCAGCTCTGGCCACACAAGCAGTACTTTGCATTAGTTACACTCCTCATGAAGCACGAACTGTGCACCACACAATGAGCCATTTAGAGACAACGGTCTTCCGTTTTGTATCTGCAGGAAAAAGGAGGAATCTTATCACAGGGAGAAACTCGCAGGAAACTGATTGGTGCATCACACTTCTTGTCCTTGCAACCAAGAAGCAAAAATACTCTCTACTCGAGTGGGCAACTCAGTGATGCTCTCAGCGCCACCGAAGAACCCAAGAAGCTAAATCACAGGAGAACACAGAACATCTCCTCATGATCCTAATTCCAGAGGGCGAGAACCATGGAACACAGGTGTTATGAAGCCAGTCACACTCACCTAGAGAGTTACAGCCTGGAGTAGGACACTTCATATTGAAATTGTAGCTTTCGTGGAAGCGACGGCGCTTGGGGCGATGAGAGAGATCGCTGCCTGAGTCCTTCAGGGACATGTCCTTGGCAATGCTCTCATCATGAGACACGTTGGGGCTAGAGATGTCTATATCAGACTCAGAAGAAGGGGCATTTCCAGTTGGAGTTCGAGGTGGAGACTCATCATGATCAGCTGTATTTTTAGTTTCTAAAGCAAAAGCAATTGGTAGAAGCTCATAAGTGGGGTTCTTTTATTTAGAGGTTTACTATTTGGAAGAGTTTATGGGCTTCTCAGATCCTCTACCATTTAACCAGTGACTTTTAGTCACTTATCTGCTGTAAAGCTACAAGGAAAATGAAAAGAAACTAACAATTACTTTGTGTGACTTTACATTCTGAGTAAAATTCAGTTTGGGATTTATCCTAGTACATTTCACTTATCTGTGTTTCTCATAAGCCCCCCATCATGGGTAATCAAAACTGGACAGAAGAAATCTTTCTTTAAAATGACCATCCAGGGCGCCTGGGTGGCTTAGTGGGTTAAAGCCTCTGCCTTCGGCCTAGGTCATGATCCCAGGGTCCTAGGATCCAGCTCCGCATTGAGCTCTCTGCTCAGTAGGGAGCCTGCTTCCTCCTCTCTGCCTGCCTCTCTGTCTACTTGTGATCTGTATCTGTCAAATAATATATAAAATCTTAAAATATATATATATAAAAAATAAAATGACCATCCATGGGGCACCTGGGTGGCTCCGTGGGTTAAGCCTCTGCCTTTGGCTCAGGTCATGATCTTAGGGTCCTGGGATCGAGCCCTGAATGGGGCTCTCTGCTCAGCAGGGAGCCTGCTTCTTCCTCTCTCTCTGCCTGCTTCTCTGCCTACTTGTGATCTCTGTCAAATAAATAAAATCTTTAAAAAATAATAATAATAAAATAAAATGAACATCCAGGGGTGCCTGGGTGGCTCAGTGGGTTAAATATAGCCTCTGCCTTTGGTTCAGGTCATGATCCCTTGATCCTGGGATCCTGAGCCTGCATCGGGCTCTCTGCTTGGCTGGGAGCCTGTTTCCCTTCCTCTCTCTCTGCCTGTCTCTCTGCTAACTTGTGATCTCTGTCTGTCAAATAAATAAATAAAATCTTTTAAAAAATAATAATAATAGAATAAAATAAAATAACCATCCATAGGGTGCCTGGGTGGCTCAGTTGGTTAAGTGTCTGCCTTTGGTTCAGGTCATGATCCCAGGGGTCTGGGGTTGAGCCCCACTTCGGGCTCCCTGCTCAGGAACGAGTCCACTTCCCCCTCTCCCTCTGCCCCTCACTAACACTTGTGTGGTCTCTCCCTCCCCCCCTCAAATAAATGAATAAAATCTTTAAAATAAAATGACCATCTAACTTTCCTTCCAGGAAACACACAGGATGGAAGATTAATAAAAATGGGTGTCCTTCTGGATGATATACTTGGTGTGAGTGTGTGAATGAACTTGACTCCCAAGCTAACCTGTTAGTAATCTAACAATTCAGATTATAAATCATGGGTTGTATGCCAAATTCATACAAGGGCTGAGCAAGGCCAAATCGAGAGCTGACTGTCCACCTCAAGACAACTACTGGGGCACCTGGGTGGCTCAGTCATTAAGCGTCTGCCTTTGGCTCAGGTCATGATCCCAGGGTCCTGAGATCGAGCCCCACATCAGGCTCCCTGCTTAGTGGGAAGCCTGCTTCTCTCTCTCCCACTCCCCTTGCTTGTGTTCCCTCTCTCGCTGTGTCTCTCTCTGTCAAATAAATAAATAAAACCTTAAAAAAAAAAAGAAGAAGAAAACAACTACTCTTCCAATTCAGTCAATACAGTGAGTTAATGACCACCTCATGTTCTCAGAGCTTTCCAGGATTTATTTGTTTTGTTTTGTTTTTTAAGATTTTATTTATTTATTTGACAAAGATAACAAGTAGGTATAGAGAGAGAAGGAAGCAGGCTTCCCTGCTGAGCGGAGAGCCCGATGTGGGGCTCGATCCCAGGACCCTGGGATCATGACCTGAGCTGAAGGCAGAGGCTTTAACCTACTGAGCCACCCAGGCATCCCAGAGCTTTCCAGTTTTTAAAAGAAACTAGTAACCCAGGTTTTCTTCATTTTGTATGAAATTCTGTATTTCCAAATACTGGCAACAAACTTTTAAACATGTAAACACTGGGGCACCTGAGTGGCACAGTCAGTTAAAAGTGTCTCTTAGTTTCAACACAGGTTGTGACCTTGGGAATCCTGAGATCAAGCCTGGCGAGTCTGCTTGTCGCTCTCCCTCCCCCTCTGCTTCCCCACTCTCTCTCTATAAAATAAATAAATGAATCTTTAAAAATAAAAATAAAAAAAGGTAAACACTATGCAAGCAAACCAACAGAGCATGTTGGCAGGCTGGGTGCCCTAGTCTATAACCCGTGCTCTAAGGCATCTGATTTGGGCTGGTGAATCACAATCTCAACAGCTCACAACCCCCATTTCCAAGGTCACTCCTCCTCAGAAATTTAGGGGTAAGTGGACTGACAAGCATGACTATAGGAAAATCTGGTGCAAGCTTTCTTCATCTATGGGTAAAAGGTCTCCAGTCCCTTTTGCCTATTATGGGTTCCATCTAATTTATGTGTTACTCTAGACTTTAAGAGTACTCTAGTACAGAACTGTCCTCAGCAACACATTCAAGAAAGGAATCAGGCAAACATCATTTACCTAGCTGAATATTGTCAGTCGTGGGCATCTATCTGCAGTGGCCTCAAGCCTTCCTTAAGAGGGAATTGATGAGATCCTCTCTGTAATTGACCAAATGATCCTATATTCACTCACCTCTATCTGAAAAGTCAACCACTTGCTCAGTTTCTGAGCCAGACGAACGAGTCTGCCGAAGAGGGTATTTTTTCGGAGTCACCGGGGTAGGCTGCTGCTGACTACGGGTCACTCTTCTGGTAGAATAAGCAGGCTCCTCAGTGCCAAAAGATTGCAAATTTCGAACAGGACTGGAATCTGATCCCCAATATTAAAGATAATATTAAAGAGAAAAGAAGAAAATTTGTTTTATTTCTTATCCATATGATTTATTAGCATGCATGCCCTCCTCTTCATACTTCACAAAAATCTAACAAATAGTTAACATATCTATTCTATTAAATAAAGTATAAGCTAAAGAACCTAGATCAGAAGTAGAGGTGCAATACAGTATAGAATTAACAGTTTAGATTCTGGAATCAAGACTGATTCCCATTCCATGCCACTCTACCATACCGCCTAGCTATAGCATCTTGGGCAAGTTCACCTCTTCAAGCCTTTTCCCTGATCTATAAAAAAGGTAAAACACTAGCTGCACGTTCCTCATGTTTACTGTAAGAAGTGAGATACTTCATATAAATTTCATTGAATATGATCCCTGGTACCTAGTCTAGTGCTTTCTAAATGTTAGCTGCATCCTCTCTTTCTTCCCTTAGTCCAACCCACCAAAAAACACATATTTTATTTACTACTAAAGGTATAACAATATACAAATATTTCCTTTCTTTAGGGATCTCTTGTGTTCTTCCTGATCATGCTGATACTCTGAAGCAAAGTTATAATAGGTTTACAAAAAGTGAGGCCAAGAACATGGTTTTGGAATTTTTTAAGATACCGAAACCTATTCTGAAGCATCTGGCAGCCTCGTTACATCTCTAATTTGATGATACTTTAAAAAGAACTAGAGAGGGGTGCCTGGGTGGCTCAGTTGTTAAACGTCTGCCATCAGCTCAGGTCATGATCCCAGGGTCCTGGGATTGAGCACCGCGTCAGGCTCCCTGCTCAGTGGAGAGCCTGCTTCTCACTCTACCATTCCCACTGCTTGTGTTCCCTCTCTCGCTGTGTCTTTCTCTGTCAAGATAAATAAATAAAATCTTAAAAAAAAAAAAAAAACTAGAGAAAGATTCAAAGCTGAGATTAAACCATATTTTAGATGACAAAAGATCTTTAAGGTAATATGTAAATCTCACAGGTTCTCTTAAGAACAAAACTAAAATTCTCAAGCTTTTCAGTAAAAGAATTCTACACAGAGCTAGGCTATCAGCTTGCATACCTCGAGAAGGCTCAATTTATAACAGAGCCTACATTTTGCTTTTGAGAAGGCCACCTTACATAGACTACATTGTGAACAATGCCCCTGGGAGTTGTGCAAGTCTCCAGTTATGATGTATAACAACTAGGAAGAGACCCAGGGCCCAGGTATTTCCTAGCTGTTTTGAATATTTACAACTTTTAGGTGTCTGGGGCAATGACCAATTAGAATATTATAAGAATATTATAACCCTTCCTTTGCATATAGTTTCCTCTGCCTAGAATAACATTTTCCCATCTTTCAACTTGTAAAGTCCTATTAGATCTTTTAGGATACACCTTGGAGACCTGTCTCAAATTGCCGGCCCCATCTCTGAGCTTCCAAAATATGCTATGCCAACCTCTCAGAGCCCTTACCACAATGCACGACCATGATCGACTGACATTTCTGTATCTTGCACTAAACTGTGAGCACCTTACGGGCAGGAACTCTGATTTTTCTATCACGGCATTCCAGTACACAGCATAGTATCTGAATTACAGCAGTCATTTATCGCTATTCCCACTGTGCTCAAAAAATAAACACAAACTGAGACTCAAGAGACAACAGCGTGACTTCAACTGAAACGTTAAATTCAAAAATAAAATAAAGAACACCTGTGGAGAATGTTCCCGTTTTCTTGCTTGAAAAACCGTTTTTTCTCTATTTTGCAATGTGCTCATGAAGCAGTGACCAAATGGGTACTATTTAAGTGCTTGAAGCCTATTACAGTTTCCCCCCTTCCCCTTAATCTGTTATCACCTATTGATTACCAGCTTTGTGCATTAACTGCAACCTTCTTCTCTCTCCAGAGAATCCCAGAGCAGAACCAGGAGGGATTCAGGGGTACCCTCCAAATCTAAGCCGAGACAACTCAATTGCACAAGAGAGCCTTCAAACTACCTTCCAACACAGAGATTTTCCATTCTGTACAACCAAAGCGAAATTCTAGGTATTTAACAACTGACAGTTGGGTGTAACTAATTATATCTAATAATTGTGTCTGACTACATTACAGAATTAAATGTAAGTTTTGGAAGTATGGAGAAGTACTGAACCTCCTCAAAAAACAAGTTCAAGAGACTATTCTAAGGCCCTAAGTCTAAACCATTCCAACAGGAAGTGAAGAGACGGCATTCCCATTTTACTGATGGAAAAGCTGTAGTCCAAAAGAAAGTGAAGCGACTTAAGACATCCATGTGTCACATAGCCATTACATCAGACATAGTTCCTTTGTGTCTACAGATTAGACAATACCCCCAATAGAACCAATTTTTAAAGACATGATACTTCTGCAGTCATTCACTCTGCATTTTACCAGATTCTGTCACCTACACCACGCCAAGGGACCAGTTTCCATATTAACACAATAATATGATGACCAGTGAGCAGGCTGTGAGGTATGGTCAGGAAGAATGAATTCTTATACCTTGGGAACTCTGGCTCAGCCGGGCTGAAGAACGAGTAACTCGGGCAGATCGCCGGGATGTGCCATCACTCTCTGAACTGTCTGTGTGCTCGAGATCTGTAGAAAAATCGGAATCTTCGGTTCCATCTGAACTACTGCCTGCATTCCTCTGTAACACCATAGATCCAGACATTAGCACAGAAGCAATTATTCTGTGGGTTTGTGTTAACACTGGAAATAAAATGAACCATGATCCCGAAAACACGAAGGAAGGATTCCATCGCCAAATTCCCTTTACTTAAGGCATTTAAACGGAACAACCTACAAATAATGCACTTTTCTTAAATGAATGAAAGAGAGCATTCTTACTTCATTAACACTAATTCTGACACAAGGCCATTTATCGGTCAGCACTACAAACTGGAAATAAAAGTACCAATTCAAAATGGTCTGGCCGACAGTACTAGGCACTTAAAGTCCATGGTGGTAGGAAAAATATCAGTGCTAGTCTCCTTTTAACTTTAGAGTAGTTTTTGTTCAAAGTCTCCACGAAAGGCCATCATGTTTTTTTAAACCATATACTATTTCTAAATACCATGATCCACAACTCTGATCCCAAGAGAACTTAAAGAAGAAGACTAAAATTCTTCTTTCTTATGTGATCTACCCATGAAGTTTCTCCACATGTACCAAATGTGCTTAAAAAAAAAAAAAAAAAAAAAGTAGCTTGCACATGAAGACTTGTAGATTTTTAAGAACAGAGATTTTTATCATCTCTTCAATTAATAATTATTTGTCAATTATTAGCTTCCTGAAGCATGACTAGTCATACAGACAACTTTTAACGATTGAACATTAACACTATACCCTTCCCTAAGCCAGAAAGGGGAAGAGTATTTGCTTAGAAAACCCTACAAAACTTCAAGCTAGAAACCCCCTCGTTTTTTTTAAAATTCAAAACCCTTAGGGCCAGTTGTGTCTGAAATTCGTAACTTTTTGGAAAGGGAACATTTTGCATATATCCCGCAAGAAACACGCATCATCAAACACATTAATATTTCTACAGCAGAATATATAAACAATCACCCAATGAGACACACAGAAACTGTAAGTAGGCTCAGGATAGTTTAAGACAGGTTTTGCCAACCAAATAAGTTACTAAAAACACTTAAATTTTCAAAAGCTCTTTGTATTTGGGAACTGCAGAAAAGGGACTATGGACCTATTCCAAGGCACCAGTACTATTCCAGCATTTGGTGAGCCTTAACATAAATACTACCTATGAGTGTAGGCCATTTTAGGAGAAAACAAAAGGTACAAATGTTTGAACACCTCTGTGAAAAGAAAGATTTCTGCAGAAATGAGCAAGAATACCACACAGCTTTCCAAATATTTCAAGCGTAATCTGCCCAGAAAAGAGCAGAGGCTCCAGTCATAGAAATTCCACAGGATGAAGAGGGAGTCTTAAAGGTCGTCTAGTCCATTACCCAGATACTCGAATCCCTGTCCATTCCCTCCTGGTCTGACTCTGGAATTCAGCTCTCCTCTCTAGCTTTCACCATCTACTCCCCATCTTACTCCACAGCAGACTTAATTGCTCCCTGACTTCCCTCCCACAATACTTAGCATATACCCCGGAGTAGAGAATTTACTAGCTCCTTCTAGTTATTTATATGTCTGTTTTCCCCATCTGACTGTGATCTTCTTAAGCCAGGGATCGTGTCTAATTAATTCGTGAATCTCCAGCAACTAGCACAGTAGCGAGTAGTTAATAAACATGTGTTGAATCGAATTAGATTTGCTTTGCAGTCCTGGCTCCATTATTGCCTAATGGGAATGGCTTGGGGCACTCCATTACATCTCTGTTTGTTCAGCTGCAAAGAAAAGGAATGGGGATGTCCCTAGGTGACCTTACAAATCCTATCTAGCTCTGGAAAGTTTTAGCCTTTTGGAACGCATTTTCTGTCCGCTGTCCAATTGGGCAAATAAGGAAAAATTACAGCTTAGATGCAACAGGCCTGAGTGGGATCCCTAGGGAGTGGGCGCTGGTTCCCAACCACCCAGTCCTCTGCTTTGTTGTGCCCCCCGCCTGGAAAGGAAGGATGCTCCAAAACCCCGCCTATGCACCTATCAGCATCACCGGCCGGAAGGGCGGGGATTCGTGCCACCCAATGGCGCTACTGCTACACCGCGCCCCCACGGGACAGACTGCCAAGCCTAGCCAATCAAGAGAGGAGGGATCGTTCTCCACAGCCAGTCGCAGAGCCGTAGGGCCCGGCCCCGACACCGCCCCCGCACGCGGGGAGGTGACCGTTGGACCCAAATGGGCGGTGCCACCAGCCAATCAATACGCTTCTAGGTGTTCCAGCGACCAATTAACGAGAAGAACGCCTCCGAGCCAGGCAAGCAGAGGGCGGGAATAGTTGCAAGCATAGGCCGAGGCCAGGATTGGGCCCACATTTTTCTGTTGGGTATGGACAGAAGAGAAGGCTGCTGAGCTAGGTTCGGGGGAGCGGGAAGTTGGAACCCAACCACTGTGAGGCGTGGCCAACTGCGTCACGTTGCTCAATCGACTGCCCTTAGACACCCGCCATCCCTTCTGTCCCGTTCCTCTCACCTTCCTTCGCGGCATTGCCGGCGGCTGCGGCCCGACAGTTCCGACTCGGGCAGCGGCAGCAGCAGCAGTAGGAACGGTGGCTCCGGCGGGCTCCGTGGCGGCCTCTGTAGCAGTCCCAATCCTGCGGACGATCCCAAGTGCCTCCTGCTTCACAGCGTCTAGACCCTTCTGCGCAGGCGCCGCGGGCTGAGGCGCTTTTTCCTTCACTTCCGGCTGGGGCTCGCGTCACCTGACGTTGAGGGCCAGAGAGGATGCTGGGAGGTTCGCTCCTCCTGGTGAGGCTAGTGGGCGCCATTTTGGAACTGGGCAGGTAGTAGCACAGTTTTGGAAATCCGGGCCAGCCATTTTTAGTTAGGGGATTGGCACCTTTTGTGGACGTGGGCAGCCATTCTTGTTTGGGGCTGAAGCCTGACAATTGAAGTTAGCCGTTCTCATTTTTACCTTGGGCAAAATTTCCCTTCCCGGTCGTTTTAATTTCTGAAGTCGAGGAAGGAAACCCCCAGAATCCATCAGGTGGCTGAGGTTTAACCCCTTCGTTGCCTAATTGGCTAAAGGACATTTCTGTTTATCGTATAAATTCCAAGTTGGGAAGGGATATTTTGCACAAGAAATTGAATCTTGAAAGCCATTCTGTATCTCAAAGTGGTGGGAATGGGGCTTGTAAAAGGAACTAAAGGGTAGCGTCCATTATCAGGAAGTTCGTTTGTCTGGTAGAGGAGACATTGTCCTTGCCCTTAGCGAACAGCAAGTAAGTTAGCCGTTCACGTCGCGGAAAGAGGTAAAACCATTCTCCAGAAGCTGTAGCTCCAAAGAATCCCCAGTTTCACTCAACGGTGAGCGCCCACCTCCTTCCCCCGTTCTGTCTGGGTTTGAGAGCCCTGGGTGGCCCGCGGGAGTGGGGTGGGTGCCGGCGCGGTAGCAGAGTCGGAGAAGCAGTGAACTCCATTTAGCCCAAGTGATCTCTGGAAATCAAAATGCTTGAGCCCGGAGTTGGGGGAGGGAAGAAGAGGAAGGAATATTTTTAGTGAAGCTGGCTTTTAAAAAAGGCAATGGGTATTTAAATAATAACAACGACAATAATAATAATGGGGTCGGTTGTGAGAGGAAGGAAAAGCTGGTCAAGGATGTCAGGCTAAAAAAGCCATTTTTAAAAAGCTGAGAAGTGGAGAGCAGGCGTTGAGGATTTAACCTTGCTGGAGGAAATGCTTTCAGAGTCATTAAGTTAGAATCCTGGACCCCAGTTTCACCTGACTTTCCCCCCACCAGCCAAGCTAAAGAACAAAGCAGCAGAAAGTCAACATCTGATTGTTGAGAAAAACAGAGGACTCTGAAGAGTTCAAGTTCCAGACCCTTAGCACTGCCCTTGTCTGGGATATTCTGGGTTAGTGGTAAGACCCGCAGCTTTCAGTATTTAGTATTTAGCTTTAAGTGTTTCATATAAATACCTCTGAATAACCTACCTAAGCTTGAACTGTACATAAGAACTTGTTGGAAAAGGGCTCACGTTTCTTCCTCTTGTATCTCTTCAGCATTTAATTTTTCACTATTACTGTTATTTTGCACTACCTGGTGTGTTCCTGAGGTCAGTCGTGGATGCTCTGGCTCCCAGACTAGGGTAAGAAGATCTTGTGTTAAAACCTTGTCTCAGTTTTGTGTGTCATCCTTAATAGTGTGCCCAGACCATGCTACGCCCACACTAAATGCTTGCCAGTCAATCAGAACATGTTTACTGTTCCACAGTATCTGAATGGATAGCACTCAAAGATGATGAAATATCCCTCCCTGGAAATTAGTATTTTAGAATAAGATCTTATTGGGTCACCTGGGTGGCTCAGTGGATTGAGCCTCTGCCTCCGGCTCAGGTCATGATCTCAGGGTCTGGGGATCAGGCCCGGAATAGGGCTCTCTGCTCAGAGGGGAGCCTGCTTCCCCCCCCACCTATGCCGCCCACCGCTCTGCCTGCTTGTGATCTCTCTCCCTCTCTGTCAAATAAATAAATAAATAAATATCTTTTAAAAAAAAAAAAAAGATCCTATCCTAACTTAACCATTCATCATACAAATACCAGCATTACAGATGTTCAGCATTAATCGCTTACACTGAATTCTCAAACACTACTACAGCTGATGCCGAAGAATTTACAGTTTCATTTAGACATGGTTCTTGTCCTTGGAAAGTGTGCACTCTGGTGAAAAAATACTAACATCAATAGGATAATAGAGAGATGATCAAAAGGAAAATGTATACTTAAGAGAAAGTAGAACAGCTAGTTATATTTAGAATGGGGAAGAGGGAACCCTAAAAGCTTTTTTTTTTCCTTCCTTTCTTTATTTGAATCAAATATAATCTTTACTTTAAAGAACATTTTCATCATGGCGCAATTAGCTCCTGAAGCAGGAACCGATGTTGGTTTCAAAGTTTCTTGGCTAGTTGCCCGGGCCCAGCCTCACCACCAGATTTCACAGGCTGCTCAGCTCCACTGTTTCTCCTGCCTTTACACTTCACACAGGCTTTTTTTTCCTGCCTTGATACGTCTTTCTTGAACATTTACTTTCTTCAGAAAGCTTTTCCTGATTGGGGCACCTTGGCATCTTAGAAGGCTGTGTCTGAAGTTCAGGTCAGGATCTGGTGGATCCCAGGATAGAGCCTACCACGTCAAACTCTGAGCTCAGCAGGGAGTCTGCATGAAGATTTTCTCCTTCTGCCCCCCCCCCACCCCCGCCACTGGCCTCTCTCTCTCCAGCTCTGTCTCTGAAATGGATAGGTAAATCTTAATTAAAAAAAAAAAAAGTATTTCCTGATGTATTCATTCTAAGGTAGTAGGGCATAGTGATACATTATTTTACATTTACTACTATATTTATACAGTTTATACAGTTTGGTTGATGTTCTGTTCCCCTTTCTCCTTTCCAAACAGATAATAGGAACTCCTATTTATTTTAGTCATAGCTCTACTAGTACCCAGTCCAGGGCTCTGGTGTCAGATCAGGAACTGGCTTTCAGCTCTGCCACTTTCTGTCTGCATTGCTCTCTGACAGGTTTTTTAATTCGTGCCTCAGTTTTCCTATCTGTGAAATGGACACACTGACAGCCGCTTCCTAGGTTATTGTAAGGATTCAAGGAGACAGCTGTCGTAAAGCATTTAGCACAGTTCCTGCTGCAGTAAATACTTTGTAAATGGCTGTCGTCGTTAGTGATATTTATAGTTCAGTCACCATAGCCATGGCTAACATCCTACTGTTAGTGAATATATCTTTACCGGGTCTAGCGATTGTTTGCCTTTGTCTGTTCAACCTCACCTCAGCTCAAGAAACATGGAGTGATAAGCCCGGGAATTCTGTCTCAGGTTTTGGGCCACATCCAATAGGGGCAAAACACCATGTGTCCCCAAGCCAGTAATCTCATGGTCCCCAAATACTGTGGAAAAATAAAAGGACGAGTAAGGGTCAGACCTGGTACAGAGGAGGAAGTAGAGTGTTTTGTCTGGAGGGTAAAGGAAAGGGTTTCTAGAATAGGTGAAAGAATGGGGTTTCATGGGACAGACAACTTTGCCAGCAGGTAAGAAGAGGGGCTTTCAGTGCAAAGGGAGCCAGCAGTGTGCAGGAAAGTGCAGAGGGACAGAGCAGCACAGTATGCGGTGGTGACTGACTGACTTGAGGGCAGGGTGGAGTTGGGTTTGCCAGAGAAGAGGCAGGAATGGTTTTGGCAAAGCTCTGCTGAGGAGCCTGGACTGGAGGTGATGGGACATCTCTGAAGGCCTTTAAGCAGAGTAGTCCCACGATCACACTAGCACTTAAGAGATCTCTTTCTACAAGCTGTGAGGGGGACTCATTAGAGGGGCAGGGAGACCAGTGAGAATCCCTCTGTAACAAAAACTAACCATATCCAGAGTTGAGGAACTGAACTGGGCAGGGGGCGGAGGGCTGATCTTTTGTGCATTCTTGCTGTCTTGTCTTTCTTGTATCTATATCTTGTCTCTTCAGTCCCATTTGTAAGCTCCCTAAACGATCCCTCAGTTTCCTGTAAAATGCTCCCCTTGGGGTGCCCGGGTGGCTCAGTCATTAAGCGTCTGCCTTGGGCTCAGGTGATGATCCCAGGGTGTTGGGATCGAGCCCCGCATCAGGCTCCCTGCTTAGGTATTTCAAATGCAAAGTAGTGTTGTTTGTTGTTTGCTTCAGAGGTCTGGGAGCTTCTGGAGGTTGGGAGCCTTGCCTGGCCGAGTTACCCCCACCTCCCTTAACCCCCAACCCCGTCTCCAGCTTCGCCCTGGCCGCCTGACCTCTTCAAGGGCTTAGGAAATGCAGTGGCCACTGCCAGGTGTTGGCTGGTTAGGTAAGACTTGCCCAGAACCAGCCACCCTCTCTCCTTGAAGCCTGTTTTTGACCAGGGATATGCCCCGGAGGGGTTAGAGATGGTAGTTACTTTGTGTGCAGACCACTATCCTATCTAGCCATCCACCTATAAGGTGGAGAAGACTGCCTTGCCTTTGGGAGTGGCTAGCATAGCCAGGCCAATCTCGTGACTTCTCAGTAGAAGCGTTGGCCTAGTCTCTGGCCCTTTGGGAGACCCTCGGAGGTTGCTGATGGGACCATAATTCATATTCAAATTTTTCCATTCACAGCTGCCTTCAACATGGAGTCAGCACAGTCACTAAGGGTCACTTCTGTCTCGGAGGTGGCCTGGAACTTCTCTTACCTTCTTGGCGCCTTGTGAATTTGGTTTCTCCATCAGCCTTATCTACCACCCACCCCCAGGGGAAGACATGGGACAGATCCCAGCAGGCTCAGGCACAGCTCCCCGCCTCTGCAGCTGGGGTTATAAATAACCACCAAAACTAAACAGTCAAATAACTACATTTTGAGACTTGCTTAAAAAAAAAAAAAAAAAAAAACCACCCTAATCCTGATTCAATAGCAATTCTCCCTCTCCTGACCTTCACCTCCCCGCTTCCTCCACTTATCTACCTCCCTTCCCTGATCTAAGCTCCCTAGGGAAGTCAGTCTGCGCACAAAGGCTGCGGGTGATAAAGACATCCTTTTCCATATTTGACAGGGCCAAAGCCCTCCAGGGCTGTAGTTATAGTTACATAGTGTTGTTATGGCAGCAAAGGCCTCAGGGCGACATATGTTCCTGGGTGGTAATTGGGTTTGCTTTAGCAGACTGTCTCTCCCTGGGTTCTCCAAGCCCAAATTCACTTATCAAAAAGACAGGGGAATTGTTCTTATGGGTGGGCCTTCATTTTTTTAAAATTTATTTTATTTTAAGTAAGCTCTAAGCCTGGTGTGGGGCTTGAACTCATGACCCCGAGATCAAGAGCTACTTGCTGTACTGACTGAGCCAGCCAGGTGCCCTGCATTCCTTTTTTCCTTTGAGCAAAACCAAATTCTTCTTCATTCCCCAAATGGAACATGCCCAGTGATCCCAGGTTAAGACTTTCTGGACGGCAGGCACTTTCATTTATTCATTCAACAAATATTTACTGAACCTCTGATAAGTGCTAGGATTGGGCTGGGAGCTGAGTGCAACCATGGATAAGCAGATGTGGTCCTTCTCCTCCTGGAGCAGAAGATGTAGGACAAGTGTGTATAGAGGGGGCTGGGAGAGTATGACTTTCACCTGCGCTAACCCCTCCACCTTTTCAAACATTAACACAACAGAAATACAGTAAATAAGGTGCTTGGGTATTTTTTTTTTTAAGATTTTATTTATTTCTGAGGGAGTGAGAGAGAGCATGAGCAAGGGGGAGGGGCAAAAGGAGGGGGAGGGGAAGAAGCAGACTAGCTGCTGAGCTGGGAGCCTGACATGGGGCTCAATCCCAGGACCCTGGGATCGTGAACTAAGCTGAAGACAGAGGCCCAACGGACTGAGCCACCCAGGCACCCCAACACTAAATAAGTTGTGAGAGAATAAGACCTTAATCTCGCCGCTGTCACACAGCTAGTTTTCTTTTTCACAGATGACCTTTCACAAATGTGTTCCATCACATGAACACATTTTATTATCGTGCATATTTTTGTATAGATGCACCCATTGTTTACATGAAATTTTATATTTACATATTTTCCACATGCGCCATGTTTCTCTATGGTCTTCATAATTGTAATTATGATCATTGTGTGACGTCACCTTATGGTACTGTGACATATGTGCTTAGTCCCCTGTGTGGGATTACTGAGGATCTTTTACATCAGGTAACGCTGCCTCGAGCGTCTGCACGCCTCTGTAGTTCTCTTTTGTGTTTATGTCTACCCCTTATGTATGTATCACTTTTTCTCTTTCCCCAAAGACTTGCCCAAATGTGAAGTGTCACCATCATCATGTGAGGTGCCAATTTTAAGACATTATTCCCAGAAGTGAGTGTTACCACTTCATAAAATCTTGCAGTTTGGGGTGCCTGGCTGGCTCAGTCTAGAGTGTGCAACTCTTGATCTTGTGGTTGTGAGTTCGAACCCCACCTTGGGTGTAGAGATTACTTAAAAATAAAAATCTTTAAAAAAAAAAAAAAAAGATCTTGGGCGCCTGGGTGGCTCAGTTGGTTAAGCCTCTGCCTTCAGCTCAGGTCATGATTCCAGGGTCCTAGGATCGAGCCTCGCATTGGGCTCCCTGCCTAGCAGAGAGCCTGCTTCTCCCTCTCTCTCTGCCTGCCGCTCTGCCTACTTGTGCTCTGTATCTCTGTCAAGTAAACAAATAAAATTTTAGAAAAGAAGAAGATCTTGCAATTTTAGTCAAAATGAAAACTGTGCCTCCCTCTGATGTACTTTGGATTTGATTCCTGGTAAGGATTTACTTCCGTCTCTCCCATGTGTTCCTTTACTAGTTCTGTTTCCTCTTCCATGGAATCCTACTCATTACCCCTTTCTCTGCTGGGGTCTTGAGGATTTTCTTTTTGAGTCTGAACAAGGGTCAGATGGATGGATGGATGGATAAATAGATAGGCAGATGCTTTGTGTGAGCCCCGGTTGGTTACGGAGTCAGTGTTATTAAGAACGCAGAACCTTTGCTTTGTAATTCTTGCCCTAGTGTTTTCTCCTGTTTCCCTCTGGCTTGCTTGTGACCTCTAGGGGTAAGTTCCTAGTCAAGTGTGCAGGCTACTGAGAGAGAAGGGCCCCTTGAATGGAGTGTGGAGGTGACAGGCATGAAAGCCGTGAGGAGGCAGTCTCCATTTTTACCTCAGCAAGCGGCAAGGGGCCACTTTAAAAGAACTCTTGCCTTGAGGCACCTGGGTGGCTCAGTGGGTTAAGCCTCTCTCTTTTCGGCTTGGATCATGATCTCAGGGTCCTGGGATCGAGTCCCACATCGGGCTCTCTGCTTGGCAGGGAGCCTGCTTCCTCCTCTCTCTCTGCCTGCCTCTCTGCCTACTTGTGATCCCTCTCTGTCAAATAAATAAATAAAATCTTTAAAATAACTAAATAAATAAAAGTTAGTCTTGCCCATTACAGGAACATTGAAGATGGTTATGTGAACAGCATTTTCCCAGTGACCTAGGAGAAACCGAGTCCCAGGAAGGGGAAAAAAAAATTCCCAAACCAATCAAGCTTCGGGAGGATGAAAAATGACCCCGAATTTTGCCATTTGTAAACTGTGGGTCTTTTTATTTTGTTGGGAGATGCTTTCCCAGGAATGGGGGCTAGGAATGGGTCCCTCTGAGTCATATACACACGCTTACCCAGTCTCCCTTGTGACTAACTGTAGCCAAACATGAACCAACTGGCCAAAGTTAGGGAGGCAAGCTGCAACTAGGAAAAACATTTCTCTGTTTAAGGCAAACCCACACATATACGGTCCAAACCCACAACTGTGGGCTTCTTAGCCTTGCTCTAACCAATATCAAGGGCTTCAGATAATTGGGTTTTTGTTTGTTTGTTTGTTTTTACTAGTCTAGAAATTACTTGAGGATAAGTGGGCATCTATCTGGTCATCAGCTTACCTGCCTTGCTTTGCCAGTAGATGTCACTACACCAAACCACATTCTCCCAAAAATAGTCCAAGAAAGAAGGAGAGGCCTTCCTAAAGGCTAACCATCCAACCATCATGACCCTTTACTCCCAGGACTTCCAGTAATACCAGTGCAAATCTATCAAGGGTATGTAAATATACATGGTTCTAGACAGTGCTGAGGTTGGAACTCAGCAGGTCAGAACCCCAGGTTCTGGGGAATCAAGAGTTCTTATCCAGGGGCCTTCCCCAGATTGGGTGGGAAGAACAGCTGTACAAGAAGGGTGGCAGGGTGAGCAGGCCTTTAAAAGGGGGGGCGTACATGATAGAGTTATCTAGGAACAAGAGTGAAAAGTCTTGGGGCTGTTCCAGATGTCACTGCAGAGCTGATACTTCAGGCAAAGCACTCCACCCACCCTCCACCCTGCTCCTCTGTCCACATGAGCAGGGGCCATCCCTTGCCTGGAGGGCTGCAGGGCTGTGGAGCCGGCTGGTGAGTCCTGGGCCTCCCCAGTGCAGAGAGAGCCACACCATGCCAGGACACTGGGAAAATTCTTAGCACTTCAGGCCATTATTACTATTCTCCTTTAAGACAAGTACGAACAGCATCAGTAATCTGGGGAAAACAGCCATTCTTAGCTCTTTTTTTAAAAAAATTAAATAGTTCTGTTTTTTAAGATTTTATTTATTATTTGAGAGATCACAAGTAAGGCAGAGAGGCAGGCAGAGGGAGAGGGGGAAGCAGGCTCCTCACTGAGCAGAGAGCCTGATGTGGGGCTTGATCCCAGGACCCTGAGATCATGACCCGAGCTGAAGGCAGAGGCTTAACCCACTGAGCCACCCAGGTGCACCTCTTAGCTCTTTTGTAGATTTTTGTTTCATGTACTTCTGGAGAATAAAGACTAGAATCCTTACCTGGCAGCTGGAGTCCTCATCTCACACAACCTTATTCTCTGGTTTGTAGCCTCATTGGCCTCCCTGCAATTCTTCTGGAGGGCACTGGTTCCTTCTACCTCAGGACCTTTGCACTTTACTCTGCCTGGAATGTTCTTCCTCATACTCTTCTTCACCTATTTCCACTAATCATTTAGATCTCAGGCCAAATGTCACTTCCTGAGGGAACTGTTTCCTAAAGCTTCCAGACTAGATTCAGGTTCCATTTCTATACCCTTAGGCACCCTGTACGTTTCTTCATAACTCTTGTCTCCGTTTATAGGTACACATTGACTTGTGTGACTTCTGGATTCTTTATCTTCCATCCCCTAACATACACCCCAGACCACAGTATCCTCAGTACCAAGCACCGTGCTTGATAGGCACTCACCCTGTTTCATTCTTGGGTGTTTGAAAGCATGGCCAACAGTTAAATGAAGGAAGTTAGAAAACGTTGTGTTACCCGTGTATATACATGCATATCACATTCGTATACAAAATATAGTGCCTAATTCCTGTCACTTGCCTCCCAAGGAAGACCCATCAGAGTCCAGAGAAAGGTCATGTCAATTATTAGCCAAGGGAAAAGTGGGAAAGTCACCCTATGAGGCAAACTTTAAAAGACTGCGGAAGGAGGGAGGCTGATTTGTTGAGCCCCACATGTGAAAATGGAAAGCAGTTACCTGCCTTCTGGATTACCAAATCCCAAAGCACAAAGGAAAATCCGTTGAAAACTAGACTGTGGACTCAACAAAGAAGTGAACTATGTGTGTAGTTCACCTCCATCCCCCTAGCACCGAGTGTGATGCCTGGCACATAGTAGGAATTCAAGAAACATGGGTGAACTCTCTTGTTGTTAAAGCTTAAAGGCGGTAGACTCGGGTCTCGGGACAAGGTAGCGTGGAGTTATTCACTTGGGAAACTCCAGAGGCAAGAAAAAGAGAAAAGTACAGAATAGGGTCAAGAAGGGTTCCTTTACATGTAGAGACAATAGCCGTACAATAGACTGTTTCAGGGACATTAGGGCTATTCAAGGCCCATCCCTTGACCTTTTGAGATCACACTTATGAAGGACATTACCGGGCGCTCTCACGGAAGGCGTCTTCTTCCCACCAGCCAGAACCAAACTGTAAACTATATAAAGCACCTGTCTCATCGTACCCCACATTATCTCCTTCAATGCCCTCCAGACTGTTGGGCACATGCCCTGTGGGTCCCTGGGGCATATTGTGCTCTGGTTTTTCACCAGAGAAGGGAAAGTCCCAGAAGGTGGTGCCCTTCAGTCAGGAGTAAAAATGGCTGCATCTCTCAGGGCAACCAAAGCCTGGGCCTGGCATTCCCAAGCCCACAGCAGGGAGGCCATTAGCCCCGATTCCAAGAATCCCTGCAACCAGCATCTCTGGCTTTTAGCCTTCCATCCCTGGCACTTAACCCCCTGGCCCCTGAAGCAGGGACGTTTCAAATAGTTTTTCTTGGAACCATGGAGGGTTCAAAAGAATTCTTGTACATGAAAAAAGGGAATCCTCTAAAAACAGCTATTGAGCTGCTCGACCTCACAGATTTCTTCTTCCCCCGGCAGGGCAAGTCTTACAGAAGAGCCTGCAGATTTGGATGTGGATCCATTAGTTTCATTCTAGCCAGTTCCATGAGTCTCAGCCTAGATGGTACCCAAGCCTTGGGCCCCAGGAGGGGTGTGGGCTCTCTCTGGAAACTGAAGGCACAGGAATCAAGAAAATACTTTGACTCTTGTCCGTGGTGTACTGATGCGTCATGGAAACTAGTCCCAGGGGCTTCCCCTCACAGCTCCCCCACCCCCCCCCTTCCAGCAGCCTATAAATCACAGAGTATTAAATGCTGTCTGGAGGACCCTTTTTACCCCACCCCTTTCTGGAGCTCCCTGCCAGGCAGAAGTTTGCAGCAAACTAAGCAGAGAGAAGAGAGAATGGGCACCAGGCAGGGGTGCTCATTATTTATCTGCCAAACACTGCAAGTCGGGTACTGGTCCCCAACACGCTCAGACAGGCTGGACCAGCAGTGCGGCCAGTGTTTTCTGGCCTCGGAGAGCACCTTATTTGGCTGCCCCGCCCCAGAAGTGGGGGAGATAGAGTCAAGGGGTAAGGCCCTTCCTTTTGTGATCACGGTGGTTTCAGAATTAAAACACACTTTCGGTCCTGGATCAGCTCTTGCCTTCTTACCACCCTTCTCTGCCTAGTGTTCCCTAGGGCCTCCTCTTGTTGCCTCTCTTTTGACCCCCACAAAGAGCTTTCTCACTTTACCTGCCATACTGCAGAAATTTCTTGAGTCTTGGCTCCAGAACTCTGGTGGCCCTGCTTAGAGAGCAGCACTAACTAATGCTTCCACCTCCTTTTATTTTCTCTCCTTTCTCCTAATGGAAATCCCCCAGCTTCCCCATCTCTTTTTCTTCCCCCAAGCTAGGAAGCTTGGAGGAAGCAAATGGATTTGATACTAAGCTAGTCTACTGAAGGAAAGACATGCTTTTGCCAAGGAAAAGTTCCAAAAAGTGTTCAACTCCCACACCAGGAACAACTGGAACCTGCTAGACTCACCTCCATAATTTCTGAGCACTGCTTCCTGCAATATAAACAAAGTCAGAATTCTAGTAAGTTTAGGGCTGGGGAAGTGGCAGAAAGGCAGGGGAGTGGGTGGTCTGATGGGTGGCATGACTGGTCTGGCCTGTATTCCCTACTCCAACCTTTGACCTCTGGGTAAGGGGTGGTGAACCCATGCCCCATAGTGGTTATACGCACAGTCTTTGAAAGCAGGTGGACCTGTCACTTTTAGCCATATAACCTTAAACCCATTTCCTAACCTCTCTGAGCCTCAATTTTCTCACCCGTGAAATGGGGTAATTATACCTTCTGTATAAGGTATAAACTATGAGTATTAAATGAGACTGTGTGTGCAAATTGCATAGCCTATAGTAAGCACCCAGTAAGTGGATGTTTTCTTCTAATGCTATGTAGCAGGGGTACATGGCCTTTGGCATCCTGATTATATTACTTCCTTCCTGGGGGGCTGATGTTAATGTCTGCACAGGTGGTACAGACTTCTGGGGCATTTTGAGGAATGCAGGCCCATCGCTGGTTCAGGGATCCCAGAATTTCCAATCTGCCTTGGGAAGAATTCAGAGTTGAGTGTATAGGGCCAAGAAGTTGACAGGGCAGTTTCTAAACCCTTGCTTGATATTCTGGGCAAACACCCAGAAGGTCAAAGAATTGGATAGAGCTTCTGGGTGGGACTTCCAAGGAAAGTGCCAACTTGTGTGATATTATCAGAGTGGCATGGAAGAAGCAAGGCCCAACTGCTCCCTACCCCAGCAGAATACAGGCTACTTTGTAGACTACCAGGCCTTTGCCCAAGTTGATTGGAAGCAGGGGTCACAAAGGCCACTGGTGGAATGTATTGGAACATTCCAGGCCCTTCCACTGTACAGGAACACAACTCCTCAAGTCTTTGAGTCATTGGGGGCTTCTAGGATTGAGCACAAGCTCATACCCTCCATGATGCAAGCAGGAGAAACCACCTGCTCTGAAAGGTGAACGGTTCTAAGTGTCATGAAATTACTAAATGGGGAGAGCGTCAACCCAGCCCTTTGGGACTTTCTCATGAGATAGACAGACTTGGCTGCCAAAGCCATTTTGTTGAGCCAGAGCCATCTTGTGGAATGCATGTGTTGGGTATAGGATATCCATAGGAAAACCAGGAATAGGCACCTCATTTAGTCAGGGCTCAAGAGTTGGAAGGGATATAACCAGACTTCATTCTTCCAATCAGAAACAAAGCTTACCATGAAGCTTAATGAACCTTTAAGAGTCTGATCCCCTCCCTTGCACAGAACTCTTCTAGGGCCTTGTACCTAATTCTATAACTTTTTTACTCCTTAACTTAAAGAGGAACCCCAGATGATAAACATGAGTCCTCAGAAAACCTGGAGACTTCCTTCCCTCCTTTCGGTCAGCAGGACTTTTAACCCCAACTTCCAAGAGTGATCAGGAATATTCAGGAGTTCTTGAACATTCAAGAACATTCAATAAGTTGGAGAAACAGTCTTAAATAACCAATACTGACTCACCACTGCCCAGAGCAGTGCTCACATTAGGGGCTGACACGAAATACAAGAGCGGGGGCACCTGGCTAGCTCAGTCATTTAAGCATCTGACTCTTGGTTTTGGCTCAAGTCATGATCTCCCAGTTGGTTGTGGATCAAGCCCTGTGTTGGGTTCTCTGCTCTGTGGAGTCCGCTTCAGGTTCTCTCCCTCTCCCCCTCCACAACCTCGAATAAATAAATTTACAAAAAATATGGCAGCAAATGGTCCCCCTTCCTCCGAACTGGGGAGAAGGGACAAATATATATGAAATGACTTAGCAGACGTAAGAAAGCTACCCGTAAGCTCAGACAAAATAATAGGCAGCAAGTTGAATGCCTAAGTCAATTACCTAAGTGCTGAGGGAATCATTAGCGCCTGACCAGGTTGGCTGAGGAATGTTTGGAGGAAGTGAGGTCTACCTGGAGGTTAAAGCAGATGGTGAAGAAGACAGTATTGCCAAGAGGCAGGCAGGGTCAAGGGCAAACCTCATATACCAGAGAATAAAAGTGAAAAACCTCATATACCAGAGAATAAAAGTGAAAAAAACCGTCTGATGATAATTCATAGTTATCTATTACAAAAACCCTTTAGAGATAATATTTTGAGCTCTGAAAATAAGCTCTGGAGCCTGTGCCCTGGATCTAAAGGAAATCAGACTGCAAACCAACTTTCTAATCAACTCCTTCCTTCTGTTACATTTACAGTCTTTTTTAGTTGGATCTCGTGATACTTGATGCCTGATTCGGCGCATGGTGGGAGGCAAAGGGAGAGGGATTGGATGTGGAATCAGATAGAGAATGTTTATGGTGATGTAGTTTATTTGCTCCCAGATTTTTGAGGCCAATTTAAGGTAAATGGGAAGGGAAGAGAGAAGTCAAGGGGGCTGAGGGGTGCCTGGCTGGCTCGGTGGGTGGAGTGTGTAACTTTTGATCTCCGAGTTGTGAGTTTGAGCCTCACGGTGGGTATAGAGATGACTTAAAAAAACACAAATCTTTAAAGATATATTTATTTTAGAGAAAGGGAGGAGCAGAGGGAGAGGGAGAATCTTCAGCAGACTCCATGCTGAGCGTGGAGCCTGATGTGGGGCTCAATCTCACAACCTTGAGATCATGACCTGAGCCAAAACTGAAGGTCGGATGCTCAACTGACTGAGCCCCCCAGGTGCCCCCTCCCCAAAATACAAATCTTTAAGAAAATAAAGGGAGCTGAGACTCTGCAGTCTCCTGGAAGTATGCATAACCAAACCTTTTTTTTTTTTAAGATTTTATTTATTTATTTGACAGACAGAGATCACAGGTAGGCAGAGAGGCAGGCAGAGAGAGAGGAAGGGAAGCAGGCTCCCTGCTGATCCTACCCTGGGATCACAACCTGAGCCAAAGGCAGAGGCTTTTACCCACTGAGCCACCCAGGCACCCCCCCAACCTGTCTTCTTCAAAGACTCTGATCTCTGAGAAGGCCTGGTGGTGGGGGTGGGGGCGGTGGCGCAAACTGTTCCTAGGAAGGCACGGCTCTAGATACCAAATGGTTTTCCAAGGCACCTGTGATCAGATGACCTGGCAGAAGCCAAGTTCATTTTTGTGAGACCCTGCGTGCATGTCAGGCCAGCGCTTGCTGAGTAATGAGAGTGATGACCAAGACACACCTGTTCTCCTTAGGAAACTTCTCTAGGTTAGAGAGGAGGACATGTGTAACAAATGAAAAATGCCAGCCTGAGTGTTCCATAGGCCAAAAAGCCAAATCTTATGTCTTTCACAGTGACCTTTTATTTATTTTTCATTTTTTTAAAAGATTTTATTTATTTATTTGACAGAGACATAGCAAGAGAGGGAACACAGTAAGGGGAGTGGGAGAGGGAGAAGCAGGCTTCCCCCCGAGCAGGGAGCCCAATGTGGGGCTCGATGTGGGGCTTGATCCCATGACCCTGGCCTGAGCCGAAGGCAGATGCTTAATGACTGAGCAACCCGGGTACCCCTCACAGTGATCTTTTAAAAGGGAAATAATGAGAGTAGCTCTGTTTGTTTCCCGAGACATTCCCTTAAAAGATGAGCAGGGGTTGCCGCACATCCGAGATCCCTCATTCATACACATATCTAGCTCCTCTTTTTTAGGAAACAGCTTGATTGAGGTATAAATTACATACCACAGAATTGACTTATTATATATTTATAACCATGGGATTTCCTTTAGTAAGTTTCTAGATTTGTGCAACCATCACCACATTCCAGTTGTGGGTCCTTTCTGTCCTCCCCAAAAGTTTCACTGTGCCGGTTCAGGTAATCCTGGTTCCTCATCCCAGCCCTAGGCAAGTCCTGATCTCCTTTCTGTCTCTATAAATTTGCCTTTTCTGGACATTTCATATAAGTGGAATCCTATAATACATGGTCTCTTGCATCTGGCTTCTTTCACTTACCATCATGTGTCTGAGGTCTATGTATACTACCGCATATTGCAATAATTGTTCCTTTTCTCTGCTGAATAGTATTCCACCTAAATCTTGTTTTGAGACAACACTGAACAGCATGCAGGAGCCCTGGTCTCTGACCCTGTGTCGGATATCCTGAGTGCCCTCTGACCAGCCCTTCTCTTGTTTGGGCATCCATTTCTCCATCTGTAAAATCAGAGGACTGATCAGGAAGAGTCTCTAACATCTCTCTCAATAATTCTTCTTCTTCTTCTTTTTTTTTTTTTTTTTTTTTAGATTTTATTCATGCATTTGAGAGAAAGAGAAAGAGAGAGAGAGAGCATGAGTAGGTGGAGGGGCAGAGGGAGAGAGAGAAGCGGACTCTCCATGGAGCAGAGAGCCTAATGCAAAGTTCAATCCCAGGACCCCAAGATCATGACCCAAGCCAAAGGCAGATGCTTCAATGACTGAGCCACCCAGGCGCGCCCTCAATTCTTTAAAAAAAAAAAAAAAGAAAAAAATCTACTTTGTATTTTTCATGGAGTGTCACTAGGACCAGTATTCCAAAATTTTGACGTCTCTGACCCCGCATTTACCCTTTACCTGTTTTAGAACTTCCACCATATCCTATATGGTTAAGGATTAGGAAACTTCGTTTTAAATAGCTTGCCATTTAGCAGGAATGTTTGATTCCCACTGAGAGGAAGAGTGAAGGAGTGAATGTCATTCAGTCTGAAAGACAGAAAATGAGCACTTGAGATAAGTATGCCAGAAGACAGGAAGTGGTGGGCCACAGCAGGGGATGATATGTGTCAGAGGCAGCCCCCAAGGTCGAAATCCAGGCCAACGAGTTACCTTGGGAGTAAGAAGGAAGGGAGAGAGGGAGAGAGAGGCCACCACAGTGGGAGAAGTGTTGAGGGCTGGGACCCCTCCCTACTCTGTTCCCATAACCTCATTCATTCCCTCAACCCTCCTTCCCCATCCCTCTCCGGCTGCTCTGCTCCTTCAGTTCTGACCCCATTTCCTCAGGATCTCATTCCCTGAGGAGCCGGGCCTGACATTTCAGACAGAGGCTGAGGAAAGGAGGTAGGTCGGAAAGAGACACAGTGTGTCTGCGTCATCTTATGTTCTGTTTTATTATTTGGGAACCTGAGGCCCAAAGACGTAAGCACTTGGACATTTACCTGAAAGTGCAGAGACAGTCCGCCAGGTACCCAGGAATATCAAGAGCTCTCTATTCTCTGAACAATTGCTATGAAGTGTCAGGTTTTGGAGGGTAAAAATGGTGGTCTGGAATTCCCATGCTTGTTTGTAATTGTGGCACAGAGGAATAGGGTGAGGGTCAGGGTGCCCTGGAAATAGGGCCAGACAGCACCATCAGAACTAGAAACCTTCTCTTGCTTATGAGGACCCCAGCCTTCTCTTAATTCAATAGACAGCAGGATAAGACCTCCTTGCTGATCCTCTGATCTGCTAGAATTCCCTCCAGTCTTTGGTCGTGGTACTCCCTGAGACTCCTGCAAGTTATGGCCATACTTCGTGTATGTAGTCCTCCACTTTTGCTGTTTTTGAGTGCCTGCCTCTGACCCAAACTCTCTGAAGGCAGGAACCAGGTCAGGTCTCAATCAGATAGCATCTAGCCAGGTACCATTTCTGCATACAGGCTTCAAGGCCTGCTGGGTTGTGACTTTCAGCATAGGGACCATGTTTCTGAACATTATTGTCATTCCTTAGTGCCCAGCTCTGTGTCCAGTACCTAGTGATCATTTGAATAAATTTGTACTGAGTGAATTAATAACTATCATGTTGATAAGGATGACAGGGGGAAGATAACAAAGGGTTGTTTTGTTTGTTTGTTTGTTTTGCAAGCTACAAGATGCTTTGTAAGGCAAGGCATCTCCGTTAGCAGCACACAGCTTCCTCAAAGCCATGGTTTTCCTTCAGTGGAGGAAAAAGACAAGGGTTTATCTTCAGATGAGGTCTTTATCCCCACCATCAAGCCCATGGCAGGAGAAGCTATCGGTGATAGAGAAGGGAATAAGAGACAGCTGCTTGGGCATGATACTTGTGTAAGGAGGGGACGGGGATCTCCTATGTAAGCTTGCCTTCTCACTCTGGCTAGGTCAACTTGAGTGTCTCCTGCCAACAACTTATCTGGAAGGACCATGACTCTCTGGACTCAGAAGATCCAATTCTTCAGCTGTGCCATCTCCACTGGTTCTTCTTCCACTGTCCTGGTCCTCAATTCCTGGTGTTTTGGCTTTAGAACAAAATTTAAACACCATGTCCTTGAGACTATCCACGTTAGCCTTCTCTCTAACAGAAGAATGCATCTGCCTACTACTGTGCCATATTATCTTTAGAACCACTCTGTGAGGTTAATGGAGGTGATTTTTGCAGAGAGAAAGGATGCCACCTGCCCAAAGCATTTCAAGATTCATCATTCAGGGCTTTGCCCTCTAACACACACTGTATGGCTTAACCAATAAAAATTACCCATCATCTCCTAAGAGTGCCTGAGAATTTACATGTTGAGGGGTCCTAAAATGGATCTCAGGAAAGAACAGATTTCAAGAGATCAACTAGCCATCCTTTGGCTCTTAGGTAGGCCAGTGGTCTAGAAGTTGAGCATTGGTTGGGAAAGTACTTCAATTTGGAGTCAAAAGACCTTGGATATAAATCCTGGGTCTGCCATTTACTGAGTGGATGATTTGGAGGAAGTCACCTAACATCTGTGAGTTAGCCTTCTATAAAACAGGGATAATAATGTCTGCATTTTTTTTTTTTTTTACTTTACATATCCATTGTGAAAATTAGATGATGTATATGAAAGTTGTAAAGTACTAGGCAAATGTTCATTTTAACGTCTCAGGCAAATTTGCATCTTTGGAGACTATGTAAAATACAAATAGTAACCCATCTGTGTTCATAACAGAGTTTTACAAAAATAGGAGTTCTGGTCTGGTGCCTGACTGCCTGAATAACCTTGGGCATGTTATTTCTTTCTGAAACCTCATTGAAGAAGTCTCATTGAAGACCATACCATCTCATAGGTGTGGTCATGAGCATTAAATGAGAGAACATACCTGGTGTAAAGAAAGAAGCCAGTTGGGGTGCCTGGGTGGCTCAAAGGGTTAAGCCTCTGCCTTCGGCTCAGGTCATGATCCCAGGTTCCTGGGATTGAGTTCTGCATCTCTCTGTTCAGCAGGGAGCCTGCTTCCCTTCCTCTCTCTCTGCCTGCCTCTCTTCCTGCTTGTGATCTCTGTCTGTCAAATAAATAAAATCTTTGAAAAAAAAAAAAGAAAGAAACAAACAAACAAACCAGGGAATGTTATAGCTGCTACAATTGCTTATTTTATTCATGGAGAGATGGGGACAGGGTGGTCCAATAAAATCTGATAGAGATCTTTTGATCCTTTTGAGCTAGAAATCAAAAGGACTCACTTTTTTGGGCCTCGGTTTTCCTACTTGCTCTGTAATAAAAGGCTACAATTTTCTTCTTCCAGATTGTCATAAGAGTTAAAAAAAAAGAAAAAGGTATACGAAAGTATATGAAGTATCTGAAGACTTTGAACTGATTGGACTTGAAGTACATTATAAATTGCCAGATTTTTTTTTTAATGCTCTATTATTTATTTATTTTATTTTAAAAATTAACATATAATGTTTTATTAGCCCCAGGGGTAAAGGTCTGTGAATCGCCTGGTTTACACACTTCACAGCACTCCCCATAGCACATACCCTCCCCAATGTCCATAGCAAGATTTTTTTTTAAGAACTGAATTAAGTTTATAAAGGCTTTTACTCTTTATCATCCATCAGTTTTTGTTGATCCCTATCTGCCAGTATTTTTTTTTTTTTTTTTAAAGATTTTATTTATTTATTTGACAGAGGGAGATCACAAGTAGGCAGAGAGGCAGGCAGAGAGAAAGAGAGGGAAGCAGGCTCCCTGCTGAGCAGAGAGCCCGATGCGGGACTCGATCCCAGGGTCCTGGGATCATGACCTGAGCCGAAGGCAGCGGCCCAACCCACTGAGCCACCCAGGCGCCCCCTATCTGCCAGTATTAAAGTCATCCTCTTCATGGAAAAGGAATACAGCATTTCCCAGACAATAAAAAGATTTCAAATGCCAGATTTTTTTTTTAAGATTTTACTTATTTATTTGACAGAGAGAGATCACAAATAGGCAGAGAGGCAGTCAGAGAGAGAGGAGGAAGCAGACTCCCTGCTGAGCAGAGAACCCAATGCAGGGCTCTATGCCAGGACCCTGGGATCATGACCTGAGCCTAAGGCAGAGGCTTAACCCACTGAGCCACTCAGGTAAACCCTTTGAATCTGCTAGAGCACATACACTCTTTGTTTGCAAAGAAAACCATACTTCAGGATGTTCCATTGCCTCACATTTGTTGTGCGTATGTAGGGTGATTTTAATATTCAGCCAATGCTTGAATTTCTGCTTTGGGTATTAAGTGTTTTCAATAGGTAATCACAGAGTGACCTCTCCTTGCCTTGCAGGATGCTCCCAGATTACCTCCTTTTTCTGATTAGTTAGGATGGCTTCAGGGAATACCTTCATTTTAACATTAAAGTGGGCAAAAACAGAAATAGAAAGATAAATCTGTAGCAAGACCAAAAATAGAATTCATAGCTAAATATAAATCTGGAGGGAATTATCCAATTATTTGTATGGTCCCTTATGGCAGAGGATCCAGGGTTGATTGCCTTTTGCTTTTTCCTTATATAGAACAAAATGGTTAATAAATACCAAGAGTAATACTTTTTTTTTCCTTTGAAGAGTAATAGTTTTTAATAGTAACTAAAATGTTGTTTTCCTTCCCAAATGTCCTCATATATATTAGAGCATGTGATTTTTTCAACTGCATGCATTCTCTTTGGGGACCATCTCATTGTAGGTCAGAGAGCACTGAACTGGGAAGACCAGGATTTGTTAATGGAGTCACTGTACAAATTTGGGCACGTTTCTCAGTCATTTTGTTCCTAACACTCCGCTGAGCTAGACTTGGAATGGACGGCTCTGAAGGGAAATTCCCTGCTCCTTTTCAGTCTCAATATAATTTACAGGCTAGCGCTGGGTGTTTTTTGGAGGCGGGGGGAGTTGGACCCACACCAGCTAAGGACTTGGAAACGTGGAGAAAGACAAATGTGGGTGTCACATGAGGCACGGTGGCCATTAAGTGCATGAATATAATGCAAATCGCATGCAAATATATGCAAACTTTGCATTAATTTGTAGAATCTTACTTTGGAGCTTGCGAGCAGCACTGAGAGCCTATGAGGACTCACGGCTAATATTTTTAGGTTAAATCAAAAGTAATGCTTTTTGAAGTTACCGCTTTCTCGGTGCTTGCCGGGCTCAACTGCTCAAAGTTTGACACTCTTCTCTACCCCCCATGATGATTTCACTAGTGCTTGATTCCATCTTCCAGCCGGCCCCACCCCCGCTTAGCCTGACGTCACGTGATAGTGTATTTGCATACTACCTGGGACTGGGTGTGACGCTCCCCTTTTCTGCGTCTTCTCATTGGCGGCACCGGAGAACCAGCCCTCTTCCGGACGGGCCAATCAGCGCCCCCTCGGACTGAGGAAAGCGGGAGGGGGCGGGATGAGGGTGGGGTCTTGGGTTGGATCGCTAGGTATATCGGCCAGTCATTCTCCGGAATGGGAAGAACAAGCTAGGGATTGGTTGGGGGACGGGGTCTGGGACTCTGTAGGCCAATGAGAGTTCTGGGCTGAGGGGGCTGGTCTCCGCCCCGCAGAGCAGATAAGCGGCAGCAGCGGGGGTTGGGGGGCTGTGTGGGGCTCGCTGTGGGGCCGGGGCAGGCAGGCTGTCGGGCGGGCGATGGCGGGGGCCGCAGCGGGCGGCAGAGGCGGAGGTCCTTGGGGGCCGGGGCGCGGAGGGGCCGGGGGGCTCCGGCGGGGCTGCTCTCCCCCAGCCCCCGCCGGCTCCCCCCGGGCTGGGTTGCAGCCGCTCAGGGCCACGGTCCCGTTCCAGCTGCAGCAGCCGCACCAGCGCCGGGACGGGGGTGGCCGCGCAGGTGAGCCGGGCCTGGAGCGGGTACCGGGGGGAGGAGCCGTTGGGGGAGGGGGGGCGCGTGACGGGGGGAGGGGTCCGGGGAGAAGCTTGAGGGGAAAGTGGATGGGAGCGAAGGAAGAAAAAGGGGGTCGCGCAGAGTCTGCGAGGGCGGAGGGAGCGAGAGCAAGGAGCGGTGAACACAGGGTCTCCTGCTGGGACAGAGTGTGCAGGGAGTCGGGGGCCGGGAGCTGAGGGGAGGGACATGGCAGACGGAGGCTGGCTTTGGGGGCGTAACCGAAAAGTGGGCAGAGGTGTCGTGTGGGGGTGAGTGGAAGATGCAGGGGTGGCAGCGAGGTGTGAGGAAGGAGTGAGTGGCGCGTGATGGGGGCGCCCTGTGCCGGCTGGCTGCGGAGCGAGGAGCTGGTGGGCGCTGGAAGTCTGCATGGGGAGGGGGAGGGGCATGGAGGAGAGCCCCGTGGAGCCATGTGTTACTTCTCCAACTTGAGTTTGGCCCCGGCATCCCGCTCTACGGCTCTGGAGTTCATCCCCCTCACTACCCGCTTCACGTGCACTTCCCTATATTGCCACCTTCCGGAGCTGATTTCATCCGAGCCGTTGGAATAAGTTAGTTTAACGGCTTTTACTACGGTACAAACGCTCTGCTCCGATTCCCTACATTCCTCTTGGCTGGCCCAGAAGTTGTATGTTCCCAGATCATTGACCTGCTTAATATGGCTGTCTCATTCCAGCCATCGTGTGCGTGTGTGTGTGTGTGTGTGTGTGTGTGTGTGTAGGGCCTGGGCAGTTTGCCCCCGGCCTTTCTCTCCTACCCCCACCCGGGCTATTTAGTCCTCGGCATTGCCAGCCAACGTGGCAGTGGGGTGAGGGCTACAGTCAAGTACACTGTGGCAAATAACCCCACTTTCTGAACAGCCCTGAAACGGCTTCTTAATAGCAGCTTGCCGTGCTGGGTGTGGGGAAACGAGGGAGGAGCAAGATTAACCTTGCTTTCACACTCAAAGCTGCGATGGATCCCCCGCAAAGGCAGGCAGTGAGGAATGGGAAAAGGAACCTACTTGCATGAGGAGGTTGGCAGTAAGTTGAAAGTGAGGCGTGCATTTGATTCACACCAGATGTGAAAAAGATCATTGCACACTTCCAAAGCCTCAGAGCCTACCAAATGTACAAAAGTCATGGTCCCCACCTTCTAATGGTTAATGACATTTTCCACACCAGAATTTCTTGAGCTTTTTGTAATTACTAGGCTTCGCTCCCTCCTGAAAGTATAGCTGCTACAGTGCTTTTCTAGGTAGGAATGGGGTTAAGAGGGTCTCTGAAGTAGAAAGGCCAACTCTATCTGGACCTCACTGTAAATGTTAACCTTGCATATTGGAATGCAGAAACTTGGTCAAATCTGGTAGCAAGGTGGTGACCAATTAGTCAAAGTATGCCTAGACTCTGGTGGTGGAGAGCAGAGCAATGCCCAGACTCATGCCTATCATGAGCTATAAAGCAAACCACAAGATTACAAACCTGTTGGTTTTGTTTGGATTTCCTTGGAGTCCAGGGAAGTTTGTAGTAACAGCAAGCACTAGAACCTTAGTCACTTTTAGTAGAAATCAACAGAAAGCCTGCCTATGCGATAGCTGGAAATCTATTTGCAGTCATATATATATTTTTAACAATTTTATTTATTTATTTGACAGACAGAGATCACAAGCAGGCAGAGAGGGAGGCAGAGAGAGAGGAGGAAGCAGGCTCCCCGCTGAGTATAGAGCCCGATGTGGGGCTCGATCCCAGGACCCTGGGATCATGACCTGAGCTAAAGGCAGAGGCTTGAACCCACTGAGCCACCCAGGTACCCTTAGCAGTCCTATTTTAAGGGCAGTTATTTTATATCTGCTATAGAACCGACATGAAAGGCACAAACAATGGTGGATGCTGTGGAATGGAGAAGATTGTAGGTTTGGATAACTGAGTTCTTTACATGGCCTCTTCCTTTTTATAGGGACAGGGTCCTGAAGATCCTAGTAAAAACCATAGAAGCTAGAGTTCTACCTAACTTGTTGGATGATTCAGGGCAAGTTGAGTGGTCTCTTGTGTATGAATTGGGCCGAGGGGTGATCCCTCCACCTTTTAGTATCCAAGAGGACTTAATGAGGCACTTACCTGGTGTATATTATCTATTATCTGTAGATTATCTATAGATTTTCAGTGAGGCAGGAGAGGAAAGATAGAAGGAAAGAGTGGTCAGAGCCTGTGGACTTCCTCCTGAGCACGCATTAAGGGAATGTACCTGGCCTTTGATTTGGGAGCACATCGGGTCTTCTACGCGTTAACTTTACTCCTTGTGTGTTCAGATTGTTTCCATTCCTTGCACTTGAGAAGTGGCAGAAGTGGTTTCCTCTAGGTCAGGGGCGTACTTGATAGGAGGAAACGCATTACGTTCATAAACCCTTAAGAGAATCCTCCCTGCGTTGGGGACCAGGATTCCTGAATTTCAATTCCAGGCTCTGCCATTTACTAGGTGTGTGGCGTGGAAGAAGTTTCTTAACTTGTGTGTCTCTGTTTCCTTATCTGTTAGAATGTGAATCATAACTATATCCTGAGTTAACAGTTATAAAGCGCCGAGGCACCTAGAAGATGTCATCCGTGTTCACTGCTGCTTACATCTTCTCTCCACCCCGCCAACGTGAGAGAGCATTGTTGGCCAAAACCCATTGCCTTTCAGGCTTCAAAGAGCAAACCCATATTGGTCTGAAACCAGTACTGCAGGTTTTAGAATTTCAAGGCCTCCTCTTGCACTTGTATTCCCTCATCTTTTAAAATGAGCTTTTCTAATCAGGGCTCCAGACCCCAACTGTTTAAAGAGGCATGTGAGCTGGGACTGGGTTTCAGGGACAGTTAGGTGTTATCACTGTTTCTTTCCCATCCTAAAGTGCCGAAGTGCCCTGGGCCGTGCACTTACCTGTACCACATGCCCTGTTACGTTCCTGACAAGATATGTTAGACCTTGTAAAAACAGAGTGATGATGGAAAGAACAGGATTTACCTTCTGTGGCCATTCATCCATGCAGGATGTCTTTATAAAGTGAGGAATGGCTTCATTTTTCTGAGCCTGGGCTAGGGGTGTGGAAGGCAAAAGAGAACAGCTAGAAGAATGAAGGTCAAGTCTAAGAAAGCTAAGATTCCCCCCGTGGGGAGTAGCAACCCAGGATACATTTATTACGGCAGTTCCCCCTTTAATTAAATTCTTGTCTTATGTCTGTTGGAGGCTGCTACTAACTTTTATGTTCTAGGATTACTGATGGACAAAACGGGACTGGGAAAATTGTTCTGGGTTCTGGTTTTTGCTATCCTGTCTAGTGTCTCTGTCTCCATATCTCTAGAAAGAAGATAATGTTTAATTGAGCTTTACAAATTCCTCCCTAGTGGACCAGCCTCCCAGGGGTCAGCTTGGTCCTGGGGGAGCCCCATGTTGCCTCTGTACCTTCTCTACACACCAGAACCTTCTTAGACCCAGGGTTGGCAATTATGGCCTGCAGGCCAAATCTAGGCCTCTGCCTGCTTTTTTAATTAAGATTTTTTTTAATTTTGAAAAAGATTTTTGTTTATTTATTTGACAGAGCACACAAGGAGGGGGAGGTGCAGGCAGAGGGAGAGGAGGAAGCAGGCTCCCTGCTGAGCAGAGAGCCTGATGCTGGGCCCTATCCCAGGACCCTGGGATTATCACCTGAGCCAAAGGCAGACACTAAACCGACTGAGCCACCCAGGCACCCTGTAAATAAAGATCTGTTGAAACACAGCCATGTCCCTTCATTTAGTATGGTCTGTGGCTGCTTTTGCACGACAGTGACAGAGTTGAGTGGTTGTGAAAGAGACCAGAAGGCCATTAAGCTTAAAATATTGACTACCATGGCACTTAACAGGAAAAGTTGGCCTTACCTTGTCTTAAACAGTGTTCCTTCCCATTATTCCTATATAGAGAATGAGTTTCAGTGCGTGTGGTGTACACCTTCTCAGAATATTCTAAGGGGATAAAGAAAAGTAACAAGCCTGTATCCCCACTTCTGTTTTAGGTGAAAAGAGAAGGGGGGGTCATCAGCTTCCAGTCAGTTCTCAGTCTTTGTGGAGGATCAGCACATGTGAATGGAGGCTGCCTCCCTGCCTGCTCCCCACCCCCCCAATGTCAGGTGGCATGTGTTCAGTAGACATAAACTAATTTGGATTTACATAAAAGCTTGACTGTTAGGCAAATGTGCACCCTCTCCCCTCATAACCCTTCCCAAACCATCCACAACTGCAGCAAACACATTTCAGATCAGTTGGAAATGGCTTTAGGTTTATGTCCTCTCTGGGATTTTTCTCACTACCTTTTATTTTTCCAAACAGATCACTGACAGCCGGCAGTAGTCTTAAAATACTGGCTTCCCCACAGGGATGTAGGATGGGTTTACTTCAAACACGCATTCCGTTCTCCAGGATGGCCAATTCAGTGAATATAAGGCAGCATTGCTATTAGCAGTGCTATTGGTAATTATTAAACTCCTTTCCTTGCAATGCTTTGAAAACTTAGTCCTTGGGGGGTGGGTGTTTAGATAGTTCTGGAACCACATAAAGGAGGGCCCTTATTAGGGACTTTGAAAAAAAGCCCTCCTCAAGTCATGGTCCTCTTGGACTCTGGAGCTAGAAGTAGTCCAACTTCTCATTGCCAAGGACCCATCTTGCTATGATGAAGTCTGGGAATGCATTTAAAAGCCTTTAAGAGCTACTACCATCCTTGAATGCTCTGTGATTGAGGCAGCCTCTGGACTGGGAAGCACTGGACATTGCTTAGCCTGATGTTGCTAGCTTGTTTTTGACAGCTTCGCTTGCCCCAGACACACGTGGTCCCCAGGAGGTACTGCTGAAATCTGTCTTAAAGGTTATCACCAGGGACGGCATCCTTTTGAGTTCCAGAGTACCTAACTGCTTTATCCCGTCGATATCTAAAAGAGCATGGGTCTGTGTGTTCTTCGGTGTTTCGGATAGCAAAGGATTGTAGAGATGGGAAGCTCTCCACTCATGTAACATAGAGCTGGGATATTTTAAACCATTTGAGGTCAGTGGAGGAGGGGTGAGAACAAAAGTGGGTGTGGTGGTAAGAGGACATCATTCTCTCTGATTCCAAATATAGATGGATCTCCAGAAGATTTGGGGCAGGATTACAAAACTTCAGTTACGGTGGCCATGTGAGTGTTGCCAAAGTGGTTGGTGGGCTTATTGGCAGAGAACACTTTACTCATAGTTTTTGGCTAATTTATACTGAATGTGGCACCCACGCCACACTGTTCTTTGATCTTGTTCTTTTTTTAATTACAGTATTATGTTAGTTTCAGTTGTACAGCATAAGGACTTAACAGTTCTGTATTACTCAGTGTATCCCTCGATCTTCATGGAACTGTTAGAAATCAAGTGTCCTCAGGGGCGCCTGGCTGGCTCAGTCAGTAGAGCGTGCGACTGATTCTCCAGGTTGTGAGTTCGAGCCCCACGTTGGGAGTAGAGATTACTTTAAAAAAAAAAAAAGAAAGAAAGAAAAGAAATCAAGCATTCTCCTCTGGATTTTTATACCTCTCACATAGAGCCTTTGTGCCGTAAGGATTCACACTTTAGGGTGTGACACGTTCTGGAGGCAGGTCTGGTTTTGAAACCTCACTGACACTATCGCATTTATCAGTGCTATGTGACACCAAGCTCCAGTCTTGCCTGGGCTTACCCTCACTCTGTAGGCAGTTTGGAGCCCTTTGAAGGGGCTGGAAGGGGAAACCTTGTGTTTCCTTTCCAGTTCAGGATGGAGATGGGTGCCCACCAGCACGTTCGCTAAGTGGGAATGGACAGTCTCTTGCTGGGTTAGTAAGTTTTGGGTTAGTAAGGTTTTTTTTTTGTTTTTTTTTAAGATTTTTTTTTTTTTTTAAATTAGGGAGAGAGAGCGCACAAGTTTAGGGGAGAGGCAGGCAGAGGGAGAGGGAGAAGCAGCCTCCCCTGCTCAGCAGGGGAAGCCCCATATGGGACTCGATCCCAGGATTCCAGGATCACGACCTGAGCCGAAGGCAGTGGTTTAACCAACTGAGCCACCCCGGCGCCCCCTGGGTTAGTAAGTTTTAATCCCACTTCTAAGGGGATAGAAGAGGGGCTGGGAAGAGTGGAAACACGAAAGATGAGTGAGAAACCCGGTCCTCATCCCCGCCGCGCCCCGGCTGAGGGCCGAGTTGAGTCTTCATAGAGGGCTGCACTATTTGCTTTGCAGGGTTATGAATTAACCAAACACCAGCCGAATCTATTCACATTGTTAGGTCAAAAACAAATCCTGATCTCTCAGAGAGAAAAGAGTTTGGGATTCTATTTGAAGTTCTAAATTATCTGTGCACCAGTTCCTCTCCAGCGATGTGGAGCTTGTGAAGGGGCCGTTGTTCTTGGGAACAGCTGGATGGAGGGAGTTTCTCTACAGCTGGCTGCCCACACTCCGGCCTCCAGCTCAGGGTCCCCACCAAACCTCCTGGTTTGGAAGACTCTTCCCGGCACTTGGCTCTCCTCCTCCGCGCATTTTCCTCAGGGTCACTACAAAGTTGCATGCTCAGCTGAGAGCCATTTAAATGTTTATCCTCAGGCCCAAATAAGCCTCAGTGGACTTCTACTGTGTCAGAAAACCACAGCCAGCCAAGGGTGGCTTTAATGAACTTAAAAGAAGGCTATCGAAGTATTTCATAATAGGGAATCTATTAGCACCAGCCCTTGGGGAACCTGGAATTGAAGTTGGGGCTCTGGACATCTCCCATATGCCCTGCTTGTGCGCCCCAGCCGGCTGATGTTGGGAATGGATGGAGAGCCTTGGGCTCAGCAGTGCCTGTGCACAAGCAGTTTCTACTTCCAGCTCCTTAATGGGTGGAGGTTGGAGAAGGCCTGGGAAGATTCATCTTAGGGCTTTGGTTGCTCTGAAGCAGTAGGCCTGTGATCAAGGATGGTAGAGTTTTCTCGGAGGCCGCCTGGATGTGGCTTCTTAGAATATGATTTGGCGGGGCAGAGCTGTAAGTCTGGGATGCCTCTTCTCAGACCCTGAGCTCCCCATCTTAGGAATGAGTGTGGCTTTTCGAGGTGGAGAGAACTATGCCAATATGCATAGGTTTAGTCCCTCCCTAGCTCTGTTACCTGAATCCCCTGTCATCTGATCCTCAATGAAAACATGCAGGGGAGCACTGAGGTCTCACCTCCTTAAGAGAGAAAGGAGGATAAACATAGGACTCCAAAAGCAAATGACTAACACATCCACAAGTGGATAAAATTTAATTCAAGCTGGAGGAGGCATAGAATAAAGGGATATTTATTATTCTTGTGTTAGGTAGGGTTAATTGGAGAATTAACTGGGATATTTCCAGTAAGCTTTTTTTTTTTTTTTCTTTAATTGGCCAGTGTGTTTTTCTCCCTAAGGTTAAATGAAATTTTGATGAATTCCCTTCCCTTCCCTTTCAAAAGTGGCATATTGGTGTGGCCCTGTCTAGTCAACCATGTTTCTTCACTTTTTCAGCACTCTTTAGTCTCTTCAGCCCGTGCTGCAAATTATGTGCCTGCCTTTTTAAAAGGTAGGCACCTCATGTTTCAAGTTCAAGTGCAATGGAACTCACGCTGCAGCTTGAACAGATTTGAGTGTTTTTGCAGAGGGAGGGCCAGGGCAGATGGGGAGTGTCGTGCTCAATAAATACTTGTTGGATTGAGTTGCTGGAAAGGCAGCAGGGGTGGGGAGAGCGAGCCACACTTCCCCCAGTCTCCCTTGAGATGGTTTTTCCCACTTCTGGTCCCCACACACTGTGCCCCCTTTATAATACCCCTCTCTGCAGCTACTTCCAAGGCAACCTTCCCCCACCCCCACTGAAGTGTTAGTGTTCTCTCTCTCTTTAAATCACTGGTCTCCTATTCATCCTGGTCATTGGGCCTGAAGCCCAGCTGGTGGCAAAGATGTGGCATTTCCATGGATGTCATTGCTAGGCCTGTAGGTTCCCTTCCCCTCGCACTTAAAGCCAGAGGGGTGAGCTTGGGCAGTTGGTTACCAGGTTGATCCATGGAAACAGCCAACACCTAGGATTTTGTTAGGATTTTATTTAAAAAAAAAAAAGCCAGACTCCCTGGCTTTAGGCTTAGAAGTGGATATGGGTGACAGGCCAAGGAAAGCAAGACGAATACTGGGTTTCCTTTCACTCCAGGTAGATTTACAACAAATTCCTAGTAGGGCTAATGTATAGGAAAGGGAAGCAGAAAAATGAAATCTGCATCAGTGATTTTTCTAGGCTAGGGAACAGAACTGTCTATGGGCCTTAGGGGAGGCTTCAGGCTTTCTCCAGAGGTGTGATCAGGCTGGAAGCCCCCTTTCCCAAGCCAGGCACTATCCTGTTTCACCTTCTTTCCCCATACCTGCCCCCCCCAACCTCCCCTGCTCCCCCCCAGCAAGTTGGGAAATGCTGGAAAGAGATGCTTATTAGCATTCCCCACCCCCTGAACACATACACTGCCATCCATGGGGCTCACGTTGTCCTGTTGTTTGGGTTGCCAACCACGGACCTGGTAGCTTAGTCAGGTGGTTTTCTGAACCTGCCCAGCTGGAACAGAGTAAAACTGCAATTGAGAAGACGGAAAGAGCTCTTCTCTTACCTTGCCCTCCCTTCTCCTCTTCCCTGCCCCACACACTACCTTCCCTTTAACGAGTTTTCTGTGCTCGGTGTGTGTTTGATCTGTTTGATCGCCCACATCGCTTTGAGAGAACCACGGCTGATAACACGTGCGCTCCCTGCCCCACACCTGCAAGCTGGCGCGGCCTCCATTTAGGGATTGTCTTTGTAACTCATACCCATCAGATAGGACGTGCCAGGGCTGAGGGTGGGGGCTGGATGCCATTTGGCGAGCCCAGGGGGATGCAGCCAGAGAGCTGTCGCAGGATTACGTGGTCCGGGGCAGCGATTGGGAAGATGGCAGTGTGAGCCCCGTCCGAGTGGTGCGTGCGCTCCTGACCGCCCAGAGTAGCGCCTGGGCTCTCTGTTACTGGGACCACAGTCCTCGGTAGCTGTGCGTTCACGGGAGAAGGCAAAAACAGCTGCTTCAGTGGAAAGAAAAAGCTTGGGAATCACAACAAATTGTACTTTTCAAGGAAGTTGAGCATATAGATAGCTTTCGTTTTAACAGTGTGTTCCATTCATTTAGCTCTTTGTGGCTCCTGGTGGGAACTCTGGAATGTTTCTCATTTATCCTCCTGACATGCAGCTGCAGGTGGCATGGACTTGTTTTTGCAGAGAAGTTACATGAGGCCTAGGAAGGAAGTGACTTGCCCAAGACCATATGACTCTAGAGCCCTTTTGCTCCCAATCCCAGAGCTCTTCCCACACATGCGGGGCGAGTCTGTTGTGAATGGGCTCCTGAGCTGGCATCGTCTGTGTGCCGGCCCAGCACATGCCCAGCCCGTGTTTCCCTTCTGCTCACATGCCTGGATCCCAGGAGCAAAAAATCATCTGTTCAGTTGACCAGAAGAAAATTGGAAAGGCACATGGGCAGCAGCGAAGTCTGTCATTCCTTCAGCGCCCTTTAAGTGACTGTTCTCTTGGTGTGGCTAATTGGAAGGTGACGGTTGTTACATTAAATGTGTGACACGGTGGCGGCCCTTGAGTACCTCCCACCAGATTTGAGATACGCAGTTTCCAGGTGGAACAAGAAGCTAACCCCAGGGACAGATAGACCCAAGGAGGCAGGCAGGGTTTTCCTGCTTTTAAGAGGGGAGTCATGGTCATGGTTACTGGGATCGGGGCCATGTCAGGAAGATAACGCCAAGATGGAGCTTATAGGAAGGGGTGTTTCTCTTCTATGTGGAACCCCAAGGAGCATCTGGGGATAAATGTGGGTGGTGCATTCCTCTGACGGGGGTAGGTTCAGGTGGCATGTCATCTTGATGACAGCTTAGTCTTCCATGTAGGGAACCTATAGTGCAAACCACCCCCACCCTCCCTGCCACGCTCTGTTTTGAGTATGTCCCCTTTCCTAGCTTTAGGTTAAGTGGAAGTAGAATCACTGTGGTACATGGTAATGCCTTTATGAGACAAGCGTGTGCCTAGTAGAGGGGACTAGCGGGAACTTGAACTCGAGAGAAGGCTCCATCTAGGGACTTGGTATCATGGGGAATTGCTTGGCCTGCTTCACAGAGATTACCTAGCCCTCCTGAGAGGATTCCAGGCAGCTCTTACCCACTTGCCTTTCTTAGAAAATCAGGCTCTGTATAGAATTCTTGAATGTCCTGGTAACCATAGGCTTAGGCACATCCTTTCTTTGCCTGTGACCACTCCACTTCATCAGGTAAAATCCCATTATAATGAACGTTATAAAAAAACAATTCTGTATAATAAAGCTATTTCCATGGTTCATATCAATGCTTTGTTGGTTTTGTTTTGTTTTGTGGCTTTTGTTGTTTAAAGAGAAGAGAAACTAACTTCTTCTGTATCAAGTACTTTCTCTGGTCCCTGTCCATGTGATGTCCATCCCTAAGTCAGGGCCCCCAGCACTAGCCATCTGCCTTGGTGGCAGGGAGGAGGGAGAGGAGCATTGGAGCCATCACCAAGTAGCAAGGTTCCCCCCTCTGTTTGCATTTCATCTCAAACCTCCCACCGTCTGGTACATCCTTGTTTTCCAATGGAACACCACACAAAACCCAACAAAGGATGTAAGAGCGTGTGTTTATCTGAATGTGAGTGTGTGTGAGTGTGAGTCTTGAGCGTGAGTGAGCATGTAGGTGCTGAGTGTGAGCATGTGTGTGAAAAAGTGCATGTAAGAGAAAGAAAGCCAGTGACAAAGCAGGTGGGACAAATGTTTGCCTGACGGTGAATCTGGGTAAAGGTTATTATGAGTGTCCCATGTACCGCTCTTGTTCTCGTATCTGGAAGTTGGAAGTTACTTCCAAATAAAAACTTTTAAGTACATGCTAGACTAATTCGATGGTGCCAGGAGTTCTTGAGAGTATGAGTTCTCTTCTCTTCCTCTTATAACATCTCTTATTCTCCCCATGTAACAGACAACAAAACTGAAGCCCAGAGAAGTCAAGTGACCGAGTTCATGTAGCACCCCGGGGCCGAGGTGGGATGTGGGCCCAGGTACTGACCACTGTGGTAGGCCACCCCTCAGGAGACTAGACTGCTGCTTGCCCGGACTCCCTGAGCTGGACCTGGGGGTGGGGGGCGTCCAGTGCCAGGAACAATTGGGTACCTGCTGCGGTGTGTGCACGCCCTGTGCATGGCCCGTGCTCCCCCAGGAGGGGGTCAGCAGGCGTGCCCCAGTCTGCCAAAGTGTGCCAAGCGCACACAGGATGTCCTGGTACCTTCTGGGGACAGCTGCTTCATTATCCTAAGAAACACTCTTACTCTGCTGTTCACTTGACTCTCTTCGCTTCTGCAACAGCACGAGATGAGAACCCTCTTATGCCAGAACCACAGAGTGCTTCTAGTTTGAGCTTTTATGTCCGAGATAGATGGGTTAAAAGCAGTCGGGTTTGGCATGGAGAGCAAGGCCAGAGTGTGGACCCCGGGCCAGAGAGCTTTCTCGACCGCGCACCCATCCCGTCTGTGGAGGTACAGGAGCCTGAGGGAGGACGTTTATGTGGTTTCTTGTGGCAGATCTTACCAAGGGGTTGGGAGTTACAGCTTCATCCACAGAGGGAGGACTCGTTGTCAGGGAAAACTGCTAACCACAGGTCCCAGGGAGGGATCTGATGGTCCTGCTATGCTGGCGGCAGAAGGAGAGGTTCAAACACGGCTGCTTGTTTCCTGGCCCCTTTTCTCTAACACCAAACCACATGGCCTCCAAATTTCTGTGCTGGAAGGCACTTAAATCGTTCCTGACAGTTTCGCTTACTGATACTTCCCTCCAGCTTCCAGAATTAGGGTTGAGTGAGAGTCTGACTCCGCTTCTTAATAAAACAGTTTTGGGAATCTTAGTTTTAGCAAGTGTCCTTTATCTGCAGTGCCTTCCTAGAGCCATGAGGCTGTGGTTAAGTTGGCTTCAAAGGATTTTTTTCCCCATGGGCTCCAGCCAGTTACGTGAAAGAGACCCGTGAGCATTTACTGTATTATTACCCCTATACTGAGATCACTTGTCTTTAGGCAGTTATCCTGTTTCAGGCTGTCGCCTCTATTCTCTGATTCTTCCTGGTTCTGTTCTGCCCCAGCATAAGTTCTGGGTGGATGTATCTAGGGGCAGAATAGGGTGCAGCAGGATGAGGAAAGGCTGCCTGCCTGATTCCTGATGACTCGTGTGCAGCATGGAGGTGTGCAGATGGCCAGAGCCATCTTTATTTTTTTTTTAAGATTTTATTTATTTATTTGACACACACAGATCACAGGTAGGCAGAGGGGTAGGCAGAGAGAGAGGAAGGGAAGCAAGCTCCCCGCCAAGCAGAGAGCCCCATGTGGGGCTTGATCTCAGGACCCTGGGATCACGACCTGAGTTGAAAGGCAGAGGCTTTAACCCACTGAGCCACCCAGGTGCCCCACAGAGCCATCTTAAGATGGGACGGCTTTGCGTTCTGGTTCTTAGACGTATAGGTAGGATGGATGTCTTGGTGATGAACATCCCTCACTGTTTGCTGGATCGAATTCTCCTTTGTTTCAGGAGCCTCAGCCTTTTCTTTGCCTGACTTACAAAAGAAGAGACTGGTACTGTTAAGCCCTTGATTAAGAGCAGACACAAAGCCCTTCATGTACTTTGTGGAGGAAGTGTAACTTACCCTCTAGTGATGGGTGTTGTCCTGCCCGCCTCTGCCTCTGCAAGCACATGGAGAGAGGTGACCTGACCAGCGTCCTTCTGCTCTGAAGTCCTCCGTGGTCTTGGGTGTACACTGATGGTAGGAAAAACCTTCCCAATGTCATGTTTTTCTAGGCTGTTTCTGGAGGGGGACCATCTGATTGTACTTTTCAGAAGAGGTTTACCCTGGAGGCACTGCATAACCTTTGAGCCTCCCTTAAGAGATCGGAACAACTGGCAAGACCAAGGCTGCCACGAAGGGGCTGCCCCGGAATGTTGCCTGGCATGCTTTGGGGTTTTTCCAGTGGTGGGGTGACGGCTCAGGAATTTGCCTGGGATTTGAGGTCAGGCTGGGTCAGGTACGGGATGTCGGAGGCCATGTGGGATGGAGCGGACTTGGATGTCTCTCCCCATTGCAGCCCGGGACACAGTAGAACCTGCGGAAGGAGATGGAGGTAACCAGAGAAGGCTTAATGCAAGTGGGGCAGCATGGTCCACACAGCTTTGTAAGGTGGCCAGGGCTGGGCAGAGTGACCCTAATAGGATTTTAGACCCTGAAGGCAAAGCAGATGCTGTGACTATAACTTCCTGGTCCTGAATAATTGAGCAACTGCTTCTTATGGAACTCCTCTCCCCAGCCCTCAGCCCCAAGCAAGATGAACCTGAGTCAGTGTTCAGAGCAGAGAGCCTGACAGGTTCCAACCTAGTGAGGTGTAGCCAGTGAGCCAACCCACCCTCTGAGCTCTGATGTCTGCTTGCCCAGTCATGTGATCAGCCTTCTGCCTGTGGCTAGCCACAGGTAAATTGAGTGCTGTTTATACCCTCCTGCTTGGTCTGGGAGCCCACGGCACAGCTGTCTGATCAGCCTAGGTAAGGCAGATATCCTTTTGAATTTGTGCCTCCCCCACCTTCCGACTGAACTTATCTCACCC
The DNA here is from genome assembly GCF_030435805.1 of Mustela lutreola. Classification (NCBI taxonomy): domain Eukaryota; kingdom Metazoa; phylum Chordata; class Mammalia; order Carnivora; family Mustelidae; genus Mustela; species Mustela lutreola. The sequence goes on along the minus strand of NC_081304.1, from coordinate 25,074,134 downwards.
CAGATAATAGCCCTGAGCTTTCCATTAAGCAGAATTGGCCATCTCTTGTTTACCCTATAATGAGACTTGGGGAATTCTAAGAACTAGAGGAGACTCAGACTCCTCTGCTGTACTTCCCTGCCTTCCCGGGGGGACTACTGAGCCATCTGGGGGGGGCTTGTCATTTTCGCTCCCCAGAGCTGTTCAGGGCAGACTCTACGTAGTCGCCTTCCTCATCTGACTGGGATCAGCAAGAAGGTCTTCCTTTTATCTAGCTGAATTCTCTCCTAACTGAAGTCTCTTATCTTCCCTTCATTTTTTCATCCATACAGAAGACTGATAAATTCTAAGTCCTTCACCTCGTTCCCTGCGACTTACCTACCTACGTTCCTGTCAGCCATGTTTACCCATCTTCCATGAGATCTCACTGCTTTCTCTATTCCTGTGGCCAATGAATGCCCAGTGCTAACTTTGCCAGGCAGAGCCAAGCTCTTGTCCAGTTCAGCTGTGCTTTTGGACCTGCAAGAGCCCTTTCATTCTGCCCACAGTCTTGTGGTCTTGGTCTTGCTACCGGGATCTTGTCACCTTTCTTAATTTATCTTTCTTAATTTATCATCGCCTCCTTCCTTCGGTATCTTTATTCTACCTTGTCCTGATTTACATCTTTCAATTCCTGGCCTCAGATTAAGCTTCATTCAGGGTTTCGTTTCTTCCTGCCTACCTTCCCTTTCCCCAAATTAGAAGTCCAGAGCAGTGACTCAGTTGAATTTGACTACAAATTCTATGACTACAATCTGCCAAGATTGAAACGCTAAAAGGTTTAAATCCTTGCTGAGGAGTGAACTGAATTTCCATCCTTCCAAATTAAGCCGGTTCCTTTTTTTTTTTTCCCTCTCTCACAACTTTATTTTGGAAGAAATTCAAACCTACAGAAAAGTTATAAGCACGGTGCATACCCATTTATCTTTCACCTAGACTCACTGATCACTTTTTGCTGCATTTGTCAAATCTCTTTTCTCTCCTTCTGGGGATTACATATGTGTGTGTCTAGACTTACATATGCATCTGTATGTGTGTTTTGTTTATTTGTTTTGAATTGTTTGAAAATAAATTGCACATGTCATGACACTTTTTGCCCTTAGCCACAATGGTATCCGCTGAGAGTAAGGGCATTCTTCTACATAATCATGATAACATTATTACCCTAACGGAATTATCTGTAATCCCATATCATCTAGTATCCAGTCCATTTTCAAATTGCCCCTCAGATTGCTCTTTTGTTTGTTTGTTGTTTATTTTTTAAGGTTTTTTTTTTTTGTTTTGTTTTGTTTTTTTTTTTTAAGCAATCTCAACATCTGACGTGGGGCTGGAGCATACGACCCCAAGATCAGGAGTCTTATGCTCTACTGATTGAGCCGGTCAGGTGCCCCTTGTTTTTGCCTTTGAGCCAGAATCCAGTAAAGACTCTCGTTTGGTTATATCTTTTTATTTTTATTTATTTATTTTTTAAAGATTTTACTTATTTGAGAGAGTGAGAGAGCACAAGCAGGGGGAGCTGCATACAGAAGAAGAGGGGGAAACAGGTTCCCTGCCGAGCAGAGAGCCCCACATGGGGCTGGATCCCAGGACCCTTAGATCATGACCTGAGCTGAAGGTAACCGCTTCACCAATTGAGCTACCCAGATGCCCCGGTTATGTCTTTTTAAAAAGTTTATCAAGAATTCCCCTTCCAGGGACGCCTGGGTGGCTCAGTTGGTTAAGCAGCTGCCTTCGGCTCAGGTCATGATCCCAGCATCCTGGGATCGAGTCCCACATCGGGCTCCTTGCTCCGCAGGGAGCCTGCTTCTCCCTCTGACTCTGCCTTCCACTCTGTCTGCCTGTGCTTGCTCTTGCTCGCTCTCTCTCTGACAAATAAATAAATAAAATCTTTAAAAAAAAAAAAAAAAGAATTCCCCCTCCACTCGTGTTTTTGGTTTTTGGTTTTCAAGGACTTTGAAAAGCATGAACCAGTTCTGCCTTCTAACTCTCCCACATTCTGGATTTTTCTGGCTGTTTTTTTCATGGTGGCATTTAGCTTGTTCCTCTATCCCCTGTATTTCCTGTAACTAGAAAGTTAGGTGTGGGGCCTGATTTGGTTCTGGTAAAACACTCCTGGCAAGAACATTTCATGGGTGAAGTTGGGTACTTTATATCACTTGAGGAGGTATATTAGGTCAGAGTATCCCTTAAGAGTAATGGCTAACCTTGATCACATGAGGTGGTGACCACCAGCAGATTTCCCACTGTAAAAATACATTCTTCTTTTGATAAGTGGCTTTTGATACTTTGGCGTTTATTTAAACATTTTGTTCACTGTAGTGTTTCTCCCAGTGGCTTGGCACCCACTGGTGGCTCTTCCTGGCTAAGAGATTACTTTGAGAGTTGCAGTAAGGCTGGTTCTGAATTAGCACTAATGGACATGCGTATGGACATGAGAAGTTCAAAACAGGAATAAAAATTTTTTTATTTTATGGAAATCATAGGTTGGCGGGGGAGGCAACAAAATGGGTTCCATCAAATTCTGTCAAAGACTAGGTGTTTTGTATGGCTTGGTATTGATACTAAATTAAGAAATAGTTGCTTACAACTATTTCTATCTGGCAGTCTCCTTCAGGTCAGGGGAAGGCAGGCTGGATGGAGCTAAAAATAAGTTGGTTCACAAAGCAGAAATTTTTTGACTATTTGGGAGTTAGCTGTAATTCTGTTCTCCTTTTCTTTCTTTCATGCAGTTTCCGCTCTCCTCACTAGAAGAGGAATCTCTTGTTTTTTAATTGTCTTCTCCCCCTAGACTCACCCAAGATGCCCAGTGGGTAAAACAGGATTCCTGAGAGGCAGGTATGATCACCCTGGTTCCTAGCAAGGGAAAGGACTAGAACCCTTCCAGCCCATGGACTAGTCCCTGAACCAAAGCAGCCAGCCAAGGGGTCATGACAGTTGAGTCTGACAGTGGAACACAGGGGTGGGGATCTGATTGTCACAAGTCTTCTGAGGAAGAAAGATCTGTATTACAGGCCCCCCCACCTGTGACCCCTTGGAAGCTCTCCTTTCTCTTCCATAGATGAGTTCACGAGTGTATAGGGTGTGTGCTGTTAGAGTAGGAATCTGCAAGTTTCAATCACAGCTGTCTTCTCACGGGGTTTATTTTTTTATTTTTATTTTTTTAAGATTTCATTTATGTATTTGACAGAGATCACAAGTGGGCAGAGAGGCAGGCAGAGAGACAGGGGGGGAAGCAGGCTCCCCGCTGAACAGAGAACCCAATGCAGGGCTCGATCCCAGGACCCTGAGATCATGACCTGAGCTTGAAGACAGAGGCTTAACCCACTGAGCCACCTAGGCGCCCCTCTCACGGGGTTTATTAATGAATCTCCTTGATCTCTGTTTCTGCCTCTCCCTCACTTATCTTACTTATCTTCCAAGACTACCTGAGGGCTAGTAGGATGTCTTGATTTCTTCTTGCCTTGATAGGAATCAGACTGTTTTGAGAAGTGGAGATCCTCAAGGGTTTATGCCTGTCCTCTGAGTTTAGAGATTGGTCACTCCCAAATAACCATCAGTGGGGACTTTTTTTTTTTTTTTTTAAGATGGAGAGGGCCAGGCTATGTGCTATTTCTGTTCTTCTTGCAGAGGCCAAGGAACAGCTCCCAAAGGAAAGCCTGCTCCAATCACTAACTGCTAGTATTTTGTTTTGTTTTAAATATGTTGAAATCCTACAGAACTCTTCAGAGAATTCAGATAAAAGGTGAAGAGTTCACACCACTTCCTTCTCTTCTAACTGCAGCTTCTTGAGAATTGAACAACCGTCTACAGAAATGCTGTCTGTTCCTTATCCATGCACGTGCGCACACACTTGGGATCGCCCTTTTCCCTCCCTGTTGATCCAGACTGTGTGTTCTTTCTTTCTTTCTGCACAGTGACCTCTCTAGATGGGTTTCTACTGGCCCTTCTCTTCGGCTTCCCATAGATGTGCCTGCGTGCTAGGAAGTCAGACACAGAGCCCAGAAAGGCTTTCGCATGAGCTGCACCCTTAACCGTGGAATTAGTCATTAATTCAGGGCCCAGCTGAGTTCGTTTTCCATGCGTATGCAACTATCATCACTCTTCTCTCTTTAGAGAAGCCTCCTTGGTCAGGGAAATGCGATGTCCCTCTTGTTTCCTTCTTTCTTTTTAACTCTCGTTTCTGTAGCTGCTTCTCCCTGCTGTGGCTTAAGTGAGCGCTCTGCTTGGTGTTGAGAGTGCTCGGAGCCCCAGGTGTAATTTTCCCAGCTGGGATGGATGGGGTCTCCTTGGGCTTTCCAAGGAGGGCTTCTTACTCTTGTACCGTCATAAGTGGGGATTTCAGTTTGACCACAACTTCCCTCCCGAACCCACATGTCCCTGAGTTAAGTGGTTCAGTGGCTCTGGATCACACATCGCTCAGAAGATTGCCCGCAGTGTTTAATCCCAACACACGACTGAAATGGAAAAAGAATCCCTGTCAAGCTGCTGGAAGGAACTTCCCCTACTTACTGCCAATCTGTTAACTGGGGGAATGTTTAGAAATTCTGATGCCCTGGTTTACTTTGTTCCTCTCCAGATTGACATATACCCCCTCCCTCCTGGGCCCCCAGCAGAAGTAGTACTGTATCATAGCTGGGGTTGGTGGGGGATGGACAGGGCAGGGCCTGCTCCCTTGTTGGCCAGCCTTGTGCCCGGCCTCTACTTCCTAGGCTGCCCTGCCCCTGCCTACTCCTCTTTTCCAAAGGAAGATCTGTGATGGAAATAAGCAGATGGCAGAAAAATACATATAATAGGATCTCATTTTATTAAAAAGACACATGTACATGTGTGCATGGGGAGAGACCAGGAAGGATGTGGACAGGCGGCGATCTCAGGCCAGGGGACAGGCCCTGTTTTTATTTTTCACTTCTTGCTCATCTGCATTTTCTTATTTCCTCCAGCATAGGTACAGCTTCTGGTACCGCGAGCTATCTCTGAGAGGTGGAAGGCTGGTGCTAATAGTGCTTCAGAGCCCCCACAGCGGGAGAAAGTGACTCGTACCTCCTTTGTTAGACCAGTTAACTGTTGTGTTTGGGCCACGTGTATGAGCTCATTGGCTGTCCTTCTTGGGTATTTTGGGTGGGGGAGAGTAGCCTTGTCTCATTTCCCAGGTTTCTGTTTTGCTTCAGAGGTGGTAACGGGAGTGACATCGCCCCCCAGCTGGGACCCTTTGGCCAGAGGCCGCTTTCTCCCTGTGAGCTGCCAAACCTTCACCCCACGCTCTGTCTCTGGCCAAGCTGAGAAAGGCAGCCCCAGAAGCCTCACTTCCTGCCTCGCCTGCTGCCTTCCCCTGACCCCCTCCTGCCCTTCTTCTGAGTGCTGTTATCCTCCTCCTCCAGTTCCTGGGCTTGCTGGCGTGGTCCCGGCCTGAGCCAGGGACAGGAGGGAGGTGCAGAGAGTTTGCTGGTCCTTCTGAAGTGTCATTTGCTGGGGGGGGGGGGGGGGGGGTCCCCAGGCTTTGTGTCTGGTAGCCTGGATCCTAGGGATTGCAGCGGCCTCGAGCACTTCACCTTCGCTGGCCGCTTCTGGTGTTCCTCCTCTGGTGTCAGCAGTGGTTGTAGACGGGCTCAGTGTGGGTACTCAGAGTCCCGCCGTTGGAATCGGTCGGTCCCTGGTGGTGCGCTGGGCCCCTCTTGGCCGCTTTCGGTCCAGTGTCTGGTCTGCTCTTTGCTTTGTGCCCGTGGACTCCTCCCCCAAAGCACAGACACCTGACCGCTGGCTGTCTGCATTCAGAGGCCCTGTCCCCTCAGCCTTACGCATGCAGCAGTTGGGAAACAGAAGCGGGTGGCTCTGGAAGATAGCACCCAAGGCATCTTATCTCTGGTGTGTGCTGTTTTGTTTTGTTTTTTCCATTTGCTTTTGCCCAAGAACCCCAGCATCCGCCGCTGCTCCACTGCCTGGTGAAATGGCCTGGCCCAGTGCCAGGGTGCTTCGCCAGGTGGTTGGGCTGTGGAGGCGGCTGCATGCGATGGGCCGATAAAACCCCACCGCGCCGTAAACAGGACACTCCACCCTCCCGCAGGCACCCAGCCGGGGCCCCTGCAGCCTGCTGCTTTGTCATGGCCTGGCACGATCTGGGCGTCCCTGCTCAGACAGGGGATCCGATGGTCCTCTTCCCCCCCTACCCCCGTTTCCCAAATCCAAGAGAGGGGTACTTTCCAGAAATGAAACCAGTTCAGCTTCCAACCACAAACAGCCGTTGTAACTTCTCAACGCTTCTTCGTTGACCATAATCACAACAACGGCGGGGCAGAACCCAGTCCTCAGATCTTTCTGGTATATTCCATGAGGGAGAAGCCCACGAGCTCCTGTTTGAACTACGCTCACTTGTGAGTTTTCTTTGGGGACATTCCCCACAGAGTTAGGGCCCCCGTGGGCAGCACGGGCACACACAGACAGCCTCTCCACCAGTTCCTCAAGGCGGTGTCCATGCTGGGGTAGGCGCCACTCCGTCCATGTGTCCCAAGGGACAGTGTGGCTGGAATTCATTCTATGCATCTTTTCTGGGCTGAATCCTTTTCTAGGTTCCTTTACCTGACTTTGTATCCTAAAGAATTATGGAGGAGGGAGGGTTTAAGTGATGTTAACTGGTTCGACATAAGCTTTCTAGCGAAGTCTTCAAGCAGCTTTGCCTCTCACCCTCTGTTCTTTTTTTTTTTTTTTTTTTTTTTTTGACAGACAGAGATCACAGGTAGGCAGAGAGGCAGGCAGAGAGAGAGGAGGAAGCAGGCTCCCCGCGGAGCAGAGAGCCCGATGTGGGGCTCGATCCCAGGACCCCGGGATCATGACCCGAGCCGAAGGCAGAGGCTTTAACCCACTGAGCCACCCAGGCGCCCCTCACCCTCTGTTCTTGAGAGCATCGCTAGGAAGTGCCCTAGACTGGGCATGAGCTCCCACTTGCCAGATGGGAGAGCAGGCCCTGGGAGGTTGGGTGGTGGTGGCTGCAGTCCCATAAGGAGGAAGGTCAGAAGTGGGTCCTTTTGGAGCCTTGGTCAGAAGTGGGTCCCTCGAAGTGTCTGGGTGGCTCAGTGGGTTAAGGGCTCTGCCTTTGGCTCAGGTCATGATCCCAGGGTCCTGGGATCGAGCCCTACATCGGGCTCTCTGATCAGTAGGGAGCCTGCTTCCTCCTCTCTCTCTGCCCGCCTCTCTGCCTACTTGTGATCTCTGTCTGTCCAATAAATAAATAAAATCTGTAAGAAGTGGGTCCCTCACATCTGACCTCTTGGGGACCACGCTGCTCACACTCCACTGTCGCCCCTTGGAGGATGGCACAAGACCCGTCACTGTCAGATTCTAGCTTTGGTTTGTGTTGTACTTGGGGGGAACTTGACACATGGGTTTAGCCCTTCATCGGTCTCAGCGCCCACATCAGCAGGTGCTCGCCAAACCACTTAGGATGAGGTTTCTGAAGTAAGTGGTGAGTTTTCGTTTCCTATCAAAATTGAATTTTTCAAAAAGTGCCCCTCTCATTTTCTGGGCATGAAGGAAACATGGCATTTTAACTGTCTTCAGAGGTGTCAGGACTGCCAAGAATTGGGGGCTGGGGAGGGGAAGTGGGGACTTGCTGAGGTGTCTTCAGACAGAAGGTGATTCTGTCACCTTGTGACTGGTAGGAGCTATGCCAGTGGTAGGATGTGGTCACCCTAGAAATAAGGCTGAGGCCCAGCTGCCTCCTTGAAGGAAAACAAACTGGGGCAAGACCTCCAGGTTTGACTTGGATGCAGTGAAGTCCTTGCAGGTCTGGCAGAGAGAAGGGCAGCAGGGGTCACTGGTCCTGGATTGGGGTCCTCAGTTTCTCTCCATTCCTATTTCCCACCCACATGTTTTTTTTCTTCCTTTTTTGTGTGTGTTTGTTTCTTCGTGTGTTTGTGTGTGGGTGGGGGTGTTGGTATATGGAAGAGCAAGTCAGGACCCATGACCCCCTCAGAGTCTTTGTGAATCACTTTGGTCAAAGGTAGCCAGAAAGCATGTAGAGTTGACCAGAGTGGGTGGTTGGATTCTCACCACATATTCTAGGATTCTGGGTCCTGCCTTACCCCAGGGGTACTGAGAGTATGGTCCCATCTCTGATTGCCACCCTTAAGCTTGGGTTCCTACTGTAGCTCATGAGTAGGGTGGATTATGAGGGGTAATGTGAACAGTTATCAAATGGGTGTGCTTTAAATTATCCCTGGGAGATCGTAGAATGCCAAGGTTTCAAAAACTTCAAAAAAAAAGAAAAAGAAAAACCCAACCAACCTGAAAAACAGAAAGTCAGTACAGACACCTGGATAATGCCTGCCATCAAAAGACTCCCTTCCCCAAAAAGGTGCTCTAAAGACAGTCCTTCCGGCAGGTGTCTAGGCAGGTGTCCCCTGCAACCTCAGAGAGTGTTTCTGATGCCGAAGGGCCAGGAGCCCAAATGGGGTGATTGAGGAGGAAGGAGACTTGGTTTAGGTGTAGGACTGCCTCAGACCTCATGGGCAACCGAGTCCAGTATGAGACTGGCCCACTCTGGGCCTCAGTTCCCTTACACCCCCCCCCCCCCCGCCCCGTTTGGGGCTGATGGGAGAGTAAAGACCCAGAAAGGACTTTGCAGATGGGGTGAAATTTAAAAGTTCTCTGTAGATACCAGAGAGCCCTCGTGGTCTCCGTGAAAGAAAAATCTCCAGGAGGCTTTTGCAGCAGTTTCTGGGGGAAGACTGGGTGAGGCTGTTCCCAGAGATTCCCTCCTCACTGTTTTCCCTGCCTAGGAGTCCTGGCCCTCATTTGCACAGCGATGAAGCAGCTGTCAGGATCACCACGTTCTGGCCTTTATGCCAGCCTCTTCCTCATCGGCTTGCCACCTGCCTCTCTACGGCTCTGTCATGTGATCCCATAAACTCACTTTCGGGGTCTGCCGCCCACTTCATTCCCTAGGCTCTCCTAAGACAGTTTTGGAGGCCCACGGGGCAGCGGTGTTGTGTTTGACCAGCATGCATCAAAACCTCCCCAAAACATCTGGATTGCCACCTTTTATTCATTCATTCATTCATTCATTTATTTATTTATATATTTTTAAAGATTTTATTTATTTGACAGACAGAGATCGCAAGTAGGCAGAGAGGCAGGAAGAGAGAGAGGAAGGGAAGCAGGCTCCCTGCCGAGCAGCAGAGAGCCCGATGTGGGGCTCGATCCCAGGACCCCTGGGACAATGACCTGAGCTGAAGGCAGAAACTTTAACCCACTGAGCCACCCAGGCGCCCCTGGATTGCCACCTTTTAATCTTAAACCTAGGATGGGAGAAGGAGTGGCTGACTGCAAATGGGGGACGTGAAGTTGGGACTTGAAGCCAGCATGCCTGTCACTGACTGACTGGGTGATAAGGCCCAGGGAGGAGAAGAGAGAGGCCAGACCTTCCTGAGCCAGAGAAAAAAAGAGACAAGCAGCCATGGGGGCTTTACTCATGGGGAGGGGGTTGAGCATGGATGCGCCAGGCAGACAGACTTCGAATCTCTGATCTGATTAGAGTAGATTCCCTTGTATTAATGGTTTTTTAATTTTATATGAAAACTTAGGCATCTGCCAATCACTAGCCCTGTGTTCTCAGCACTGTGTGGGGTACAAAGATAAATTAGAGACAGTCCTTGGCCACAGGTTGTTTATTATCTAGGAGTTAAAATATCCATAATCCAAGAGAGAGGATTCTAGGTACTAAAAGAGTACAAAGTGCTGAGGGAAATCAGAAAATTCTTCCAGGGAATCCAGCAGGCTTTGTGGAGGTGGAGACAATTAGGCTGGCCCGGGCACATGGGGCAGATACCGACTCTGGGCACCTGTGCAAAACGTCAGAGGAAGGAAGGCATAGGACATGGTGGGAAATGGTGCATTTTACAGCTTGTCCAGGACACAGAGACCCTGAGGAGGAGTGAAATGTGCAGGAAAGGTAAGTGGGACCAGGACATAAGGCCTTTGGCTACTGTCTTCGAAAACGAAAATGAACTTTTGAAGAGTTTTAACAGAAATGTTAAAGATCTTTTAAAAGGGTATCTTGCAGGCCAGTATATACTATTTGGAAAAGTGTTTATGTAGTATAAGGTGAAAACATATTGCAAAATCATATGTACGGCATGATCCCATTTTTTATTTTAAAGCACACACACAGCAGTCTGACGGACAAAGGTGTATCTCATAGCATTGTGGGGCTTATCTCTGGGTATTGAGAGTCGAGGTTTTTCTTTTTGTTTGTGTATTTCCTGACTTTTCTGTAGTTCACACTTACTACTATTGCAGTGTGTCATTTTCTTCTTCTTCTTTTTTTTAAGAATTTATTTATTTATTTGACAGAGAGAGATCACAAGTAGGCAGAGAGGCAGGCAGAGAGAGAGGAGGAAGCAGGCTCCCTGCTGAGCAGAGAGCCCGATGTGGGGCTTGATCCCAGGACCCTGGGATCATGACCTGAGCCGAAGGCAGAGGCTTTAACCCACTGAGCCACCCAGGTGCCCCATTTTCTTCTGTTTTAAATGAACACATATGATAGCTCAAGGAGAGGTCTCAGAAATATGCCAGGAATTAGATAAAAACAGTCTGAAAGTTATCCAGGTGGTAACATTTGTGATGTCCAGATTGTGGGCAGGAAGACCCTTCAAATATGGGATAATAATGTGGGAGTGGTTAAGCAGGCAACTGTATACCAACCTAGTGGGATGTTATGTAGTCATTGGAAATGGCAAATAAGTAGATTGTTGATACTTGGAAGTGGGTATATGAAATGGGTAGAACAAAGCAGAACGTAATGTATATTTCATGTTGATTTCAACTATGTCAAAATGTGTATAAGTAGGTAAACAGGTTTAGAGAATATACAGTGTGGTTAGCATCTACTTCTCTATCATGGTAAATGCTTAACATAAATTTTACCATTTAACCACTTCAAGTTCATTATTCAGTGGCATTAAGTACGTTCACAATATTGTGCAAACCTCCCTACCATCCATTTCCAGAACATTATCATCATGCCAAGCAGAAACTCTGTGCCCATGAATACTCCACATTCCCTTCACCCCCTAAGTCCCTGGTAACCACTATTCTACTTTCTGCCCCTATGAGTTTGCCTTCTAGAAGTGGAATCATACAGTATTTGTCCTTTTGTGTCTGTCTTATTTCACTTAGTATAATGTTTTGAAGCTTCGTCGTATTGTAGAATGAGTCCGAATTTCATCCCCCTTGGAGACTAATGGCCCATCGCATGTATACCCCACAGTTGGTTTAGCCATTCACCCATTGATGGACATCGGGTAGCTTCTACTTCTTGATTGTCGAGAATGGCGCTGCTATGAACATGAGTGACCAAGACCCTGCTTTCAGTTCTTTTGTATGTTTACCTAGAAGTGCAATCACTGGATCATATGGTAATTTGATGTTTAACTTTTTGAGGAACTGCCAACCTGTTGGTGTGTTTTTAATATAAAGCTCTTCAAGTTTATTTATACCTACGATCCCTAGTTCCTTTTGCTCTGCTTGATGCACACACGAACTATCAAGGGATTGCTACAGATGTGAAAACGTTTTGCTCTGTTGAAAGGAAAGAGCCTTTACATATCTTAAGATAGTATAATTTTTTTTTAAGGTTTTTAAAAAAAATTTATTCATTTGAGAGAGATACAGAGACAGAGAGCTCAAGCAGGGGGAGAGGGAGAAGCAGACTTCCAGCTGAGCTGGGACCCCTCCCCCACCCCTGCCAACGTGGGGCTTGATCTCAGGACCTGGAAATCATGACTGAGCCAAAGGCAGACAGACGCTTAACCATCTGAGCCCCCCAGGCACCCCAAGATAGAATGTTCTGAGTGTGGCTGTGGAAAGCAGGGTCAACCCAGCTGATTGAAACTTAACAGATGATTCTGGAACCCTTAGATTTTATCAGCAGCCTCAGTTTTTACCATCTCCCAAAAAGCTTTAACCAAGGTAAAATTTAAATGGATGGATTTATAATTGCTTTATTTTTGTCCAATTTAGCCAGAAGAGGGGAGACAGAGGAGGGAACCAAAAGAATGATTTTCCTAAGCTAGATTCCTCCATCCCTGATGGTTGAAAGGAGTTCTATTGTTCTCTTTGTCTTAGTCACCTAGGTTCCCTGAGCTAACCAGTCATGAAGGAAATGTGAAGAGTCCTTCAGTTAATTGGGTTGAATTTGTGCAGTCCTCAGGATCCCTGCAGTGGGTGCCGGAGAGAGGCAGGGCAGAGGATAAAAGCTTGTTTTGGGGGCCACTTAGAGTTCCCTCATTAATGATGGGAAACAGTCTTGCCCTCGGGTACTTCGAGACTTAGGAGTTCAGGGCTCCTGGTCCTTTAGGAACAGGAGAAAGAAGACATGTATAATAAAATCACCCCTTGTCTGAAGTAAAATGATGTAAATCGTTTCCAGTGATAAAGACCAGCTGTTAAGTCAGGATACCTCTGGTCAGACTGTATTTGCTTTTATAGGTCTCTTCAAATAATCTTTTAGGATGGAGGTGGATACAAGTGAAGACATGGCCGTCAGGTGAGGCTTTCCTAGGAGACAGGATTGGTTACTTGTCTCCTTCCTCCATGCTGACGTCAAGGTGTGCGGGCTGTGCTTTCTTCCAGCCAGCGTCCCATGCTCCGTGGCCCCAGAAAAGTCAGTGTGTAGGCCTCAGCCGCCCCAGGTCCGGCGTACATTCTCCCTGGACACCATCCTCAGCTCCTACCTTCTGGGCCAGTGGCCACGAGATGCCGATGGGGCCTTCACCTGCTGTACCAATGACAAGGCCACCCAGGTAATGACGCGTTCTCCTAAGGGGATAGGGATGGGGGGTGGGGGCTGGCTCAGGAGGCCTTTGGTCTGCTTACCAACTCTCAGTCACTGACATGATCTGTCCTGGGTTTTGGCCGTATGTCTTCACCATGTGGCTTCTCAGCATCTGATACTTACCAGCTCAGTTTTGTCTGTAAACCTACCATGAAAACGAGCTTGCATCCCACCTGGCTGGTGCAAGAGAGAAGTCAGTCTGGGTTTCCCAGTCTGGCTTTGAGTATTTGTGTGTGGGTCAGCAAGAGTTGACTTTGGAATCTCTTCTAGGTTTTCAAAAATGAGATTTACCTTTCTAAAATTAAGCAGGCCAACATTCAACCGAGTTTACATTCCCCAGACAACTGGGAGAGGGGGCCAGAAAGTGTCTTGAGCTGGGATAGATCTCCCTGGAGCAGTAGGAGTGGAAAGCTCTCAGATTGTGAAGACTCCAGCCCTAGCCAGCAGCCCATTGGAGTCCAGTGGGACCGTTTGAGTCCTTTGGAGCCCAGGTCCTCTGTCAGTATTTTTCTTCCTGGTGGTCTTTTCACTAAGAATCCTGAACTTCAAAGGAAACTCCGCGGGTCACCTGGCCCCTTGGCCAGTTTTCAAGTAAGATAGTGTTCACCTGAGCAAGGGGTCATTTCCTATGTAAAATTATACAAAGATATTTCTTTCTTTTCTTTTCTTTTTTTTTTTAAGATTTATTTATTTATTTGAGGGGGGGGGGAATGCACACGCAGGGTTGGGGAGGAGTAGAGGGAGAGAGAGAATTCCAAGCAGACTCCCGCTGAGCCCAGAGCCCAGCTTGGGGCTGGATCTCATGACCCTGAGATCACGACCTGAGCAGAATCAAGAGTTGGACTCTGAGCTAACTGACTGAGCTACCCATTAAGATACTTCTTAATCTGATTCAGGACTTCACCATTCTTAGCAGTTGAGTCCAATCTTTTCCCTTTTGATACATAAACCCATTCCTCTTTGACTTCAGAACAAACGACTTGTTCTCAGGAAAGAGGAAACAGGGTGGGTAGCGTGGGGCCTCAGAAGCAGGCCTGCATCCTGGGGGGTCCTGGGCAAGTCAGCTCTTCCTTTGCAAGCCGGGAGTGTGTACCCGCTCGGCTTGCTCGCAGGTGGGGTGACAGACAAGTGTGAAAGTGTTTCGTTCCCTCACATCCCCCTGCCTCTTCTGTGCACATCCCGTTGGTCCCTTGCTTTTATTTATTATTATTTTTTTTAGTAAGCTCCACTTTCAAAGGTTGCTAGTGAACGTCTGAATGCCCAGTACTGTTCTCGGCATGTTGGAATGAAGGATAAGGAAATGAGAACAAGATTTGGCCTCTGTGAGTCTGGATGCCAGTTCCATGAAGGCCAGTGAACAGACAGCCAAGAGATGAGATGAGGCCAAATGTTTGGCATGGTTTAGAGGAGAGAAATTCTCATGGGAATGCCCCACCTTGAACCAGAAGGAATTGGCCACAGCTGAGATCAGTGGCCCTCTTTCGATCTACGGACAGAATGTGAAGGGAGGACATGCTCCAGTGGTGGACAGCAGGGGCCTGCCTCCTTGGAGCCCCAGGCATTGCTGTGCCCTGTATCCTTGGGAAAGGCTGAGTAGGACACCTTCTGCTTTGCCCTCACAGGCCTGGAGTACACACTCCCTTCTCTTCGGAGAGGAGGGTTTAATTCAAAGAAGGTATCTAATCAAGCAGGGCTTCTAGGAGGACAGGACCTGAGGCTCCTTCCAGTGTGCAAGCTCAAGTGTGACATGCCCCTTTGTCAGGTGCGGGCTTCCCACCTCTCCCTGCCCCTGTCACTTCCGGCTACCGACCTTCTAAGAAGCCTCTACCCCACTCCTTGGAGACCGTTCTCTTTGTCAACTCAAGGGAGGGTTGGCCTCAGATGTTCCCTGGCGGGATTTAGAGGCTTGGGCTCTAGGCTGTGTGTTTTTGCTCGGGCTCCAGCTGCAGGCCAGATCTTTTATATAACAAGTCTGGGCTTCTTGCCACGGCGAGACAGAGGTCAGCGATGCGCCTCCGTGGGTCTGGCAAGGCCAGGCTGTGCAGCTTTCCTCTTTTCCCGGGATGGGCTCCAGCCCTCGAGGAACTCTTAGCAACCTGTCAATATTGTGGCCGGAGTCAAGACGTGGGAGAATTCTGATCAACGTAGGCATCCAAACCAAAGTATGCAATCCTGCCCATCTTTCAGTCCTGGCCTTCTGGGAATTTTCGGTTTCTAGACTTGGGGCTCCAGTCACATTTTTGCTTGAGGCCCCCACTCTACCCCAGCCTGGCACGGGCTACCTCCTTCAACACTGACATTATACCGGGAAGCCCTGAGGCTCTCCTGCCCTCTCCCTAAGTGATTGGTGTTCCTTCTCTCTGCAGAACGGGCATATCCCCAGAACAGACTAGAGATGAGGGAGAGGTTTTATTGGGGAGCTACAAGGGAGCATGGACAAAGGTAGAGGGAAAGTAAGGAGGCAGGATTTACCAAAGTCCTTGAAAGCTTTTATGTTGTTAAAAAAAATAATAAATTGAGGCTGGCACCCTTCCCTCCTTCCTCTGAGCCCTATCCCTGCCTTTTGCCCCTTCTCTTCCAGACACACCAGTGTTAGGACTCCTGTTGTGTCTGGCAGACACAGTTTGCCCCCTACCCCCCACCCCAGAGCCAGCAGCTAGAGTGTGTGTGTTTGGAAACCACGTCAGCCCTGGTGTTCCTGGGGACATGCCTTGTAGTGAAGGCAGTAGCCGTTGTTAGGCTGAACATTCTAGAGGAAGCAAGAATGTTCCCCGTTCCAAGCAAGTTTCTGACCTAGGCAGGAGACATAGAGCACCTGTCATTTGGATAGCCGAGCATGCTGCATTCTCAAATTTTTCTCACAAGATGGTTACTCAGATTATTTGGGTCAGGGGAGGAAGAGAGGGGGATGAGTCTTATTTGGTGGAATAGGGTGTTCTGTGAAGCTCTGCATGTTCTGAGCCCGGAAGAGCCATGGGAGAGAGCTGCCCAGGTCTCCCAGAGACAAGCTGGGTGAGCCCAAGGAAGGGCTTGGGTACGGTGGGAGCAGGGCACAGAGCGGCCAGTCAGGGAGGACTGGCAAGGCTCCTGGATGGAGTCACCATCATCAGGAGGAGGTTCTTCGTGTGTTAGAGGACTTTCTTCAGTTTTCTTCAGGCCAGTATGAAGATGTTTTCCCCTCTCTGGACCACCGTGTCCCCAGGTTAGCTGACAAACCCAAGCTGGCCACCAAGTGCTCTGGGCCGGCCCAGCTAGTGGCTGGGCCAGGGCTGGGTGCTGTCTCCACCTCCCTTCTTGCCGTGCAAAGCCCTCGTGTCTCCGTGTGCTCTTCTGCAGGGAGGAAGTGGTCTCACCACAGCTGGAATGACTGTTTGAGCACAGTTCCCCCGCTGGTCTCATCCTGCAGACACACGGGACCCTGGGTTCCCGCTCTGCTCGGCCCCCCATGCTGCTCATCCCAGCCCTGGGTGTGGGGCCTGGGCATGGCACCTGGTTTCCAAACTGGCAAGCAAGACCAGTTGTTCAGCAGATGGCTTGACAGCAGCACAGAATATTTGAAAATGGGTCCGTGCTGGAAAATCCAAGGGTTCCATTGTCACTGGAGGGCCGAGGCCAGTGGCTTTGGCCACCTCCAGCTGGAGTTCCTGGCCTGGGCCGGTGGACCACCCTCAGAGAGCCTTTTCCTGCCTGTGTTTCGCCAGAGTCCCCCGGGGGCTGAGTCCCTTCTGACTGTCATGTTCCGCACGTAGTCACTGAGCATCTGTACCAGGCCAGGCACCACGCTGTTCTTGGTCCCTGCACAGGTATGCAGAGCTATGTTCCCAGGGCTCTGCCAAGGTTCCTGGAAACTGCATGGCCAGGACTCTTGCCTGGAAGTCCAGGTGGAAAGTGAGTTGGGTTGGCGTCAGAGAACCGGGTTCCAATTCGGAGGGTTTCGGCTCCCTCCCGCCCCTGCCTACTTGTTCTGTCAGGCTGTTCTTTGGAAAGCTGCCCTCCATGCCCACCCCCAGTTAATCCTCTGGCAGCTGAGATGCCCAGGCAAGGCTTCCTGGCTTTGACCCCTATCCAGGCTGGCATAATCTGATCAGCGTCCTGTACAGTTTGGTGATGTTGCTTATGGCTAGTACATGGTCCTGCTTTTCTCTCGGCTACTCCCCGTGGGCCAGGGTGTTAAAATAAATCTGTTCCAGTGCCTGAATCCCCTTGATGAACATGATGCTTTGGCCTGCTGAGCTGAAGCTCCACTTCCAGAGGGTCATCTGGAAGCCGTCCTGCTGCATGGCTTGACCCTTATTGTGCAATAAAAGGGGGACTCTTCGAAAGGTAGGCTTCCTTAGCTGTGTCTTTTCTGTGCTCCAGGAAGACCTTGGCTTAGACCTCTGCCGTGAGACCCAGAGGTGAAGCCGCCCATCTGCCCAGATGCACTGGAACTAGGGAGCAGGGTGTGGGTCCCACTCTTGACACACCCCGTTCAGTCAGAGGGGCCAAAGCCCACACTCATGCATGGGCTTGCTTTACAGATGCTCAGATGTCCATGGCTTCAAGCACAGGATGACCTGCTGTCTTAGGTTCCCAGAGCTGGTGTGACAAATGATCTCAAACTCCGTGGCTTAAAACAACAAAACTTGATTCTCTCACACATCCATAGGCCAGAAGTTAGAATTCTGTTTCACTGGGCCAAGATCAAGGCGTTGGCAGGGCTGGCTGCTGGGAGAGCCATTCCTTGCATCTTCCGGCTTCTGTGGCTGCCAGCGATCTTTGGCTTGTGGCCACATCACTCTGGAATCTGTCTTTGTGGTCACATCACCTTATCTTCCTCCGTGTGTGTCTGATTGCCCTCTCTGTCTCTCTTATAAGGACACTTGTAATGACCCAGGTTGTGTGGATAAACCAGGGTAATCTTAGCATCTCAAGATCCATAACTTAATCGCATTTGTAAAAACTTTACCATATAAGGTAACACATATAGATTCCAGGAATCAGGATCTGGTATCTTTGTAGGGCCATTTTTCAGGCTGTCACACCAACTGACCTCACCTTCTCCTGCTTTGCCTCTTGCTCACACTGCTCCAGTGACACTGGCCTTGCCTCCTTATCATTCTCAAACAAACCATGCTCACTCCTGCCTTAGGGCCTTTGCACTGGCTGTTTCTGCCATCTGGATCTCTTGTACCTCAGATATCTGCCTGGCTCACTCCCACATCCCCTTCACTTTTTCCTTCAGATGTTACTTTTTAATTGAGGATGTCCCTGACATTTAAAATCATGTTCCCCTGTCTAGCATTCCTATCTCCTTTCATTGCTGTGTTTTTCTCTTAGTATGTATCACGGTGTCCCCAGCTAGAACATAAACTCAAAGGGAACAAGGATTTTTGTTGTTTTGCACATGGCTGTGTTGCCAGCACCTGGAGCAGTACCTGACATGCGGTGTGTGTTCAGTAACTGTAGGTTCGGTGTGTGGGTGATGTGTACTCTTGAGTTGTCTGTACAGAGGAGATGAGCAGAGGAGTAGTCAGTAAGAGATACACAAGTTAGATGGGCTCCCCAAGGGGCAGGCCGGGAAGACTTGGTAGGGCAGGCCCTCTTAGATGGAGAGGGCAGGCTTAGAAGTCCAGGGTAAGGGGAGAAAGGAGGCAGAACTAGGTTTGCCTGGGTACAGACAGCGAGGGTGAGGGCCCATGGGATGGAAGGTAAAACAGTGACATCTGTGACCAGGACGTAGCCAGGTGTTGCGGCAAAGCAGTGACCTTGTAGCATGGTTTACACAGGGGTGGCCCTGGTTGCTAGAAGATGTGGCTGAGCAGAGAGAGGTGAGGTAAGATGGTCCGAGAGACATGATCCCTGTTTGGCGTGAATTTTCACATCCTTTCTAGACTCCACAGTCAACCCACGTGTCTCCTTCCACCCCCCCACACCTCTCCGAGGGAAGAAGGCAGTTGAAGAGCCTGTAGGAGATGTTAATGGGTGGGGCTGTTGTGAGTGTGGTACCTTCCCGATGGAAGGGAAATGGGCATCATCACCATTGCCATCCCACCTCTGTGACCTGTATGCGAGCTCAGCTTGGATGAGTAGAGCTAACGATCTGTAGGGCTGGCTTTGAAGCCCAGGGCGGGGAGGTGCGTTTGTGTGTCTGCCGGGCCGAGGAGACTGTGGTAGAGGGGGACCTCCTCGTTTGCAGTCTGCACAGCAGCTCTCCTGAGGCTCTGTGTACTGGCACCCCAGTTCGGGGAGAAGCAAGCATTGGGAAGTCAACCAGCTAGCCGCTTGGATGCCGAATGCTATCACAGCTAGCTCTGCCTCCAGGGTCTGGGCTGTGGCCTGAAGGATGTGCTGCCTGCCCTCTTCCTGAAGGAGGGGGCCGTGGACTCTGGAGCCCCGGCTGGTCCTCCTTGTGGCGCGGTCAGGGAAAGAGGGTGGGGTAGCCATCTTACCCTGGCTGTGTCGCACAGGAGAGGCCCTGGTCAGCAGCTGGGAGAAGGAAGAGCCAGGGAGACTCAGCTCCCTGTTGCCCCTCCGTCCAGCTGTTGCACAGGGCAGTCTGCCCCCCACCCCCTCCCCGGCTCTTCTTCACAGCTGTTGGGTGGTGAGTGGTTGGGTTTTTTTTTTCCCCGGCTCTTATCCTCCCCTTTTTCTGTTTGCAACAACCTCTTGGGGGAGGTCAGCAGATCTGCTGGAAGAGATGGTTCCCAGGCCCTCATGGTTTGGCAGCTCGTGCAGAGAACTTAGAGCTGGTTCCCCTGGAACTTTCCCCCTTGGGCCCCTCCCTTGGAATGGAAGCAGGGGGCGTTGGTGGTGGGAAGTGATCTAGTCCTCCTTTGCTTCCTTCTTGAGCCAACACTTCCTCCCTCAGGTTGGGGCCCAGGAAATGGGGCGACCCCGTCTGCCTCAATCTTGTGCCCTTGGCCTTCCTATGCAGCCAGGGAGGGGGATATGGCCGACTGAGAGGTCTTTTCCCACAAAGGGCAGCACAGGGCCCAGGAGAAGGAGCTGTGATAAAGCCAGGAAGGGTCAGGGTCAGGGCTGAGTTCAGAATTCTGGCTTCCTCCTTGCTGAGAATGTCCCCTCCCATGACTATTCAGGAGGACTTTGGGGCCCCCAGCATTCAGTGTGGAGGGGAAAATCATGAAGCCAGCTGGAGACACTGTGCTACACGGAAGCCTCCTGCTTTGGTCGAAGATGGAGGATTGGGGACCCCTACTGACATTTTTCCTCTTTTACCAAGTAATGGTTGCTTACTGGAGTCCCGTCTAATAGCTTGTTTTGCATAATGCTCCCAGGATCCCAGACCTGTGCCAGACCCATAAAGGGTCCAAGAATGAGGATGCCGGTGGTTCCCTGAGCCTGTGTTCTTCAGGGGCTGGTTGGGATAGGGAGGGCAGGACTTGTCCCTTGGGGAGCACCTGGAATAGCTGCGGCCAAAATCCATGTGTAAAGGTCACAAGAGTAAAAGCAGTTTGGCCTTGTTGGCTTATCAGGGAGGGCTTCCTGGAGGACGTCGACTGGGAGAGGGACAGTGCAGGTGGAGAAGCCTCAAAGAATAAAAGAGGCCGGCAGTGTTCGGGAAGGCTGATGACCAGACAACAGAGAAGCCTTCAGAGAGCCACCACTTCTGACCAGGAAGTGGCTGCTTCCCTGGAGCCTGAGAAGCCGCTCTGTCTCATGGGGTTTCTCTCCCTGCAGACGCCCCTGTGCTGGCAAGAGCTGGAAGGAGAGCGGGCCAGCTCCTGTACACACAAGCGCTCAGCATCCTGGGGCAGCACAGACCACCGAAAAGAGGTAACTGACTCCTTTGACTCGGTGCCCATTGTAGCTGCCTCCTGCCTAGGCCCAGCGTTGTAGATGTGTCTGCTCCAAAGTGGCCTCAGATCTTCGGTCTCACTTGCCTTTTCCTAACCTGTCAGTGTCATGGCCCAGCTTAGGAGTCCATACCTTTCCACCGGCAGGAGCTTTGCCAGGGACTACAGGTACCCTCCAGCAGCCAGGCGCAGGGTGGGAGCTGCCACTGTTCTCCGTGTGCTTGGGGGTTGTATCTGGATAATCCCATTCCAAGGCTGGAGGAAGACAGGGAGTGAGTTTCCGGGAACTGGAAGCCTCCAACCTCACCACCTACTTAACTATGCATCCAGCCTTAATTTTTTTTTTTTTTTTAGATTTTATTTATTTATTTGACAGCACAATCGGGGGGGGGGCAGGCAGAGGGAGAAGCAGGCTCCCCACTGAGCAGGGAGCCCAACACGGGGCTTGCTCCCAAGACCTTGGGATTATGACCTCAGCTAAAGGCAGATACTTAACCAATCGAGCCACCCAGGCATCCCATCCAGCCTTTTTTTTTTTTTTTTTAAGATTTTATTTATTTATTTGACGGATAGAGATCACAAGTAGGCAGAGGAAGGCAGAGAGGGGGCAGGAAGCAGGCTCCCTGCTGAGCAGAGAGCCCAGTGCGGTGGGCTCAATCCCAGGACCCTGGGTTCATGACCTGAGCCAAAGGCGGAGGCTTTAACCCACTGAGCCACACAGGTGCCCCCAGCCTTATTTTTAGAAAAAGAGAAAAATAGTTGTGTGTTCCCACTTTTCGCTGGCCCTTCCCCTCTCTCAGGAGGATGCCCGTCACTGAGGCCGAGTAGAGAGCAGCACAGACGGGGATCCTGGGCTGCAAACCACTTCCACCTGCCACACCAGCTGGCAGCGCCTGAGGGCCGACCCTCTGGGAGTCCCCTCAAGCCACTCTTGGTTGCAAGACCAGAGAGAAAATGTGAAGGGAATGCTCTACAAGTTAAAAGCTAGTGGGAAATACAGACTATGTGAAGTTTGGAATGATCAGTAAGCAAGGTGTTTACACTAAGCGTGGTCACGGTGTGAATGGTGCCTGAGAGAAGATCTAAAACCACTTCTTCTTGGCAGTGGTCATAACTTGTATGGCAGATCTCTTCTCTGGATCCTATTTAATTTGGGCCCGTATTTATTTATTTATTATAAATTTTTTAAAAAGATTTTTATTTTATTTGACAGGTCTTTTAAAAGATTTTATTTATTTGACAGAGACACAGCAAGAGAGGGAACAGAAGCAGGGGGAGTGGGAGAGGGAGAAGCAGGCTTCCCGCCGAGCAGGAATCCTGATGTGGGGTTAGATCCCCCATGACCTGAGCCAAAGGCAGACAGATGCTTAATGTCTGAGCCACCCAGGCGCCCCAATTTAGGTCCACATTTAAAAAGATCTGCATTTCCTGAGCCTTCGCCAGCTGAGGGCGAGTGGAGAATTACACATGTGACAGGGATAATAATCCAAACCATTTCTAATAATGCGTAATTGTTACAAGATATGGAAGTTAGGACAAAATCTGAGATTCCCTGTTGAGCATGGGCTCCTTGCTTGGTGCAGTCTCCTTTAAAATGAGGGGAAATCCTTCCAACCTTCCTGGTCCCAGGGCCTCTGAGATAGCTGTAAATGGACTTTGAAGAGTGAATTCAAAATCATCATTTCCCATTTCTATTAATAGCGTGGTATTCCAGGCCTTTGGAATCCGTGAAAGACAAAAATGGTTTCGGCATTGCGTATTTTGAATTTTTTGGAAACTGATCCATCTGATTCATTTTTCCAACTGATCCGTGGAATACATGAAATTCAGGAACCGCAAATACCTCGTTCATAAGGTCTCTGGCTTGCTCGATGAGCGTATCATCGGTTCTGAACTCACCGAGCTTTCCTGGGAAGTTTTCCATCTTCCTCTTAGGCATTTTGATGGGCCTTGGGCAGCAGCCGCACCAGGGAGGAGGGACCTCCGTGCCCTTTAGCTTTGCTTCACTTTCCTCTCCCCCCTCCTATCTCTGGGCTGACAGATTTCTAAGTTGAAGCACCAGCTGCAGAGGACAAAGCTAAGCCGAAGCGGGAAGGAAAAGGACCGGGGCTCCCCCCTGCCAGGGGACCATGCCGTGCGGGGAGCCCTGAGGGTATGTATATGTCTGCCCCCTTCCTGGGCCTGCGCTCCTTGTCATCGCCCCGTGTGGGCAGGTCCTCACAGGTCTTATGGTCGCTGATTTGAGCCTGTCACACTGCCTGCCCTGTGGCCACCCGGTGCTTAGGTGGTTTACGCGCCAACTCGGGCTCGCTGAGTGAACCCGGGAGGGCCAATGGCTCTCCCCTCCACCCCCACGCCCCCTTACCATTGACCCAGTGGTGAGCCTGCACACTCTAGAAGCACACTCTAGACCTCTCAGCGCACTAACTTCTGAAGAAAAACCCCCTGAGTTTTCCTAATGCAGTCGGCCCTGTCCCCAGATCCTTCTTGACCCACTTGGTTCTGCTGTGTAGACATGACCTTACCCTCCCCAGTCAGAACTAGTAACTGCGTGGCTTGCGGGGCTGGGGGTGGGGGTGGTCTGTGATCACTGTCTGCCTCCTCCTCAGGCATCCCCTCCCAGCTTCCCCTCAGGGTCACCTGTCCTGCGACTCAGCCCCTGCCTGCACCGGAGCCTGGAAGGGCTCAATCAAGAGCTGGAGGAGGTGTTTGTGAAGGAACAGGGCGAAGAGGAGCTGCTGCGGGTGAGTGGGGCGCACCCTCGATGCGGGACAGCCAGCGGCCTGCTGAGGGTGGGTGTAGGCCGGCAGGATTCCAGCTCTCTGGGGGCCTCTGGGCCGTGGCCGTGTTGGGAGTGCGGTGCAAATACCAGCCTGCACAAGGAACACAAATCGAGTTCATTAGATTAGAATAGACTTGGCCAGCAGGACAGCAGAGCCAGGCGGTGGAGTGGAGGCAGTCTTGTGGTGCTGGGTGGGAAAAGAGGGAGCCGGCTTCAAGTGGAGGGGAGACTCCACAGCCAGGAGGAAGGGTCTCGGCAGTGCTCTTCAGCTTACCGACCAGCTCCCTGCTCCCCGCCTTCTCATCCCTGTCACCATCACTGTCCCCTGCCCATGCCCCAGTTGCCTGTGTCTCTCACCTCTCCCTCCATGTCCAGCATTCATCCATGTCCAGGTACCCCTGGGCAGCCTCCCCCACCCCACCCCACTCCAGGCAAATCATGTGCTGCATTTTCTGCCATCTCAGGCACGTTCTTATACTGACACAGTACAACTGGACAGTGCCAGTTGGGCAGTATTAATATAATTCCAAGGGGCACACTCCTCAGTTTATGAGTTACGTGCTGGTTGGTTTTTAATCGATGTCCGTGTAGGATTTGATACCCACCCAGACACCTGCACACAGTTCGGTGAGCTGTGGGCACTAGTACCAGGGATGGTTAGTACTAATACTAGTACCTAGTACTAGGTACTAGGGTTAGTTAGTACTAGTACTAGTACCAGGAAGCAAGGAGGGGGTATTTCCTACGTGATAATGACATTTGTGCCTGTCCTGCAGGGGCTCGCGTGGTCAGCGGCCTGGTGGTTCACCCCTTAGCATGCTTCTCACATGTTCTTCATCTTTGTGTTCTTGGAGAATGTCCCCACCCTCAAGGCTTACAGCCTGCTGGTGGTGTCACCTTGATGAGACTGTACAAATAAGCATGTGATTCTAGATTGGGTTGCAAGGGCCAGGGGAGAAATAAAGAGGGGCTTTCCTTTGAATCAGTGACTTGAGAAAGCCATGTCCCAGTGTCGCTGTGTGTTAGGGATAGTGGCCAGAACAGCGAGGGAAGGAGCTTAAGGGACATTGGTGCTCTGCTGGCCCCGAAGAGAGGGGCCTGAGAGTACTTCTCCACCCTTTTCCCTGGCAGATCCTTGATATCCCTGATGGGCACCGCGCCCCAGCTCCCCCCCAGAGTGGCAGCTGTGACTACCCCCTCCTCCTTCTGGAGCCTGGCAACCTTGCCAGCTCTCCCTCCATGCCCCTGGCATCCCCCCAGCCTTCGGGCCCGGCCAGCCACGAGGAACACCGGGGTACAGTCGAGGAGCAGGCATCCATCCCTCATGACAAAGGTAAGCAGAGGGGGTGCTGGGCAGGGCCCGCCTGAGGTCCAGGGGGCCCTCCCTCTACTTTCCCCCTCTAATCAATTTCAAGCCTGGGAATCCTCCTTACTAACCAAATAGAATATCTTCATGGGTCGTCTTTATTCTGTGTGCCATACTAGCCATAGAAACGGTGCTTTCCACAGATTCTGATTTATAATTTATATAAAGTCTCTGCACCTGCACTTCTAGTCTCAGTGGGACCCAGGCAGCAGCACCTCTCATCCTCCTGTTTTGGCTAAGGTTAGCATGCGGAGTGGAAAGCCTTTGGGTCTGTTTGGCTGGTCCACTGTGCCCATTACTAGCAACAGGTCTCAAGGCAGTTGGGAAAGATAGACAATGAGCAAATGTGGTCTCTCACCCCGGGGTCACACTACTTGACCCGAATTGAAACCCACCCTTTCCAACTCCAAATCTCTACTTTGTCCTGTGCTCTGGCTCCTTCCTGGGAGGAAAGACCCAAGCCCTTCCTCCCCACGATAATGACCCTCCTCTCCTATAGCAGTGTGGCCTGCCTCCTTGAACTGGATCCTCACAACTTGTTAGGTAGGCAGGTCAAGGGCATGTCTCACACTACGCAGAGGTAAACAGAGCATAGAGTAATAAGGAATAAATGACAGATAAATACAGATAAAGTCAATATTGGCAGCCTAGACCAAGTATGTTCACTGAGTGGAAAGGGAGAGGGATTTTATCCCATGAGTGGGGTTGAGTAAAGACTGTACAAGAGCTCTTCCTGGAGGAAGGGATAGCTTCACAACACTGTGGAGAGGACGAAGCTGTGATATGTTGTAGCAGGGCGGTGTGGTCTTGAAAGAAAGCAGGGAGACAGAAGTTAGGATTCCTTTAATGACGACTTGGAGTCCCAATTGTAGTCTGCCTCATGGGAATACAGAATTGCTGTTAGACCTGATTTTTCCATCAAAACAACTATATTTAAAAAAAAAAAAAGATTTATTTATTTATATATTAGAGAGAGCACAGAGGCAGAGGGGCAGAGGGAGAGAATCCCAGGCAACTTCCCATTCAACATGGAGCCTGACGTGGGGCTCGATCTCACGACCCTGAGATCATGACCTGAGCTGAAATCAAGAGTCCGTTGCCCAACTGACAGCCACCCAGGCACCCCTCAACGATAATTTTTTATCCTGCATAACGAGGTATAGACTTTCATAAGCTGCCTCAAAGCTGTCTTCAGGTAAAGCATGGTCAGACAATGTGGATTATTAGCATAACTCTGCCAACCCCCCCAGCACATGTCCTAGTCTCACCCCTTTACACTGAAGCCTGAGCCCAGGAAGGCAAAGAGCCTCCTTTCCTTCAGCTCCACTGACCTCAGCTTCACTCCTTTTGCAGCCTCCTCTCCGGGCCGCCCAGCCTGCCTTGAAGACAGCAGCCCGTCTCCGGTCCTTGCCTTTGCCGCCTCCCCTCGGCCCAATCATAGCTACGTCTTCAAACGGGAGCCCCCGGAAGGCTGCGAGAGAGTGCGTGTGTTCGAAGAGGCCGTGTGAGTACCTCCTGTGGACCTAGCACTGTGGACAGGACAGGTTGGGGTCGGGATGGGGGTGACACCCCTGCGCTGTCCTCTCTGACAGGCCCTTCTTCGCCTTGGACTCTCTCTCGGCCTGGGGCCATGGTCAACTTCAGATGCTCGGGATCGCACTTTTTCCGTGACCAAACTTGTTGACATTACCTACTCGGAGCCCTTCAATCTTTGCTTATCATGATCTCTATGGAAACCTGCTCCCTGCCCACATGCCAGCCACAAGTGCTAGGGGAGCTGGAAAGGAAAGAGATCTGAAACCCAAACCCTTTTTTTTTTCTTTTCTTTTTTTATCCTCCCATCCCTGGGGAAGGTGGGAGTTTGCTAGATGGTAGTCGGAAAGAAAGAGAACATACTAGTAGTTCTTTTCAGGCAAAGAGGGGAAGTGTCTTGCTCCCAGTGGAGTGGTGGCAGGGGGGTCTGAACAGCTTCCTCCCTGCTTCCCAGTCTTCACCCTGGGGCTGTAGTAGTTCAAATGTCATGAACTCCCAGACAGAAATTTCCAGTCCTTACAAGGAAGGACTGTGGAATATTCCCAAGCCAGGTGGGGCAATTCAGAAGTCATTCTGATGTTGACTGACTTTACCACAGTGCCTTCCCATCAGCAGAGAGGATCAAGGGCTGAACCTTTCCAGACGCCTACTCAGTCCCCCATAGCAGGCACCCCAAAGAGCTCATTTCCTTCCCCTCCCCAATCAGCTTCACAGTCAGCGGGACAGATTCTCAGTCAGGAAGACTTGGTCCTGGCCATGTGAGCTGAGATGTCGCTAGGACACAGTTGGAGCCTTGAGAGCTCCAGTCGTATCACAGGTGTGGGAGAGGACAGTGTGTGGTAGCGACAGAGGGTAGCTTGAAGGCAGAGTGGGAGTTAGAAAACATGGCCCCCCAGGCTATTTGCTCCCAGCTTCGCTGTCCAAGAACCCTGGGTCCTCAGGAGCGGTGTGGAGGAAAAAACCAGATCTTGCCCCTTAAGCAGACTGGGCTTGTGTGTCTCTCCCCAGTCCACGTTACGCTTGAGGAGCCACAGTCTGGGATTACTTGTGGAAATGAGGCTGGTGCCTTCCCTGACTCTTCTACACTCATGACTGCCAACACGGGTCTTCAGGCCATCTCCTCCGGCTTCCTGCCCCTGCGTTAATCCTTTGAGAGAGATGGTGACTCTTGGGGCCCTGGGTGGCTCAGTCAGTTAAGCATCTGACTCTTGATTTTGTCTCAGGTCATGATCTCAAAAACAAAAACAAAAACAAACAAAAAAGAGGTGGTGACCTATAGATTGCTTTCCAAGAGACCCTGGGAGAGAGATTCTCAGCTCAGTGGGGCCTCTCTCGTGTATCAGCTTGCCCATTGGGAAAGTTCTTGTGTTTCACAGTTCTTCTGTCACATTTTCCTTTTCTTAGCTGCTGATCCTGTAAGATGGTCTGGATTTCCCAGGAGGGGAGTCAAGCCATTCAGGGTCAAACCATTCGCCCTCATGTCCTTCGAGTGGGGCTTGGCCTCCTGGGGCACCTTCCCCACGTGGGCGTGCACACACTGAGAGCATTAACCTCTCCTGCCCATTCCTCACTGTCCGTAAGGTGGGATTCTTGTAAACCCTTCTTGGTCAGCAGAGACCTGGCCGCTGTGGACTCCGCTGGGACCCCAGGCCTTCCCAGAGACCCCCAGCACAGGGGTCTTCACCTTTTTCTTCCAACTCTTGCCCTGGGCTCACCCCTGCCCTTCTGCTGTCTCCCTCTATTTCCTGGGTTTGGAATTACTAGAATTCTGCAGTTAGAACAGTCATCAGTTTACTATGCTATACGCTAAGTGCATTTTCCTGTCTGTACATAATACGTGAAGAGGAAGGCTATCGAGGGATCTCCTGGTAACAGAGCTTCACCATCGCACCACACCTTGGCCTTCCTAGGAGCCCTCACAACCAGCGGCTTCTCAGCTGCTTCCCCCTTAAAGTACGGCCAGATGCTCCTCGTCTTATCATAGGCATTCATTACTCCAGAACTCCCTGACTTCCCTCCTTTTATCCTTCCGTTTCTTCCACATGATCAGAGGAGTGGGGTTGGGAGGGTGGGTCAAGACCACCTGTTGAGTTAGAGCCCAGACCTCCTGCGAAGGTCCGCCCGCCTTCTCACCCGGGTTGTTATCCTTGTGTCTGAGCAAGGGTTTTGGAAAATCACACTTTTCAAATGTGTTCAAGAATGAGATTCCTTAGGTCAGTAGATTTCAATAGGACACATTCCCCACCCCCACCCCCCCCAGGAGACATTTGGCAATGTCAGGGAATATTTTGGGTTGTCACACCTTAAGAGAGGCACAGGTGCTCCCGGCTTCTAGTGGGGAGGTGCCGGGGTCACTGTTAAGCATCCTATAGTGTCCAGGGCAGCTCTCCACAACGACAGGCTCAAAATGTCAATAGTGCTGATGCTGAGAGACCCTGCTTCAGGCTATGCAGTGTCTTAGGAAATCATTTTGCCTGGGTCTCTGCTTTTAGACAAGCAGTCTGCCCTCAGAACACTGTAGTGATGAAACCTTTCAAATTAAAAGATCCCATGGTCTCCTCTTCTAAAATCACCTCATCAGGAAGTTCTCCTTCCCATCTAGCTTCAGTCCCTCCTGTTTCTAGCTGAAGTAGATTTCCTGTTGTTTTGTTTTTGTTTTTTAAAGATTTATTTATTTGACAGAGATCACAGGTAGGCAAAGAGGCAGGCAGAGAGAGTGAGAGGGAAGCAGGCTCCCCGCTGAGCAGAGAGCCCAGTGCGGGGCTCGATCCCAGGACCCTGAGATCATGACCTGAGCCGAAGGCAGTGGCCTAACCCACTGAGCCACCCAGGCACCCAGATTTTCTGTTGTTCAGCCATATTTCTCATAAATGGACTACTGAGCCTAAAGACTGGTTGTTGCTCCATGGCCTGGAGTTCTTTGAGTAACTTTGAGTAAGCACCCTGCTTGAACAGAAACCCAGCTCCCCTGCTCCCCTGACGCCATGGCACCTCCCATCCCTTCTCACTGGCTGTTTCTCTCCCTGTGTGTGTGTGTTTCTCTCTCCAATCTCCAGGTCCCCAGGCCCTGACCTGGCCTTCCTGACTTCCTGTCCTGACAAGAACAAAGTCCATTTCAATCCAACCGGCTCGGCCTTCTGCCCCGTCAGCTTGATGAAGCCCCTCTTCCCCAGCATGGGCTTCATTTTCCGTAACTGCCCCTCAGGCCCGGGGTCCCCCCTGCCCCCTGCCAGCCCCAGGCCACCACCTCGGAAGGATCCAGAGGCCCCCAAAGCCGCCTCGCTGCCGTTCGAGCCGTGGCAGCGCACCCCGCCATCAGAAGAGCCCGTGCTTTTCCAGAGTTCCCTGGTGGTCTGAGGGCCCCAACCCCACCACTTTGCCATGGAGACCAGTGCCTTGGTGGCAGGCCCCTCACTTGCTCCCCTGAGGTGGGGGATGAGGGAGCCCTTCCCTCGCGGCCTTCAAGCACTTTCATTGATTGTGTCAAAGCCCCGCGTCGTCCTCCTGAGGGACACTGGCCCCTCCGAATGTGAGGGGACCTGCCTTCTCCACTAGCAGCTGGGCAGCTCACAAGTCACACCTGTGTTCCTGCCGCCTCTCTCACTTGGTGGAAAATTCACCTGAAGGTCTTGTGTCACCCCACCCTGGGGTGTGAGTCCAAAGGACTGTCTGTGGGGCCCTTGACCTTGTCATGGAGCAAGCTGACCATGATGGAAGGAGAGGGAGCCCCACAGATTTCCTTCCCTCTCCTCCACAGACGTGGAAGAGGATATCTAAAGAGACAGCCCCATCCTCTCAGCCCCCATCCCTTTGCCTCCCTCTCACTGGAGGAGCTGACCAAAGTAGCCCTAAAGGGGCCAAAACACTTGACCAATCCAGCTGCTGGCAGAGGGGGGAACCAAGCGTTTTTCCCAAGTGGCATTTTCATCTCGCTTTCACCCTAAGATTGTCCTCAGCGGCAGCCCGGCTTGCCCAGCCCCAGGTGGGTGGTGGCAGAGAGGGAGAGCTGGCGTTCCTCCCGGTGGCAAGTGGCGACTCCACACATCCCCCCACCTGCCCCGGGACTGGGGTGGTTTAGAAAAATGCCTATTTTTCTTGTATCGATGTAGAAACTCTATTTTCTCCCAAAGACACTATTTTTGCAGCTGTTTGAAGTTTGTATATTTTCCGTACTGCAGAGCTTACACGAAATTGAAGAATGTTAATGTTCAAGTTTTCTTATCCTGTGTTTAGAAGTTGTTTTTTTTTTTGCAGATCTTTGTGTTAATAGACCAAATAAATAAGTATTCCCAGCAGCTTGAGGTTCTGATAAACATTTTTAGGGGAGGGGAATGGGATGGAGATTGAATGTGTTATATTGAGCATCCTTGTCTTCAAGGATCCTTGTCTTTACTTAGCATGGGATGATGTGGATGTGGGTGTTGTATGCATGTGGGCGTTACGTGGATGTAGGCCTTACGCGGGTGTGGGTATTACATGGATGCACAGAGTCCCTGTCCTCAGGTCACCAGGGCTGGGATTCTTTAGATGGACGTCTAAGCAATAGGTCCACGGAAAGGCTTTCCAAAATGAAAGAGCATGGTGTTGGTGGGGTGAAGGAGTCAGTGGGGGATGTCACTAATTCTCGGATGAGTGTGTGAACGCTCCCTAGGGAGAGTGGGTTTCAGAGAGGAAGCGACGGTGACCAAGTTTGACATTGTGGGTGCTCCTTGCACCGGCAAGGGGATCAGGACCAGGGAATGGTCATCAGGTTGAATCTCTTGGCCCAGTTTTAGGGAAGCTTTAGCCCTTCTGGAGTAGTCATTCCATCTCATGAGGACCCAGAACACAGAGGGGTTTGCGGCCTCTCCGCTTTATAGTGCTGCACCTGTAAGAGCTCAGAGGCTCTGGGGAGAACTCAGAATAACCATCCCGACATTCTGATAGCACGTTATGATTTACAGACATTTTCACGACATATTATCCCCACTGTATGGGTGAAAAGTTGGACTACCCCAAGGTCAGGCATAATAACTACAGTCGAATCTATGTCAGAAGACCATTCACCGGCTCAATAAGCATCAGATACCGCATTAGTGCTTGACATAAAATGTTACCAAAATATCACAGCAACCCAATGAGAGAAATTGATAGATCCCACTGGACTGATGAGAGGACAGAAAGACTGTATAACTTTACCCCCAAGAGGCAGATAAAAAGTGGGGGCGCTGAGATGGGGAAGCAGAACACTTGAGTCCAGTGCCTATGCTTCTAACCACAGTGCTCTCCCACTTGTTACTATTTTCCCATTAATTTCAGATGAGGAAAGACTCAGAGGCTAAGAGAATTGTTGGAAGTCCCAGCTGGGGAAGCAGCAGAGCTGGGTCTGGAACCCAGGTTTCTCCCCCCAGCTACTGTATGGTGCCTTGGCATCACAGGCTGATTCCGTGGAATAATCCACTGGGCGAGAGAACAAATGTGGGGGCCCTATCCCCACTGAGATGGGGGATTGAGGATAGACCCTGTTTTCTATTTCTTACCCATCCCCCTGAAAGACGTTTGGCCTACCCCCAAAGCCTTGGTGAGTCAGGCCCGGAGTGATGGGTGTGGTGCTGCCCGGAGTTTCCTTCCTTTGCCTGAGGCTGTGCCAAAGAAGTGGGCTGTCAGAAGGGGAGAAGGAGCCTCTACCCAGATAGCAGCCCAGAGTCCACTGACTAAGTGGGTCTTGGAGGTTGTAGTGGAACGTCCTGGGGTCTTGCCCTAGCTCTTGGGGCCCTCAGGTGGAGGCCCAACCCTTGGATGAGGGAGAGGTTCCAAAAGGAGGTCACGAACGGGAAAATCTGGAGGGCAGCATGAGGGTTTGTTCTACTGTTGGTGAGGTGTAACCGGAGGGAATATGCTTCGGTAAAGCATCCATATCCATCTCTAGGATGTGAGGAAGTGGGATCAGAGTTGAGAACGTGCAATGACTAATAATGTCTTAAACTTGCATAGCACGCTTTACAGTTTTGTTTTTTTTTTAAGATTTTATTTATTTATTTGACAGAGATCACAAGTAGGCAGAGAGGCAGGCAGAGAGAGAGAGAGGAGGAAGCAGGCTCCCTGCTTCCGAGCAGAGAGCCCGATGTGGGACTCGATCCCAGGACCCTGAGATCATGACCTGAGCCGAAGGCAGTGGCTTAACCCACTGAGCCACCCAGGCGCCCCACGCTTTACAGTTTTTGAACACTTTCACAAACCTCAGCTCATTTAATCCTCAGAACAGTCGAGAGGCGACAAGGGAGGGTGCTACTAATTGTCTATCCCAAGTTTCCGGGCTGGGAAAACTGTCTGCCACAGGCAAAGTGAACCCTTTGAAGCCTAGTGAGGGCCCTTAGAAGGAGGACGGCCCTCAAACAAACGCCGCCCTTGAACGCTCTTCTTGCAGAAGGTTAGGCGCCGACGCGGGGCAGCTGCTAGGGGGCGCTGAGGTTCCACTAGACTCCCTGGCGTTAGGACCCAGCGGAAGCCTTACTGCCGACAAGCGAAAAGACTCGGATTAGCCGAGCCGGCCTCCTTCCAGCTCACCTGTCTGTCTTCGCACAGCGCAACCAATTGGTGACCTCCACATCCACATACGTTGTCACTCCTCGCCCGCATAGCTCCTAGGCCATCCCGCCTCGCTCCGATTCGCAGTTGTCCTCGGAGTTGCCTGATCGGAAGAGCCCAAGGGCTCGGCACTAATGTCGGGACAGTGGCTCTTTCGGCCATCAGGAACGAAGGCAAGGTCCCAGAGAGGGTGTCCTTTCCTTGGGAACGTTTTTTGGGTCTCGAAGCTTTTCCTTCTCGGAGGCTCTGAGCTGGCAGCTCTGGCGGTGGCTGCTGGGGCCTACTGAGCGGCGGTCGCATGCAGCTCCTATGAGGCCCCTGTCGCCGGTCGGCGATGTCCGGCTGGAGCTGTCGCCGCCGCCGCCGCCGCTGCCGCTGCCGGCTGTGAGCGGGTCTCCGGTCGGGTCGTCCGGGCGTCTCATGGCCGCCAGCAGCTCCCTGCTGCCCGACCGGCTGCGCCTGCCGCTCTGCTTCCTTGGCGTCTTTGTCTGCTATTTCTACTATGGGATCCTGCAGGAAAAGATGTGAGCAGATCCCCGGGGCGGGAGCGCAGACTTGCCTACCCCACCCCCCGCCCCCGTGGCCCGGTTTGCGGGCCTCTGGCCCCTGACCCGGGTGTTCCCTCTTGCCCGCCCTCCCAGCCCCCTCCCGACGACTTTGCAGCTGCGGCTGAGCCTGCTCAGATTTTGTCTCCGGATTCTCGGGACCTGGTTATTTTTCTCCCTATTGGTTCTAAGGGCTTGGGTTTTACAGGCTGAGAAGTCTACCTCCTACACAGGTTTCCTTGCTTACTAGCTCCTCTTTGCTACTTCCAGATGTTTGCAGACAGCTGGTTCTTTTGCCCTCGGCCTTGCTTGTGTTGCCCACATCCCCTCCTCTGCTGCTTGGGGTACCTCGTTTTACTGTCCAATTTTCCACGTTTCCTCTAGCTCCATCCTTTACGGATATTCTTTCCCTAGGCTACCGGATCAGCAGGCTGGGATGTCTGGCTTCTAGATCCAATAAAATCAGCCCCTTTTGTGAATGAGGCCAGTGAACCTTACATCCAGAGAAGCAAGATCATTTTAAAGCTTTCAGTAACTCTAGACATACTAGATGACACTGAATGAAATACACTAATTCTTTTTTTTTTTCCCTCATAATTTCATTCTTAGAACAAGAGGAAAGTATGGGGAGGGAGCCAAGCAGGAGACGTTCACTTTTGCCTTAACTTTGGTCTTCATTCAATGTGTGATCAATGCTGTGTTTGCCAAGATCTGTGAGTACCTCTCTAGTAATCTAGTGATCCCTATCCACCTTTAAGGTTTAACTTCCAACACTCCCACCTTCTTTAGTGCTTTCAAAGTCTCTCTGTTCAGTCTTCAGAACTAATGGCTTTGGAATGGAGTGAAATCCTATTTCCTTAAATTAGACCCAACTTCTGAGTCAGAAATGTGCAGAGAATGGGTATTCTGTGTGCCGGATCCCCGTTGAGAACAGTTAATTTTTTTTTTTTTTCTTTCTTTCTCTTTGATTTTCCTTTATGTGTCTGCTTCAAACATGGTTTGAGCTGCTCTTTGTTCCCTAGGGGCTTCAGCAGAGCTAACTCGTCCCTTGAACTGAATGAGCCCCCATTCCTGCTCTGCATGTGGTCTTGTGTTAGGTATAGGTGAGATTGGAGAGTTGAATAACCTTCAGAGATTTCCCAGTCTAAGAAGACAGAAATAATTTGTGCTTCTCGTCTTATTTGACGTATTTCCTTTCACTTGACTTCAGCTTTGGCTCAGTGGCCCATTCCAGGCCCACCAGGTTTCTCTTACACGTTTTTTGTCTCTTCCCAGTGATCCAGTTTTTTGACACTGCCAGGGTGGATCGCACTCGGAGCTGGCTCTATGCCGCCTGTTCTGTCTCCTATCTGGGTGCCATGGTCTCCAGCAACTCGGCACTGCAGTTTGTCAACTATCCGACTCAGGTGAAACCTCAGGGTGTGATGAGGGTTGGCTCAGAAGTTGTTTGAAAAGAACTAAGAATTCTTCGCTCAGGTCTGTGACTTAAATGAAAGAGATTGTGTTGGGAGAGTTTCAGAGGCCAAAGAACCACAGATCTGAGGTCTAGTGGTGGTGGGTTGGCCATGATAGGCTGTGGTTTCTGGTGCAGACCCCATGTGACTTTTCTTAACAGAGTGCCTAGCACAGTGCCTGGCACATCCCAGAGGCTCACGTACTATTTGCTGAATTTCATTTCAGGTCCTTGGTAAATCCTGCAAGCCAATCCCAGGTAAGCAGAAGCAGATGGTCACCCTCTATCTACCATCCTCATTCTTCCTCTAGTAGGCTCTCTGCTCGTCTGCTAGAGTTGTGTGTCCCTTCCGATTGTCATCCCATCATAGCTATCTCCAAAGCCAGCCCTCCATCCCTTCCCCCTGCCATCCTGTCCTCTGTATCACTTCTGGTGGTGTTGGGTATACATGGGCTGGAAGCTAGAGGCTGACCAAGTCTGCTTCACATGCCAGTCATTTTGGTGTCCTGTGTGTTTACATTGTCATTAGATTTAGGTCCCATTTTGATCATCAGTTTCTTTCTTTCAACCTCTCACTCATCCACTGTCCCCACCCTTTCCCTTGTTTCTTCTTGGACCGTTCACCTTTGTTCTCTGCCTTTTCCCTGCCTTCTGCCCTTTGTTCTCCCCATTGCTCAACCCTGTCTATCCAGGTGCTAGCCTTGCACCTTCCTCATAGCTTCTGTAGGCCTTCCTTCTCAGACATTCTTTTCTCACAGGCTTCTCCTAAGAGGACAGTGTTGGGCTCATCAGTGCCTGTGGGTATCTGAATTTTCCACTGTTTCTTCCCTGTAGTCATGCTCCTTGGAGTTACCCTCTTGAAGAAGAAGTACCCAATGGCCAAGTACCTGTGTGTGTTGCTAATTGTGGCTGGAGTGGCCCTTTTCATGTACAAACCCAAGAAAGTAGTTGGGATGGAAGAACACACAGTTGGCTACGGAGAGCTGCTTCTGGTATGTGATCCTGGTGGGAAAGGCAGCCTTTTCCAGTAATCACAACCAAGGAGCATCCCACCTGGGCATCCAAAAGGCTGGTTATGTGTCAAGAGAGAGATTGCGATGCTCCTTGCCCCCCATTTCGGGTCTTTGTCTCTTGCTGCATGGCCCCCGGCTCTGCTAAGGCCACAGCGGGGAGACTGAAATCTTGAACAACATCTCAGCTCTCCTGAGGGGTAACTCTGAGGCCTGCATTTAAGTGCTGGTGTGAGGCCAGAGAGACCTGAGAGCAAATAGGGAAGGAATGGCATGTTTCTCACTGTGGCTTTCTGAGAAACCTGGAAGCCAGAGTTTAAAAATAACACTGGAGTGGCTCTTGCTTGCTGTGTATTGGGCATTGTTCCCAGTGGTTTACCTATTAGTTAATTTTTTTATTTTAAAAGATTTTATTTATTTATTTGGCAGAGAGAGACACAGTGGGAGAGGGAGCACAAGCAGGGGTAAGTGGGAGGGGGAGAAGCAGGCTTCCCGCAGAACAAGGAGCCCTATGCAGGGCTCGATCCCAGGACCCCAGGATCATGGCCTGAGCCGAAGGCAGACGCTTAACGACTGAGCCACCCAAGGCACCCCTAGTTGGTTAATTTTTACAACAGTAACCTTATAGTATATGTAGTATTAGTTCCATTTTCCGTATGAAGACACAGACAGAAGTTAAGTCACTTGCCATGGTCACACAGCTGTGAAGTGGCAGAAGTACTGGCTCACTTTGCCCAGGCTTCTAATCCTGGGCAGTAGATGCAGAGAATCTAGTCCAGAGCACTCCTCCAGGCCAGGAGGCTACCAGGCCGGTACCAGGTGTCTGTTCTCTACTCTCCCGGGAAAAATACGTGGCTCAGCACATGTTCCAAGCTTCATGGCACTGCCTCCCATCCCACTCTGATATATTTACTCTGTGGCTCAGATAGTTCTAGTGCCTGGGTGGGGCAGTGGGCAGCCAGCACGGTCTCTCCTGACTGAATGGTAGCAGTTTGTTCTGAGGACTCTGTCTTAAGACAGCAGCTTTGTGAGGAGTCTCAGAATAGTGAGAGTCCTGTGTCCTGGGTTGGGGAGGGGCCCCGGTGGCCTTCTCACTGCAGGGTGCACCCTCTCTTTTCCAGTTATTATCTCTGACCCTGGATGGACTGACGGGCGTTTCCCAGGACCACATGCGAGCTCATTACCAAACAGGCTCCAACCACATGATGCTGAATATCAACCTTTGGTCGACATTGCTGCTGGGAGCCGGTAAGGAGCAGCTCTGCTGTTCTTTCCACACATCACCAGAGGGCAGACTGTCACCCTCCAGCAGATCCCTAGCTCAGATGCCGGTTGCAAACTTTGCCCAGGCTAAAGGACTGTCTTGGCCCTAAGATACCCTTCTATCCAAGCCCCTGGAAAAACCTTCCTGGAGAACAGTTCCCGGCAGGCTCTGCTTCCTACTCCTGATTGGCACGGTCATAGGCAGACCTGTGACATTTTCCCTGGGAGGACATGTGGTAGCAGGTCACAGGGGTGCTTCAGGAACTCGCCTTCCGTGAGAGTTGAGATACCGGTACTTGGCGTATACGGACTGTACTTTGAATACGAATGCATGTGCTTTAAAATCAGTGCTTCCTAACCTCTTTTCAAATCTGGGCACGTGTAGGAAGTATTTTTTGTACAGCACAGTGGGGTTAATGGAGGAGGCTGCTGATGGCTAGAAGTGGCCAGCACTTGGGGCTGCCTTGAGCTGGGGTTGCGTGGATCAGTGTCTTCCCAATGCCTGAGGATCTCTGCTTCCAGTGATTTTGGCAGAAGTAGCTAATCGACTCACAAGCGTTTCTGGGAAGAGTCTTCAGTTAGTTTCTCTCGTCGGGAAACTAGGAGCAGGATACCTA
This sequence comes from Mustela lutreola, assembly GCF_030435805.1. Lineage (NCBI taxonomy): Eukaryota > Metazoa > Chordata > Mammalia > Carnivora > Mustelidae > Mustela > Mustela lutreola. Next base: position 25,036,358 of record NC_081304.1, on the reverse strand, counting down.
GTGTGAACTCAGTCCCTGCATTTGTCCATACCTCATTCTGTGGGGTCCTTTCCCAGGCTGTACAGACACGGGTGTCAACACAGGCTCCATGCTCCGTTCATCCTTTACCATTTCTCCCCAGGAATCCTGTTCACTGGGGAGCTCTGGGAGTTCTTGAGCTTTGCCGAAAGATACCCTACCATCATCTATAACATCCTGCTCTTTGGCCTGACCAGTGCTCTAGGTCAGGTGAGTACCTCAAGACTGGGTAGCCTGGCTTCCCTGAGAAAGACCGACCCGGGAAGATGGCGGCAAGACTAGCTCTGATGTACTGCCACAGATTTTGACCTTGGGGCAGAGCCCCAAGAGCTGGCCTGACCCCATTTTCTCGGTCTTTCTAGAGCTTCATCTTCATGACAGTTGTGTATTTTGGCCCTCTGACCTGCTCCATCATCACCACAACTCGAAAGTTCTTCACTATCTTGGCCTCTGTGATCCTCTTCGCCAACCCTATCAGCCCCCTGCAGTGGGTGGGCACCATACTCGTGTTCTTGGGTAAGTTCCCTGCGGAGCTCACATCTCTGGGCACATGGAACAGCAGTCACAGAGCTTGCTTTTTCCTTTTTTGTTTTAATTAAGTTTTTTTGGGGTGGGGAGTGAGAGGGAGGAACAGAGGGAGAGAGAATCCCAAGGAGCCTCCTCGCTCAGTACGGAGCCCAACTTGGGGTTCAATCTCAGGTCCCTGAGATCATGACCTGAATCAAAATCAAGAGTCGGATGCTTAACTGACTGAGCCACCCAGGTGCCCTGCGACAGAACTTTAGATATTTTTTTTCCTGAATTATGTATTTATGAAATTGATTTCTTTCATTTTATTTTATTTATTATTATTATTTTAAAATATTTTATTTATTTATTTGATAGAGAGAGATCACAAGTAGGCAGAGAGGCAGGCAGACAGAGAGAGGAGGAAGCAGGCTCCCTGCCAAGCAGAGAGCCCATTCGGGGCTTGATCCCAGGACTCTGGAATCATGACCTGAGTTGAAGGCAGAGGCTTTAACCCACTGAGCCACCCAGGCATCCCTGATTTAGTTATTTTAGAGAAGATGTTTTTAAAAAGGAGAGGAAGCAAAAAAAAAAAAAAAAGCAAGCATTGCTCCTAATCCACCCTTCCTTTTTTTTTTTTCCATAATCCACCCTTCCTAATGAGCATTTCATTTTAGTGATCTTCCTCCGGCGACTTGGGTGTCCTCAGACACTGAGCAGATAAAATTGTTGTACTTATTCCCTACCAATCTGTGTTGCTATGGATGAGAGGAGAGAACTAGCTAAGAAGTACTGACATTTTTTTCTTAAAGTTTTATTGTATTTTATTATATATATGTAAATATATATAACTTTATATATACATATATATATATATACACATATATATATATATAAATACATATGTAATTATCTATATTTTGGTGATTTTTTTCATTTGATGCCTTACTTTTTCTCTGAGGGAGTTCTATAAAACCAGTGTTTGGAGTTAGTTTTATTTAAGGCCCTAATTTTGGAGAACCAAGCTGACATTCCCCTCCCCCCATGCTACTCTCAAAATCATTGGTAGGTTTCATTTCTCGTCATAAAGCTAAGCCCATCTTCTCCCTTTTCATAGGTCTTGGTCTTGATGCCAAGTTTGGGAAAGGAGCCAAGAAGACATCCCACTAGGAAGAGAGAGATTACCTCCACTTCGAGAGTATTTAAGTTATTATCTCAAATATGGACATCTCTTGGGCAAATGGACACAATAAGGATAAAGGACTGGGTTCCAGTCTGCTTTTGGTTTTTGTGGGGTTTTTTGTTTTGTTTTGTTTTTTAAGAAAAGGAAGCAAAATCACATATTCTGTAAAAAGCACTTGGATTTTAATAAGACAGAGTTGGCAGTTTCTGTTCTGGACGACCTGGAGCACAGCCTAACTCGAGGGGAGGAGGGGGAGGAAGAGGCAGAGGCTGGTGCTCTGTGCCCAAACTCCCACTCAGGTGCAGGAAACCTGGCTGGGTGGCTCACTCCCCCGGGAGCCCAAGCGTTGCAGGGAAGACCTTGAATAGATTTGCAGTTGGCCTTGTGGCCTCTGTTCCCGCAGGTGAGGGTCTGAATCTGCCAGGACAGGTGGCTGGCTGTTAGAGCCAGAGAATGTCAAAATCACTTTATCTGTTCAAGCTCTGGTGGGCAAATATTTCCTTAAGAACTCCCGATACAGTTTTTCCTCAGGAAACCTCCCTTGAGGTTGGGGGCGGGGGTGGAAATGAGCCCAGAGCCTCAGAGTCTGCTGTGCTTCACATTTCCCCACGGCCTCCTCTTCAGCCAGAGCTCAAGCCTGGAGTGCAGACCCGGTGTGGTCTGTGCTCCACCAGGAGTGGAGAGCCGATGTATATATCATGAACAGCTTGGGAAGGTCGATTCCCTCCATCCTGTCTCCCGAATCTGTTCTCAGTCCACCTGGTCTCCTCCTGGGGAGGCTGGATTAATCCTATTCCCCTGTTCCTTTCGGCTGCTAAAGCGTTGCAGTCCTCTGCTGTCGTGGCCCTGCCAGCATGTCCCCATGCCAACTTCTGCCTGTTGAAAGGGATGCTGGCGGAAAGCTTGGTGGCAGGGTGCTGGCACAGAGCCCCCATCAAGTTTCCTGGGTGGCAATGGGGGGAGAAGGCGGAGCATGGAGCGGAGCCACCTGCCCACGGCCGCCTTCAGAGCTGGAAATCACAATCCTCCACGGACCAAACTTTACACATGAAAGTGCATTTCCACCAGCTGCAACTTTCTCTCCATCTGTTCCGCAGCCCCAGCCCCGTGGCTCTCCAGCTGGGAGCCCAGCCTCCTTCCTGAGCGGCTGCCTTGCCACCCTTCCCCAGCCTTTCAAGCCAGCCTCACTTGAGCTCCTGTCGCTCTCTAGGGGCGCTGGTGTCTCTGCAGCTCTGCCCCCAAAGGCCCCCTCTCATTCTGAGCTCCTTGAGAGAAGAGGTTTAAAGTACATCTGGCTGAACTTCCTTCCTTCTCCACCCCCTTTCCCCTCTCTGTTTTTTTGGGATTTTTTTTCATCCCAAAGATTGCATCAATTAGCCCCTTCCCTTCTGGATCATTAGTTCTTCCAAGCTGTCTTCTGCGGCTTGGATGGGTGGTCAGAGCGTGCGGCCAGTGCCAGGGACCTAAGGCCCTGCTGTCCTGACCATTGGACCAATCCCTTCCACCTCCAGTCTCTGCCCTTCCCAACTAGCTGTCTCACAGACGCTTCATGCTAGGCACAAAGAGCAAGACAGAATCTTCCACAGCCCAGTGCGGCTTACACCTGCTACTAGAGCAAGTGCGTCCCACCTACCATGTGCCAAGAGCCTGCTGCTGGTCTATCTTCTCAGCACCCATCTTAACCCATCACTCCTGTGTGCTGCGCACCGTGAACTTGTTAGGAGTTCAAAGCTGAGTAGGACCAGGGCTTACCCTCTGGGGAGGTTCACAGTCTGGTAGAGAGACGGGTAAATAAACCATTGCATCTCAGACACTTGCAGAGCTAACAACCAAGTGTCTGGGCAAGGCGAGGCTTGAGCTGCAGCGTGTGGGAAGATGAAAGGTGGTGGAAGCAGAGCCAAGTGGGAAATGGGGTTTTCAACTGCCTGGCCTCTTCGCTTGCTCCTGCCTTCAGTCAGGTCAAGTGGGAGCAGTGGCTGTGCCCTAAGGCTGTCATTCAGCCCAAAGGGGAGCAGGTGAAGACATGGCGTGAGCTGTCGCTGCGCTTGGTGATGTGCTTACCTACAGGATCTTGGGAGCCCAGTGTGCCAGGTTTGCCCAGAGTCAGCAGCGCTCTGTTGGGGCATAAGGGCTGATAAATGTGAAATACCAGGCAAGTTCCAACAAAAGTGGTGTTGATCGCTAACCCTGGGCGGCCCGATGCCTCAGGTTTGTCAAGATCAAAAGACTTTTCATCTGTAGTTAATTCTCAGCTATGTGTAGAAGCCGAGGGGCGGTGGGGAGCCAGTGCACCAGTTCCCCAAACACTGTATTTTTAGTTTGGGGTGTACTATACCTGATGCTTATTTTGGGCAAACCTTAAGGTTAGTCTCCTCAGTTTTTGGTGCTCAGGCGTATGGAAAAGTGGTCTGTCCATCTCATGTGAGGGCAGTGACCCACCAATGTGATTTGGGGTGAAAACAGGGCAGGGGGCGGGGGAAGCTCTTACAGAATTAAACATTAAAAGAAAGAAAGAGTATGTTGTTTTTAAAGGGACAGAAATTAAACATTCCCTGTGGACCATCTTTCAGACAAGGCATTTAAGAACAGATGATGTGTTTTTCCACAGCCCTGTGACACCCTTGTGAAGAGGACCAAGCAAGCCCCTCTGTTCTTTAGAGAAATGGAAAAACAGGTTAGGGAAGGCTGGCTGACCTGCGGTAGGTCCCTGGGTATGTGCTTACGAGATGAACTAGTACGCAAGGTTCCCTGAGTCCTAGTAGCATCTTGGACCTGTGCCCTCAGAGGGGGAGAGGCAGAGCTCCTCAGGAGGCCTATTGCCTGTGCTGTCTGATCCCGCTTGTCAGTGGAACAGTTTGCACATTTTATGAGTGGTGGTGCTGGTCACTTTCTCCAGATGCCGCGGCAGAGAAATTATCCTGGGTCTCTGTGGGATCATTCAACTCTTCCCACTGAAAACACACCAGCTGTCTTCAGGAGCCACAATCTCACATATTTATTGAACTCCTTTCCCAGAGCTCTTTAGTTCCCGAGAATTTGTCCTAGCAACCCTCCTGGGGAGAGCTTAGGCCAGGACAAGTCTCCCCACATTTGGGATAGGGAACCCAAAACCCGCTGGAGTACATCAGCCAGAAGTCCCATGGCTGTGGGAAGGCAGGGCCCGAAAGTGAGTCTGCACTTCCCATATGTCCGAGGTCAGAGAGCTAAGCCACTGGTTCCTAGTCGTTTGGATTTCCTGGTCCAGTAGAATTTCCAAATAACATGGGGGGGGGGGTTCGTTTTCTACTTTTTTTTTTTTTTTTTAAGTAAGGACATTAAAACAAATCTATCACCAATATGGCTTAAAACAAGCCATTTAACTCCAAAAATTTTAGGAAGCGCTCTAAGATAAGGACCCTTCTTCCAAAGAAATTATAGTTGGAAATCATGATGGTGTAGATAAAATAATTTTTTAGTTACAGAAAATGTTCAACATAAAATACTCTTCTATGATAATACATTGTAGGATATATCTTTATGATTTTTCACACAATACAACGTGGTCATTTTGGGGGCTGTACTCCACAATGCAGTCCACTGACCCTGGAACGTCACACAAACATGCTGACAAAGATGGAAGCAGCCCACAACTATTTTACATCATTTAGAGCATTCGGAGAGTCTGAAAACAACATCCCCCTGACCTGGGCCTCTTCTGCCTTCCTCTATAGTGTTAGGAGGAAAGCAGGCTGTGGGGATCAGAGAACTTTCCAGTAACTGCTATAGAAGGGAAACTTGGAGAGTTGGAACACCCTGCTCCAATATCTGCTCCCAAAATGTTCCGGCCATGGCTTTGATCACCCAGCTCAGAGCTCAGAATTAACTCTGGAAGGTTTTCACCTACTGATTAAAGGCAATTTCTGACGTACGTAGTCCTTAGAACCAGCAGCCTATGCCTGCCATGGCAAGAAGGGTGGGAAGGGGAACAAAGAGGGTCTTGGACTAGGGAGTGATTTCATCCAGTGCCTTTCGCTTGGCTGAGGCACGAGTCCACAAGGGCTGGTGGGTTTTCTGTCCAAATAGGCCTGATTCTCTGTTCTTTCTGGGAGAAGCGGAAGAGGAAAGAGGTTCATGGCATTTACGAAGGGGAGGGACTGAATGTTTCTTGCTGCCCACTTCTGTGTCTTGGTATGTGGGTGGCCAGAGCTAGCAGAACCACCACGTTTCCGTTTAGGTTCTGACTGGACACCATTTCCTCCTACTCAGGGTCTAGAACTGCCACATCGAGACCACAGCCCTAGAAGGAATGTGTCACTCTTGTGTGAAGGCTTGGAACTCCCTGAAATTTTAAGAAAAAGTGTCTGTGCATGAAAAAATAAAAGTGTCTGTGTGTGCATAATGGTATAAGTGCTAATACATATGTTAAGCTGGTTGGTTCATTTTTCTGTGAAGAGTCCACAGCTCTCCAGATTCTCAAAGGGGTTCATACACAGTATCCACCATCATCCTGGGGCTCATTTAATCCAAAGCCATTTCCCAAATACAGTGGTGTACCTGGGCACCACTACAAAATGTGAGAAAGCGCCATCCCCAGCTGTGCTTAGAGGAGGGGTGGGGGTGAGGTTGCAGAGCTAGAGTGATCCATTCAAGGTCATTTCTGTTTTTTTCCGGGCCCCTCCACACACTTTATCTGGGACTATCCCATTCAGCAAATAGAAACACAGGATGCCCAGCTAAGTGTGAATTGCAGATTAACAACACTTTTTTTTTTTTTTTAAGTATAAGTATGTCTCATCTAATACTTGTGACATACTTATATTCTTTTTTAAAGAAAGATTATTTATTTATTTGACAGACGGAGATCACAAGTAGGCAGAGAGGCAGGCAGAGAGAGAGAGAGAGAGGAAGGGAAGCAGGCTCCCTGCTGAGCAGAGAGTCCGATGTGGGGCTCGATCCCAGGACCCTGGGATCATGACCTGAGCTGAAGGTAGAGGTTTTAACCCACTGAGCCACTCAGGTGCCCCTGACATACTTAAATTCTTAAATCACAAATTATGTGTGCAATATTTGAGGCATACTTACATGTGTTGTGTATCTGAAATTCAAGTTTAGCCAGTGTTGCGTATTTATCTGACAAGCCTGTGGCATTAGTCATTATTACACATGTTCTCGCTGGCCTTTCTTTTCCTCTCAGATACATCACCCCTTGCCATCCTGCGCGGAGAGCCTGCAGGTACTTTTTTGCTCAGGGCCAAACGTAGAATTCCCCTTTTGGCCCCGGGGAGGTGCAAGCCTAGACCTCGTCGGCAGGGGGCACCATTTTCTTAAAATAGATCCCCAGTGGCGCTTCCGGGGCCTCGGAAAGAGAAAGTGGGGCATTGAATGGAATTCTATTTGCTGCTCCTGCCTTCCCTCCCGAGCTCCCTTCTCCCCACCTCACACCTTGCCAGACTTATCTCTGAAACAAGATCTGCTCCTGTTACTTCACTCCTTAAATCTCTTCGAAGGGTCCATGGTTACCATCAGAGCGCGGCTTGAAAAGGGCTTCGGGATCCCACTAGACTCTGTTTTTCCCTGCTTCAACTCCTGCTGCTTCTACCCTCCGTGATCCCACCCACCTCACACTTCCAGTATCCCCATTCACCGCGAACTATTTGCAGTTTCCCTGTACACTATTTACTGCCATGCCTTTGTGCCCACAGTTCCCTCTGCTTGGAATTCCCTTTCCCACCTGGTGCTTCCAGCGTCTCCATTCATTCAACACGTCGCACCAGCATGTTCCGAGACAAGCCGGGTACCAGGCACTCAGCGTCGCGCGGAGATACTGTGCACGAGGCGGCCAACTACGGCCCCTCCCTTGTGCACCATAGATGGGGGTGGGGAGGGGAAGAACAATCAGCAAGTTATCAAATCAACATGACACTTAAAATTGGTTCTGGGGTGGGGCGCCTGGGTGGCTCAGTAGAAAATAAGTAAATAAAGTCTTTAAAAAATTAAATTGGTTCTGGGGTTAACCAATCTGACCCCTTCCAGCAGAGTTGATGGTTGCCTCCTCTGGTCCTCCGACAGCTTTGCTTTTTATTTTAAGGGTCCCGAATTCTAACACCTGTGCACAATTGTTTCAGGAAGCCTGAACGAATGAAGCCTGCCAGTTGGAGTTAATAGGGAAGGGCTGGGGTGCAGAGGTGGAGGGGTGTGGCTTTGACTAACTGAGACTCTGTTCTGTCCAAAGGGGACAGTGGCTTACCACTTCTTCCCGATTGTTGCCAAATCTGTCATTTCAAAAAAAGAAAAAAAAAATGGAAATACCGATTTTTAAGTGAACTCTCCCAGTTTTTAAAATTCTTTGCCCCCTAAACTAAACACGCCGATAGGGTCGATTTGGCCCAGGACCACACTGGTTCACCCCCTACCCTATGGCAACACTATGTTACTGCCTTGCCCCTGATTAATATTTATGGATATTTTTCTTCCCCTGGGGACCAAGTCCTTGTGTCTTTCTCCCCTAACACAGTGACAGGCTCGCGGTAGGTGTTACACATCAATCAATGTTCGTGGAAGGACCTAAGGGAGGGAGGTAGGAGAGACACAAATGGGCGAACAACAGGTTGTTGATGGAAGTTCTCGTTACTTCTGCTCTGGGCATGGGACAGATGGACCAAGGAAGCCTGAGACAGTTTATTGCCGAGAGTGCCTGTGTGTGTGAGTGTGTTCCCATGCTAGCAGGTGTGACAGCTGGAAAATGTGTCTAAGAACCATCAGCTCCTTTCTTGGTGGGCTCCCAAGCCCTCCCTCCCCATTCTTAGAGGATGGGAGGGAGGAGAAGGCAGGGCTCGCGGTGGACTCCTGGCTTCCTTCCAGGACCTGTAGTCGCTGGCACAGAGATCAGAAAGAGCTTATATAGGCTTTTGGTACCAACTGATACATCCTCAGGGGAAGGTGTCTGGCAGCTGCTGCCACCCACCGCCTCCCCGCTAGAGCGCCCACTGCATAGCAAGCAGTTGCAGGGGGCTCGCTTGAGCAGAGCGAGATAATCAAAATGACCCTTTGCCGGGCATTGGGGAGTCAAAACATGCGAGTTAAAGAGAAGGACGGTGGGGGTGGGGGGAAACTTAGACTCCCCGTCATAGCCCCTCAGAAACAGAGCAGGCGTTTGACCCCTGGAGCAGTCTGCTGATTTCCACGAATGGCATGCTGTCCTTTTTTTTTTTTTTTCATCAAGAGAGGAGTCTGCCTTGTGCCCACACAGAGCATCTCATATGCATTCTTACTGCCCTGATGAATAAGAACGTACCTTTGGAAGATAGACATCTGAGGCTTAGAAAGTACATTTTGTCTAATTTTCAGGAGAAGTGACTAGATCATTCGGGAATCAGAGCCTCCATATTGGCCCTGAAAGCTCTTGTGAGGTCTGGAAAATGCTATTTTCTGAATCTGAGAGTGGCGAGTGTGTCGGGGCAGGCTGAAGTACATAGGATTCACTCTGGAAGCTGGACCAGGGAAATTTCTGCCCCATGACTTTCTGGTGAGAGGTCTCTTGAAAGTCAGAGCCACCTCTAGCTCCCAGGCAGGGCACTTCTTGTTCCCTACCAGCACTTGGTCAGCCAGAAGCTTTGAAGCAAGACTTCCAGGAAGCAATGTCTCCCACAGGCGGTGCTGACTCAGCCCAGACTCCAAGCTTTAAGTCTGGTCCCTGTCCCAGAGAAGCCAGAGGCACAGAGGGGGGCTGTGCTCCTGGGCTGTGTTTCAGCAGCCAGGAAAGGGAGGATGGGGGGCACGGACCCTGGATCGTTTAGGTTTTTGCTAAGGGAAAGGGGAAGGGGACTCAACAGTAGCCAGACTCCTCCGGGTTCCAGCACCCTTTAATGAAATCTAGCTTTTCCATGTTTCAGGAGGGAGGGATGGTGGTTAATTCAGTACTTTGCATTTGGGAATAAGAACAACCTTTGATATGTTCCCCTGGCTCTCATTTCTAATCTCCTGTGGGGGTCAAGGCAGTGTGACTGACCATCTTTCTGACTCTCCAACATCCTCTTCCCCAGACTACCTTACTTGGGTTAAAGGGAGATTCATGCACCCTCTCTCCTGACCTTTTTCATGAACTACCTGACCCCTTCTGCCTCTGCTTCCCTCTTCCCTGCCCTCCCTCTCTGGATCCTTTGCTGTCATTTTCCTCTGTTCATACTCTTACCTTCTCTCTCTCTTTCTCTCTTTCTGTCTCTCTCTCTCTCTCTCCCTGCGGTTCTGATGGCAAATGCTTTCCCTGGCACAGACCCTCTACTTGCTCGCCAGCCCTGCTGGGTTACTTTCCTCATTCTGTAGCCTCTATCCAATTATCTCTCTGGCCAGGCTCGTGGGGAGCCCTCTCCTCCAGCCGCCCTGCTGCTGGCAATGCTGTCACCCACGATTCATTTCCATTTGGGGATGGGGGTGGAAAACTGCTTGGAATGAACTGGGAGACGTTTGGCAATCCGTTCTGCCTTCTACTCCAAGGGCCCCAGAAGAGAATCTTCGGGAAGAGAACACCATTTCCCAGAGCATTAAGGGCTGCAGGATCTAGTTTTAACGAATGTGGGATCCACATTCTTTAGAGTCGGTTAGCCAGCCCTTAAAAGCAAGGGCCCATCGACAGGGAAGACAGGAGGCCTTTGCCACAGAAAACGAAGCCGTGACTCAAAGGCGTCACATAGATGCTTCCTTGCTCATCCACGTTCCTGAGTTTAATGTCTTTGGCTTGGGAATTAACTTTGAGACTTTTCCAACATAGATTAAAAATAGAGCTCATAAATGCCATCACAGGCACTTTCCAATATGGTGGCCTTTTAAGGGAAGGCTGGGCTCCCAAGCAGAGGGTGTGAGTCAAAGAGCCTCTGAGTGGGTGCTCAGAGTGCCTAAACCAGCCTGCTGACCGGCCTGTGGCCAAACAGTGGAGGCAGGAAGAGGAAGATGCTGGAGGCTTCTGTGCCTGAAACCTCAGGAACCAAGGTCCTTAGAGGAATGTTTATATCACTCATTCTTCTGTTTATACTTCCCACAAGCTTTTACCTGAATACCTACTATGTGCTAGAAACACAGCTTGGTGCTAGAAATGAGATAGAGGAAAAGAAAAAGAAATCCCACCCCCATGGAGCTTTCCACCTAATGAGGGACACAGATGGGGCCTGGATGAGTTTGACTTAGGGGGAAAGTGCAGGGAGGGGAACAGCGGGGAGCCCCAGCTCTGGGTTGGGGGGGTCTTACTTGCACAGTTGCCTGGAGGAACAGATGGATAAAATCAAAGCCTGGAGAAGCAGCAGAGAATTGGCCAGGCAAAGGTGGCCAGGGAAAGGTGTGGGGAAGACTATTCTGGTAAGAAGTAATAGCCCGAGCAAAAAGAGAGAACTTGGTTTACTCTCGGGAATTGAAAGTAGCTTTGTGTGTGATGGTAATCGGTGTTGCTAAGCAGGGTGGGAGGGTAGGGGAGGCCCCTGGAGACAAAGGCGTGGTCCCTGGTAAAGAGCCTTTCGTCCTATTAAGGAGTTTGGACTTAATCCTGAGGGTCATGGATACCCATGGAAGTGTTGCCCACAAAGATTTAAGTTCTTTGGATTGGCATTTAAGGAAGCTGACTCTGGCTGCAGAGCAGAGAATGAACTGGAAGGGGAAGACCAGAAGCTGGGAGCCCAGTGAGGAGGTGGCCATCATTCAGGGAAGAATTGGGGAAGTGTCCATGAAGATGGAAGGAAGGAGGCGGAGCCGGGCCATAATTGAGGGACGGAATTGTTAGAACATGGAGGTGTGTCTGAAGTGGGCTGGAGGAATTGGGGGTCGTTCCCAGTTTCCAGACTCAGCTGCTTGGTGGGACGGAGAAGCCTGGAAGAGAAGCACGTTTTAGATCTGCTCTGAGGTGCCTGGGTGACATAGAGAAGCACGTTTTAGATCTGCTCTGAGGTGCCTGGGTGATAGCCTCCATCTGAGGCTATCATGAGTGTGAACCAGGCTGGTTGGGTGTGTCAAGTGGGAGGCTCAAGAAAGATCTGGCTCAAGATGGATTTGGAATATTCTTTAGCAGATGGGTGGTCATGGAGCCATGAAAGTGAATGGTTGATCTCGAGGCAAGTGAGGGCAGTGTGAGGAGGAGAGGAACCGAATAGAATCCAAGGAAAATGGATATAAAAAGGATGGCCAAAAGCAGAGCCCCAAACGAGACTGAGAAAGAGCAGCTGGAGAAGCAGAAGGAAAACCAGGACAAAGGGTCATCCTTCTCCTGCCAAGAGTGCCCTGACATCCCTTCAGGAATTCATTCCTCCATCTTCTGGGCCCTGGGGTTTGGGTCTGGGTTTGGGTCCTAGAGGAAATAGGCTTGCTGGCTCTGCCTAACCCTTCTTTTCTTCTTTTTTTTTTAAGATTTTATTTATTTATTTGACAGACAGAGATCACAAGTAGGCAAAGAGGCAGGCAGAGAGAGAGAGGGAAGCAGGCTCCCCACTGAGCAGAGAGCCCGATGTGGGCTCTCATGACCTGAGCCGAAGGCAGAGGCTTTAACCCACTGAGCCACCCAGGCCCCCCTCTGCCTAACCCTTCTGCCCCACCTCCCACAGCACCCTCCATTCCCCCCTTGCTCTTTGTCTCTAGCTACTCATTTCCCTTGAGTTTTGCAGTCTCCACTCTCCCCCTGGCCTGAGGATCTCCACGTCTCTGGGGTGTTTTCCTTCCTCATTCTCCTTCTCCACATCGACCTTCTAGGTAGGCTTCCAACATCTAATCCAGTCTTCCCTCACATTCCAGACAAGACCAGGGCTCTCTGTCATTCATTTGTTCCCTCCTTCATTTGTTCAGTGTGTATGAAGTGTCAGCTGTCCACGTGTCCACACGGTGCCCAATGCTGGGACGTTCTGGAGAGCGGAACAGACTGCTATGGAACTGACATTGATTAAGCGAGACCGATAATAAACCAGTAAAGACTCAAAAAATTAAAAATTGTTGTTAGTAATGTGAGAGAAGTAAACAGAGTACCATGATCGAAGATAATGGAAGGTCCTTGTCTGGGATAGCATAGGTGGTCAGAGGAGGCTTTCTGTGGATGTGAAATTAAACTGAGACCTGAAAGAAGGAGCCATGTGAGAAGTCAGGGTGGAAGTGTTCCATGCAGAGGGAACAGTAACTGAAAACATCCATGGAGGGAACGGTCTCGATGGGCTTTACTGGTTCTGAGAATTGACACATGCCTGGCATGGCTGAAGACAAGGAAAAAGGAACATGAGATGTGGTTGAACCCAAGACTCTTGTAGGCAGGGGGTACAAAGTTTGGATTTTATTCTTGGTGCCATGAGAAGCATTCAAAGGTTTTGAGCAGGGGTGCAGCATAATCTGACTTAAGTTTTAATTAGGTTGTCCAGGTTGCTGAGTGAAGAGTGGATGGAGAGACTAGCCAAATACTAGGGACACTATTTAGAATCCCCTCACTGTGTTTCAGGCAAAAGAGCATGGTGGCTAGGACTTAAATGGAACTGGGAAGATCAAAAGAAGTGGATGGATTCAAGGGATACTTTGAAATGAGAGCTTCTGGGAACTTCTGATGGATCAGATGTGAGGTGTCAGGGGGAAAAAGGAGTTGAAGGATGATGCCTGATTCCTGGCTTCACTGAGTGGAAAGAGAATCAGGCTGGCTTGACTTGACCTTTCCCAGCCTCACTGATCCCTCTACCCCTTTCCTTGGAGCCCCTGTAGCAAATCTTCAGAAGCTCAGAGCTTGAGAAGCAAGGGCCATTAGAAAACCACTGGGTTGACGAATCTTTATGGTTCCTTCCAGTTTGGGAGTTCTTTAAATTCTAAACTGAAAACTCTATCTGAATGAGGGAAGTATTTCTATTCTTTCAACTTCTCCTGTAGTTACCTTGCTAAAGCTCTGTACCCAGGGAGCATTCAGTAAGTGCTAGTTGACTGTTCATTGTGGCACAGACCTTCTATAATTGAATTTTAGATTAAATTCTTTTTTTAAAAAATAGGATTCTAACATAGAGTAAACTTCCAGTTGAAATCAATTCACCTTGATAAAGGAGAGCCATGGCAAGAATAATCTAAAATTATAAAATCTAAAGTAATTTCTACTTGAGTTGAGGCAGAGGAAAAAAATGTGTTTTTGCTAACCTAACGATCTGCATTTAGGTATATGTTATTTTAGGGCAAATGCCAACAGGTGGTAGATCAATCCAATTCAGAATAGGACCAAAAAAACCCCACTGAAAATAATTCATAACGGTATATAATCTCCATTCTTATGGAGAATCTCCATTCTAGATAATCTCCATCCAATACATTCTTTGCTGAAAATGACTATCGGCCCTCTAAAACTTATTTGGAAGCAATGACTTCAAGGTACTTTTAGACCCAGTTAAAGATGCACGAGACAACTGGTTTGCCAGTCCAAGGCAAAAATCAGAGAGGAACGTTAGGACTCAAAGTTGCCATTTCCTCTCTGCTCTTTCCCACAACTGCTTCTTTGCCTGGTGCTCCACTCCTCAGACATCATGTTTGCCAGCCATTTTTCCTGGTTAAAAACAAACTCAGAACTTCAATTGATCTGTAAGCACATGGGTCAGATCCTCAGATAACCACACCATTATAATCCTTTCATGTTATTAAAGAAGGAAGCAAAGTATCCTAATGCTTTTCGAATGCCAAGCCCTTGTGAACAAACATGTCATTTGATGCCACTTATTACCCTACGATGGATGCCCCCACGTCGCAGATAAGATGGGAGAACTGGTCTCGGGCATCTGCTCTGCAAGCCCTCTGCTGTGGATAACATCAGGAAGAAGGAGTGCTAAACATTTCACCATGGGTACTGTAGCAGCATGGCAGTCAGGGCCCAGGACGTTGACCAAGACAGGTCAACTGGGTGCTGCTGCCTGCGTTTGGGGTTTGCAGCACGAGGCACAAAGATGGAAGAAGTTTAGACATCTTTTGCCTCTGTAGCAGTGGAAGCCACGTGTCCAGCGGTGGCACTCTGTGGCAGTGGCCAGCCGTGGGACCTCCCGGCCACAGTGTCCTGCTGAAGAAGGCTGGTCTTTCTCCATGAACCTTTGATTTTCAGCCAGATTTCAGAATCTGATTCTTGAGGTCCTGTTAGTTCTGGAGGCCAGAGGTATTTCTTCAGTAAATTCCAGTTTGGGTTGAGAGAGCTAGAAGCGGGTGTGGTTCTCGTGACCAGAGAGCCTGACCCATCTGTGAGGAAACAAACTCCAAGTCTTGTTCATGGATCCCAGCTAGCAAGTGGCCATGTTCTGGCTGAGAAGCTTGTGCAGTTCCTTTGATTTCCTTCTTCCCAAAGAACTTGAACGAATTTGAGAAAAGGAGGGAGCATGGTGTACAGATGAAGGCAGGGCTTGGAGACTAGCAGCTCTATGAACACTTATCCCTAAACCCACATTCAGTAACACACCCTAAATAAGCGGGTTCTCCTCTGTGCCAGGGACTCTGCTGCGTTCAAATATCATCTCAGTTGACCCACACAACAATATGACCGGGTGGACATTAATTTCTCCATTGTTCAGGTGGGAAAACTGAGGCTTGCAGAGGTTTTGTCCAAGTTTATATTATAATAAGTGTTCATGTTGAACTTGGGTCTCCTGACGAAGAAGCTGGAATTCATTAATTAAGTCATAGCTACCTTGCTATGAAATTTAATCAATCGATCGATAGTTCTCCACTGCCAATTTTCCATTAACCCCTTTGTGGCCTCAGTACCACCTCGTCAATGTGATCTTGTTGGCATGCTTCCTTGCGTATGGTTTTACAATTGTGTCCCAGAGTATGTCACCTGTCTCTGTTCTTTTAGACTGAGAACCTCCAGAGCACTGGACCAGGTCTCCCCACTGAGAATATTCCTTCCTGCATACACATCTCTGATGTCCCTGCAGGGCTCCACCATGGCAGGCCTGGGGCTGGGGTTCATTGCCTGGCCAACTGAGAGAGAGGAGAGGACTGTATCTTGCTACAGTGCTTACAACTGGATGGGAGCCTGGACTCCTCTTCTGTTCAGCCCTGCCTGCCTCCACCTCCCCTACAGCTTCAAGGGAAATCACGCCTTTGCTTACTGGACTGTACAGTGGAGTCGAAGATCTTCATTGGCAGCATAAAGACCAGATGTCTTGCGGTCTTTTGAGACGGAGCCCTTGCCCAGACCTGGCTCACACTGGCCAATGAATACTTTGTCATTTGTGTTTTGGAATTAAGAAAACGCAGTTCGGCACGTTTCCTACCACCACAGGAGCAGTGAATTGAATTGGTGCCATTGTAAGCTTGATTGTTGTTGCATAGATAAAACCCTCATTAAGTCCCTCAAGAGAAAAAAAGAATTTTATTTTGAAGGGTGGGGGCCTTCTTGCTTGTCGGCAGTTACAACAACAAAACAGTAAATGGAGGAAATAATGAAGTAACCACACTTTCCCCCCCAAACCTTGCGAAGAGGCTGGGTGAGTTTTTAATTAGTGCTTCGTTTTCAATAAATCTGTATCTGTACGTGGCGCTGATGCTTTCCTGGATAAGAGGAAGATAATAATGAGAATCCTATTTTTCAGTCCCACACTAAAGGGATGCCTCGTATATTTAATCATGCTGTAGAAATCCTGGCAGCTTTCTCTGAGCCCAGCCTCTGCTCTAATTACATTTCTAGATTTTAGTAAATTGAAAGGGAAAATGTAGGAACAAAATAATTAAAACCGAAGAGGAAGTGCATATTAAAAAGGAGAAGCTGTTTAAAATTCTTCCACACAGTGTTTCCAAGGACATCTACAGGCATTTAATCAGATCCACACCAAATCAAAGCCCTTTGTACAGAGGCTGGTGGATCACATCTCGGGTGGGCGGGATGGTCCCCACAGCAGAACGGGAGCCTCATTTCACCAGGCTACAGATGGGGTAGTACTCATGTCCTTCCAGATCTCTGGAGGTTCAGGGCTGGCATGGACAAGCTGCTAGCACAGACTCACTAGCCCCGAGGAGTCCCTTCCCGGGTGCCAGGCAGAATCTGACTACACCAGATTGATTAGCCCCAAGAGTAAGGTGGCTAAACTATGCTGTTCCTGCCTCCAGTTTCCTTTTTCTGCACCTCTTCCCCTCCTCTACGCTCCTCCCTCCAAGGGGTACCCTTTTTCTTTCTTCCTTGCCAACCTGTGAACTCTGAAGTGAAGAGAACAGGAACTGAACAGCCTCAGTGACACCAGGAGTCAATTACTTGAACTGGGTTACCTGGTTACCCACGGGGCACTCTGAATTTTCATAAGAACCGAAAACCTTGCTGGCTTCAGCTAAAGGAATGCATGTTTACTGAGGATGAGGATGAGCGGAACCTCACTGGAAAGTTTCAAGCATCAGCCTACTAGGTGACGAAAGCTCTTTTTGTTTTAATCAAGGTAGGCCCAGCACTCACATCATGGTGGAAGTTAGGATCTCCATTTCTTGATTATGTTGTCTGAACTACGGTTGGAGCAAGCTCTAGGAGCATGGAGGGCTTTCCTAGGACATTCTAAATTGTGGGATTGTAGGGCATGCCCGTGTACTTGAAAGTAGAAGGCAGCCTGGCTCCGTCAGGGGTTTCTTTCCAAACCCCTGTGGCTTTGCTCATGGGCTCTCAGCCTTCCCTAATGAACAAATTCACCAGCCACCTGGCGCCAGGACGCATGTGGCAGGAGACAAGTGAGCACAGTCTCCTGGAGACAGT
Source organism: Mustela lutreola (assembly GCF_030435805.1). Classification (NCBI taxonomy): domain Eukaryota; kingdom Metazoa; phylum Chordata; class Mammalia; order Carnivora; family Mustelidae; genus Mustela; species Mustela lutreola. The sequence goes on along the minus strand of NC_081304.1, from coordinate 25,018,968 downwards.
CCCATGACAGCAAAGCTTCCGGAAGCTGTTCCCAAGGCAGGACCCACCCTTCATCACCCCATGACCTGCAGGTTCACCTGGCTGCTCTTTTGGGTCCAATGCCTCTGACATTTGAGTGCGTGTATCTGTGTAGTGATACTATCTCAGTGTGGAAAAGAGACAAAACCTGCTCTGGATTATTTGGCTTGACTCTGTAGGAACAATTTTTGAAAGTTTAAGCTAAAGGAAAGGATCATAGCAATAATAAGTATCCCATTGGGACCCCCTGGGTGGCTCAGTGGGTGAAAGCCTCTGCTCAGGTCATGATCCCAGGGTTCTGGGATAGAGCCCTGCATGGGGCTCTCTGCTCAGTGGGGAGCCTACTTCCCCTTCTCCGTGCCTGCCTCTCCCTCCCCCTGCTTGCTTCTCTGCCTACTTGTGATCTCTGTCTGTCAAATAAATAAATAAAATCTTTTAAAAAACCACAAATATCCCACCACTGACATATTATCATTCTAACATGGGGATGACTTTTTTTTTTTTTTCCCCCTCCAAGGGCCAAGATGCTGGAGGCTTTTTTTCTTTTACTCAACCCAGGAGTCACTTATGGCCCTTGGGAGCCGGGATGTGAGGCCAGCTGGGGACCTGGGTGTCCAAGACAACAAGTTGTCACTGAATAAAGTCCCTTTTAGTTAAGCCACCCACATGCCCGCCTTCCCCCAAGAGGATGGTCCTTGGTTTTGCTTTCAAATGCCAAAATCTAGGTGACTTAAAAGTCTTTAGAATTATCATGAAATCCAAAAAATAGTTTACTGACACAAAGCTTTCAGAAAAAGTGAGGGAATGCCACTTAAAGGTGTCAGTAATCCATACACTTCTTGCAAATATAAACTGCTATTGTTCAATGCCCTTATTGTTACGCTGCCCACCCCGACTCCCCTAACCCCCCACCCCCACTCCCCCCAACCCCCCCGACCCCCACCCTTGGTAGGCCTCTTTTGGTCCTCGCACCTCCGCATAGCCTGCCGCGCCGGGCGTGCAACCCCCTCCGTGTTCCCGCCTCTTTCTAGTCAAGCCCCTCCTTCCCCTCAAATCCCCCGGTCCAGTGGAGCCGGCGGGACGCACGCGCAGTAAGGGAGGTAGGCAGAGTCTTGAGGAAGAGGGAGGAGGGGCAGGAGAACTCAGGGAGGGGAGAAGAGGGGCGGAGGCCGCGCGGGGTGGGGCCCGGCGGGTACGCGCTCGCTGCGTCTACGTGCTGACGCCATGACGCCCCGGCCGGTGTGTGTCGGTGTGTGTGTGTGTGTGTGAGTGTGCGCGTTCCGAGTGTGTGTGTATTTGTGTATCGGCGGTCCCGCAGGTCCCGGATGTTGCGGACAGTATGAAGCGAGCGCAGGGGGACGGGGACCAGCAGCTGTCGCCGCCGTTCTCAGGTGAGTGGGGGGAGGAGAGTCAAGGGAGAGGGTTGTCCTGTGGGAGTGTGGGGGGGCGCCTCCCTTAAGAGGTGACTGACCCCCAACTCCCCCCGCCCCCCCCCCCCCCCGCCACTCACATACTCTTCTCTGTTCCATATCCCACATCCTGGGTTACGTGGCCTGGGAATGCCAGAGCCTAATCAGCCGTTCCTTCCCCAATCCCAAGCATTCAGGAGACACAAATGCGCCCCCTGCCTTCAGCCCCCCCATCGTTTTCCCAGCCCCATCCCCCTTGCCAAATAGTGAGCTGTCGCCTGCGGCGAGATGGGTGACTGCGCATGCGCGAGTGTGAAAGAGCTAGGGGTGCTTGTTCGCTGCCCCCGGGGCGCATGCGCATCGCTGTGTTGCAGGGACCTGCGGGATAAAGAGCCCCTTGACCACGCGCCCGCCTTCTTCGCAGACAGTGGGCTGCCAGATAGTGCGCCTGTTGCTCTTATCCTAAAGGGAGCGTTTAAATTATTTGACGGACCTACTGACAAGGCAGCATTTGCATCTGATGTTGCCCTAGAGACTCCCAGGCTACTAACGCCTTCCAGAGCCAACGTGCCCCACGCTGACCCTTCTTTTGAAACTGTCACTGCAACTTCTAGTTCCAGGATTACTTTTCTTTCCTCCCACAGTCATGGTGTACTTGTAATACAAGCATCCTCTAAACTTAGAAGTAGGTGCCCCAACCCATTCAGTTATTCTGGCAGGGGATTTTGGTGGCTTTTCTAAGGAGGACTAAGGGTCACAAAAAAGAAAGTAAGGACTACCTTTTAGTAAAATTCTCAACTGCCTTTGTAGAACTAGATATGGTGGAGATAGAGAACACAGTGTAAGGCTTAGAGCAGTACCTGTAAATCAAGACATCAGGGTTCTCTCCTCTGTAGCCCTCCTGCTTTGTGTGACCTATTTGCCTCTTTTTTTGTGAAAGATCTTCCTTTAAAAAAAAAAAGAAACAAAACTTCCTTAGCACTTTCGTTTTAGCTGTACATTATTGATGCTCTGTGAATATCACACGAAAACAAAAGCAATCTGAAACTACTAGTTGGGGATAACTTACCCCGTGTTTTTAACTTTAAGCAGTGGGAGTGATGTTTCTTGCCCATTTGCAAATAATGAAGAGCAGTATAAAATAAGGAACTCTAAAGTACAGTATTATTTCAGTGATCCAGGACGTAGGTTTTCAGCTGGCAGATTTTTCATGGTCCTTAATTTGCTGCTATATGGTCACTCTTGGATACTTGGATGCTTCTTCCCTCTGACATCAGAACAGGGTGAGGAGATGATAAATTCTTACAGGCAGAAGGTTTACTTAATAGCAATGAAATGAATAACTGAATTGTTGGGGGTGGGGGCAGCTTTTTGTTTTTCAGTTATCTTTGACAAACCGGTTTCCTATCTGGATAACTGGGGATGGGTAATATTTTATTTTCTATTTTCTTCCCTTTGTGTTCTTTCTTTGGTATTCTAGCAACGCTTTTTTGGCTGCCATTCTTAACTGTAGAACCTTATGTTTTGGGGCCTTAAAGTGTGTGTGTGTGTGTATATATATATATATATATTTTTTTTTTTTTTTCCGCCTCCCCTTTTAACCCTGGCCTTTGCATGTTTCAGCTGTCTTTTGTGCTGTTTTCTGTTGCCATGGTTACTTTGGGACCCAAGAGATGACACAGAAGCAGCACAGGAATTTGGTGGGGTGCATATATCATCCCGTTTCCTGGAAAGAGCTGGAGACTTATCTTGTTTTCCTTGTGTGAAGACTGAGGAGTATAAAGTTACTGGGACAGCTTCACACTTAGGGTGGGGATGGTTGGTGTCTGTTGGAGCTTTGGTGACTTCCGGTAGAGCTCTTCATAGTGGTTAGTGAACTGGAAGATGTTCAGTGTTGCCTGTGTCCAGACTTGCATCAGGTTCTGGTAAAAATCTTGAAAGAAATAAATAGCCATTTTTCAGGAGGTTTCTGTCATGTGTGGTGCTTTGTTTTTATCTGGAAGCGTTTCATTTGGTTGAATTTACTGACGCCTTATTCAAAAATTGTTATGGTGTGAAGGCATGACTGCCTTTAGGATTAGGAGGAGTATCATTAATTTGTATTGGTGCAAAGCCATGTTTCAAAAGGCTCTTTAAAATGGGTAACACATGGGGCACCTGGGTGGCGCAGTTAGTTAAGCTTCCCACTCTTGGTTTTGGCTCAGTTCAGTTGTCTCAGGGTTCTGAGATCAAGTACCCCATGGGGCCCTGCACTTAACTCAGAGTCTGCTGAAGACTCTCTCCATTTCTCTCTCCCCACCTTGCGCTCTCTCTCTCTAAAGTAAATAAATATTTTAAAAAATAAGATGGGTAACACACATGAAACAAAATTCAAAAGGTACACAGGAAGAGAAGAATCTGCTTCTCTGTCTTCTTTTCCTCCATCTAGTTAAACCCTCTGCAAAGTAAACTGTTGTGACCCTTATATTGTTTACCCTTCCAGAGATAGTCAGTGCTTTTATAAGCATATACAACTTTTAAGTTTTTGTTTTTATTCACTGTTTTACACAAATGGTAAGATACTGTAGCCATTATTCTGCACTTCGCTTTTGTCACTTAGTAAATCTTGGCCATCATTCCATACAGTCATAGAAAACCTCTTCCTTTTTGAAAGATGACAGATACTGCCTTGTACAGATGTACCATCATTCAGCCAGCTCTTATCATTGGATACTTAGGTTGTTTCCAGCGCTACAACTAATTCCTTGTATGCGCTTTTTAGGTACATGGGTATCTTTTGGGTAAATTCCTAGCAGAAGTGCGGGATCAGAGGATGTATACATTTTTAATGTTGTTAGATACTGCTGAATTGCTTGCCATAGAGGTTGTATGAATTTATATTCCTGCCAGGAGTTGTGTGAGTCTGCCTTTTTTCTTCACCAGCACTGTATTATCAAAGTGTTTTTTTTTTCTTTGTACAGTCTTTTATCTAAGATTTTAAGTTCATTATGTAGCTCATTAAGCTTCATTATACCCAAGAGTTGTGGATAAATACTGTCTGTTGCAGATGGGAGTGGTGGTTCAAGATAGTGTTCCACTAAAGAGTAATGTCATGAGAATAAAGTTACAGGTCTGAATAACACAGCAAATCCATGACACGCCTCAGAAGACATGTAAAACTTATGCTTCCTTGAACTCCTAGATGCTGTTTTCTCTGCAAAATTCTGTAAACCCATAAGCGATGTTTTAGGATCTCCTTTTGATAGCTTTGACTCAAAGTTGTTTGTACAAGCGAACTGCCATTCTGTTGAGGAGATGAAAAAGCTAACCCAGTTAGTTAGAGGTGCTTTACTGGGTGCTTTCATAAGATATTGGTACTAGTACTTTTTAAAAGTCTCCTAGATTGTAGACTGTTTCACTGTGAGTTGTGAGGAAATGGAAAATAACTTAAAAATGCCTGGGCCTGAAGGAGCTCGCTGTCTTGTTAGAAAACCAAATCTACTGCATATGTGAAATAGTAATGAATACTTAGAATGAGAACGCATTTCACTGTGTTTCATGTTGAGAGGACTTTGTAAGAGAGTGATAAGGTTTAGAGGAGAGTTCCTTTTGGAGGTCTTCCTGGAGGAAGTGCATTTTGAGCCCTTCTCCACTCTGCCTTTTACAACTGTTTGTGTAAAAAATTTTAAACATACAGAAAAATTCAAAGAATAGTACAGTTATCACCTTTATACCAATTATCCCTTAGATTCCATAGTGTCCATTTTGCTGTATTTACTTTACATATATATGTGCACTTGTGTTTATATATATAATGTGTAAATTTTTATATTGTAGACATCATGACATCTTAATACTTTCATACTTTAAATACTTTAGATGCATCTTTTTAAAGAGATTGTTTTGCTTAATTGTTCTTAGAATACATTGTCTTAGTTAAGGCAATTAACAGTAATTTCCTAAAACTATCTAATATCCAGTTAATGTTCAGATTTTTCTCCAGACATGTATCTTTAGTCTTTTTAAATTTAGAGCAGTTTATTTAGAAGCCACAAGAAATTGCCTTTATGAAGAGACCAAGCCTTTGTCTTACTGAATATATCACTTCTAGAATTTTCTGATTGTTTCTTCACAGTTTCATTTAATTGGTTCCTTTATGCTTGTATTTCCTATAAACTGGCATTTAAGTCTATGGTCTGATTAGATTCAGATTAAATACTTTGGTAAGAATTCTTCATAGGTATTGCTCTGTACCTCCCATTGGGTCACAATAAGAGAAATAATGTCATAATATCCCATTATTAATGATGTTTGTTTGTTTGATCATTTGTTTAAAGTGATAAATACCAAATCTCCAGTGTAGACATTTCTTCCCCTTTGTAGTTCGAGAGTAATCTGTAGAGTGGTGACACTTTGGAACTATGCTATTCCACTATTCCAGCAGTCTGTCACCTAATGATAGGGATCCTTGTCTGAACCAGTTGTTTCTTTGGTTGTTGCAAAGTGCTAATTTGCCAATTCTGCTGTCCCTTTTACATTGATTAGCCTTTAGTCTTTTGTAAAGATTTCCTTTATCAGTTAGGAATAATTATAATTTCTATCAAAAGTTAGATAAATTCTTAATTTTCCTTTTAACAATATCCTGAGTAAGTGGATGGTATAATAATCCCTTCTAATGGTGGCAAATGAATTGTTTCTTTTTCTCACTTTCTTTGTTTTATTATCATTGTAGATTCAGGACCTTAATTTATTCTACATGTTACCAACAATTATAGACATTTTTTGAAGCCCAGAATATTCCATATTTGGCATGTGCAGACGTTTTAAGCTTGATGTATGAGTGCTTCCTTGCCCTTTGGTACAAGCAGTTCCTGCCTCACTTTGTGTTTTTCCTGTTCTAGTTGTGGAACCATCTGTATGTGTGTGTGTGTGTGTGTGTGTGTGTGTGTGTGTAAGAGAGAGAGAGATACATACACGTCTGTGTGTATACACCCATATGTAGGATTTATATGTATATCACATCTTCCCTTTTATTATGTTGTTCATCATGGAACTTCTGGAGCCAACATCTAAAAACTGAAGGTGCCTTTATTCTAACACAATGCACCTAGTGTTTGACTTACCTCTGTGCCACTGACATTGTTGGATTCTGGGTCTTAGACCTCACGGATTTCGTGTTTTGAATACTCTTTGTGAAAGACTTGTAGTACCTCTGAAGACAGCATTGCTTCCTCTCACCTCCGCAGTGTAAGTTTAGCTGGGAATTTCTTCTCTCATGAGCAGCCTGGCTTTTTTTCCAAGATGAAAGGTATACAAAATGGAATTTAGAGATGAAAATTGTGTTTATGAGCTTTCTTGGAGACGTAGGGTTTGAGTGTTCTGTAAAAGCATCTTAGTATGTTCATGCACAAGTGTGTGTTTCTTTCCTTCCTTTTCCTCGTTTCTACACAGTTCTCCACACAATTAGAGCATTATGTAAAATTATGCTGTGATAGCATATTCTTTTCATTATCACTAGATTTTCATCGTAAAAAAAAGGAATGAGACAAATTATTCTTAATTAGAGAAATTTTTCAGATAGGCCATGAACTCTGATATCTAACTGTCTTAACTCAGGGTCTGGAATAGTGCTGAATCCTGTGGATTTCTGTCATGTACTGTAGACTCAGGAGAAATGTTGGCACATCTACCGTGTTTTCTTAAAAATCCATCGCACTAATGAAGGTTAATGCAAACAAAAGGTGCAGTAGAACTGCATTCTAAAGCTGGTTTTAGGGCTCGGACTAATTCCTGTCTTAGTAGAAAATGTTTTATTAGACTCCTACCGTGTAGTGGTGTTTTGAGTAATCTTACTGATATCAAGTTACTCGGGGCCTGATAATAACAGTATTATAATATGTATCTGAAATTCTGTTTATTTTTGTTTTTTCTACTATCTTGTCATATTTACTTCCAGGCTTGAGGAGGTTATTTTCAACCTGGTTTCAGGACAATACTGGCTCCATATTAAATTCTGGTTGTGTATTCAGGGTGGTTTTTTTGCGTGTTTGTTTGCAGGCCTGGTGAATCACTCTGAAAGGCTATGCTGACACATTTGCCACTAAGATCCAATAGCTTCTTTTGTTTTTGACAAGCTCCCATTATAGGAAAAAAGATTCTGAAGTTTAATCTCTCCGGGAAATGCCTGGGCCTTCATTCTTACAAACTGTAGTCACGTTTTAATAGAATTGGCAGGAGTTGCCTAGCTGCTCTGTGTGGCAAAGCTGGTCCTGCCGCTTGGGGAGAGCTGGGAGCAGACCTCAGAGTGGGAGTTAAACATTCAGACAGTAACCCTTACTTGACTGTGAAGACCTTTCTTCTTGACTGTTTGTTTCTAAGAAGCTCTTGGCACAAATCTTTCTACTGAGGCACTAGCTACATTAGAGAAGGGCTTGCAGTAGTTCTCTGGAAAGCCTCTAATTCTCTTCTCTAGTATATCTGTCTGTCTGTAAGAAAAATGTGTGTAATCATTCAGCTCCTTAATTTAAGGTTTACACATTTGTTGGTATGTTGAATCAGGTACTGTTTTCTGTTTTTCTCGTTTTGATTACTTAGTTACTTAATATGAGTGGAGTCATGTGGTATTTGTCCTTTTGTATCTGGCTTATATCCCATAGCGTCCTGTGTTTGAGGTTCATCTGTGTTCTAGCACGTGTCAGAATTTCCTTCCTTTTTAAGACTGAATAATATTCCGCTCTGCGCATACCCCCCATTTTGTTTGTTCATCTGTTCATCGGTGTTCTCTGCGTTGCTTCCGCCTTTTGGCCACTGTGAATCCTGCCGCTCTGAGCATGGGTTCTCGGCTAGCTTTTTGAGATCTTGTTTTCAGTTCTTCTGGATCTATACCCAGAAGTGGAATTGCTGAATCATATGGTATTTCTATTTTTAATTTCTTTGAGGAACTGTCTTACCATTGGATGTAATGGCTGCATCATTTTACATTTGTACCAGCAGTGCACGGGGGCTCCAGCTGCTCTACGTCCTTACCAACTCTTATTATTTTCTGGTGGTATTTTTGATAGTAGCCAGCCCAAGAGCCAAGAGTGTATTTAAAATTCTTTTTACCTCTACTTTTTTTTTTTTTTTTTAAGATTTTATTTATTTGACAGAGAGAGATCACATGTAGGCATAGAGGCAGGCAGAGAGAGAGGAAGAAGCAGGCTTCCTGCCATGCAGGGCTCGATCCCAGGACCCTGAGATCATGACCTGAGCCGAAGACAGAGGCTTAACACAATGGGCCACCCAGGCACCCTTAATTTTATCTTTTATTGATACTAATTTTTAAACTTTAACAGAGTCAGGTTTATTATATTTTTCCATTACCATGTGTGTTTTTGTGTCTTAATGAAGAAATCCTCCTCTATACTGAGGTAACAGTTATGTCTTATATTCCCCAGCATCATGTACCGAACAGTCATGTTTGCTCCTTACGACTTTATAATGCCATTTACATGTTTCTGTGCTCCCTGTTCTGTAATGTTAGTCTGTTTGCCTATCTCCTACTGGTATGACACTGCCTTAATTATCTTAGCTTTGTAATTGTTCATATGTAGTAGGGCAAGTCTCTACTTTGTTCTTTTTCTGTTCATCAGCCTCCCTGAAAAACTGTCAGGCTAGTATATTTTAATGAAGCCATTTGCTGTCTAAAATGTATTGACATGATATATAATGGCCTTCTCCAGAATAAAACAAAACAAAAAACAACAAACCAAGCTTCCTTTAATCTAACAGCTGACCATTAAGCTTGTCTCTTGTTCCGAATAAGGCTCTAATTTCCATTCAGGTTTTAGTTTTGTTGGAGTGATTTTCATTTTATGTGGGAATATGATCTTCAAATGAAGGAGAACTTTCATTATAATACAGTGTCTCAGATAAGGACACGGAATAAAACACTCATGGTAACAGTATTGAAGTTCTGTAGTGTTAAGGCTTTCTTGGTCATAAGGAAAAGAAACCTATTTAAAGTAACATATAAAAGATTTTTCCAAAAGAAATAGTTGTAGAAGAATCCAAGGAGAAGCTGAACAACAAGACCTTAGAAAGGGCTGGAATCAAAACAGTTCCAAGAACGTCAGCAGTAAGACTTCATGGACTCTAGTGTTCTGCCGTAAATAGCCCTCAGTATCCATGAGGCTTAACTCAGATTCCCAAATGATATCTGACTTGGCCAGTCTAAAGCATGATTTTCCCTGGACCAGATGTCTGCCCTAGGTTCAACTCTGGTTGAGGATGGGGAAAGGAAGATTTGCTCCAAACAGCAATCTTGGCAGTGGCTGGAATCAGAGACAGATTCTCTTAGAGCAATGGTTCTCAAACTTTCTCGTCTCGTGGCTCTATACTTTAAAAAAATTTTGAGGACCATAAGAGCTTTTGTTTATGTGGTTTATATCTATTGATATTTACCAAACTAGAAACTAAAGTAAAAAACAGTTTAAGGGGTGCCTGGGTGGCTCAGTGGGTTAAGGCCTCTGCCTTTGGCTCAGGTCATGATCCCAGGGTCCTGGGCTCGAGCCCCGCATCAGGCTCTCTGCTCAGTGGGGAGCCTGCCTCTCCCTCTCTGCCTGCCTTTCTGCCTACTTGTGATTTCTGTCTGTCAAAAAAATAAAAAAATCTTAAAAAAAACCAAAACAGTTTAAAAAAGTTAATTACCTAGGGGTGCCTTGGTGGCTAAGTTGGTTAAACATGCAACTCTTGGTTTCGGCTCAGGTCATGATCTCAGGTCAGCTCTGCACTCAATGGGGAGTCTGCTTGAGATTCTCTCCCTCAGCTTCCGCCCCCTTGCGAGCATGCACTCTTTCACTCTCTCTGTCTCTCCAAAATAAATAAATAATTACCTAAAAAAAACTTTCTCGTGTTAACATAAATATCTTTATGAAAAATAAGTTTTCATAAACTTAGAGAAATATGGCTTTTTTTTTTACACTTTTGCAAATCTCCTAAATATCTGTCTTAAGAGAAGATGGATTTTTATATCTGCTTGTGGATTCAGTCTGATGTGATTGATAGTTTTGATTGAAGTATTTGAAGAAAATATAACCACAAGGGATATGTAGTTGGAAAAGGGAGGAGAATTTTCAGACAGTTGTGCGTATTCTCTGTCTCTGATACTACACCAAAACTTGACAAAAGTTAAGTTGCAGTGTGGGAACTAAAATCATTGATGTTACTGTTACATTAAAATCCATTCATCTGTCTTGCCCTTTGAATGGGTTTTTTACCCATTTGTGATTTGATAATATGCATTTGGTGTTTGGGAAATATTGGTTCATTGAGTTAAGCAAATTTTGCAAATGGCACATTTCATAATGCAATATAAAAAAACCACGTTAGGGGCTCCCAGGTGGCTCAGTCAGTTAAGACTGACTCTTGATCTCAGCTCAAGTGTTGCTCCCAGGGTCATGATTCAAGCCCTGAATTGGACTCCATGCTGGACATGGACACTGCTTTAAAAACAAAACAAAACAAAAAAAACCAAATGCAAAAAAACACGTTAGTTAATATCATCAGTCATCAGGAAAGTCTGTAAGTATTGGGAATCTGTCATGCAGCTACAAGATTTTCAGAATTCTAATTTTTGGTTAAAAGCTTCAACTTTATCATGAAAATTTATTGCTTCATCAAAAACATTCTTAAGTGAAACTGACTTAAAAAAAAAATCGCCAGGATATGATAGTGAAGGACACTGGACTCTAGTACAGTTTGATGCCATTACCTTGATTTATGCTAAAGCACCAGTAGTTTTACCCATTGTTGATTTTGTACCACTAGTGCAAATGTCAATGTAGTGAAAAAGGCAGAAGATTTCTTAGTATTGTGAAAATAGTTTCAACTTTATGGACTCCTTGAGACAGACCTCCAGGGATCTGTGGACTACATTTTGGGAACCACAGCCTTATGAGAGGATGTGGGTAGGGAAACAAAGGCCTGTTACTTGAAATACAAGTGTTTCGTGGTAGGATTTTACAGCATTGCTACTACTGTTCGTCGCCATCTTTTAACATGATGTGGAAATGAATGGAATACTTTAAAAGTTTCAGATTTCTTGTTGAACAGAAACGTTTTCCTAGTCATGATCATTTTCAAACAGCAGAGTTTAAGGTATCCAGATTTTTCAGTCAGATACTCTTTCAAATATGTAATAATCTTAAGATAACCCATTTTAATATATTTTATGGGATTTCTGTCCTGGTGGTAGCACGTGCAGCTTAACATATTTTTTCAAGCAGTTGAATACATTAAAAAATTTGAGATCCAAAAATTTGGGAAGATCTTGTCTCAGCAGAAAAGCCAGAGAAGGGGAGGTTAAGGCTGGGAATCTGCTGTTCCAGCTTTAATATCTTTTGGTTATTAATGGTCTTGCTAAAGAGAACCGCTGTATCCCCATCTCCTATCCCCATTTAAATATGCTTTATGATAGAGATAGGAGTAGTGGTATTAACTGACTTCATTTCAAGAAATACCTACTGAATAACTACAAACAAAAGGTTTTGTGAAAAGTGAGGAAGGGGTATGTGGTGAAATGAGTGGAGAATTAAACCACTATTACATATTTTGGTGTTTATAAGAGGAAGGGGATCATTTAGTTGGGGAAGTTGGGGTGGGAGTCAGGACTGTCTTCGTGAAGGTTACCTTTGAGCTGGGGTTTGAAGGGTAGGTATTTTGAAGGCTGGAATTTTGATTGGCAGAGATGGAAAGGGGATTTAGGCAGAAGGAATGTCATGAGCAAAAATGCGGAGGTGGGGAAATGCGGTGTTTGTTAGTATAGGGTGTGTACTGGAAATAATGAACAGTGCAGTGTAGCTGAAGCAAAAGATGCCTGAGAGAATAGGAGATAAGATAGGAGAGAAATCGGCCCTGATCATGGAAGGTCTTCTATCAACACCAGACTGTTAGGCTTTAACGTGGTAAGTGATGGAGAGACTTTGAAAGATTTTGATTGGAAAAGTAACACATCAATGTGTGCTTTCAGAAAATGTATTCAACCTCATTCATTAATTCATTTGTTAACTGTTTCTTGAAAATAGTTACTCTGTGCCACTAAGCACGAAAAAGTGTCTATAATAGCAAACCAAATAGAAAATCCCTATTTTTTTTCTTTCCTATTTTTTTTTAATTTTTTATTTTTTATAAACATATATTTTTATCCCCGGGGGTACAGGTCTGTGAATCACCAGGTTTACATACTTCACAGCACTCACCAAAGCACATGCCCTCCCCAGTGTCCATAACCCCATCCCCCTTCTCTCAACCCCCCTCCTCCCATCAACCCTCAGTTTGTTTTGTGAGATTAAGAGTCACTTATGGTTTGTCTCCCTCCCAATCCCATCTTGTTTCATTGATTCTTCTCCTACCCACTTAAGCCCCCATGTTGCATCACCACTTCCTCATATCAGGGAGATCATGTGATAGTTGTCTTTCTCTGCTTGACTTATTTCACTAAGCATGATACACTCTAGTTCCATCCATGTTGTCGCAAATGGGCAAGATTTCATTTCTTTTGATGGCTGCATAGTATTCCATTGTGTATATATACCACATCTTCTTTATCCATTCATCTGTTGATGGACATTTAGGTTCTTTCCATAGTTTGGCTATAGTGGACATTGCTGCTATAAACATTTGGGTGCACCTGTCCCTTTGGATCACTACGTTTGTATCTTTAGGGTAAATACCCAGTAGTGCAATTGCTGGGTCATAGGGCAGTTCTATTTTCAACATTTTGAGGAACCTCCATGCTGTTTTCCAGAGTGGTTGCACCAGCTTGGAATTTTTATGGAATTTCCTATTTTTATGGAATTTCCAGTCTAAAAAAGGAGCATCAACAAATAAACACAAATGTAATGACAAATTATTAATGAAGGAAAGGAATAAATTCCTATCGGGGAATAATGGGATACTTCAGTTTAGTTGGAGGAATCTGGGAAGGCCTTGCTGGGGAAGTTAAATACTACCTGAGTGCCTCCCTTGGGCCAGATGCTGTTTTAGGTACTGGGGATATATAAAGGAATAAAAGAGACAAAAATCCCAGCTCTCATGAAGTGCATATTTAGGCAGTAAATAAGATAAATAAATTATATGATATGTTTGAAGTTGGTATGTCCCAAGGAGGAAAATAAAGCCCAAGAAACAGATAGGGTGTGTTGGGATGGATGTGGATTCCACAGTTTTAAGTGGAATAGCCGTGGAAAGTCTTCCTAAAGCACTACAAAGTTGATATTTGAGTAAATATCTATAGAACCTAAGGAGTGAACCAGAGCAAAGGCAGACGCCATGAGTGATGTTCAAGGACAGGAGGGAGGCCAGCATGGCTGGAGTTGAGGGAGCAAGGGGGAAAGTAGCTGAAGTGGGTTCAGAGAGGCTAGTGGTCCAGAACCTGCAGAGTGGTGGTTCTCGCCCAGAGCTGCGTGTTCTCATTACCCGAGGAGCTTTTACAAATCCCAGTGCCTGGGCTGCCCCTCATGCCACTGGAATTAAGAATCTTTGCAGGTGGGACTCAGTGGCAGAGGCAATGAAGAAAAGGAGATGGATTTGAGAAGTATGTTAAAGAAAGAATCCATTTAATTATAGATTGCATGTGGGGGTTGAGGAAGAAGAGTGTCAAGACTGACTCCCGGCTTTCTGGCTCAAGCAGTTGGATGTGGAGAGGTGCCGCTTACGGAGATGGGAGTGGGAGATAAGAATGGGAGGGGGAGGTGTGGGATTTGGAGAGAAGATCAGAAATCAGGAGTTCAATTTTAGACATGTTAAATTTGAGATGCGAACATGGCTAAGTATAAATACGTTAAGTAGGCAGATCTATGAGTGGGGCTTGAAGTGAAGTCAGACCTTGAGGTAATAAATTTGTATATCATGTGCTTATGATGATCTTCAAAGCATCTAAATGACATCACATAGGATAGATTTGATGGAAAGAGCTGGAGGTGTGGAAACTGGTTCCCCTGTTCCAGCAAGCTGCACAGGGATTGGTGCTAGTGTGAACTGGGATCGTGGCGGTGGGACTAGAGAAGAGAAAAGAGAGTAAGTTGGAGACTTGAGGCCCTGGGGAGCCTGTAAGGAGTGGGGGCGGACAGTAGGCCAGGAACGCAAGACAGCTTTGAGATAGCAAGCCTGGGTGAATGATCGGTCTGTTAGCAGATATGAAATAGTCAGGAGGAGCTGCTTTGGAAAAAAAGATAGTGTTTGGCTTTGCATGTATTGACATTTAGGAGAGGCTGCCTGGCAGGCAGTGAATCTATTGCACTGGGTTTTCGAAGAGCAGATGAGGTTTGAAAGATAGATCTAGGTCTCATTTATATAAAATTGATTCACCGTGGGAGCGGCAAACTTTATGAAAATAAACATCCAAAGTCTCTATCATAACCTGTTAGGTCCTTTGTGATGTGGTTCTTGCCGGTTTCGTGTACGGTATTTTCCTTTGTTTACCATGATCAAGCTGCCCTGGCTTTCTTTTTATTTTTCCAATATATCCAGCTAAGTCCTCCTTCAGAGCTTTTGCACTTTTTCATCTTAACTCTTCTTTTCCCCTTGGAAGAGGGAATAGGAGTTCAGAGAAACAACTTCAGAAGTTGGTATCTGGGGAGTAAAGAATAGTCCAAGAGATCCTTGCTTCGGTAGAGAGTGTGGATGAGAATCTGAAGTAGAATAGTGACAGGAGCCACAGACTGTTGCAATTCTGTCCACACAAAGACACCGAGGACCGTTTTGGTCTTAGTGCTCCCCAGGACTCAAATCTGTTGACCAGAAAGGCTCAGTCAGGGATACTCCCCCTCCAAGTTGGTGCTCTGATGATGGAGTGGTGGTGGAGGTGATGGTCGACCTTTGGAATATAACTCAACTTGGTGATAACCTGACTCATAGCCCTCCTGTCACCACTTAGGGAAATGTCCTCTGCGTAGGTGAGAAGCTTCCTTTTTGAAAGCTGCTGGTAAATTATTACAGAAACTTTTGGCTTGAAGAAACAACATGGAAACAGCAGGGAAATGAACTGCATGTTGACCCTGGTGGCTTGTTAGGGACTACTTCTCTTCACAAGCTGGTGCATCACTCAAGTGGTGGTGACAGCAATAAATGTGAGTAACGCACTATGTAGTCCTTAAAACGATATGTGTGTGATTGCAAAATCTATGCTATATTTTTATTCAGAATGAAAAGATTTCCTTTTTCTGATTTTAAAATAATAGAAAAAAAAAAGAAAAACTTAAAACATCACATGCCACTAAAAATAATCTTTTAAAATAACTACATAGAATTCCTCTACAGAGTTTTGTTATACGAATGCATCATTATTTGTCAATTCCCTACAAATGAACTTCCTTTTTCTCCAGTTTTTGCTTGTAAATTATGCTCTGATGAGCATCCTAATACATAAATATTTATACACTGATCAGATTGATTCATTAGGATGGATTCTCAAAATGGAAATGGGATTTTTGTGTTAAAGGGTCTGCATTGTTCCATTTTTTCCTAATTATTCTTCAGATATTCTTATAGTTGCAAAGATATTTAAGCAGCATTAAAGAACATTTTAATGAAGGAAAGAATCTATTATTCTGTCAGCCATTTCCCCCTTTCCATCTGATATGTTGTTTTGTTTCTTAAGTACCTATCCTTAGGTCTCACTAGACCTACCTAAAAAGAATTTGGGGGTAGGGAGAGACATACACAGAATTACAGTGCTGGGCATCCTACATTAATTATCAAGTAAGGGATTCTAAGTAACCTTTGTTAACTGCCAAGAAAGTAACAATGAGTATGATAGGAATTCGGAGGGAGCTAGGGTGATCAGGAAAGGCTTCAAGGCAAGATAGAACTTGACCTGGATCTAGAAGGGCAATATTCAAGTAAGAGGTAGGAGAATATTCCTGGCTTTCAGAATCGTATGACCAGATTTGAAGAAGGCACATGACTGTGTGTATGAGCTGACACACAGGCTTACAGCCTAACCGACAGACTAATTGGCGAGAAGCCTTCGTGTGGTGGTATAGTGGAGAAGCTTGTATGGGAGTTCAGTTATATTCCAGAGGACTGATTTTATTCTTAGCACATCTGAAGTTGTTCAGTATAGAACTGGGAGATAGAGCAGATACATAGATGTGGCCCAATTTAAACTGAATGCATTAAAGTCTCTTTCTTACAAGAAGTGTAGGAGAATGTTATTTATTTATGTAAGTGCATTATTTAAATAATGAACTTTCTATAGATCTTTAAAGTTCTCATCCCAAGGAAAAAAATCTTTGTAACATGTGTCATTATTCACTTTAACATTGTGGTGATCATTTTGTTGTATTACACATATATTAAATCATAATGCACCTAAAGCTAATACAATGTTATATGTCAATTATATAATAAATAAATAAAGAGGTGAACTTCCTAGTACTTAAATATTTATTATGTGGTTTCACAGATATGTTGTAACTTCTGTGGATCTCGGTTTCTTCTATAGACTCAAAGAGGTTAGATAGGGTGGTCGCTGAAATACTTTCTGGTGCGGAGGTTGATATGGAACCTTTCAAGAAAACCTGGGTTTTACGACAGATTGGCCTGCAGTTAGGCTGGTACCTGCTTCTAGCTCCTCAGGCACAATAATGCACCCCCACGTCTGTGAGAGCAAAAATCTTCAGTTGGATGATTGTCTCCTGGCTCCCCAGTTCTAGAATGATTCACCTGTGGGAATTCAGTTGTTCTCACCTTTTATTTCTGAATGACATTTAGAGATTTTCATTTGAAAGAATTTTATGGCTAAGATTGAGCCTTAAGAGGATGCTGTGAGGTTGAGAGGAGTTATTATATAATAATAATCAGTTTTAAATGATCTTCCTGTTATCCATAGGAATTTATTTCATGCTGGCCTCCTCCTTTTATTTTGAATTCATTCCCATGATGACTTTAATGTATGGCCATGCTGTGTAAATATATTTTATTATTAGGTTAGCCCAGATACAATTTTGGATATCAATCTATAGGAAGATTACATAATACATTCCAAAGTAAAATATTAAAGATTTGTTTTTTACTCTCTGTTTTGAATTACTTGTGCCACTTTTTACCCCCTTTTGTATGGATAATTGAGAACTGACTAGTACTTTTTTAACTCAGACTCTATTTAAAGTGCACAATTATCACAGGGTGTTGTGTGGAAGTGTTGAATCACTATGTTGTACACTTGAAACTAATATAACAGTGTGGGCTAAATTCAGTGGGATTAAAATAAAAACTTCATAAAGTGCACAGTCAGGTTCATAGCTAATCAGTGGCATACTTTAAAGTGTCTCTCACCTAGCATCATATTCTTTTCACTGAACTGTACTGCCTTTGAACAGAATGTTGTGTTTTAGAAAGAACCAATGTAAGATGTCATAAGGTGACCAACTAGCTCTTCTTCTTCTTTTTTTTTTAAAGATTTTATTTATTTATTTGAGAGAGAGAGAGAGGTCACAGGTAGGCAGAGAGGCAGGCAGAGAGAGAGGGGGAAACAGACTCCCCACTGAGCAGAGAGCCTGATGTGGGCCTCAATCCCAGACCCTGAGATCATGACCTGAGCCGAAGGCAGAGGCTTAACCCACTGAGCCACCCAGGCGCCCAGACCAACTAGCTCTTCTGACAAGCCCTCTCAGGATGCTTTGGTTGGGGTGGGGCCTTCAGGATTCAGAGTACATTCTAAAGTTTTGCAAGTGAACTGTTTCTTCAGTTTCATGAGAGTTGATTGGCCTCAGGGAAAAGTGCTACACAAACTCACAAGGGGGGGACAGATAAACCAGCACACCATTTTATCTGTCTATCTATCTATCTATATCTGTTTATTCATTCATTCATTCATTTATTTATTTATGGGGGTGGTGAAGTGCAGAGGGAGAAAGAGAATCTTAAGCAGACTCTATTCCCTGCGCAGAGCCCAGCATGGGGCTGGATCTCAGGACCCTGAGATCATGACCTGAGCTGAAATCAAGAGTCCCTTAACGTTGAACTGACTGAGTTCCTCAGAAACTCAGTTCCCCAAGAATGCCATTTTACTAATTTTCACTGAAGGGTGGTCTAACGTACATAGAAAATGTATGTCTGCTCAGTCCATTCCCCTTCTAGTGTCAGGATATTATTAGCAAAAGCTAACAATTGCTAATGTTTACCGAGGACTCACTGTGTTCCAGGCCCTGCTCTAAGCATTTTACATGTATATAAGTCATTTGATCTTCATAGTAACCTTATGAAGGAAGTATTCTTACCTGTATTTTACAGGTGAGGAGTCTGAGGCACAGAGGTTTTTTTTTTTTTAATAACTTGCCTGAGATCATGCAGCTTGTAAATACTGTGTTGTATTAAGCAGAAGATCACTTGTTAAGTGTAGAATCTTAGCAAAGTAAAAATCCTTGAGGCCATTTTATCTGAATCATGATACAGTCACTCATTCCTTTTTCACTTATTAAGCACCTACTATTTGCTGGGCACTGCCTAGACACCAGGCTTGCCAAGGTGAATATCACAGTTGAGTGCTGCCCTCTTGGGACTCAGAGTCTAGTGAGAAAGGCAGGTAATTACAGAAGCAAGAGATTTACACATTGAAAATGGGGAGGAGGAAGCATTTAAATACAACTTGGAGAGATTAGTCGTTTACAAAGGGGAAAGAAAGGCATTCTGGATGGAGGAAATAAATACTTTGCGCAAAGATGTGCCAAGCACTAGCTTACTCTGCAGGAATGAAACAAGAAAGTGTTATACTAATTAGGGTAATACTGCAGTCTAATAATGTCCTGAACGAATTAAGCTGTTGGTTGTGGGGATCAAGAGAAACAGATGGGTTTGAAATATATTTCTGAGGTAAAATTGACAAGACTAATTTTGGGGTCGGGAAGTGGAGGTGCAGTGAGAGTGAGTGGGGAGTTACGGCTAACTCCAGCATATCTGGTTTGAGCACTTGGGTGATTGGTAGGATCATACAAGATAATCGGGTTTTGGGGGAGGAGGATAGGATTCCGTTTTGGATCTGCTGAGTTTAAGATGCCTGTGAGATAGGCGCTTGATGCGTAGTAGCAGGAAGTTGGTTTGCAGTAGAGATAGGCACGTACATGGTGACTGAAGCTGTGGGAATTAACGAAACGGGGACAATTGTAGTGATTTGGGATTGGCTAGAAGGCAAGAGCAAAAGTGGACAGGGCCAGTATTCCTCTATTTTCAGTAAATCCTTGTTTAAATTTTTAGGTCCTGTTTTGTCTGCTTTTGACTTGATAGAAATCTTGTCTTTTGAAGTAAGTGCTTTAAGTAATTCTTTTATTTATGGTTGTCTTAAAATTTACATAAAAACTTTTGTATTTTGATTGCAGTGGTCTTACACATGAATTTTGTTAAAATTCACAAGAGTGTACACAAAAAGATTAATTTTATTGCATATAAAAACTGTAAAAAAAAAAGTACATCCAGAGTTTGGACCCCCCCCCCCCATTTTTAAGATTTTGTTTATTTATTTGTCAGAGAGAGAGAGTGCACTCAAAAACAGGCAGAGCAGCAGGCAGAGGGAGAATCAGCCTCCTCGCTGAGCAAGGAGCCTGATACAGAACTTGATCCTGGGACCTTGGGATCATGACCTGAGCTGAAGGCAGATGCTTAACCAATTGAGCCATCCAGGTGCCCCCGTTTGGATCCTTTTAATAGGATCTGGTTAAAGCTTCTTATAATGCCAAAACCTCATTTTAACAAATTTTTCTAAACTTAGTCTCCAGTTCCTTAACCAAGCTCACAAGTACTAAAATGGGTGGATTTAAATTTATTTCTTCTTCTCTTATCACTACTTGAAGGCAGAGAGGCAAGAAAAGATCTGAAGAGTCTACAGACTGCATGGTGAGCACTGTGCCGACACCAGTCTCCCCCTACCTTCCCTCCCTACAAATTGTGAATGATTTCACTGTAAATATCTATAGTCCTTTTTAAAACAATTTTTTCGTTTTGAATAATTTTTCATCTCCAAGTATTATAGATATTAAAGTAGAGATCATAATTTCATTCTAGAATAAAGAATTAGGATAACAGGGGGCGCCTGGGTGGCTCAGTAGGTTAAGCCTCTGCCTTCGGCTCCGGTCATGATCTCAGAGTCCCACATCAGGTTCCCTGCTCGGCAGGGAGCTTGCTTCCCTCTCTCCCTCTGCCTGCCTTTCTGCCTACTTATGATATCTCTCTCTCTTTCTCTGTCAAATAAATAAATAAAATCTTAAAAAAAAAAAAAGAAAGAATTAGGATAACTATCATGTTTATTGCCAACTAGGAAGATGTTTTGAATTAGCTAAATTAACATCACTTGTGAAAAGTCAGTTTATAGACATGAGATACTTACAGAAGTGATTGAGTTAATTGTAAATTATGTGGAAGTCTCAAGGACATTGGACGTCAGATTTTCACAATTTATTACACAACAGTAGAAAACTACGATACCTCCCTTCCCCCACAGGACAGTGCCTTGGCTGCTGTGCCTTGTATAGAGGATGTATTCATTCAAAACTGATACAATGGAAAAAAATTCAAACTACCTACTTTTGGAAGTTATTTGTATTTCGTGATCTGATTGGATAAACTTTTGTGGCAAGGATGGGCAGTAACCAATAAATGCGTACTTGGTTTCCCAGACTGTCTGTAGCCAATCATAAGCCATTGCTTTCTTTTAGGTCATAGTAGTCTGCCATTCAACATAGCAACTCAACCCAAATACTGCTTTAGTTTGTTCTTGACAGTATGTGCAAGCTCAGTATTAAATTGAATGTCTTTGGATTTGGTTTTTGGATTAGTTTCAAGTAGTCATTTGTTTTTCTGTCCTTGATTCATTGCCACTTAATACCAATCTGAAATCCAAGAAACAGATTCTTATGTGTCTTGGAAACAGTAGATTGCAGTGAAGGACGTAATTATTTTGTCCCATTCTGAGATCTGCTTCTTTAATTATGTGAATAGAATATTTGTTTTTGTTTGTTTTATAATTTTTATTTGAAAACTCTTAATCTAGAATTTTTACCTATTAAGCTGTGGACTTCAGTCTGGTAGCTGGGACATCGAACTCCATTAGGTAGAATTTGCCAGCTTTGAGAAGATTTTAATTTTTCTACAGCTGCCGTCTTAAAGGGCCTACCCAAATCATAAGCCTTACAGGTAAGGGCTTCTTCATTAGTGGCAGAATTTGTGGGCCTCTTAAGTGATTTTTTGATAATATCATAGGACCCTTGCCAGGCACTTTTTCCGTTTGACTTTGCCTCCCATTTAGTTCAACTTCCCCTTCCTTTCCCAGTTGATGCCTCATTGGATACCCAGAACTATCTGCTCCGAGTCCAGTGTCTGGAGTTGGGCTCCATTGATCATTTATGATGTAGTCAGAGCAAGGGCTGAGAAAACCACCCTCCCCCCCCAACTCTCATTTTGAAAGAAATGCTTCTGTCTTTCAATGTAGGATGTGCTGGGCTTGGTTAGTTTTGTGTGTAGGTGTATGTAAGGTTGGCCTTGATTCTGAGGGCTTCCGATTGATGCTTAAGATTGTGAGGCTTTGTTTGTGTCTTTTTTAGTGATCCCCTGACAATATAAGAACCTGGGGGCAGTTTTTTGGAGAGATTTAGTGTTGGGTGTGGTTGGTTTACTTGGGTGAGGAAAGGAAAAATGTGTTGGGAATAATCTCATAGTAGGTGTTCCTAAATTGTATTTTCCCAGTGTTCTTACAAAATTAGAGGGAGCTCCTGCTGAAAGCAAAACATACAGCATTACATATACTGCATTTCCCTGATACTAAAGTAAAAAAAGGTTGTTATTTTTGTTTTGTTTTGTTTTACATATCAGTGTAACCCTAACATATTTTTGTTTTTCCTCCAAAATGTGATAGCATACTGCCAGTGAAGATGTAATGCTGATATTAAATTATAGGAAAGTAAAATAAGATCTTTTGAATATATTTATTTTGTTCTTAGAAACTCATATGCTACCCCCATACACACACGTATACACACACAAACACTCTTGAGAGTCACCTGATGTTTACATGGTCCTTTGTGAATACGTCCTGTTAAACTAAGATAATTGTCCAAGTGAATAACACTTTAAAAATACATCAAGAGTTGCTTCCTATGTGCTTCATTAACAGTTTTATCACCTCTGGATCATATCTATCCCATTTAATTTGGGGATAAATTGCTGAACTCTTTGGGATCCTTTGCCAGTGACAAAGATAAGGAACTAAATTGACTTCTGTGTTGATAAACCTCTCTGGGTGAAAATAGCCAGGTTATATGTGAAGGAATTTAGCGGTACATGTTATTAAATTCACATTCCGATCTAAAAACCATGTGTTCTTGGGATTCACGTAGACTCTGCAGTATAAGTTGCTTACCTACGCTCCTTTTGCTTCCCACCTGAAATTTATTTTCCTGTCAGTGTCTTTTTACACAAACATCTCAGGGGAGCAGCAGCACTTATATCTTATAAACAAGCAAGTACCACATATCATGTTTGCTATATTTTTGGTTGAAGTTTGTCCACTTAATTCATAAAAGATAATTCTGACTTTTTTTTTTTTTTTTTTTGGGTCTAAGTCTCACTGGTTCATTTTGTTTCTGTTTTTCTGTCTCTGGCCATTCTGGATGACTATCTTGTCAAGTGGGTATATGCTCAAAGGTGCAAGGAATCTGACAGTCATTCAGGGAATATATATAAATATAACATTTGTAGGGCAATTTGGCATTATCTATCAAAATAAACAATGTACAGGCTCTCTCGGACTTTTTTGCATATATGTTCAGATATACCTGTTTGCTGGGCTCTTTGCCATAGCAGATGCCTGGAAACCACACATCAGGGTACATGGAATTCTTTACAACCTTTAGGAAGGATAGGTCTATGTGTGCCTCCAGGGAGTGAATGAATACACACACACACACACACACACACACATACGTGCCCTTTTTTGTGTGCATTTTTGGGGTTTGTGAAGCTGCAAAACAGTGGTGGTCTTTAGGCTTTAGAAGAGGGATCTGGGTGTCTGGAAGAAAGCTTTTACTTTTCATTTATAGCTTCCTATCACTTTTGAATTATTTGTACTGTATATATATTGCTTTTAGTTTTTAGAAAGCATATATGAAGAGTGGCACATACATATTTTTGTTAAGATATATTTATTTGAAAGAGGGAGAGTGAGTGTGTATGAGTGGAGAGGGTGCCGAGGGAGAGAATCCTTAAACAGACACTTTACTGAGGGCGGAGCCTGACTTGGGCTTGATCCCTTGACCGTGAGATCACAACCTGAGCCGAAACCAAGAGTCCAAGAGTTGGACACTCAACTGCCTGAATCACCCAGGCACCCCAAGGCAGATATAATTTTAACATTATTTCCAGAGGGGCATAGACTTGTGCTCTGAAAGAGACCTTGGACAGTCATCCTCATTTGAAGACTGAGAAAAGTCTGATTTAGGAAAGCATCTGCAAAGCCTGCACTAGAATTCGGGTCCCAAGGACAGCAGAAGCTTATGAATATATTGACTTGTTCTATTCTTATTCTATTTATCTAACCGATGCCCATTTCTCATTGTGAAGAATTGATTTTGGAAGACCCAGTAAAAGTTGACCTTTGTAAGATAGTTCTTAAAGGAACTACCTCTGTCAGTAAAGATAAAGGGATAGTGGTAACTTTTGCCCACGGTTTGTAACTTTGGAGGCCCAGTCCCTTAAAAGTGAGTTTATTTATGAGTTCTGTAAGTTTTAATATTTGAATGAATTTGTGTTCAGAGTCCAAAACTTCCCTGTTTGATTTGAATACCTCGCTGACTCTTCTAGATTTCTGAAATTGATTTTACTGGGTTTTCTTTCCATTTGGTATCCAGGGGTTGAATAGTTGGAGAAATAATTTTTGTGACTTCAAAAGGGTTTGCTATTTAAAGGCAAAGTGTACTGTAAAAGATGGTAGGAAAATTTTTTAAAGGAAGAAAACTTTACATATTGAGGAGAAGCTCTTAGTTCCTGAAAATATGAGCAGTTCTTCTAACTATAAGTTGAGTCTTTTCCTGGCTCTTCAGGCCAGAAACATTTTCTCTTTAGTCAAACCAACCAAGCAGGGGTGCCTGGATGGCTCAGTCAGTTAAACGTCCAACTCTTGATGTCTGCTTGCAGCTCAGGGTCATGGGAATGAGCCCTGTGTAGGGTTCTGCGCTCAATGGGCAGTCTTTTAGAGAGTCTCTCTTTCCCTCTTCCTCTGCCCCTCCAGCCTCCGCTTGCACTTGCACTTTCTAAAATAAATAAATAAGTCTTTTTTAAAAAAGCAAAAACAAGCAAAGAAATTGGTAGTGTTAAGGCTGATAGTTCAACATGGGACTGGAGATATTCAATGAATATTTTTTATGGTTGTTGGACTCTTTGGCTGCAGCAATATAAAAACACATTTATTAATGTTATGATTAGTTGTTGGGGGGTACCTGGGTGGCTCAGTCAGTTAAGGGTCTGCTATCAGCTCAGGTCATACTCCTGTGTCTTGGGATCAAGCCCTGCATCAGGCCCCCTGCTAAGCAAGGTGTCAGCTTCTCTCTCTCCTGCTCGCCCATTCATTCTCTCTCTCTCTCTCTCTCTCTCTCTGATGAGCACGCTCGCTCTCTCTCACTCAAATAAATAAAATCTTTTTTTTAAAGATTTTATTTATTTGACAGAGATCACAAATAGGCAGAGAGGCAGGCAGAGAAGAAGGGAAGCAGGTTCCCCGCTGAGCAGAGAGCCTGATGTGGGGCCAAATAAATAAAATCTTAAAAAAAATAAGAACATCTTGAGGATCAGAGTCAAATCATGTCTGTGCAGTTGTGATCAGTAAAGGTTTGGTTGAATTGAAAAGGAAAAAGGGTTCTTAGAGGGCCAAGATCAAAGAGTGGCACATTTATCTTTGTAACCCCACATCCTTAGGGAGGAATCCAGTCTGTATAGCCACGTTAGCTCTGTGACTGTTGTCTGAGCAATGGAATTGGATAGTCCGACAGTTGATTGAATTTGAACAGTCATGTTAGGTAACACTGGAAAGCTAGATTGGAGGATGCCAGTGGTAGGTGTGTTTCCTGGTTTGTTTCCAGTATCCTTTGTAATAATAGAGATCAATTAGAAACCTGTTAAGGTGAGAGGAAACGGCATAGAAATGGATAAATGTGGAATGTGTTAGGAAGCAAGAGTGCTGACAGGACTTGGTGATAGATTGGAACCCTAGGAAAAGAGGGTTTTTGGCTTGAGCAATTGGGTGGGGCATGGTGCTATTTAGTATTTTAGTCACGGTATATATATCTCAAATCAATATTAAGGAATGATAGAAATTGTGCTTTTTAATTCTGTGAGCTTATGGCAATAGAAAGAGAGATCTTGAGGGAAAGATGCTGGTTTCTTGGAAACTCAGGCTAGAAAATTGCTCTGGCATGTTAGAACACTAGACATTTTATTTTAAAAAATTGATGATTAGGTGCTAAACTATGGAAAGTCTTTCTTATAGTATTAGAACATATGATTTGTTCCCAGGGTCAAGCCTTGAAAGTAGGCATGAGCCTGTCAATGATTAACTCAGGTCTCCCTTAATAATATTGCTCAGAATTGGTTAGAAAAAAGGTCATACTTTTCACCAGAGTTGCCACTTGAAAATGAAATGGGAACTGAAAGCTAGAGTATATAAATATATCTTCTATCAGATATTTTCCCATTTCCTACATACTGAATTGAATTGACCATGCCTGACCATACCTGATCCAAGAATCAGTCATAGGAATGATAAAGTTTTGGATTAGGAGAACTCAAAGAATTGAATTCTGAATTTAGATCCTTTCATAGCCATGTGACCATGATCCCCGAGCTTCTCTTTCCTTATTTGTAAAATACTTGCTCCACATGCCTCACAGAGCTGTTATAAATCCCAAATAAGATCATGAATGTCAGAGTACTTTGGAGACTGAGGCAGTGACTGATGTTTGTGAGGAAATGGTTATATAGCTTAAAACATTTAACGCAGGATGACCTCAGAAGTCCTTTTAACCAAGACCAGGAGGATGGGGGAGGTAGTGCTTGGGTTGTACCTCTGTTGTCAATCTTGAGGCTGTGGTTTCATTAGGTTGTCATACCTAACTTTACGGACCTATTCTTAGTGGTCTTACAGTTCTTAACCGAAGTGTCTTGTGAAACAGACAGCCCCAGATACATTTCAATCCTATAAAGATGATAAAATGTAAGAAAGGAAGTTTGGTTTTGCTGTCTTATTTGGTAGTTGGAACTGTATTCCTGGTCTTTATGCCAAAATGAAAGGCAGCAAAATATGGTTAGTATTTTTGACTTTAAGTTTTCTCTCCTTTAGTTGACCTCTGGGCTATGGCATGGGATTTTGTTTGGTTAAGAAGTGAAAAGTATAAATATGCCAGAGGCTTGCTAGCAGTTGAAAGCAGCCGTTGTTGGTCAGTCAGAGAGTGGAAGAGGAAAAAAAAAAAAGTTGGAGATGACAAAAAGCAAAGGAAGAGAGAAGAAAAAACATACTTGAAAGAGGAGAAAAAGCATAAATCATTTCAAAAAGTCTCGACTTCTCTTTTTAAAAACCTGTCTTTGAGTTCAGGCACTAAAAATTGAGGGATTAAAGAAGGTGGGATTAGTCCTATGAGGGCAATGAATAAAATTACAGTAGGATGGAGGACAGGTCTTCAGAGGTTAGAAGATAGAATGGTGGAGAGGAAAGAGAAGGTCCTCTATGTAAACCTGGTTCCTTTATAAGGATTTACAGTCTCTGAAGATAGCCTGGATTACTGTGAGTATTATTTGTATGTAAAATGTGCTTTCTTGGGGGTGCTTGGGTGGCTCAGTCTGTTAGGCGTCTGACTGTTGATTTTTGGCTCAGGTCATGATCTCAGGGTCATGAGACTGCGCCCCTTGTGGGGCTCCATGCCTAGCACTTTCTCTCTTCCTTCTCCCTGTCTCTCTGCTCCTTTCTCCCCCAATCCCCCTTTTTAAAAAATGCTCCTCTGCCTCTCAAAATTAAATAAATAAAAATAATAAAATAAAATATATTTTCTTGCTGAGGTATACGAAGTCAGCCTCTTCCTCCCTCTGCTTAAGTAAGCCCAGTGCTATGTGATTCCAGGCAACGGGGAAGAGCATTTTATCAACAAGAACTAGTTTTTTCATTATTAAGAAGATATGGGTCTGAATTCATTGGCTTTATTTGGTTTGATTCAGACAGTATTATTGTCTGTTTAAAATATGTCTCTGATGTTGATTTTACAAAATCATTTCTAATTTACTTTTCCTTCTGAATTCATTGTTTTTGAAACATTTTTTTAAAAGGCAAACAAAAAGTGGAGAGATTGTGATAAACCTCTCTAGCTGAAGTCCCTCTTTATTTACTTTCTCAGTTCTTTTTCCCACCCTCACTCCCCCGAGACAGCCTTTACCCTGAATTTAGTGTGCATCCTTGCAGTGCAGTGTGTGAGCATGTTTTTGTGAGAGAGAATGTGTGTGAATATGTACATTTTGTAACAAGTCATTTGAGGGTTTTTTTTGCTTATTGTTTTTCAAGGTCTTTCCATCTGGATGCATATAAATCTAGGTCCCTCTTTTTAGCTGTTTAATGTTTATATCACTGTGAATATTTCAGTTTTTCCAAACCCTTTGATGGATCTTTAAATCGTTTCCGTTTATTTGCTGTTACAAGACAGAACTGCAGTGAACAACTCTGCATGTGGATCCCTAACGCTTTCCCTGTCCTCCTCTTCCTCCTCATTATTGTGACAGTTGTTCTTGCCGCTTCTTTTTTTCCCCTAAGTATCTTACCTGAATTCTGCCACTTGGCCCATCACTTTGGTATTTACATCTTCATTTGGGGGATGAGGGAGGGATGAGGAAACCCTTTCATAACTCGGAATGCCAACTTCTTTTATTAGGGTCAGAGGTTCTAAAATTTTCTTTTCCTATGGATTCTTTTTGGAATCTGATGAATTTGGTGACTTTTGCATTTCAGCGTTCTTTATTTTTATTGTCTCATATCCAGTAGCTGTTTTTCATAAATGTCAGTGACTCCTCACCTCTTCCTTTTCTCCCTTCTTTTCTTACTACTTTTTAACTCCTAGGATGCTTCCCACCCACTAAGTGTAGGACTATTCACTGACCTCAGTCCAGTTCAGGGAATTCTTGTGTTACCTTCTAAATTCAGCATGACTCAGACATAGCTGATAGTTATGAGTTTCTTGGAGCATTCTTAACCTAATTAAAGCATTAAAAATATAAACCTTCACCTTATATTAGAATGATTACTGATAAATTTTGTTCAGGGACCATATGTTTCAGTGGTCAGTAGTTTTCATTTGTAAATTTTTTGTCTGGACTCTTTAATCCACTCTATTTTCTTCATTATTGCAAGGTTCAGTATATTTTTAATTTTTATGTTCCATGTCTTTTCCTCTTTAAACGTGGATGCTATTCAGAGCTTTGAGCACTTGGAAAGCTGAAGTGTTACACATGAAAATTGTTACTCTTCTCTAATAATACACTCTGCTTGCTGCAAGTGTTTGAGAAGGACTTCCTTTCTTAACTAATTTGGGCCGCCACCTCCTGTACAAATATATATTCGTGATATTTTCACCTCATGGATATGTGAACTGACTTTAAGAATTTGATAAGAATTTATGTGTGAAGTGTTTTTTTAACAGTTGATAAGACCTTAATGTTGAAGTCCTAGTAATAAGTGTAACTATGGAATATCAGATACCTGTGTATTTTCTTGCAGATTTCTTCACGTCTTAGGATATAGTTCAGGTCACAAGTACTGTGGCTGGAAAGTAACCTTTGGATCTAAGTTTACTGCGGTTTTAACTTGAGCAGAGTGTTCCATCAGAAGTATAAGCTCTGTCTGTATGCTCGGACCATCATGTCACTTGATAGGCAGCTTTGTTAAGCGAATTATTGCCCGTATGCCACTGTCCTCACTAAGTTTGATTGAAGTTCTTTACCTGCTCTTTATCACATCAGTCCCTCAACTTACGTTGGAGAGAAATGTTCCTACTTTAAATCTTTCTTTAGAATAAGTAAGGAGTTTTGTTTTCCCTTTCTCTCTGGACACTGCTATAATAATTTTTTGTACCTAATTCAGAAATCATTTTTTTTTTCTCTGTAGTCACCTTCTTCTCTGTAGTCACATTTCATTGGGATACATAAGAGAAGCCTTCTGCTTCTGTGGGAGTAAAAATATAAAGGACTTTCTTCTTGAAATTATCTTTTGTTTACAGAAGTCTTTTTAAAGACACCTTTTTTTTCTTCTATTAAAATAAAACCTCATTTAAAAAAACAATTGTCCTGGGGCACCTGGATGGCCTAGTGGGTTAAGCCTCTGCCTTAGGCTCAGGTCATGATCTCAGGATGCTGGGATCAAGGCCTGCATGGGGCTCTCTGCTCAGCAGGGAGCCTGCTTCCCCCTCTCTCTCTGCCTCTCTCTCTGCCTGCTTCTCTGCCGAATAAAATCTTAAAAAAAGAAAAAAATGGTCTTGATGAAGTCCCAAAAGTTCATTTTTGCTTTTGTTTCCTTTGCATTTGGAGACATGTCGTGAAAAAAGTTGCTGTGGCTGATGTCAAAGAGATTACTGCCTGTGTTCTCCTCTAGGATTTTGATAGATTCTTCCCTCACATTGAGGTCTTTTATCCATTTTGAGTTTATCTTTGTGTGTGGTGTAAGAGAATGGTCAAGTTTCATTTCTCTATACATAGCTGTCCAATTTTCCCAGCACCATTTACTGAAGTGACTGTCTTTTCCACTGCTTATTTTTTCCTGCTTTGTCGAAGATTATTTGACTGTAAGAGTTGAGGGTCCATATCTGGGCTCTCTACTCTGTTCCACTGGTCTATGTGTCTGTTTCTGTGCCAGTACCATGCTGTCTTGGTGATCACATCTTTGTAGTAAAGCTTGAAATCAGGCAACATGATGCTTCCAGTTTTTTTCTTTTTCAACATTTCCTTAGCAATTCAGGGTCTCTTCTGGTTCCATACAAATTTTAGGATTGTTTGTTCCAGATCTTTAAAAAATGATGCTGTAGCATCATTGCTATAGCAAATGGAATCCATTCTCTAATTTCCCTTTCTATATTTTCATTATTAGCGTATAAACAAGCAACTGATTTCTGTACACTGATTTTGTATCCTGCCGCGTTTCTGAATTGCTGTAAGAGTTCTAGTAGTTTGGGGGTGGAGTCATTTGGGTTTTCCATATAAAGTGTCATGTCACCTGCAAAGAGAAAGAGAGTTTTTGACTTCTTTGCCAACTTGGATACCTTTTATTTCTTTTTGTTGCTGTTGCTAGGACTTCTAGTACTATATTGATCAACAGTGGTGGGAATAGACATCCTTGTTGTGTTCCTGACCTCAAAGGGAAGGCTGTCAGCTTTTCCCCATTGAGGATGATATTCGTTGTGGGTTTTTCATAGATTTTATGAAGTTGAGGAATGTTCTCTCTATTCCTGTACTTTGAATCATTTTAATCAGGAACGGATACTGTGTCTTGTCAAAAGCTTTTTCTGCATCAATTGAGAGAACCATGTAGTTCTTCTCTCTTCTCTTATTGATTTGTTCTGTCACATTGATTGATTTGTGAATGTTGAACCACTCTTGCATCCCATGGATAAATCCTACCTGGTCATGGTGGATAATCTTTTTAATGTACTGTTGGATCCTGTTAGCTAGGATCTTGTTGAGAATCTTGGCATCCATATTCATCAGGGATATTGGTCTGAAATTTTCCTTTAAAAAAAAAAAAAAAAGGAAAACTTAAAAAGCCTAAGTAAAGGAAGCAGTCAGTCTTCATGCTCCATCTTGTGAGAAAGCTCCCATAATGGGTAGACCAGTACACAGCTGCACCAGTGCGCTGGAAGAGAGTTCCCGCCTCCCAGGAGTTTCCCAGAATTGTTATCACTAGCATAGGGACTGCACACTTGGTAGTGGGAAGATGCAGCTTAGTTTGCATCAGCTCTTTATAGCCTTACCTTATCCATGACTTACTAATGCTAATAAACCTGAAACTTTTCGTAAAACAAACTTTGTTAATAACTTTGATATAGAGAGGAAATTTTTTTTTTAAGATTGTATTTATTTATTTGAGAGACAGAGATCACAAGTAGGCAGAGAGGCTAGCAGAGAGAGCAGGGAGCCCGATGCGGGGCTCGATCCCAGGACCTGGGATCATGACCTGGGCCAAAGGCAGAGGCTTTAACCCACTGAGCCACCCAGGTGCCCCACTTTTTTTTTTTTAAATGTATGGAATAACGTCTAATCTTTCAAGAATGGAAATCCAAAAGAAAAAGAGATTAACTCAGCCATTTATTGAATAAATGTTTATTTCTGGCTTCCCTTGTGCCCAACACAGTCTGGGGACAAGCAGACAGGCATCTGCCTTTCAGGCGTTCCAGACACAGTAGGGTAGATGATTTTATGTGCTAGAGAAAAAAATGAAATAATGAAAGAGGAATAGGATTGTGGCTTTGGGGGAGGGAGGGTGATATTTTTAAGGGTGTCAGGGAAGGCCTCACAGAGATGGTGACTATTACAGAAAGACCCAACAATGGTGAGGGAGTGTGCCAGGAGAATATCTAGGGGAAGAGTTACCCAGGTAGAGAAAAAGACAAGTACAAAGCCCTGAGGCAGGAATGGGTCTGTTCTGTATCAGAAACAACAGCAAAGATGGGCAGTTTGACTGGAACATAGCGAGCTCAGGAAAACGTAATTGGAGGTAAGGCCGGAGAGGTAATGAGGTCCTATTGTGCAGGCTTTTTTCAACCATTACAAGGATTTTGGCTTTTACTCCAAGTAAAGTCACTGGAGGTTCTATCAGAGGCTGCGATTAAACTAACAAAGGCAGTACCAAAAAATACTGTATCTTGGCTTTGCTTTCAGAAGCTTTTGATTATTTTTTATAATAATTTGGGTTTTAACTAATGGCTTCTGGTGAGTAGCCATACGTAGATTTAAACATTTGTGTCAATATTGTAGATTTCCCTGAAATACAGATCTTGAGTATTTCATTTAAATTTAAAGAGAGAAGGTATGATAGGAAAGTCTGTCTGTAGGTGTTCATTCCTGAGTGGCCCTGCTTTATTACTGATTTCTCCTTATGAATTGCCTGGGAACAAAAAAATAAACAAGGGTATATGCTTTAGATGTAGGAGGATAGATACATATATGTATATATGTGTATATACATATGTAGCTACTCTATTTCAATGTATGTCTTGAATGTTTTTATTATGAAATATAAACAGAAAAATACATAAAACATAACTATAGTTTAAAGATGAATTATAAAAAGGAAGTACTATATAACTACCAATTAGACCTAGAAATATATCATTCACAGCACCCAGAAGCTTGTTACATTGCGTATTTCTTCTAGATCATAACCCATACTCTTGTAGAGAATCTGACATTTATGATAATCATTTTCTGTATGATTTTACAACCTAGAATTCCTTACAAACCATTATAATTTAGTTTTGTCTGTTTTGGGGAATTTTCTATAAATAGAATAATACAATATGTGTTCTTCCGTGTTTTCTTTTAGGACCTAACAGTATGTTTGTAACTTTCAACCATGTTGTTATGAGGAACAGTGGTTTAATTTCACTGCCATCTAGCTTCCTACATGAATGTGCCATAATTTATGTATCCATTCTACTTGATGTTTTTGGCTGTTAAGAACAATGCTGCTATGAACATTCTTATTTATGTGTGCTGATGGATGTGTAGGAATTTCTCTGGCCTGTTTTTGTGAGTGGAATTGCTGGATCTTTAGTTTTATTAGAAAATAAACTGTTTTTCAAAAGTAGTCATATTAATTTGCCCTCTTACTTGCAGTGTGAGAGGTGTCCCTGTTCCACTCAATCCTCATCAGTATTGTCAGACTCTTTACATTTTGCCAATCCATTGGGCCTGAAAATGTTCACTGTAGCAAACTGAGAAACCACAGCCTTAACACTTGGGAAAAAAAAAAGAGAGAGAGAGAGAGACAGAGAGACAGTATTGGTTTCTGTTTTAAGATTCACCAACATTTGGCATTTGTATTTCTTAAGGTTGATTGGCATCTTCCACCTAGGAATTCTTACCGAGTCTTAAGAGGTATCTGTCTGTCTACCCTCCAGAGGGTCAGGAACTGTGTCTGTCTTCACCGTCGTCTTCTTCTTCTTCTTCAACACTGTGTCTTGCACAATTGGTGTTGAGTAAATATTTGTTAAATGAATTCACCCTGATTCTTGCTACTCTTAAATCTTCTGATCAAGACTGGCCTGTTTTAGCATCAGTAGTTGAGGACAGTTTTTGGTGAGGGCTCCTTCCATTATTGATAGTTACTAGACTGGTTTATGAAAATAAGAGAAGCTTATTTGTAGGTGTATAAGTAAAAGTTAGTGTTTAGATTTTCAAAAAGAGATTCTGTTTTTATGGAATCAGCCAGTGTATATATAGTACTTTGTTTTCCCACAAAAGGAAAGAGAGTGCTAGAATTTTCTGCTTATATTAGGCTTCCGGAAGCCTGGCAACCACTCTTATCCCTGTTTCTGTTTTGAGTAACTTTGTAGGTTATGGTAGATAATTAGGGTGGTGGTGATGTTTAGCCAAGACATCTCAGTCTTCACCAGGAACCTCTCTGTGGTAGCTGTTCGTTAAAAATCATAGAATACATTGCTTTGCTTAAGTGTATCTTGCTTTAGTGTAACTGACCCACAGAGCACTTTTTATAAAGGACATTTTATATAAAAACAAAATAATTCTTTCAACAGTCTGTGAGGTAACTGGCAGATGTGATGATGACCCCCTCTTGTACGTGTTGATACAAAGCAATCCATCAGTTTCATTTTTGCTGCATTCATAGGCCGGTTGATTAAAGGAATTAGCTTGGATTTTTTGGACTTTATCATATCTAAGTATAATCTTTTTGAGAGATGAGTAAAAAAATAGAATATCCAGAACTAGTGATAAAATATAAGAATGGTGATTTTGACTAGGAAATCCTAGCAAACGTATTACCTGCTTTTGTAAGGTTTTCCCTTTCGGAATAGCCAAAATGAGTAAAGACTTGTATGAGATTCAGAATCTGGGTAAGTCTGATTCATCGTCTCTATTTCCAACAGAGGTTTCCTGTTAGACCAGACAAATTAGAGTCTTCCTACTGATTTGACTTGGTGAGTTTTTACATAGTTTTATTTTAAACATAGTTTAAGATCATGAGGAAAAAAGCAGAATGAAATGCACAGAAATATTTACCATGATTTTAAAAAATGCACATCTTGAGTTTCATTTCAGTGCAAATGGTATGTAAAGTTGGAAGTCATGGAAGGTAAACATGTAAGGTTTGGGTTTTTTTTTTTAATAATGGGCATTACAAATGATGTTAAATATTTTTCATATGTGACTTCAAAAGAAGTTTATTCTAAATATTCGTTCCTGGAGTTAACCATAGCTATTCGTTCAGATCTCTGGTGACTGCAGTGTATAATATAAGGCTTTACACTAATGGTGGAAGGGAGAAAAGTTGGGATTTACATTTCCAATCAGTGGTTGCTAATGCATGATATAGAGACCTTAGAGTAAGGTGATTTTTCTCCCTAGAAAAAAGATTGTCAGAGAAATGAGGAATTACAGTTTATAAAAGGAAATAAAGTAAGTCATGGGCTTCATTTTACTCTGTTCAAGACATTTGATTCTGAGCAGATTGCGTTTGTGTATGAATGTAGAGCTCATCTCTTTATGGGTAACTTAAAAAAAATGTTTCTGCCATTCAAGCCAGCATCTTAAAAATTTTACTGTATCCTATGAGATTCATGCCTCAAATGTTTATGTATGTTTTTGTAGAGTTTTATCGGGTAAAATAGGTATTACTGCATTTTAGTTTTCTTTTTAAATCTGACACAAATTGTTGGGAGCCAGGAATTTCTGTTAAGACAGACATTCTGTCTAACTTTCCCCTGTTTTGTCTGCCTGTGTAGTTTTACTTTTTCCTTGTGTCATGAATTTTGGAGTGAACATTTAAAAACAGAACTTCCTGCCTGCCCTTTGTTCCATTTAGCTTAGTTAGAACCTTAACATTAACATCAAAATTGCCTTATTTTTAATAACTTTAGAAGAAGAGGGAATTTATTTTCTGCAGATGGTTTCAAAGTAAGGAGCATGGACATGGCTCATGTGAACAGTCATCAGATTTTTTCTGGTAAGACTACAGTTAAAGGAGATTAAAGCAGAAATACACTTCGATCTCTCTTTCGTAGTTGAAGGGAGGTCTAAGAGTCTCTTATTAAGAACAGAATCTCCAGAGAATACCAAATTCTGTAATGCTAGACAGTAGTAATTAATACTGAAGTGGATTGGTTGCCTTTGTAGTATACCAAATTTTCTGGAGTAAATGGGTCTTTTCAGCTTTGAAGTTAATGAACTTAGTCCACAGAGTTTACCCTAAGACCAGTTTAGATGATCTTCTTTGCTGTATATTCCTTGAGCTCTTTCTGTAGCCAAATTGTGTTAATAAATATTTTTAAATGGTTCGATTAAAGTATAGATGGCTGAGGAGAACAGCATTGTTGAATTTGGCTTCTAGAAAGGCCAGAGGACCTTGTGGGGTTATGCAACCTCTGCCTGTTTGTTTCATGAAATGAGTCTTCTGTTTTTGAATTCCTTGCAGATTGGACACACTTAAATTGTATTAGGGCCAAGCCTTTCATGTGTTTACTATTCGAGTTTTATAAGGTTCTTCGTAGTTTGTAGTTGAGGGAAGAGGGTGAAAAACTGTAACCTCCCAAATCTTGAAACAGCTTTGAGAATATAATTATATAATAAACATATCTTCTTAGCCATACGGTTTTTTCCCCTCTTCCTCCTCCTCCTCCTTCTTTTTTTAAATTCTGTTCTAGCTCTTGTTTTAGAATGAATTTTCTCAACCTAGAGGAGAAATCTTTGATAACACGTGGGATGTGTTAAAATCTTCATCTTTCCTAAGTTTGCTCTTTGTGGCCCTAGAGATTTTTGTCCAAGTCATCAGTGGAATCAACACATTATTATAATTTGTGAAAAGAGAGAAGTTGCTGATTATTTGGTTCTGCCTATTTAACTTCATTTCTAAAGGTGTTTTCTTTTGGAACGAGATCCACTTTGAAGTGAAATAGCCCCCTTTATAATCAGATTTGTTTACTGATTTGGATTCCTGTCTTTCCATTACAGACATCTCCCAGATGATGGGTTTTGAAAGTGATGTGTGGAGAAGCTTAATCTAATGAGCTCTTTTTTTTTTTTTTTTTTTAAGCAGATGGAGGAGTTTTTTTTGTTTTGTTTTGTTTTGTTTTCTAGCAGGGTTTCAGTAATTAACAACAGCAACACATCACCTGATTGTATTAGCCCAGAGTTTGTGAAACCTATGCTTGTTGTAGCCATGATAGGTTGTGCTGGATCTCCCTCATCCAGGTGGAGACAAGATGTGGATATATAGATGCATTTAACTCAGTCATTTTTACCTAAATTAAAAAGCAAAACAATTCAAAAAGTCTTGAAAAGATGCTATCCTACAGGACTATTTGAGTGGCACCTGCCCATTTTCAGGACAGACTTTTGCTTTTGGAACAGAGAGAGCATGCTTTGCATTCTCCCTGGATATATTTTTGGGGTAGTGAACTATGCTAATATGTCTGTGTAACAACTTTTATAGAATTGATAGTTTATAGGGAGAGGGAGATTATTCCCCAGCCTTTAACTTAAATTGGTGATAATTTTTTTTGGCTTTTTCATTTTTCTGGTAACTGGAAGAGTTTCATCCAAAGTGAGAATTATTCCATATTTTAACCTTTGAGCTGGCTGCAAAGGTCTCCTTGGGGACAAGGACACTTTGCAGTTATTTATAACCCATGGAGAAGGGCAATAAGGCTGGAAACAGCCGGCACACACTAAGGTTTGGGAGCCAGTGTTGTTTTGGTTATCCTACTGCTTTCCATGACTTGAGATTCTTTCCTGTACCTTCTTGTTCATCTTCATCTTGGCTTTGAATGAGCCTTACTAGCCAGGCTGTTTCTGTAAATCTCCATCTTATAACACTTAGATTGAGGAGAAGAAGGTCAAGTAGCCTTTTTATGTAATGAAAGTATATCTAATCCTGACGATCATTTCAGTGTCTATGCTTGTCTAAGATAGTTGTCAGCTGGGGAATCTTAAAGGTACTGACCTGCATACATACTAGTATACCTGTTTCTGAGTTTTCCTTAAATAACAATAGTTGCAAGAATAATTCAACTCTTACCTAGATAAATATTTGGCTATGGCAGAAATATGTTCTACATATTAGCCTGGTATAGAAAAAACTTAGTTATGTGTGTAGGCATGTTTCAGGGGTATGTCTCTCTCTCTGTATGTATACATGGACATGTTTACATGTGTATATATTTAATGTTAAATATGTTTTCTCTACATGTCAATTTTAAGGGAATCAAACCATGTCAGATACGAAAATTTAAGGTCAAATCTAAGTAAAGATGCAAAGGATCTGCCTCAGTTTTATCAATACATTGGAATTTTATTATATAAGCTTCAACTTGAAAGAACTCGGAAGGTCTAGCCTGAATTCCTGACAGCTATTGTAGTGGTACTTTTTATGATCAGGATTGCCCTATTCTGGAAAATGTGCTTTCTTCGCTGTTGTCTTATGCATTTAGAACTCCCCATTTAGCTGTATAGGCTTATCTTACCTCCCAAGTTTTCTTGGAATTTTTTTTTAATCGAAGAA
The DNA here is from genome assembly GCF_030435805.1 of Mustela lutreola. Classification (NCBI taxonomy): domain Eukaryota; kingdom Metazoa; phylum Chordata; class Mammalia; order Carnivora; family Mustelidae; genus Mustela; species Mustela lutreola. The sequence continues at coordinate 24,980,784 of NC_081304.1, read as the reverse complement.
GAGTATCGTTTTGGAACATACTGAATTTATTTAAAATTGGAGTGAGATGAACTGATACTTTTCTTTTTGAAAACGTTCTATTGTTTTAAAAGTGTGCCTGGATTCCTATAGCTGATATTCACTCAGCAACTCCCTAACTTAAACCTTCTAACAGGAGTTCATTAAGGAAAAATATGAACCCCAAAGACAGTAGTCTAGTTATTCAACAATAATTTCATTGAACAAATATTTACTGAGTACCTGTTATAATACCATGTTAGGTATGGGGGATGCTGTTCTCTGATTGCGCTTAATTTCTGGAGGGGGGAAGACATTAGACAGGTAAGAAACTTGAAACAAGATCATTTCAGGTAGTGATAATGAAGAAAATAAAATAGGATAATGTAATGAGAGGGGCAGCCTGGAAGTGGGGAGTCAGGGAAGGCCTCTCTCAAGATACTATACTTGATAGAACACTTAAGTGACAAGGAGCCAGCTATGAAAAGATCTGAAGGCAGAAAGAGCTTTCCAGGCTCAGGAAAGAGCCTGGTGTGCTCTCTAAGTAGAATTAAAGGCCTGAGTGACTAAAGCATAGGGACTGTGAAGGGTAAGTGTTAGATGAGGTCAGGGACATAGACTGAGGTTTTGGCAGTCATGACAGAGGTAGATTTTACTCAAATAGCAGTGGAAACCAATGGAGAATTCCTATCTTGTCTTCCATAAGGCTCTGGTTTATAAGCCATCACATCAGTTAGAAAAATTAATTGTAAAGCCTGCTAATGGCTTTAAAATTTTTTAAAAATTTTATTTGAAAAGATTTATATATTCACATAGTACAAAAGGGAAATACAGTGCAAAGTTCCTTTCTACTCAAGTACCCTGGTTTCCTTCCTTGGAAGTAACCAGTGTCCCTGGGGTCTTATATAACTTTACAGAGAATATTATGTATATGTTAAAATAAATAATATTTTTTCCTCTTTATATAGAATCTCCCAATTTTTAACAGATTTTTATTATATTGTCTATTTGTATCATAATTCATTTACTCAAACCCTTGTTGGACTTTCAGGTTTTTTCCATTCTTTTGTGATTACAAATAATACCACGGTGAAAAAACCTTTTATATTTGTCATATTAAATATATCAGTAAGGTAAATTTCTAGAAGTGAAATTGCTAGATCAAAGGGTATGTGCATTTCTTATTCATTCTGATATACATTTCCCTTCATGCAGAATCTAACAATTTATACTCTAATCAGAAATGTTCTCCTTACTCTGAGCAAGTGTTATCAAACATTTTGATCTTTGCCAATTCACTGGGTGAATCAGTGTGTGGTTTAATTTGCATTTATCTTATTATGAATGAGAGTTGAACATGTTTTTGTATATTTCAGAGCCACTGGTATTTACATTTCTGCAAATCATGGGCTGTTCTTTGCCCATTTTTCCATTAGGCTGTTGACTTTTTCTTCTTGATCTTTAGATTCCCTTAATACGAAATCCTTTTATTAAAGAATTAAAAAAACAGAAACAAATAGTGTTGTATGTCAGTTATATCTCAATAAAGACAAAAGCAGTCATCTTTAAGTTGTAAATTCTATAAAGCATGAATCTGATAAGGGATATAAGAGAAACCCCAGTCTTTCCTTTGTTTATTAAGGTCTCTCTTGATTGCCCTTAGTTTCGTTTTAAAAGAAGTGTCTGTTTTTTAAAAAGAAACAAAAAAGGTACATTTAGTATTTTGTTAGACTAGATTGAATTGCAGTAACTTTACCTATGACAGATTTTCAAAAGTCATTCAAACCTTGCAACAGAGGAAGTCAGTATGACCTGTAATAATCTATCCTTAGGGTAATGAGAAGTTCCTATGTTACAGGCTGTATATTATTGAGGACACTAAGAGGAGAAATACAAACATTACTTTGAGGTCACATTATTTTCTCAAAAATGAATATATACAACTCTTCCCATAGTTTTGTGATTTATTTATTTTTATTTATTTATTTATTTTTGGTCAACAGTCATTTTGACATCTTCTGTTTGGGTAAATGCAACATCTCTCAGGTTTAAGATAGTATGACATTGGGATTTGTCTTTACTTGGAAACTGTACAAGGCTTTAAACCAAAAGAAAAAAAAAATAATAGGCTTTTAAAAAGTCCCTAATAAACCATTCTTTTAAGAAGCTCTGTTCCCAGCCATCTAGCTTGTGCATGTTTGTGCACTATGTTGAACCACATGAAATTGCCAGTTTGACTAGTTTTGGCTGACAAAACAATTTCATGGTTCAGTCTCATATTATCTCCTTCCTGTAATTATTATTATTATTTTTTAATTCCTGTACTTTTAAGACCAATGGACCTGTATAGCTAACTTACAGATACCATGTATGTGATATGCCTGTGTTTGTTGCTGATATTCTTTTTTTTTTTTTTCCCCTTCGCTGGTTGACTGGATTAGATTGAAGATGGAGGAATGCTTATGGGGAATAAAAGAAAGATAAAAAAGAACTGTAGAAGCTGTCTTTGTAACACTTTTCAGAGAGTGTTCTAGCCTAGCTGTGCATATATTGTAGGTTAAACTATTGGGACGTTTCTCTCCATTGTAAAGGGAATTCATCTTCTGTCCTCAAAGAATCCTGATTACATAAGAGTTTAGTTCAAATTACTGATTCATGTTTTCAAAATGAAAGAAATTTTATCCGTTCTCTTTCCCCTTGTAGAATGAAGATACAGTTGGTACTGGATGAGAACCTTAGTTTTACCAAGGCTGGTACTTGAGAGTGCCAGGCTAGGAGTTTTTGGCTTTCTGTGTAACTCATCCAAAAGAACAAATTAATGATTCTCATTACATTGCAAATCTAATATACTCAGCACTGTTCCAAGGGCTCTTTTAGAGATATGTGAGAGAAACAAGCAGAAAAGTTAATGAACTAGAATGCAACTGGGTAAGTGTTTCAGTCATCAAAGTATTTTTGCTGAATGCCTTGTTTAGGCAGGCTGTGCTAGGTGATAAGGGGACACAAAGAAGAGTTACAAGTTCCTTTTAAAGAGCTTCAAGTCTACTGAAGGCAACAGAAGTGTTGATAGGTATAAAAGAAGGCAGAAAAGAAGTACACTGTATAGGCTTGATTGAAAGTATCATGCATATGCATCATGATAGCATTAAAATATTTTCTTTTTTATTTTTGTCTACTCTCCAGAGTTTAATGTTCTAGTTAGAAATCATACTATATTGTTTGACTGGAGTCTCTTGGCAAAAATAATTAGCAACTTTATGAACTAGTACCTGCTATTGGTTGCCAACTTGATACTACCTTCATTGTAATTTGACCAGTTTTACCGTTGACAGATATTTTGAAGTATATTTTTTTGTTGTGGCTCAGAAGAGGTGTTGCTGCATGGGTCAGGATTTAGTAAACAGGAAAATAAATAATTGATATATAACAGACATGTTCAGCCTCGGAGTTTTGTCTGCATACTGGGAAGTTTGCTAAGCTTTGGAAAAGAAATTTCTCACTAGGCAACTTGGTCTTGTCCTAACTTGTTTAAAAGCCAGGGATACTATATTTTGGTTCTAGTTGCCTCCTAGAAAGGGTCTCAAACCATGATCCTCAAATATACCTCCCCTTTTCTGAAATTGTTTTCCTGCTGGGCACCTGAACAGTTGGCATGAAGAGCTAGAGAGTTCATGTAACACTAGGCTACTTTGCTGATGAACACTTTGCCCATGGTGCCAGCTATGAGTGAAATTAATTAGACTTGTGCTATCCTAGTCAATTTCCCTCTCAGCAGGTTGTGTGGTTAGAGCTCCTCAGAGTCTAAGGCGCATCTTCCAGGGCTACTAGCTGCTGGGTTAGAAATTCTTTAAAATTGGAATAAAAGTGATATTATTAAAAAAGAAAAGAAAAACCAAAAAGACTTGGCTACAAAATAAATGAGAAGCAAAAAAGATAGAAAAAATTGATCTAGGCCAAAGTAGTATTTTTTTTTTCTGGTTTTAATAATGGACCATGGTTCAGTAACAACAATTAAGCCATTAAAATAAACTTTTTTAAACTTGTCCTTTTTTAGGCTTAGAGAATCCTTAAATTAATTGTTAGATAAATTTGAAGTATTTTTTTAAAACTTCAAAATAAACTTAAGTTAGCATTTTAAGATCCCTCAGTGTAGAGCTGTACCACACACCTCTGGAGCCAAATTTTATGCTCTTAACTAATGTGTAAAATTCACATCTTCATTGTCAATCTGCCCAAAAGATAGTTTTAAGTGGGAATTTTGAAATTTCATTCTGGCTCCTACTGGCAGTAATGGTAAGTGGGATTTGTAAAACTGCCTAAGGTGCATTTACTCATTACTAGACAAACAGTTCTTGAGAATGTGTTTTCCATCAAATGGAAGCATACCTTCATCACAGGTGATCAAGCGTAGCGTTTCGTTTCTTGAGTATGTCATGGAATCATGAATTGCACAAACCAGGGAGCCCCAAATGCCACTCTGTTGCTTAGTTTGCTAGCTTAAGTGAAATAGCATGTCATGTATATAAAACTGTTAACTCCCATCTGTGATTACATGGGATGCTTTAGTTGTAAATGTCTGTAGGATAGTGTTTAAAACCAGTGGGGACTCCGGTAATACCAATGGTATTACGCTGTAGGGATACAGCTGTATCCTGTTAATCCCCTTTCATGCCTATTACTTAAGTGGCCAGCAAGTATGTGTAAGTTGAGTGATTTTTGTTGTTGTTCATTTATACCTCTTTCTACAAAGGATTTGAGGCAGTTTCCAGAAGTATGTAACATATAAAAGAGTAAACAGTTGAGTGAATAATACTTTGATATATATATATATATATATATATATATATATATATATATATATATATATATATATCTCAAAGTGAATAACTGAGCACCTGGATGGCTCAGTTGGTTAAGCATCCAACTTTTTTTTTTTTTTTAAGATTTTATTTATTTATTCGACAGGCAGAGATCACAAGTAGGCAGAGAGGCAGGCAGAGAAAGAGGGGGAAACAGGCGGCAGAGAAAGAGGGGGAAACAGGCTTCCCTCTCAGCAGAGAGCCCGATGTGGGGCTCGATCCCAGGACCCTGAGATCATGACCTGAGCCGAAGGCAGAGGCTTAACCCGCTGAGTCACCCAGGCGCCCCAAGCATCCAACTCTTGATTTTGACTCAGGTCATGATCTAGGGTTGTGGGATCAAGCCCTGCATCCGGCTGCACCCTTAGCAGGGAGTCTGCTTATCCCTCTCCTGGTCCTCCCACTGCTCGTTCTCTCTAAAATAAATGAATAAATAAAAGTAGAAAAAAGAAAATAATAAAGCTATTGTAGAATGAACATGTGATCCTAGAGTTTCAAGAAATGGCTTACATATATGTCTCATGGCTTCCTAGTAGCCAGGCAAAGGACCACATGATCTGTTTTATCCATATTGTCTATGCACAGCTGAAAACAAACCAGGTGTTCAGGAAAGAAATTTCTCCCTTGGATATTATAAACCAGTGTTTGATGTAATGGAATACGTCCTTGCACTATTCTTACAATACAATATATATTTTTTAAATAAAGCAGAACAGTAGGAAAAATGGTATATACTCAAGAGGCTATCATCCTAAACTAACAGACATATAGGTATTTCCATATTTGCTTCAGATCATCCTCATTTTCTTTGAAAAAGAAACAGGAGAGAGCAACTTGAGATGTCTTATATCCTTATCCTGGCCTCATTCTTCTCCCCGGCTCTCCCATTGTGGATCTGATGCATAGCTTGTCAGTGTGTTTTGTTACTTCTATTGAATGCATATATTATATCTGTAAATAATATATAAACCTTAAATTTGCGTAAGTAATGTACTGCACATGACATTACAAAATTTCCTTTTTTTTCATTAGCATTGTGTTTGATCTCATCTCCATGGTGCTGCTGATCTAGTTCATTAATTTTAAATCCTGAAATATAGTTTTCCATTATAATGGAAATAACCCAATTTAGTTTTCTGTTTCCCTCCTAATGGATTTTTGGTTTGTTTCTAGTTTTTCATTGTTACAAGGGGTGCCACACTGAGCAGCCTTCTCAGTGTCGTCTTTTGCCCACGTGCAGGGTTTTTCTAGGGCAGTGGTTCTTAAAATGTGGTGCCAGGGCCTGAACATCAAGATCACTTGGGAACTTGTTAGAAGTGCAAATCTGTGGGCCTAGCTCAAATCTCTGAATCAGAAATTTGGGGGATGGTGGCCAGCAGGTGATTCAGATGCACACTGATGTTTGAGAAACCCCTACACTAGTGCATGTACAGTAAAAGCAGAGTTACCAAGTTTTGGGGTGTGTGTGGACACACTGCGTACAGAAAGTTCCTGCCCAAAATACACATCCTAGTTTACAGTCTCGCCATCAGTGTAGGAGAGTCCCCATGGCCCCACACATGGTGTGGTTGATTTTTTTTCTTGCTGGTCTGAGAGGTATAAGACTTTAAGAGCTATTTTATTTCCTTTTGTGTGAACAGTATTTTTACAGGGTAGTTGTCCTTTTTCTTATGAATTTTGTAGAAAACTTACATATCAATTCATAAATTATCCCTTCGTCATGCATTGCAAACTCTTTTTTTTCCCAGATTATTTTTTGGCTTTATTTATGGTACTTAAAAATTATAACCAGATTTACCAATGTTTTGAATGGCTTTGTGTTTAGAAAGGCCTTGGAGCGGGGACGCCTGGGTGGCTCAGTTGGTTGGACGACTGCCTTCGCCTCAGGTCATGATCCTGTAGTCCCAGGATCGAGTCCCGCATCGGATTCCCAGCTCCATGGGGAGTCTGCTTCTCTCTCTGACCTTCTCCTCGTTCATGCTCTCTCTCACTGTCTCTCTCTCAAGTAAATAAATAAAATCTTTAAAAAAAAAAAAAAAAAAAGAAAGGCCTTGGAGGGGAGAAGTTGGACTTGGATTTGATATACTGCTGGGACACCCTCTTGAGATGTACAGCAGTTATTTAAAGGTGGCCTGAGGCTTATGAGACAGGTCACAGAGAGATTTGGGAGTCATTTGTATAAAAGCAAAACTCTGACACTGGGGGTGGATAAAATGAGAGAATGTAGATCGAGAAAATGATGGAAAATTAAACCATGGAAGCAACACTGGAGAAAGAGACTCCAATAAGAGAGACAGAGGAATGATCAGAAAACAGAGCAAGGAGAGGAATCTGGAAAAGTGGGTAGTGATAGAGTATGTAAGCAAGGAGATCTCTAATGCTGCAGAGAAAGGAACACATCTAAGAAGGGGGGGAATGCTGCCCTTCAGGAGAGCAGCCAGCACTGAGTTGAAGAATAGAAGACTTCTCTTAAGAAGTTTGCACTGCAGTGTAGGAGATGAGACAGTAGTTAGGGAGGTAACAAGGTCATTTCCTTTTAGGAGTGGACTGTTTGTACCCCCAGAGAAAGGAGCCAGTGGCAGAGTTGTATGTGGTGTTCACTGTGCTGTCTCCTCTTTGGCAGCTTTTTCATGGATGTGCTTTATCTGCCCTTTGAGAAGATTCATTTGGTAAGATAATATTAGGAATTGGGGGGCTCCTGGAGGTCTCAGTTGTTAAGCATCTGCCTTTGGCTTGGGTTGTGATCCTTAGGGTCCTGGGATCGAGCCCTGCATCAGGCTTCCTGCTCAGAGGGAAGGTTGCTTCTCCCTATCTCACTCCCCCTGCTTGTGTTCCCTCTCTCACTGTCTTTCTCTCTCTGTCAAATAAATAAATAAAATCTTGGGGGAAAAAAAAAAAGGAATTGAGCAGAGGATGGAAACAGGGTGATAGAATTGTGAGCAGGAGGCTGCTTCCGATTAGGTGGTCTTCTCAAGGTTAACACTGAACGCTAGAGCCATTTGAGTGATATGGTAGAGCATTCCAGGGCAGGAGACACAGTTTCCAATCTGCAAGGTCAAACGGAAATAGGATAGTATACCATTAATCTAATAAAATCCTCATGCTTCTTGGGTCAACCAGGGTGAAGAGAGAACAGAAATCTTTGTCCCCTGACTTTGGAGATCTTGTTTAACCTTCAAACTGGCGATGTCAAGGGTTCCAAGTCCTCCACCTCCGGCAGAAATGTCGAGTGGCCCTGTAGCTGAGAGCTGGTGCTACACACAGGTAAGTTCATATTATCACCCTGTAAATCATGTATCTTGGGAGGGTTTGGGTGAATGAAGGGAAGAAGATTTCTTTTCTTCATTAAGTTTCCTGCTTTCTCTAGGACATTACTGTCAAAGAGCGGATAGATAAAGTACTTGTCAGCTTTCCATTCCTTGGTTTTCCACATGGCATCTGAATGTACTAGGCCAGTGGTTTTTCACTGGAGGTTGAAAGCAGGGGGAAATTACTGAAACTAGATCCACTCACAGCCACCTTGATGGAAATATGTTCCTCTTTGGGCAACTCACAGAAAACCAGGTTTGAGGTTTGCAGTATCATCAGCAATTGTCAAACACTGCTCTGAGCAGAGGCTTGTTTTAGGTACAGCTTTATTATCTGCTTGCCCACCCCTGTCCATGCTTTTCTCACTTTCCACCCAGTGTTTCTCAGAAGTGGAGAAATGTTATGAAAGCAGTTGGTCACTGTGAGATTTCTTAAAATGTGGGTGAGGGACAGAAAAAGCTGAGCCACCGTGCCGGCCAGACAGAGCTATCTTCCTATGGGACTCATGCAGATGGAGGGAGGAAGGGAAATGATTATTTGATCTGCAGCCTGTTTTCCAGGTTGCTCACTTCCTATTTAATTTCTTGGTTTTCTGTCAACAGATCAAGGTAGTGAAATTCTCCTACATGTGGACCATCAATAACTTTAGCTTTTGCCGGGAGGAAATGGGTGAAGTCATTAAAAGTTCAACCTTTTCATCAGGAGCCAATGATAAACTGAAATGGTGAGGAAGACTATCTCTAGCTGTTAAAGTTTTTCTAAAAGTTACCTGTTTTGACTAGAACGTAGGATCCACGAAGGCAGAGACATTGTTATGTTCTTCACGTATTCTCTAGTGCCTAGAACAGTGCCTGGAACATGAGAGGTGTTCATTGTAAAAATGTATTTTTAAAGACTTATTTATTTAAAAGAGAACATGAACGGAGGGAGAGGGAGAATCCTCAGGCAGATGCCTCCCTGAGCACAGAGCCTGACCCGGGTCTCGATCCCTGGACCCTGAGATCATGACCTGAGCCGAAATCAAGAGTCGGCCACTTAACCAACTGAGCCACCCAGGTGCCCTCACTGTATATTTGTTGAATTAATTCAGTGAGTAATATCAGGGATCAGCAAACTCAGATGGCTGTAGGGTAATATAAATGAGTAAAGAGGGCCAGTAAATGATGTTCATACATGGTGTGAGTGTTGAGTGACCTTCTAAAAGGGGTGGTGGCTGCTCAGCTCCAGCTCTCTGTGGCTGGGTGTGGATAAAGGCTGACCATTGTCATATTTGCTGACTTTTTAAGAAAAGCAAGAAACTTAGATTTTAGCATGAAAATTTCAACTTTAAAGGCCTGCTTTTAAAACAATGAAGGAGATTTATTTGCTTATGTAACCAGAATGCCCAGGGTGTAGGGTGGTTTTGAAGGTAGTTTGATCCAGCAGCCCAGTGGTGAGGTTAAGGACCCCATCTCTCTGTTCTCCACACTGTTGGACATCTCAAGTCAGTTTCCCTTGTGGTTAAAGGATGACTGGCAATAGCAATGGGTATGACCCACTACCATCTAACAGAACTCTTTGAACTTTCACTGAATTAACTCTGTGGCCAAGAATATGTCCTACATGTACTGACTGGCCTAGGTTTGGGTTCCCTCCATTAATCTCTAGAGCAAGGGGAATATGATCTGAGAGTCAGGGTCGGTCCCATCCAAACCATGCATCCCCTTGAAGAGGCGCTGGCAGTTAAGGATACAACCATAGGTTTGCTGCCAGGACCAGAACACATGTGTGCCAGCCACCCAGTTTTGATCTCTGTTAACCTACTGAAGAGTTAAACCACTCTCTTTAGTATTTGTTGGCTGTGTGCATTAAGCAGTATATTACGAGGTTCCGAGAGAATGCTTTATTTTTAGGCACTGTATGTATGTATTTAAGAGAGAGGAGAGCATGAGCAAGCATGGGGTAGGGGCAGAAGGAGTGGGAGAGAGAGAATCATAAGCAGGCTCCATGCCCAGCACAGAGTCCAGTGTGGGGCTCTGTCTCATGACCCTGAGATCATGACCTGAGCTGAAATCAAGAGTCAGACTCTTAGACTGACTGAGCCACCCAGGCACCCTACTTGGGCATTGTATTTAAATTCACATCTTGAGCACAGTGTATACGGCATATGCACTGCCTAGAGGGGCACTGGGTTGGGCCACCTGTTTGAGATAGGTGCTGTAACACTGGCAAGGCGTAAGGATACATATGGCCTGTGTATTATATGTGGTAGAAGTAGCGTGAACCACATGCAGTTCAACTAATGACATTTGCAACTTAACTCAATTGAACCTATTAAATCTGTCTGAAATTTGTCTTGATTCATTGGCAACAGATTGTCATCTCTGACTCCATTTGGAAGCCTAGCTTGGAACTCTACCCTGTGTAATGGGAGTTTACTTTTGTCTGTGCTTCCTCCATACTGCCTTCTTTATTTCAATCTTAGGATATTATTGCCAGATTGATAAAATATCTCTAAAAGATGATTTACTATTCACATATTTCTCTGGAATTTTTTTTCTCTCTCAAAGTGATAATAGAGAGCTCAATGACACCTTTTTTAGGGCAGGGGGAGGGGAGGCAGAGGGAGAGGGAGAATCTTCAGCAAGCTCCACAACAAGTGCCTGATGCAAGGCTCGATCTCACAACCCTGAGATCATGATCTGAGCTGAAATCAAGAGTCGGGCACTTAAACAACTGAGCCACCCATGTGCCCCCAACATTTTGTTTTGCATAGTTTCATTATAGTCCTGACAGAAGAAGGGGGGCTGCCTTTCCTGAGATTGAGGATTAGAACACAGTGGAAGTAGGCTCAATTTTAAAATATTTTAAGGAGAGAAAAGGTGATTTACGAGATTATGAGGAAGGAAGCAGAGATGTAAAGGATGTGTTGTCAGGTTCTAGAATGCCTCTTTACTTTTGTTGTTTACTCTTTAAAAGGTGACTCCAGTTGCTCTCAAAAAATGGTTCCTGAGGAGTCATTCTGCTGAATCTGAATCTCCTGCTGTGGGGCCCGGACTGGTTTTCTTAACATCTTCCTTTCTTGAGAAATAGATGTTCTGTTTTTCCTGTCACTTCAGAAGGCCTATAAACGTGGATGCTTCCAACATCTTTTTTTTAATTTTCCCTCTTTCGGGCAGGTGTTTGCGAGTAAACCCAAAAGGGCTAGATGAAGAAAGCAAAGATTATCTGTCACTTTACCTGTTACTGGTCAGCTGTCCAAAGAGTGAAGTTCGGGCAAAATTCAAATTCTCCATCCTGAATGCCAAGGGAGAGGAAACCAAAGCTATGGGTAAATGTTCTTGTCTTCATTCGACTCTTTAGTTGCACATCAGACAACTTTATGCACAGACAAGTGATGGATTTGATCTGGTGTGGTTTTTTGTTTGTTTGTTTTTTGTTTTGCGTAAATCTAAATATGACTTTTATTTTTTTTCCCACTCCAGAGAGTCAACGGGCATATAGGTTTGTGCAAGGCAAAGACTGGGGATTCAAAAAATTCATCCGTAGAGATTTTCTCTTGGATGAGGCTAACGGGCTTCTCCCTGATGACAAGCTTACCCTCTTCTGTGAGGTGAGTCCTTTACCCCATGCTGAGAGTCACAGTTCCCAGACCTGATCGGTATCCGTAGGCTTCATTATGTTGTATTAGGGATGGAGAGGGAGAAAACTCCCCGAGTGGAGTGGTGCTCCACGAATGTGGTTTTTGTGACTGAAACTGCGTCACGATTTCAGGCTTGTTGCACACGTCACCTTTCTGCTTGTTGTTACTGTGCTTAAAAGCAAAGATTGTGCACTATCTAGGTATAAGCGATTCTGGACTTGCTTGGGTCAGGATTCTGGCTTTCTCATCAGGGGTGTTTTCAGGTAGCCTGTGGACAGACTGGCACTGAAAGCTGAGGAGAATGCCGGCAGCTCGGTGTGTGGGTTTGTCCCTTAAACTTTCTGACTTCTGAAGTGTGAGGTCCACTTGGGTCTAACCTCAGATCACTTTCCTGTTGTGCTCCACTAGATGACTCGTCTCAGGACTGGGATATATCCGGTTTGTCTTGCTGGAGTAGTTGTGAAATGATGGCAAGAACCGTTTTTTCTGGAGTGAAGGGTAGATAAAGCTCTCTAACTTGTGGTTAGCTAGCAGGGTTATCTGTCATCAGCCAGGAGAGTTTCTCTCACTCCAGTGACCTAAGAGTCTGTCTGGGTTTACAGGAGAAGCCTTGAAGTATTCCCAAAGTCAGAGTGAGTTGGAAAGTGGTTTCTTTAATGGGCTTACATGTACTCATCAGTCACTTCATGCTGTTATCAGTATATTTACAAATACTCATAAGCTTACGGCATAATAAATGAATAAAACCTCCAGTCTGATGGGATCTTTGTGTTCCCTGTACTTTGTGTGGTCGAGAACCACTTCCTGAGCCACACCACTTGCAAGTGACCACTGTGTGTTCATGGGGAGGGTGCGAGCAAGTTCCCTAACTACCGGTGTGTTCTGCCAAAATAATGGGCTCAAGCTGTGAGTTAATGACACTTCCAAAGGCTTATGCCACCTGTGCAGCAGAGAACAGTGTCCCTTAGGGATCTTGCCCTTTCTCGGAAAAGGCCTGGCCAGCAGAAGTTGACTTCTCTCCCCAGTCACTGCTCATTGAGTATTTCTGCAGAATAGTTGCTGGGGGTTAGACAAATCTGGATGCAGAGTTTATTAAAATACTACACTGAATATATAAAACAGTTGCATAATAGCTACATCTTCTTTTTTGTTGTGAAGTAAAAGAAGGAAATACTAGACTGATGGCATCTCTATAAATACATTAAAGTGTTGCAGTTGTTTTTGTCTGTGAACTTGAGTTTGGAATTCCATATAAGTCCTACTAGATCAAACCCAGCTGCCCAAGTGAAGAAATGAGAACAATTAGGTGGTTTCATGTGAGGTTCGATGGAAACTTCAGACCATCAATTTAATCTTCACCTACTTTAGAGACTGGTATTTCAAAAAGATTTAGAAAAAGTGGAAAATTCTGATTTCTGCTGGAAATGGAAGCCAGTCTTTGAACTCTTCTCAAGAAAGAGAACTCTCCTTTAAATATTGCCTCTGGTGTTTTAGGCAAAGTGTTCCCCTGTATTGCCACATTTTCCAGTCCACAGTGGGTCCAGCCTTTTCTCCCATGATCCCTCTTCCACCCCGTCCCCGCAGATCCATTCCAGCTGCTCCAGCCCCTGCACTGACATTCTTGATTTGGAAACTGATTGGCCTGCCCTCACTTGGCAGTCTCTCATCCTGTGGTTAAATCCAAGGCTCCACTTCCCCATACGAAATTCTCTCCCTTCGCTTCCCCATATGAAATTCTCTGAGGAGAAATCCTGTGGTTAAGTTTAGATTTGTCTTACTGACTTAGAAGGGAAGTGAGATGACACTTTGGAAATGAGGAGATGTTGAACAGGGAAGCGTCTGCTGAGTTCTGCTGATGCCATCGGTTTCTTACCATCGAACCAGGTGTGCCATCTGTTCCTCTCACACTTCTCTGTTGGCCACAGGTGCTGAGTGTTGCTTCTCATACTTGGGCTTGTGCCTAGTGAGACTCGTTTCTGTTCCAAGGCTCTCTGTGGACTTAGTAGCATTCAGCATTGCAAGACGGTTGCGTGGGGCGGTGTGTTGGATGTGTGGGTTTTAAAAATGTCTGCAGCTCATCTAAGTTCTTAGTGCTTTCCAAAGCTAGATCATTCTTTTCTGCACATTCTGTCCTTTTGACCTGTTGCTGCCTTCTGCCAGTGGATTATTTATAAACAAGTATTTTAGTTCATATTCTATTTTATATATTACTGGTTGAGCTAGTTTTTTTATTATTATTATTCAGAGGCTTTTATGAAGTCGATGTCCACATACAAATTTAGGTCATGAGCCCTCCACTGCTCCGTTCCTCACTCAGCCTTTGGCCTGGGCACTTCCATCCTATCTGCCGATAGATTATTTATAAATAAGTTTATTGCATTGCGATTAAAAAAAAACAACAGTTCTATGGATTCTTTCGGCTGTTCCTAGAGACCACAGGAAGGAATCCTAAGGTGAAAGACTAAAAATCACATGTCTGTGTTTGGGCTTTATTTCAGTGGTATTACTGTTAATGAACATTTGAATAAAATTAGATCGCATACTGTCCAAATGCTGAGTGGGTGGTCTTGTTTATAATATGCCACACTGGGTTCACCTTCAGTTCTCAGTGATGTTTTTGTCCATTAGGAAATGTGCCCATTCTTCCAAGGTGATATGGTTTAGTTAACATATATAGAAGCATTTTCAAAGTATTCCCTGAATTGTCTCTTACCACAATCCTTTGAGCTGGATTAGTTCTGTTATCTTCATTTCATGTTACTGGGAGAGAAGCAGCGCCTAGGGAGGTCAGGTAATTTTTCTTAACATTGTACCGCAAATTAGTGTCAGGCCATGTCAGCTCTGCATTTTCCACCTCTGGACGGCCGCGCAGTGCTAAGTGAGCTGCATGCCATTCTCCCGAGGAAACATGGGCTCTAGCAAGTTTTCCTAAAACAGAGTATTTACTTTGGTAATGAAAGAATCAGGAAGGCTTTACACTTTAAATTTTCTCTTTAATAGTTTGTCTCACAGAACATCTGCATGAAATGTTTCAGCTTCTATTGGCCCTTCCCTGTTTGTTTATACTGAAAACAAATAGCTACTAACAAGAAAGGGACAGATATTCCACCTTCACTGTACATACCTTTGACAGGTGGAAGATTCCAGTGTCCGTTTGTGATGTTACAGCTAAAGTTGAAACATGAAATACCGTATGAAATATGAAATACCAAATATGGATCGTGCAGACACTAGTTGACTCTTAAAATATCCCTTTTCTTCTCAAACATAGAATGTTCTTTCATAGCCTGGGAATATGTATGTTTACCAAATTTGAAATATGTGTCTCTTCTTTTTTGGGGGGTTATTTGGATATATTAATTGAACTATATGACAAGGCTAATATTTGATAGTCTTGACCTATGAAAATGGTGATTTTAATATGTAACGTTATTTAGGTTATCAGCATACTGTAATAAACCCAGCACCCAACCCAGCAGCATCACCAATAACTTGGAACTAACCTGTATATGTTTCTTCACTCTCCTTTAGACCTATTGTCCCCCCACTCAGGGAGTGATGATAAGTAGCTGTCCGAAATTGTATGCAATCATTCTCTTGTTTACTATGTGTGTGCCTGAACAATGTACTAGTTTAGATTTGCTTGTTTTTTTGTGCTTTATAAAAATAGTTTCAGAATGTATTTATAATGATGGATGTAACTCTAGTGCTTTCATTTTTAGTACTATGTGATAGTGTGTTTTGTGAATGTACAACAGTTTGTTGATTCATTCTTTTGTTGGACATTTAGATTGTGGCCAGTCTTTTGATTAAAAGTAATGCTGCTGCTATAAGCCATCTCTATGCAGAGTCTATTTTTTCCTTGATTGTTTTAATTATATAGAAGTTAAAAAATGTATTTCCATTGGTCTTAGTTTGGCTTTTTATGTTTAGATAAAATGTATAAGAATTGGCACACTCTTTAGTCTTTTATGAAATTTTCTTTTTTAAGACAAGAAATTGACTTTAAAAGTGAGGCCCGTTTATGACTTGAAATGTAGAGGGTTATACAGCCTTCCTGAGACATTTCCATGTAGTCATTTATAAGACGACATAAATGTCACAGTCACGTCATCTTCACAGCTGCAATTCTGAATGAGTCTCCATAGTCAACTTTATAGGCATTAAAAAAATCTTTAGTTTTTCTCAAAATGGTCTCATTTTAGCATCATTATTTGCAGAGGAAAACAATCCCTTCCTAAGTTAAAAGTTTGGGCTCTGAAGACTCATTTGTGAATGCCATTTAAAATTTATTTTTAATTAAGCGTATTTAATGTTGGTAAGAGGTGCCAGACATTCAGCGCTCTGGAGACTCCAGGCATCCATATATCTACAGAACAAGTCTGGCTCAGACAGTAAAGGTACATTCTCCTTCCTGCTGTGTTCCTGTCTGTGTCTGGAGAGAGGAATTGCCCCAGTGAGACAAATCACAGTCTTTGGGTTCCATTCATTACCAAGCGTGCATCTAACCAGCAGAGGGTCCACTGGTAACCATAGCTTGACATTCGGCTTAGTTCTTGCCAGTTCATTTTACCCCATCCAGTAAATTGCCATCAAGTGTTAATGACTCTGGGCTCCTATCAACCTGGTTTAATATAAGCTTAGGAACCCAGTGCCAGAAGCATCCTCCATTCCCTCCACTGGCCATCCCAAGAGATTCCTGCCTTTTCCTGTGAGGAAGTGGATTTAATTGGTCTTTTTCTTTTCTCCACCCACCCCTCCTTTTTTAAAAAAATCAGTATTTTGAGGCTATAACTGGAAACTGGAAACTTCTACTTCTGGTTAGTATGAGAAAGTGGCTGGACCAAATTAGAGATCTTAACATAGGACAAGAGAAAATCTCTGTGGGGTAGTTTGTGCTGGGTCCTGAGCTATTAAAATAATGTTATAATCTGGCTCTGATAAATGTGCTATTGATGTTAAATACATTCATAATTGATTAACTTGGCTGCTTCACTGCACGGGATCATAATGGTTAGTTTGAAACAAATGAATACATTTCTCGACCTGATAGTAAATATCTCACTCCTTCAGAAAAGAGACTATGGGTTATTTGGATGCCAGGGCATTCGTTTTGCCTCTGGGTTTATGACTGCATTTAAGGGATGACTTGCATCTTGAAGGTTGAGAGAAATTTGGGTCATTTAGGATATTCCTAAGCTGTCTTTCTCATCTAACTTGTAGCAGTAGAGCAAGAGTGAGGAGCTGATTCTCAAGGTTTGTGAATTCTGCTTTGGTATTACCAATTTTAACCTCATATGATGGACAAGGTAAAGCCTAACAGTGGTTGTTAGGCAGAAGACTGAGCTGCTGGGCCTTAGCTTCAGTTTGATAGTTTCCATTTATTTTAGAATGCTACATTATTTATAAATCCTTGTACTTGGCATCTAACAAGTTTATCTGAGTTTCACTGACCCATCTTGGTTTTTATCTAGACTGAACAGTTAATTGAACTAGTTACAGTGTGTTGTTGTTGAAGTCATGGGGGCAAGTTGGTTCCCTCTGTAAATCCGTGGCTGTCACTCTGTTCTAGGACTAGAAGTGCACATGGGGCTGGAGCCAGGCCTCTTGTAGGTCACTGTCACAAGGGACTGAGGAAGGGTGTCAGTGGTGTGGGATACTCACCGAGTTGTTAACTGCTGGGGAAGATCTTCCAAGCCCAGTTCTGTTCATTAGACTAACATCCGTGAGGAAATGCTAATTATTTACCAGGCCCAAGAGAAGCTGCATTTTATTTTCATGTTCTAGACCTAGCTAAAATAAGTGCTTTTAGGCTTATCAGAAATTTTTTCTTTTAGAGAATTTTAAATGGTAGTTTCCATAGGAATTCTTTGTTTGTTTTAAAGATGTTATTTATTTGAGAGAGAGTGACAGAGAGATCACAAGCAGGGGGGGAGGGTAGAGGGAGAAGCAGACTCCCCACTGAGCGGGGATCCCCATGCAGGACTCGATCCCAGAACCCTGGGATCCTGACCTGAGCCAAAGGTACCCACTTAAACTGACTGACCCACCCGGTGCCCCTCCATAGGAATTCTTTGTATTTAACCTTTTGCTTAAAGCAGAATAAGGTAAACGCTTGAGGTTTAATGTGTGCTTAGGTCAGTATGCCCATCTTCCCCTACCACCACCACCCCCGTTTTGCCCAGGTTTTCAAGGCAGGGGAGGCAGAGTTCATTAGCATTTGGAGGAGAAGGAGATTTGTGGGGCTTTTGCCTCTCATCCTAGGATGGTGCAGAATAAGTATGATTGTGGCAGATTGGAAATTACTTGATCCACAGGATAAAGCCTTGATTTGTGGAGGTGGTTTCAAGAGAACATGACTAACGTTTGTATCTGAATGTACTACAGCACTGAGGTAAAAGTCATCTCTTCTCCTGCTGGGAAGAAGACTCTTGGTAACAAAACCTCTGGGCTGTGTTTCCTTGTCTTTCACAGGTGAGCGTGGTGCAAGATTCCGTCAACATTTCCGGCCAGAACACCATGAATATGGTGAAGGTCCCTGAGTGCCGGCTGGCGGATGAGCTGGGAGGACTGTGGGAGAACTCCCGGTTCACGGACTGCTGTCTGTGCGTTGCCGGCCAGGAGTTCCAGGCTCACAAAGCTATCTTGGCAGGTTGGTCTTTATTTATGAGAAGCTTTAGTATTGGTGAAACAAGGAAAAATGGTGGCTGCATAATCACCTTTTGAATAACATCAACTCTTCAAACTGGTGCACAAAAAAGTAAAGCTAAATACATATATTTTTATGGTGAGGACATTAGTTGTCATAACCAAAAAGCCTACTCTTCGTGGAAGTGGAGTTTCTGTTTTTCCTCTCTCTAGGGGACTTAGGCCACCATTGTTAAGCAGTAGATGTGTATATTGAATGCCTTTGTACCTAGAAGGTAGATGTCAAAACACTGGCTAAGAGGAGGTGTTAGACCCTAGACAAGGCCTTAAGATGTAGTGGAGAAGATTCTGGACTTGGGACTAAACCACCATCTAGCTAATTCTGCCAGCCCTGGAGTGTTAGCCTTCAGTACAGACATAGCAGAAGAATGAGAATTTGCTAGTGACGTGGAGGATTAGGTCTTGTTCAAGGCCATTGTCCTTAAGACCAGAAAGACTGACAAAGAGTGAGAGCTGATAAGACAGGACTGACTTTACTTCCCACGAAGGCATAGCAGTCAGCCACAGACTTCTGTTCAGACCGTAAGACATAAGAGGAAATTGCATGAACTTTCAGGCAACAATTTTTTTTACCAAGACTCTCAGCTCTATCATTCTAAAATACACACCTGGCAAAACCTCAGTCTGGCTCAATCTAACTGTCTTCCTGTTCCTGCTCTCAACTAGGTGTTACTGTCTATTGCCAAAGGAAGTCATCTACTCTTAGGTTAGTGTCTCCACAAGCAGCTAGGCTCTTGGCACTGCCAAGAACTCTTCT
This sequence comes from Mustela lutreola, assembly GCF_030435805.1. Classification (NCBI taxonomy): domain Eukaryota; kingdom Metazoa; phylum Chordata; class Mammalia; order Carnivora; family Mustelidae; genus Mustela; species Mustela lutreola. The sequence goes on along the minus strand of NC_081304.1, from coordinate 24,961,532 downwards.
ACAGATACATAGTTAGCTCTCTTTCTTTTTCCTTAACAATAGATACTTCAGACTGTTTACCAGTCTCCTTTAATGTCTGGACTCCTGAAAGAGTTGCTTGCTACTACTTCTGAGAGAAAATTGAGGCCCTTCTCCCTCAGCTCTTGCCTGTTGCCTTACGTGCATTTTCCCTGCATTCTCTGTGGAGGAGGTGTTCTTCCTCGTGTCCAGAGCGGGCTGTCTCTTCGGCCTTCTGTTTCATATCACATGCCACCTTCTCAGAGTCCTTACTCTGCCGGTTATACCCTTGTTGTCTGATATCTCCACCATCTCTCTTTCTCCGATTGTCTGTTTACCCTTAGCCTGGAAACTGGCTCAGCCGTCTCCCTCTAGTTATTCATTCATTCATATTCATTTTCTCTGTCTCTCTCTCTCTCCCTCTCTCTCCATTTCTCTTTAAATAGAGCTAAGTTTCTTGAGTTAGCACATTTACTGTCTCTGCTTCTTTCCTCCCACTTATCCTCAGTTCACCTCCATGCCACGAAAGCAGTTTTCCAAAGTTCTCTGACCTGCTAATTCCTAAATTTGAGGGATTCCTTGGTTCGTATAGTATTTGACTTCTTTCTTCTGGTTCTCTCCTGATGCTCTGGCTACTTCTGATGTGTGGCCTCCCTCTTCTTCACACGTCCCTGTCAACACCGGTGTCCCTAAGGGCCTGCCTCACTTCTCTTTTCCTCTGCTTATTTCCCCTGGGTGGTTTTATTTATTCTCATAGCAGCATTTTGTGTTTAGCCACTGAAGATCCTCTAAGCATACTGCTGCTTTGGACCCTTCCCTTTTTAAAAAAACCACCAGCCCTTTTACTCTCAGCTTTTGTGATATACTTATTTTAGTACCTTATAGCTGATAAGCCTTCTGAACTAAAAGCAGTGAGAATTAATGTCCCTTTGGAATATTTTAAAATATTGAGTCACAGAGGGATAAGTGATTTTCCCAAGATAATGTGGTTAGAAAATGACAGATCCAGAATTAATCCTTTCTGACATAAACTGTAGGCCCAAGTTCAGGTGACCCGGTGGCTCACAGTCCTGCTACGTTTTCCATCTGGTGCTCCTCTCTCAGGTAGAAGTTTGTTAGTCTCCGCCTTCATCAAAACTTCTGATTTATTCAACAACATGATAAAGTTTGAGGGTTTTAGGCCTTTTATTACTTTCATGGTTGAAATTAAGTTGACTTATTTTTCTGTGTCCATTAGACCACAGTGGGCTTAAAACACCATTTCTCAGCCTTTTTTCATTATCCCCACTCCCCCGAGGAAAAAAAAATCAAATTATTCCTAATGGGAGATACTAAATACTAAGGATTAAGTTTTTGTCAGGAAGGGTGGAACTTTGAAGGACCACAGATGAGATACCCTAGTTTTTTGGGGGGTTTTTTGTTCTTTTTTTTTTCCTCTTTGGGGTGTTATCATCTCTATTTTGAATGCATGGCCTGAGGAACAGAGCACCTGCTGTAAACAAGCACGCTCTTCCTTTAGTTAATGGTGCACTGAGCCCTGTTCTTGGCCTCCTTGCCGTGTGGTCCCTAGAACTGGAGAATTTAGTATCATTGTTCTAGGCAGAAATTGGGGTATTAGGATGCCTTGCTTAGACCATGAAGGATCTTCCGTTTGAACCCCCAAATCTGCCCAGAGGAGGTCATTGTCCTCCAGTCTGAGTAATTTCGTTCCAATATGAATGGTTGGAATGGAGCTCCTGAGAAATTATTTTTAAAGTACTGATTTCTTTTTTCCCCTCTCTCATATTATTCTCCTCTGGTGTAATGTAAGAGAGGGATTTTATTATTCCAATGTAATTTGAGGCTAAGACCCTTTCAAGTAGCAAAAGGACAAGTAAGAAGGTGATCTCCTCTTCATAACAGAAGAACCAAGAGGTTTCAGTGTGATAACCTTATCTATCTCTGTTTTCCTTTCACTTTGTAGCTCGTTCTCCAGTTTTTAGTGCCATGTTTGAACATGAAATGGAGGAGAGCAAAAAGGTATGTGACAGAATGAAGATATGTCTTTTCAGCTAGGTGACTAGGTGCAGATGATTTCCTAGTTTCACACCAGGTGTATTTTTCCAGTCATATTATTAAAATGGAATACCGTTCTCTGAACACTTTCTGAGTGCAGGGAGAGGTGGTCCAGAAGCATTCTAGGTAAAACAGACTCACTCCATCCCAGGTAGATCATCGAGTTTTGTGTGAGGTTCTTAGACGTGTGTTTCTACTCAGGCAAAGAAACACCAAAAAATCAAAGAAACAGTTGTCTTGCTCTTGTATTTGAGAAGATAAAGGTGGTGCATATGATGGGAGCAAAGGCTGTTCTAATGAAATAGGGCAAAGAGAGAATTCTCATCCATGTTAAGTTTTAGACAATAACAAGCCTTTCTCTCACCAGAGCTTAAAATCATGAAAATTGTTTAGGGATTTTGTTCTGCTGGAATGTTTCTCATTTTCAGTTTTTCTGGCATAGAATCGGGTTGAAATCAATGATGTGGAGCCTGAAGTTTTTAAGGAAATGATGTGCTTCATTTACACGGGGAAGGCTCCGAACCTCGACAAAATGGCTGATGATTTGTTGGCAGCTGCTGACAAGGTGAGATAAGACTAGAAAATGAATCACAAGAGGAGGAGTGTTTGTGACCTTGTGAGTTTCATGACTGGGCCTCTATGTTACACAGTAGGTAAGACGAGCGTGTATCTCAGTGTGCCCAGGGCAGTCCTGGGTTGCAGTAATTGATAGCACCACCACTTTTATTTTCCAAAGTGTCCTGCTGTCAAAGTAACTTCTGTGCTCACCCTAATTACAGAAAAGAAGGGTAAGTTTGATGTTCACCTCCCTTCTCTTCCCCATCTCACATGTAAGCACAGGGATATTAAAGATTCAGATAATACTAACATTTGACTTTATAATGTACAAAGTGTTCTTGAGTTGATTAACTTTTTCTTTCTAAATAGTGAGAGATTTTATTTTTTTAAACTTTTTCTTCTAATTCTAGTTAGTTAACCTACAGTGTTGTAGTAATTTCATATATATAATATGGTGATTGAACAATCCCATATATTCTGTGGCTCCTGATGGGACAAGTGCACTCCTTGATCTCCGTCACCTGTTATACCCTCCCCCCCCGCCTCCCCTTGAGTGCATAAACTTTTATTTTAAACTTTGTCAATAAGAGGATAGTCTTTTACCCACTGTTGTGGTTAGAATTTTCAACTTTTACCTAAGGAGCTATTGAAATATGCCACAGTCAGAATTACAAGATGACCGGTAGCTCTTGGGACGAAGAAATAGTACTGCAGTAAATGTGTGCGTTGATCATTTCATTTCGATTTGAGAAATGTTGAAGTGTGAAAATTAAAGTATGGATCTTAGGATCAAGGAAACAGGGGAAGGACCAAAAACAGTAGGCCAATGATTCCCAAAAGAAGTTTGGAGGGAAATGTTAATGAAATACTGAGTTTAAACAAGTCAAATTGGGGTTCCTGTGTGTTGGCTGTCTTAACTGCAAGATTTCTCAGAATCTTTTTAGTATGTTAATGTACACTGAGTTTTCTAAAATATATGATAGACCGCATTTCTCTAGCTTAATCAACCCTGAAATCCTTTTCCTCAAGAATCACCTCTGGGAATTAGTATCCCCAAAAACACACCTGGGGAAACTGACTTTCTTTATGCAGATAGGTCAGAAAGAGCTCTGTAACCTGTCCTCCGAGGCCCTGTGGTCTGAGGAAGCACACGCTCTTTTTCCTCTGGAAGTTTCTTAAACGGGTTTATACCTGGCCAGCAGCAGACCCCATGAAAAAGACCATTCCCTGCTGGAAGTGTTGCTCCTCTTCCTACCGTATGGTGCTCTGGCACCCATCTGGGGGCAGAGGTGGCTCAGACCTGAGGCCACTAGAGCCTTCCCAGGATTCCCCCGTGGGAAGAGTCTCCTTCCACCTTTCTCTGCACCTCGAGGACAGAGGAAGTACGTGCTTTGACAGTGGAGTTTTGTATTTATTGATCAGCTTTTAGGAGTGTTTGTAGAGGACGAGGCACGTAAATCCTCATTGATTGCATTTGAAAGGATTGAGTAGTAGCTGTATCCTTTCAAGATTTTAGGAATCCAGTTAGGCAATGCGAACATCCCCTGTGCTCCCAGTCTGGCTCTGTGCTGACCACAGGAGTCTTGCTTTCAGTGGGGCCAGTAAGGAACTATCTGCTGTGAGCTCTGGAGAACTAGAAGACACAGCTTTTTGTAACACACGTTTATAATGATCCTGCCTCATCTGCCTTCTGATTTTCAGTGAAGTTTATACATGCCAGTATAGCATGACTACGTATAGCTAGACCACTTCTAGCTCCTGTAGAGAGGAGTAGTGTCAGAAAGCCCACTTTTCAGATAGAAATACTGAGGCTGAGCAGTATATATTCTCAGAGCCAGGGTTTGACGTCTGTGTCATTCCTGGGTTTTCATTCCTGCTCCTCATCCAGAGAACATACTGGGCAGCCCCTGTCAGTACGCAGAGCACGGGGATCAGCCTGAATTGGCATTCTGTGGCTGGTGTCTTCAGTATAGTGTAATAACTTACAGTTTTAAAAGACAAAGTAGTCGAATTGCAGCAGTGCTTTAAATTTATGAATGAGAAGTAAGTGAAGGTTGCATTTTCAAATTCCATTCAGAATTTCCTATCAGACAGTCTTTGCTCCAAGCTTACTTGAAAACATTTTTACCTTTACACCTCATTGTGAGCTTCAGGAAAACAGAATAAGAAATCTTTCATGGAAGGATCTAAACATCTAAAATTTACCCAAGAGGCTGAAACAGCTTCTTCTGGGCTTTTCCAGTCTCCTGGGGACACGTGTAATTAGACCAAAAACAAAACAAAACACGTCGGCCAGGCCTGGGAGACACAATTTCAATCTCCTGAGTAAGTACAGCCATTAGGCAGGTTTTTCAGAAGCATAATTAAGGAAAAAAACTTTGTCTCCCAAGGGACAAGAATGGCTACTTTTGTCTAATTATGCAATAGGGATCAGAACTATTCACAGTAAAAAGTCCTTTTAAAAGAATGTATCGAGAAAGGATAAGAGGAATGTTCTGTGCAGCACTGTATAAAGACCAAACATTTATTCAACCTTTTCCAGCCTTTTAAAACAAAACGGCAACCTAATTTCTTGCTTGTCTAGTGTCATTCCTGTTTTCCATGGAAACTGTTTTCTAGTTACTCAAATGTAAAAAATTAAAGCTGCACCAAAACCAATAAAACTCTCTTTTTGCTGCAGGAGATCACAGTGCCCACAGACATGCCTCCTCACCCAGAACTCATAAAAATAAAATTGTCTTGGTTTGATTGCCATGATTCAGCCTGAAGTAGTTATTGTGTCATTGAGTTCTGAGGTCCTGAAGGTGGGACCAGTACGGAGACTGTGGATACCCTTAAAGCAGAAGGTTCTCCTATGAACTGATTAATAATGTTTTATTTTGTGACTCCTTTTATACCTTCCTCCTCCTCCTCGCTCCTGAAGTTCCTTAGTAAGTTCATAATCTCATATTTGAGAGCACATGCTACAGTGGCATCAAAACAAATCCGCTAGATCAGATGTGCCCAGTGTTAACCCAGACCTTCATTTCTAGAACATTTATACTCTTTACTTGGAAAATAGGAAGTTTTTAGATCAAAACTGGATCCAGGGTCTCTGCTGCTTTGTTCCTACCCTGAGAATCTTAACCTCAGCCTCAGGAAAGAGGACTCCATTTATCCCTTTCTCTTGAAAAGGAGACCTTTGGTTGACCCTCATTCAGGACCAGCTAGTGGCAGAGATGCTGGTGAAAGTCACCCCGGGGCTCCTTTTCACAGCCCAATGGCCAGTTGGCATACCTGCCGGGCTAGTGACATTGCTTAAGTAGAAAGGACTGTGTTTCACCCTCATTTGGCTCTGACTCAGAGGATGGCAGGAATGTAAAAGGTCATGTCCCATTGGCTTGAAGCACGATTATGCCTCATCGTAAGGGAGGGTAGGTGGTGGTGGTCCAGGAAACACTCGAGTCCCTCTTGGGGCAGGGTGACCTTGAGGATGTGGGTGTACTCCCTAATGGCCATTTTCCCAGCAAATGGATTTTAGAACTTGAGTGGCAGCCATGCACGTTATTTTAGCGGTCTTCTTTTCAGCCTTGGGGCGTGCTTGTGCCTTATCACTGCGGTAGCTCAGTGGCCTTGTCACGCGCTGTGCAGTTCTGCTCCGGAGTCCCGTTGTGCGGCGGTCCCGCTGAGGAGCACAGCTGCAGCAGCCACAGCCCAGAGACACCCCCGCCCTGACCACAGCAGTGCTTGTGTCTTCCAGTACGCCCTGGAGCGCTTGAAGGTCATGTGCGAGGACGCCCTCTGCAGTAACCTCTCCGTGGAGAATGCCGCAGAGATTCTCATCCTGGCTGACCTCCACAGCGCCGATCAGTTGAAAACTCAGGCAGTGGATTTCATCAACTAGTGAGTTGGCACCTTCAAAGCTGTCCCTTCAGGAGAGCCGGGCTAGCAAGAGAAAGGAGAGGGACTTTGAATTAGGGAGTAAAACAGGCACGTGGCTTCGTTAGCCCCTTGTAGTAAGTAGAGGGTTTTCATCTTTCCCTTCAGCTTGACTGGATGGGAGGTTTCGAGAGATGGTTTTGCTCTGTCTTGTGGGGCTAACCCGATTGGTGAGCAAAGTGCCTTCCTTCCTGGTGGTGATGGGAAGCAGTGAAATGATGAGCGGCTGGCCTGGAAAGGCAGGGTTCCCGGAATGGCAGCACCTTCACTTCCCACTCCTGGGCTTAGTAGAGGACATGTAGGTCTCCGGGAGAACAGAGGTGGGTTTTGTATGAGTTAGTAAAACGTGTCTGACAGCTGACTGTGGAATGGGGAAAAGAGAAGGGATAACCAGTTGTCAAGGCTGTTAAATACTGCTTGGAAAGGAAGTGTTCATTCCAGCAGATCTGTCCTGTCATCCTAAATGACAGATGACCTGGCCATACTACTCTCTGCAGTAATTCTCAGTGGGGCATGTTCTGCTCCCTTGCCTGTTGGAGAACAGAAGTTGGGAAAAACCCAAAGGGGAGAAGCAGGCCTTAAAAAGCCCTCACAGGGGTGCCTCGGTAGCTCAGTGGGCTAAGAGACTCTGCCTTTGGCTCAGGTCATGATCCCAGGGCCTGGGATCGAGCCCCGCATCGGGCTCTCTGCTCAGTGGGGAGCCTGCTCCTCTCTCTCTCTCTGCCTGCCTCTCTGCCTACTTGTGTTCTCTGTCTGTCAAATAAATAAATAAAATCTTAAAAAAAAAAAAACCCTCACAGCAGCAGTTCTGGGCTGAGGCCGGTTTAAAAGGTTGCTGAACATTATTTAACATAGAAAATGCCCCTAAAGAGGAATCAACTTCCTCGATGTAAGGTTGTTTGTAAGGTTGTTTTGAAGGAGTTTACCAATTGCGGCAAAGGCAGGTGGGAAGAGACCCCCAGATGTTCCTTCTAGGGACAGCTTGCTCCTTGCTGGACACTCGCGTGGTGCTCTTTATATGTTAACATTCGGTAGGGTGTGGTATGGTCCCCTCCGGCTGATCGAATAGAGCCACGGCCATGATCTGGTCTGTGGTCGGGGACCAGAATGATGGCAGAGCCAGATGGAAGCTCAGAGCTGCGGGGCAAGAGAGCCCTTGCTCTCTTTCTGTCGTAGCATCACCAGTGAATGTGAGGAGCATCAGTGATGGAGAGAAGGGCCTGAGGAACATTTCGCCTTTTGTATTTGGGAGGGTGGGGGCTCCAAATCCAGGCTTTCCGAGCTGCAGCAGCCCCAGCCTGGGCAGCTGTCTTCACGTTGTGTGACAGGCTCTGTCTACGAAGGGTTCTGCCCGAGTGTTTGGCACCCTTTACAGCAAACTCCGGGAGGTTAGACTGCCCTGGGGGCGGTGGACCCTAGCCCTCTCGCACCTTTGATAATCCATCTCTCCACATTTCTTCTAGTCATGCTTCAGATGTCTTGGAGACCTCCGGGTGGAAGTCAATGGTGGTGTCGCATCCCCACTTGGTGGCTGAGGCCTACCGCTCTCTGGCTTCAGCACAGTGCCCTTTTCTGGGACCCCCACGCAAGCGCCTGAAGCAGTCCTAAGATCCTGCCTGTCGTAAGACTCCGTGTGTTTTCCTGAAGCAGCAGCCACCATTGCTGCCACTGACCACCAGGTAGACAGCGCAATCTGTGGAGCTTTTACTCTGTCGTGGGGGCAGAAGACTGCATCGTGGCCTCCAGACGTTCAAAACAGCACTAAATAAACTTGGGGGAAGCGGGGGGTGGGAAGGGCCCGGGACCTGGGGCTGCTCAACCTAATGAAAACCCTGTTGCTGCGTCACTGTGTTCCCTTTGGCCTGGCCGACTTTGGTACTGTGGGGATTCAGTTTAGGTGCCGGCCCGGAGGATGTCCCAGCGGTGGTACTTCAGAGAAACCTGTCTGCATCTGACTGAGCAGAACAGATCGTCAGGTGCCTGGAGCAAAAAGGAAAAAAAAAAAAAAAGAAAAAAAAAAAAGGACATTTAGTATAAGAGAAGGAAAAAGGAAAGGAAAGAAGAAAGGATTTTTGCAGAATTTCTCAAAAATCAATTTGTGGATTCTAGTAGTATTTATGTTGAGAGAAATTTTAGTCCATCCAGCTGTGCTAAAACTTCGATATTTGTGACAACTCCTCACCACCATACAAGTATCAGAAGAGCTCTCTTGTTGTTAGCACTTATTGTTTGCAAGAACAGAATACATCCTTTTATCCTTTTATGAAAATTGACAAGTGAAGGCGAGAGGGGAAGGAGGTTATTTGAGCTGGAAGATGCGTGTTCTCATGTGGTGGCTTTTGCAAAAAATCTTTATCGGTGTTGAAAACTGGAAAAAATAATTCATCCAGAATTCATACTGTCTTGACAAGAACTCTGGTTCTCTGTTTTTAGATATTGTGGAAAATGTTTTTTGGCATTTTTCTCTGATTTTATTTCTCCTCCCTCCCCCCCTTTTCTAAGAAAATAAAATGCAAAACAAAAACAGAACAAAAAGAAGAGAAAAGAAAAGGAAATTTTATTATTAATGCTGTGTGACAAAAATCCCAGCCCAGATTGCTCAGCTGTTCATACCTGACTTGCCGCCTGCGTAGGAGCCAGTCCTGTTCCTTCCAACTCACCCCTTTCCTACAGGGGAGAACTTCCAAATGTTAATTGTTTTCTTTTTGAAAATATAAATAATTACTATTTTGTACTGTGTGGTATCTCTGGTCTTTTGTTTCACTCACCTGGCTGACTTTTTGTGTCTGAGTTCCTTAAGGGATTTCAGAGACTTGGTTTGAGCCTTTAGCTTGCAGAGATTCTATGAGAAATGTCTACCCATGGGGATTTACTGTGTCTCCCTCACCCCAGGCTGCCTCTTGGAGCTCCCAGCATCTACCAGTGTCTTGTCCTCCTCAAGTATCTCACAGGCCACATTCTAATGAGGGATCAGGCTCCTGCCTCTGCCAAGGCAAGTAATGGGGGTGGGCTTTTCTACCCCCTACATGTTCTAACACCTAACTCCCAACCTCCCTTCTCCTAGCTAACTATAAAAAGATCAAGGGGACATGAATGTGGAGATTAAATAAAGGGAAATCATTATCTCTGACTGGTTCTGTCACTGACTTGATGTGTTTCCAGAAAAGTTAATGTCTGAATACCCACAAGGACACTCCAGGGCTGCTCACAAGGACACTGACAGTGCTGGACAGGACAGGACAGTGGGACACACCGGAAAATGCAATGGCCATGTGGCCAAGGTGTGTACATTTGACCTTAGATGGAAACTCAACATATTCCATCTCCCATTTCTCTCCAGTGACTTTGGCCTTGGCAGATTTTCCAGTTTTCATTCATCTTGCCCAAGGTTCTAGAATGACCAGCTGTGGTCGAGCATCGACACGGGCACACAGAGGATGCGCTTATTAGAAACCATCCCATTGCACTTGTCAGTTTCCTCCCACGGCTCACGTCCAGGAGGAAGTGTCCAGTGTTCCACATCATGGCTGCCGTCCTGTGCCACCTCATCCTGGCTCTCCAGGTCAGCACACTGGTCCAAGGCTCCAGCATGCACACAGTCTGCTCCGCCCATGTGGCCTCCTGGGCCACTGCATTGCCTCATTAGTTCAGCTCTTCTCGGTTTTCACCAAACCTTCACAAACAGTATTTCATTTCAACAACTGAGTGACAGATAGCACCTTCCCATTCTATAGTGAAGAGAAGTGGAAACCCAGAGCAGTCAAGTGATGTGCGTCAGATCCCACAACTGTCGAGTGACAGTTCTCCTGATATACAGTACCCTGAGAAGATTACGTAAGTAGAGGGAGGAGGTTCCATTTCTGAAAAGTTTCGGTCCAAAATCAGAGGTGAAGTTTCCTTCCTATGGGAAACATAGGAAACCAAGAGCAAAGCTCTAGAGAGATCCATCTGCTGTCCTGTTCTTCCAGCGGGCGAGGAGGATCAGTCTGCCTTTAGGTTTGCTTTCCTCCTCTGATTCATAGAAAGCGGTGGTTTCAGGGCCTATGCCCCCGGGAGGGGAGCAGTCCTGGTACCAAGCTTCATCAGGAGGAAGGTCTCTTTGGGGATTTTCCAATATTTTTGGAATCTCCAATGTGGGTACAAAGCTGTTAGGATTTCAGGTACAGGTGAAACTGCTCGATGCTTCTGGACGTGTTTGTTTTTGTTTAAAGGATACAGTTGAAGCCATCTGGTTACGACAACATCCGAGCCCCAGCATACTGTTCATAAACCTCCCACTGCCACCACTCCCTCCCTCAGCTCCCCCCACATCTGAAATTTAATTCAAGTTAACTCCACAATCTGGGGCATGTGCTGTCTGCAGAGATGTCCGCGCCAGTGGAACAGTTGGAGATTTCAGTTCCACAAGGATATAGCTTATTTATCAAAACAATATTTCAGGCAAGTAGTTGGAACCTTTGGAGTTAAGGTTTGAGGTCCAAATAGAGTATCTGGCTTTGGTCCCTACTGCACCCCCCACCCTGTTGTTGGCCCCCGTATCTGGTCATCCGTGGAAAATTTTCCCATTGCTCGTGTGGAGATGAGCCCTTTCTGTGTTGCCATTAGGCATCTTCTACCCCTTTATGGGATTTAACAGTTCAGGTAAGAGCGGCCTTTCACTGGCTACTCTGCTGGGCTTGCGGATCTTTAGAAGAGAATCATCTTCTTTTTTTTTTTTTTTTTTTTTTTTAGTTCTAGCCAGGAACGTCAAGATCCTTTCTTAGGCCAGAAGATCTCTGGCTTTCCCATTCTGCGCATCCATTTATAAATCTGGTTTAAACCTATTGTGGGTTCTCTGTATTGTGTGAGCCTGTGTAGATGAAAGGAAACAGCTTGTATGTTTATGAGCCGAACAACAAACAGAGGGGGCGTGGCGCTGCACTTTGAAACTGACTGTTGCTTTGTTCTGGCTCCTCAACTCCTAGAAAAGAACAGCAGCTGAATCCCCCAACCTGACTGCATTGGATCCTTCCGTTTATCTTCGTCAAAGACAAACTCTTGGCTGGAGCCCAACCTTATTTTCCACAACCAATTATCTTTTTAATCAGCCTGGGCCCCGTGTGTTTCCTTTATCTCATGACTTTTCACTGAACTCTGCCCTACATCATTTAGATTCATTTCTAATGGCTTGCTGACTAATCTAACATTCAGGTGAGGAGCGTCGGGCTGCTCTTTAGGTACGTGCATGCACAGGGTGGCTGTGTTTTCCCCCTTTTAATTTCGGAGGTGACCGTACCACGTTGGGGCCTTTGACCCAATAGGTGGACGCCTCACGGAGGCAGCGAGCAAGAAAGCAAATGTAGGACGATCAGTATCTGGGATAATGAGCTGGGAGAACCAGAAGCTTTGACCTCCAGATGAGAGCAGAAACTTGAATGTTGTTGACTGATGGGATCTTTACGCCGCTAAGCCATTAGCAAGATGATCGCTTCCCCACTCTGTAAATCCTGTAATGCTGGAGTGGAAAGTGGCATCTGGAATACTGTTTGGTTCTGATTCCTGCAGCTCTAGGAAAAAAAAGAATTTTAGACTTGAGGGAATTCAGCACAAGCAACGGAAATGATTAAGGAGTTGAAGGGGATCAACTCCAGGGGGGAAATATTATGAAGATAAAATACGCGTAACTCAAGTAAGGAATGTAGCATCAGGACCCACGGTTTACAGATCTCACAGGAGTTCTGAACACTTGCCAGCTTGTCTTGCACGGTTCCCATTCATCCCAATCATACAGCTTGGGAAGGTGATAACATAACTTCCTCAAGGTCACTCAACCTGGCTCTGAGCTCAGAAGCAACAGAAGGCAAAGGAGTAGCTTTGGGGCTTAGGCCCAAGGCCCAAAGAGAAAATGAAAATCCAAGAGTTTGCCTGGCAGTGGAGTGGACACACATCTGCTCATAAGGCTCCGCTGAAGTGGGGAGAGTTGTAGCTTTCTCAAGACCCTTTAAGATGAGCTCTTGACAAGCCAAAGGGAAAGAAGGGCACCCCACACAGTTCACCTTCTTTTGATACCTGAGCAAACAGATATCCAGCCGAGGGAGAGGACATGTTCAAGGTCACACAGATTAAACTTGGGCCGGTGATTCAGCAAACAATGGCAGAATATCCAGAAGGTACCAAAACATCATGGGGTGGGGTTTGGGTTGGGGTAGAGGGTGGGATTTCTGCCTTACGAATTCAGTCTAATGGAGGAGGCAGGGGCGTGGCCCTCAGAAACAAAGCAGAGAGGTCATGACATTGAGAACAGAAGAGAAGAACAGAAATTTTGCAGTAAGGAGGTCAGTGGTTACCTGAGGTCAGTGGTTACCTGAGAGCAGTTTCTGTCAAATGGTGGAGGCGAAGCCAAGACTGATGAGAAGGTAAGCAAATATAGGATGAGTAGAAGCTACGCTTTCCAGAAGTTTGGCAGGGAGAGAGAAAAGGAATCTCTCCCGCCCACTCTTAAGGACTTATGCCTCAATTTAGTCAACACGTTTATTTTTGTCTAGCAGTCATGGTGTACAGGTTGTTCCATAAAATTACACTTTAGTAACTGATATTTGTATTAAAATGGATGTAGAATAATTACAGCTTTAAGCTGAAGAAGAAAACAATCACCTTCAGCCCTTAACACAATTTTGAGAATGATTTCCTAAATTTAGACAGACATATGTTTCTGTACTTCTTCAACCTATCCATCTTCCAAGTAAAAGTTTGCCTCACATTTACTAGAGACCTTTAAAATGTTTTAAGGAGCCAGTGGTTTGGCTCAGCATTGAGCTACCAAAAAATAACATTCAGTACCCCAAAATGTACGCCGTGATTGGTAGCTTTGCCAGTTTCCGTGGTGTAAATACTCCCACCGGGCCCAGTTCAGACTTCAAAGGTGACGTCACAGGGGCACAGAGTCGGAAAGCACGCAGCTCCCCGCTGCCTAGTATTTCCGCAATGCTGACCTGGCAGACATAGGCAAGGGTAGAATGAGAAAGAATTTGGGAGAGATGAATTTGGAGCATTTATTACCTTTGCTGTTCATTGTACGTTAATATAATTCAATTTTTAATTGGCTGTTTAACAACCAGCTCTCAAAATTTCTAAAAATGTAAGAGTTCAACTTTAGAGAGCCAGCGTGAACCACTGGTGTGGTTTCAAATCTGTCCTCCCAACATCTGTGCACCTCTTTATTTCCTGTTATCCCACGGCACTTGCAAATGCCTTAAACTCCTTAGTTTAATGGTGAAAGGAAGTTACAGCTGACCCTTGAACAACAAGTTAGGGGTACCCCCAACCCCCACTGTGGAGTCAAGAATTTGCATATAACTTTTGACTCGCCCAAAGCTTAATGATGAATAGCCTACCGTCGACTAGAAAAAGCCTTACCAAGAACATAAGCAGATGATGGACATATTGGGTGTGTGTATTACATGCTGTATTCGTACAATAAGGTAAGCTTGAGAAAAGACTATGATTAGGAAAATCATAAGGAAGAGAAAATACATTTATAGTACCGCACCGTATCAAAAAAGATGCATGCGTGAGTGAACCCATGCAGTTCAAACCCGTGTCGTTAAGAAATCTATAGTTAGGGGCACCTGGGTGGCTCAGTGGTTTGGGCTGCTGCCTTCGGCTCGGGTCATGATCTCAGGGTCCTGGGATCGAGCCCCGCATCGGGCTCTCTGCTCCGCAGGGAGCCTGCTTCCCTCTCTCTCTCTCTCTCTCTGCCTGCCTCTCTGCCTACTTGTGATCTCTGTCTGTCAAATAAATGAATAAAATCTTTAAAAAAAAAAAAAAGAAAGAAATCTATAGTTAGACTGACACTGATACGTGAGCCAATAGTGTTATTACACATTTTAATCTCTCAGAGTAGAGAAACATTTTCTCTCTAACTCTTATCAGGGCTACAAGTATTTTATTGAACCACTAAGGAAAAACAGGCATATCCCCTAACCACAGGATCCAGTGGCATCTCCAGCCATTCCAGGGATGTGATCACCGAGGGTCCTCCCTGCCCCCACGACCTCTGAATCTGGAGAAAAGCGAAGGAGCGCAAGTGTTTGGTCTGCATACCACTGGGCTATCCCCAGGGCCTTCCACTCTGACCTAAGTCTAAGAAAATGGCCTCGGTGTGGCCTTGCAAGAATGAATTCTCTTCGCTTTTCTCTGCTAATTATTCATTTACACATTCAATATACAATGTGCCAGGGACTGCACTAGCTTTTAGCAGTAACACGGAGTTCCGCTAACTGCTCCCTGCCCCCATGGAGCTTCGAGTATGATGAGAGAATGTCCCTGATGATCTCACAAATACGGGATGTCAGACCACGCTAAGTGCTCTGGAAGAAATGTATGGGGCGCTGGGAGGGCCTGTGAGTAGGGAATTAATCTGAGGGGTCCGGAAGGCTTCCCTAAGAAAGCAGCTTTTGAGGTGAGAGCTGAAGGGTGAAGGGCTGTGAGCCTGGAGAGGTGGGGGAGGCACATTCTGCCCAGAAGAAATGGCGTGAATTCCCGAGCTCGGAGCGCTCAAGGAACCCAGAAGGCTGGCAGGCTGGCCTGCAGACCAGCGACATAGACGCCGGAGCTGGGAGCGCCTCCCTAGGTCACATGCAGGATTTAGGCACTTAATTGAGAACAGTGGGAAATCATTGGAGAGATGTAGGCAGAAGAGGGTGACAAGATTTCATTTTAATAAGCTCTCTGGCTAGAGTTTAGAAAACTTAATGTTGGCAGTGGGGACGATGGAAGGCCAGAGATCACAGAACTTGCTTCAGAACTTGTAGCAGAGCTGAAAAGAAGATCCATTTGAGAGAGATTTAGGGGGAAGATTTGGCAGAAGTTGGTGATAGGTTGGATGGAGTAGGGACAGAGAGGCCACCAGGAAGGAGACCCCCAAAAAGAGACAGAAGGGAAGATAAACAGGCTGGAGGGAAAATCGATCACTGATTTCTTCTGACTTGCTGATCATGAGATGCCGTGAGAAATCCAAGGGAGGCATCACGTGGACTCTTGAATGTATGAGCCTAGCACTCAGAGGGGAGGTGGGAACTGGAGAGAAGGTTCTGGAGATACTGGTCTATAGGTGGAACTGAAGCTCTGGGTGTGTTGGATCCAAGGAATCCAACAGAGTGAGGAGAGAAGGGGGCCCGCGTCTTAGCTCTGAAGGCTGGTGGAGGAAGATAAGTCATGAAGGAGAAGTGGCCAGAGATAGGAGGAAAATCATATTCAAGAGGACCAATACGAAAGAGTTAAAAGTGTCCAATGCCGTCAAATAAGAGCAAGGATTTAAAATGCCCATTGGAGATAGCAACATGGAAGTCATTGGTGACCTTAGCCAAAATCATTCAGGGAAGGGCCGGGGGCGGGGGGAGGTGAGGAGTGGGGAGAAGGTGAGAGATAGGCACAGGCTTCAGGTGTGGCCGTGAAGGGGAGCAACTCGAGCAGTGCCTGCAGGAGGGAAATGAGAGGGAGGTGGGCTTTCCCAGAGGACAAAACCTATTTGGTTAAAGCTGATGGGAAGGCTCCAGTAGGGAGGAGGTGGTCCATGGCCTGAGGTTCTGAGCCCGCAGGGGGCTGGGGAGCTTGAGGAAGAAGAGGAGGAGGGACACCCTCTCTGGGTGTGAGGAGAGTCCTTCAGACACAGGCGCGTTTGTGTGAGGATGGGAAATTGAGCAAGGTTGCACCTGGGGACTTGGATGTATTCCGGTGTTAAGTAGGGAATAAGGTTAATGGCTGAGAATTGCTGGGAGCTCTGCACTCCTGCCACCACTTGTGGTTCCGGCCAAAGTACTTGCCTGTGTAGGCCTTAATTGTCTCATCTGTAAAATGGGCATCCTGCATAGAGTTCTCTTGGGAAATTAATGAGAAAACACATGTCAAGTCCTTAATCCAGTGACTACCATTGAACAAGAAAGGTAAACTGCTAATGTTATCACCACATAATTCACATTGGTTCCAGCCTACGCTATATAATAGCCTTCGGAGTCTGTTCGCTTTTAGGATTTCTTGGAATGAATATAAATCTTCGATGACACGCCGAAATGGGCACCTTTGGGAGCATGGGGGAATCTTCTGGAGCAGACTAACCTGTGGGAGAGGACCTGTGTTGAGAGGCTAGCCTGGTGTCCTGTGAGTGAGCTCTGGGCTCTTAGGGGGCTGGCGTGTGTGGAGGAGGGGAGTCCACAGAAGCCTCAGGAAGCAGTCCGCCTGCGCCAGATCCTTCAGTCACCTGGGATAGTGCGCGTAGGATCACCCCTGTCACCACTGTCACAGTCTCCGAGAGTGAGCAGCACTTGACATTAGGCATTCCAGAGAGAAAGGTAGGAGGCGGGGCAGAAGCCCCTGGGCTTGCAGATGTGAGAAGAGAGCCTGGAGACTGGGGAGGGGGCGGCAGTAACTTTGGGACCCAGGAGCCCCGTGTCTCTGGCTGTTGCTGGCTTCTGAGTTGCCGACGAAAGAGGCATAATGTCAACACCATCTTCTCCACACCATTTTTCGTCTTGGGCTTCTCTTCCTTTTACCTTCCTTCTCTACTCCCTGTCCTTCCCTCCTCCTGGAGCATGGAAGCTTCCATTTCTTTCTCCCCTGTTTTCCTAGACATTTCTCTCCCCCGTCTCCAGTCCGGCTCACTGGAGTGACATCTTGAGCCTGATCCTGCCGCATTAAAAAAATAAAAAAGCCTGCCTACACCGAGCCCTCCAGTGCTGATCTCTGCTGAGCTGAGGCAGATGGCCGAGCCTGAGTAAGCAGCCCCTCCTGGCCCAGGCCTGGTGCTGCCAAGACTGGTAAATGGGGCATTTGTATACCCTTCCCTGCTCCTAGATCCCGCACCCAGGCCCTGTTTCCCTAACCAGCCCAGTTCTTGTCTTGTGTAAATGCCGCCCATTGACCCGCGTCTCTCTTCTTCTCGTCCCTACCCCTATAAGAGACTCCCACGATAGCAGTAAAGTTCCGGGGTCGTCTGTGAGTCAAGATCCACCGGCTAGGTTGTGTCTGTAGCCCACGCCCTTGGCCCTTCTCAAAGTGTGGAAGAAATGGGTCACACAAGGCCCAGTCCTCCAGGGGACTCAACCTCAGGGGTAGCGTCCGAGATGGGCGTGCTTCCTGTGCCCAGTTCTCAGGGGTACCGATGAGAGGACCACGGGCCCTCCAGGCTGATGAGAAAACCGATCTGTAGGGTGGAGGTGACAGATGGAGGGGACGGGTGGAGGTGATGAAGACAGGCAAGGTAGGGGGGAGGGCGAGGTAAGGCAGGAGGGGCCCTGGGCAGGCTGCCTCGGTACACTTGGCTGTACGCTTGGCTAGCTGCTCTGTGATTCTGTGCTTCTAAATAAAGACCCTGTGGCCACCTGCGTTCTCTGAGCCTGTTGTTACGTTTATAAGTAGAGGTCCCAGGCGGGGGCTGGGGGGAACACAGAGGAACCTCAGTGCTCCGCCAGGCTTCTGGAGCGAAGACGCGGGCTTCTGGGCCCAAGGAACAGTAGTAATGCCACCAAGGGCCCCGTTTCTTAGCCAGAATCGAGGAAAACAAAAGTAGCTTCCTTTGTTTGCATCTTCTTTTGTAGACATGACAGACTTCTGACCTCCCCTGTGGGGTTTCTCCTGCACATTCTTCCAGCAGAGAAGGATGCATGTGTCCATGGCTGTTCTCCCTCGCTCCCCCACTCCCAGGCTTGGCCCAAAAGGGGGGCGGGTGGCCGTAGAGTGGGTCTCCTCAGAGCAACTCACCTGAGCTGCTGTGAGCTGAGTTCAGCACCAAACACAGTTCCAATGGCTACACACGTTTCAGTTCACAATGGCCCTCTGACAGGTAAAGATTATCCCCATTTTACAGATGGGGACATCGAGACACAAAGATGTTCAGTAACTTGCAAGGTCTACAGTTAGGAAGTGGCAGCCTGGCTCCAGGATCTGTGCTCGCAACCACTGCCCTACACAGCCTACCTCAAAAAGAAAGAGAAACCAGCTTTCTGCCCCTTCCTGTGAGGCTCTGGGAAACCCCCGGGCCCCGGCAGGTGGGCAGAGGGCCAGGTGGTGCTACATGCCCGTGGGCCTCCCCCGACATGGTGCCGCCGTTCACACAGTCAGTTTATCCCTTATAGTAACCGCGTGGGGAAAGAACTGTGGCCCAGAGAAGGCTGGTGAGACCGGGTCATGATCACGTGCAACTAAGAGGTCAACCCACCTCTCTTCAAACACACCATTGCTGGGGCGTGGCCTTGCTTTGACCTCAAGGTAGCGGAGCCCTGGCTCTCTGGGCTCCACCCTAAGCCACGAAGGGGATCTGGGGTGTGGAGGCCTGTTTTAATGGAAAGAGTGGGTACTGGGTCAGGATACAGAGGGCCCTGGCTTTTCCCATGAATCTCAGTGACTCAGGTCGAGACCCTGCCCCTCACTGTGCCCTCGGAGCTAACCTGGGGCCCTGAAGACCTTTCTAGAGAAGACAACATACAATCCTGGGGACAAGTGGGTGGAGGGGTGGGGCTCTCTCCTAGCCAGGCAGTCGGGCATGGCAGGTGGGGACAGTGACTTGTCCTCCTGTCGTCACTTCCCCTCCCCAGCTGTGGTCATCCCAGGGTGGGGAAGGTTCGGTATGCAGGACATCGGGGTGCAGGGAGTTCATTATTAGCTGGGCCTCGGAGGAGGGGCCTCTGGCTCTGGGGAGCTCCAGACCAGCGGGCCAGTGGCACGGAACCCCCACCCTCATAGAGTCTCCATTCCAAGAGAGCAACAGCTCCCGTGCCCAGTCTCTCATTAGTCTAGAGGGGAAATCCACATGTCCTATGGTTACAGTCCCCAAATTGTCAGGGACATAGCACTGTAGGCACAGCCCGAGTCAGAGATAGGAGCAGGATCTTCAGAGAGAGCTGTGGGGGTCAGGGGGCAGCAGAGGACACGGGATGGAGCACGGGGCAAGGCTGAGCACAAGAAGAGGGGAGAGGGATGGGACAGGTGGAAACAGAAAGGCCTAGGTCCTGGAGAGTCTGTCCAACAGAGCAAAGTACAGAGTGTCTCCAGCTTGGCTTTGGAAGGAGAACATTTGGGGTGTGGAGTGGCAGGGCTTGGTGACTCCGAATCTTTCCCCTTGCATTTCTCCTTCACCTTGGGGTTTCTTGCTCCAATTCCAACCACTGACATCATGCTGACCTCGATAAAATGTTTCCTTGAAGGCCGTAGCTCAAGCGTGGATGGAAACCTCTTCTGGATCTCCTGGCACCGTGGAGACCTGCTGGAACTTTCAGAGGCTTTATTAAACAGTATTTGTTGAATGAATGAGCACTAAGGGAGAGAACAGATGGGTATTAGTGTATGATGTCCGCAAGGCTTAAGACTAGCCCGGATCACAGAGCCTGGGTTTCAGCATCTGCCCCTGCCAAGGCTTGGTGGGCTCTGGCCGGGGCCCCTTCCTTCTGCCTTCCTAGGGAGGAGCCAGCTGAGGCCCAGCACCATGGAGGACCTTATTGGTGCCCAAGTTCCTTTGGCGGATGTGGAGGTACCCCTGTTTCTGAAACCAGGCCAGTGCAGGAGGCATCAGAAGCATGCCTGCTCTTACCCAGAGTGCCCTGAGCAGGGCCAGGGTCTTAGGCAGCTCAGACCTGAACTTCTGCACCCTATGGTCATCCTGGCGCCAGCCCCAAACCAACCCTGACAGCATCGGTTTCTAGAGCCTGCCACTCTGCTCCCCGGGGCCTGCTTGGCCTGGCTCCCCGGCTTGGCTGCAGACCAAGCCAGAGGCAGGGGCTGCACCGTCTGTTCCCTGCAGTTTGTGTCCACCGGGTGAAGAACCATCCCGAAAGCCTGCGTTTATGGAGTGATGGAAGGGCAGGCATTCCTCTGCCCCGCCCTCTCCCCTCCCAACACCAGGCCCCTCCTGCCCCGGACTTCCAAAGCTGTGTTGTTGCAGGTAATTAAAGGGTTTTAATTAAATTAGGATCCCATCTGGCTGGGATCAGCCAGGCCCTTAACGAGGATTGCGTGTCACCAACATCAGAATGTGGATGGGGACTCAGACGTGTGGGGGTTGAATTTGGGGATTGGAGGCCTTTCAGACGGGGTGGAGAATCCTTCGGAACCCTCAGGGGCTCCGGGCCATGCTGCAGCAACTCATTCCCCTTCCGAAAATGGAGGCTGCGTGCCCCGGTGCCAGGGAGCCGGGGGGGAGGACCAGAGCTTTCCCAAGTTCGTTCTTGCCCACCAGCCTAGGAAAACCTCTCTGATGTGTGGCAAGATACGGGAGCATTCTTTCATCTCTCCAGATGAGGAAACACGTCCGCATTAGGGCAGCGCTCAAACCCATCCCCTGGTTTGATGGCAAGGTGGTGGGTGGGTAGGGAAGGGGGCAGGTGGCAATAGATGTAACTGTAGGAAATGGAGACCCAAAGCACGGCGGCTTACATAAGACAGATGTTTGATTTTTCTCTCACAGTAAAGTCTGAGGGGGGAGGCAGGTTAGGGCTGGCATGGTGTTTCTGTCCACACCATTTTCTATTTCACGAGGCGTTCGGGAACCAAGACGTCCCCCAGCTCGTTGCTCTGCCACTCCCAGGATGTGACTCTCGTGCCCCTGGTCTAAGATGGCAGCGAGAACTGTCTTTCAAACTGTCTTACCAACTGTCTTTCTAGAAGTTGCCAAATAGCCCTTTGGCTTACGTGTCACTGGCCAGATCTCAGTCACATGACCACATCTAGGCGCAAGTGAGGCAGAGAGATGTAGTATCTATCTCAGGCAGCCAGAAGCCCGGCTTAATCCTGAGGATCCCATTCCTGCGGAAGAAAGGGAAATGGATAACAGGGAACAATCCCCTGCCTCCTGCGTTACAGGGCAGAACCAGGCAGGGAAGCCGGGTCTCCTCCGTCTTCCTCCCTCCCTCCCCCAGCTACACCGGGAGCAAGGCTGAAGCGAACATAACCCACATCCAAAAACAGACGAGGAAGAGGTAACATTTGTCGAGGAGGTCGTTTCATTTCCCCCGCAGTGCTCCAATGTAAGTAGATCCCTATGTTTCTAGCTGAGGAGGTCCGGCAGATGACGTCCTTTGCCCAATCGGGACAACCAGTCAGGACAAGGACACCAATTCCTGCAAGCACACGTGTTGTCCGTTTGGGGGCAGCCTCCGTGGTTCGGGAGATGGGCCCGAGATGACGGACTGGAGAACGAGAACTTTGAAGCAGGCATCTGTCTCTTGGGCTATCCGGTCAGCTTTTGAGCTTGGCAGGCCGATGGCAAAGAGGAGTCCCGTGGAACCAGAGCCCAGCCCCCGACTCCTGAGTGCAGGGTCCCCTTCGGTGTTCGTGCCTTCAGGATGGCGACAGCTGTCACTCCGGGACTTTAGTGTAACTGGCAGGTTGCCCCCTGCATTCAAGCTTGCCTCCTCCTGGTAGGGCTGTTGGGGCCTCTCTTTGCCTGTCGCCCCAGCCCCCGATTCTCCTTGTGGCACCACGGGACTCAGAGTCTCCGGAAGTAACACTTCTCTCTCCCACTCCCAGCCATGGTATTGAGTCACTTTCCCAGCCCAGAGTGACTGCTTCACTGTGTCTCCCACACCCCCCTCCAAACCTGCCCAACTTGATAACCCAGGTCCCTGGTCACCCTCTGACCTTCAGCTGCCTCCACCTCCATGCACTCCCCCTCCCCCCCCCCACTTCCCTTCCCACCCACCACCTCGTGCAAGCTCTGAGCAACGGGCCTCGCCTCAGGAGACTGCCACACGCAAGGTCACCGGCATCCCTGCCAAGGATGGCGAAGGGGGTGACTCAGTTCCCGCTTGCTCATCCCAGGGAGGAAAAATGAGGGGGAAGGAGGAGAGAGGAGGGACCTAGACACCTCTTGCTTTTGCCTCAAGCTTCATTCAGAGGAAGACTCGGCTTTGTCGCCTGTTGACCCGCCACGGATTCCCTCGTTAGCTTTGCAGGCCGCTGGGAAGATTCACCCCGTCTCAGGTGGGGACGCGGAGGCTTAGACAGTACCTGTGCCCAAGGCCGAAGGGCAGAGGCAGCCTCCAGGGGTTCTGAAAGCAAGCTCTCCCACCCGTGCCCTTATTGTAGTTCTTGCCTCGGGAGACGTCAGTCTGACGGGGGAGGCACAGACTGGCCCCGCAGGGTTACAGACCCTGGTTCCTCAGTCTCTTAGGGCGAGGTGAGCCATGACCCTTGCTCCCCTCGGATGAAGGAGAAGAGGACTCTGCCCTGGGGTGGCTCCCTAGCGGGGTTGAGCCGATGTGGGAGCTGGACCGTGGGACCCAAAGCCTTGTCACAGCAGGGCAGTGGTGGTGGGAGTAGGACCGAGAGCTGCTTCCTGTGAGAGGAGACAGGTTCATTCCAGAGGAGTCTGCTCCCCTGTGTTTGAATGGCAAGATCAGACGATCAGAGAGCGCCTGGTCATGACTGGGGGTCCATCTTCCCTGGGAAGATGTCATGGACGTCGCTCACCAAGGGGAGCAGAGGTTGTGCCTTCATGATGAGAGACAGTTGGATAGACAGACCCCTTACCTTCGTGAGGACCATGGGGGCATAGGAAGTATCTGGTGGTGGCCAGAGTACCAGGGCCCAGAGGTCTATTCCAAAAGAATTACAGCTCAGGAGAAAAACCTATTAGCAAGATCCTAGCAGAGAGGAGCAGCCAGGTTAGCGGGGAAGGCGGAAAAGGAGGGAGGAGGCCGTGGACTGTGCACGGGGCTGAAATGAAGTTACTGAAATCAACCCAGCCCCTGCTCAAGCAGACCGCGTGCCAGGCGGGCCAACCCTCCAGCTGTCCGCAGCATCTGGCTCTCCACAAAAGAGGAGCCGGAGGGGGTGGGGCAGAGGGTCCCCCACTTCCGGCTGCTAGTTCCACCAGACCAGGTGAGGAGGGCTCAGGACCTCTGGCCTGCTTCTCTTCCTCCAGTGCCCACACGGCTGTGGGAGGAGGTGAGTCTGGAGGGCATCCGCAGGTGATCCCAGCAGACCCCCCACCCCAGCCCCAGGACAGAGCATGAGCCCCTGGGCCTGTGTGAATTCTGAGCACCTATCCCCATGGCCCGGGGGGGGGGGTGGATCTCAAACCTCCACTCTGGAGAGGTGACCCCAGGAGTCATGGTGGAGGGGAATGCTGGAACTGGAGTGTGAGCTTGAGTCATGTGCCCTTTCTGGGTCACTTCTTACAGCAAGATAGCTGCTAAGGTCTCGTCCAGCTCTGCTGTGCAGTGAGAGGAGCCCCAGGCCGTGCTGAGCACTGGTGGGCAGGGGAGGCAGGCTGGGGGTGGCGGGACCACCTCCCCCATATGCTAGGATGTTCCTTGCTCTGGCTGCCTGGCTGGAAGGGACCCAGGGGACCTGAGTGCTGCCCTCCCAAGCCAGCAGACCTAGGATGGCCTCGTAGGGGGTAATGCGATCTTGGTATTTGGGGCTCAGCCTTCTGCTCACTGAGCCCCAAAGGGCCCAGCTGACTCCCAGGCAAGACGCCACCGGCAGACATCCATCCCGAGGCCCTCCTCTCGGCGGGGGCAGGGCAATGACTGCTTTCAAGCCTCCTTCTGTCCCCATTTTCCCCCAACCCGTCCTGTTCCTGCACCAGCACGTTATCAGACTGAACCCCTGACACCCCGAGTCCCCAGAAGGGCCCTTCCAGGAGATTTTCCAAGGAGAAGGAGCTGGAAGTCACAGTTGGGAGAGAGCCTCAGAGGGGTCTGTTCATGTTAGGGAGCCAGAGCCAGAGAGGACAGGAGAGGCCATACGAGTGGTCCTCAGAGTGTGGTCCCTGGGCCAGGAGCATCGGTGTCTCCCTGGGTCGTCATCAGAAAGGCACATCCTTACACCCCAGCCCTGACCTAGTGGATTAGAAACTCCAGAGCCCAGAAACGCATGTGTTACCCACCACTCTCAGTGATCCGGATGCCCCCTCCCATGGGAGAAGCTCTGGGTTGGGCAAGCATCTCATTTCACAGAGAAGGAATAAGAGATCCGGAGAGGAGCATGGAGTTATCCAAGGCCACGGTGCAAAATACTGACAGAGCGAGAGCAGGGGCCCCCCATCCCGAGCCACCCAGATGGCCACCTAGGGAGGTGACAAGGAACACAAGGGGCCATGCGGCCTACTAGCTTTTCTTCCACAAGTGGCTTTGCGGCTGTCACCCCCGCCCCCCAGGAGCACCAGGAGGTGTTGGCCCAGCCTTCCTGACAGCTCCAGAAAGGCGGCTGGAGAGGGAAGCTCTGAGCCCTCAGGGAGCGACAGCTCCAGCAGAGCCCCCCCAGCTCTGGTCTCCAGGACTCATCCCGCCGCCCTCTGAGCGAGGCTGGCTGGTTGGTGGGACTCTGGGCGCCCTTTGCCTCCCTGGACAATTCAGAATCCAATGCCTTGGGAAAGCTTTATTCCCGGCTCCAGAACAAGACTCGGCACACAGAAATTGACAATCAGGTGATTCCACACCCCGCCCGCCCCTCCCCAACCCACAGACAGACACCATGGAACAGGTCCAGCACGCCCTTGACAGTCTGGCGCCCCCCAGCCCCACAGGCCAAGAGGGGGAGGTGCCGACCCTATCCAGGGGAATCCCAGGCTGGGGAGCTAGACAAGGACACTCCCAGAGGAGCCGGCAGGGGGTGGGGTAGCAGAGGGACACAGCGCAAGGGCGGGATTCCATCTGTGGTCTTGGTGTTGGGAGAACCACGATCATCCTCTGTCTCAGCTTAAGGATGAGTGTTCCGTCAGCAGAAGGCGGGGCGGGAGTGAGGGAGGACACAGCCTTGGCAGGAGAGGGAATTTCGGAAAGGGATGGCCTGGCTGGGATCAGAGGGTCTACTTGTCAAGACATCAAAAAGACTTCAAGGGTCACCACTTGAGCCTCAAGCTAAGTTCAGTCCACAGTCCAGGACATGGGTTTAGGGGGCTGGGGGGTCCCCTCCGTGGAGCACGAGAGTTCCTCCTGCCCCCCCACCCGCCCCTCTCCCCTCCCAGAGCTGGCTCGCAGGCTGCCCCATCTCTTCCGCCCTTTGTGGCCTACTTGTGTCCACGCTGATGAAATGCCCCCTCCTTGTTGCTGCTCTTCCTCAGGACAGCGAGGAGGGAGATCAGGCTTTGGGCTCCTCTCCAGCCCTATACTGGGGCCACACTGGTCTGCTTTCCCCAGAAGCCTCCCGGACCCAGCATCTTCTTGCTGTGCAGTGGGGAAGCCCCACGGGGCTGCCCAGAGAACCCGCTCCTCCTCCAGCGCTCCCATGTCCCAGTCGCTCCACAACCACAACCACAGCTGGGCCAGTGTTTGGGACCCCTTCCCCGCCACCACTGGAGACTTGGCCCTGGCCCCACTCGGTATCTCCTCCTCTCCACCCCCCCCCCGCCCCTGCCTGAGATCCCTTCCCTTCCCTGCCCAGTATCCAGCCAGATGGCCTCCTCCATGGGCAGGCCTGTTCTTCCAGCCCTGGCCTGGCCTCTGCGGCCTGCCCAGGGTCACCCCGAGGGGTAATAGGGAGTATCGCTGTGGTAGTTGTAATCCGGGCACACCTTCTGGACCAGCCTGTAGTCTGTGCTGTAGAAGGCGATGTAGACACAGACGACTTTGAAGGGCTGGGAACAGCTCCAGGTGGCGGAGCTCTGAGCGTGGTCTCGGGAGCAGGTCTTGGCCGGGTCGTGGGTGCAGAGCGAGGTCCGGCGGCCCCGTTCCACCTTCTCCCACTCCATTCGGCAGTTGAAGATTTTGGAGGCCTTGGCTTCGATGAAGATCTGTTGCTCCTGGTGAAATTCTACAGCTTTACTGGGGGGCACGAGGCTGATGGAGATGTTGCCTTGGCCGGTGGCATTGTGTCGGAAGTGGACGCTGAAGGTCCCGTTGCCATGGTCCACGATCTTCCCCGTGACGAGCAGGTTCAGGGCCACGGTCTTGATGTTGGAGTAGAAGTCACCCCAGCCGAAGATTTTCTTCACCTTGGCTGAAGGTGGGGGGCTGTGGTTTGGGCGGTTGGGGGCCTGCCCAAGGACGCCCCATGCCTCCCCAGGCGGAGCCAGCAGCCCTAGCAGAGTGGAGTTGGCCAGGGGACGGGACTTAGGTGAGATGTGGCCCCGCTTCCGAGGCATCCGAGGCCGGGGCTGGCTCTCATGGTCATCGCGCTCAGGGTCCTCTGAGCCAGGAGGGCCATCATCCAGGCCACAGATGACCTGTGGAGGGAATTGGGAGGAGAGTGAGACCCCCATCCCCAGAGGACCCAGGAGTTCTAGTCCCTGTCCCCCACCAACAGCCTGTCCCTTCCACTGACCTGAGTTTGAGGGACCTCTGCACATCACCCACTTTCGCTAGGGGTTGAGTGTACACTCTGCCTTGTGTCATGGCCCCAGATCCCCTGCTGACATTCAGGTCACCCCCAACCCTTCCCTCCCACCATCCTGCCTTTGGCCACTACTCTAAGTCTGGAAGGATGATCAAGAATTCCCTCCAGCCGACAGGAGGACACAGTCCCTGCCCCTAGGGAGTTTCCAGTGTGATGGGGGAGGCCCAGCTCCTGATCCTGGGAGAGTCCTCACCTGTCAGAGGCGTAGCCTTGTGCTGCCGGAGCCTCCGGTCTTACGGGAGAGGTTGGTTATAAGGTCACAATTTCACAGAGGAAATTCCCTGCCTCTGAGAAATTCACAAGGTGATGGGAAGGCATAGCCACTGCCCTGAAGGAGCCCTGAGTTGAATAGGAAAGCTCCACCCCTACGCTGGGAGAGACCCCGGGTTGGCAGGAGAGGTGCAGCCCCTGCTTTTTGGCATGTCCTTTTCTGTCGGATGAGACATCACCACCCTTACACCCTAGGATATTTTGTCCTCGGAGGCTAAGAGACCCAACAGACAACAGAATAAGAAAGCAGTGACTTTTCCGGTCATGTACAAATGCAGTTTAAGTTTGGACAAGAGGACTAGGAGGAGCCCTAGAGTGAACTCCACCACCAGGAAGGCCAAGATAGGGAAGGTCAAAAACTCAGGGGATCACCCACGAGGACGTGCGGGGACCCTATTGTTTTCCAAGGCAGGAGTTCTGTGCCCATTCTACAGATGAGGACACCAGGATTCAAAGGTGACATTCCTACAAAGCTGAAGCACACAGGGTCAGCCCTTTCATTCCACGGCTCCCTCCTGGCCTCAGGGACCAGATAGGGTCGTTTATGGAGGTTCTACTCAAGCCCAAGCCCACTGGGACTCTTGTGCCAAACTGCTAAGCCTTGGCCAGCCAATGCCGGATCGGCTATGGCAACAGGCAGCACCTGGGAAGGCTTCCTGGAGGGGCTGTAGGGCAGGCCAGCCGGATAGTGTGACCCAGCTCTGACACCCAGTGGCTCAGGAGGGCATGAGGGAGTAGATGAGGTCTCCTAAGGGCAGCGGCGGGAGTGTGCTTACTCAGCTTCTAGAGTACTCGCCCTGCGTGTCTGTCTTTCCAGCGCTAGGGGCTCCAGCTCACAGCTGGGCAGTGTTTGGGTTTCCGGGTGGCCCCTGGGGTGAGGATGAGGGAGGCCGGAGGGCTGGTCTCTGGAGGGCTCCAAAAGGACCCCTGGGTCTCCATGCTCCCCCCCCCCTCCCCTCCACCGTTCTGGCCTCAGCTTTGCCCGCAGAGGTGTGCCAAATGACCCTACCCGCTAGGCCCCAGGGGTAGGGCAGAGGGACAGTCAGGAGGGCCCCAGGCTGCAGCCCCGTTACTTGGCCCCCGGGGGTCGCCGCTCAATGGCTGGAGGGTGGGGAGAAGGGCCGCAGGTGCGGATAGAAGGAAAGGGTGCTTCCACACTGTGGCAAAGGGGAGGTGGCACGGGGGGGGGGGTTGTTATTGTTTTGAGGAAAGGGCAGGTCCGATGTGGGGCCGAGGCTTCCCTACGGCAGGACTGGGGGCGGGGGCCCGGGGTGGGACTCCCGGGCGTCCCGGGCGGCAGGGACTCGGCGAGCGAGCGTTCGGGGAGCGGGCTCTGGGGCGCTCCGCTCAGCTGCCGCGGGCGCCCGGGGCGGGAGCCGCCTGCCCAGGTCCTGTGGGGCTCGGGCTGCGCGCAGCCGGGAAAGGAGAGGAAAACAACAGGCGGGGAGGGAGGGAGCGGGAGGGAAGGCTAGAGCGGGCGCAGCGGGGGGCCGCCCCCTGCCTGGACAGGCTCTGCGCGTGGGGGCACCCAGGTTCCGGGCCCTCGGGGTCCCCGAGGTCAGAAAAGAGCCCAGGGCCCCAGACCCGGCAGGTGGTCAGCTCCGCCGCCCACCTCCATTCCCCTTCCGCGCGTCCCGGGGCGCCGGGACTGGGTCGAGGAAACCTTGGCGCCCAGCTGCTGGCCGTTTTCCCTCGTGCTGGTCGCACCTCCCGCCGCCGGCGGCCGAGTGGGTGGGCCAGCCGCGCACCCTCTCCCCGCCCCTATTAACCCTTGCGGGCCAGTCTCGGTCCTCGGACCCGCCCTCTCCCCCGGCCTCCGGGCTTCCCCCTCCATCCCGGGGCTGTCGTGGGGAAGGGAGAAAGTTTCCGGGCTCTCCCCCGTCCTCCGGGCCCCCGCCCCTCCGCGCAGCTCCCCGCGGGCCACTCACCAGATAGAGGCTTCCCTGCACTAGGAACACGAAGCAGCAGCGAGTCAGTTGCATTTTCCTCCTTTGCTCTCGGGCCCCTCGCTCTCCTCTTTTGCTGCCGGGCTCCCAGGCCCCTGCCTCGCCCCTGCTCCTTCAGGCGCGCCGTCCCATGCTCCAGTCCCCAGCGGCTCGCGGCCCTCCCCTCTGCCGGGCGCCCGGGACCGACCCCGCCCCCTCCGGTCCAGCTGTGTGGCCGCCGCCCCCCTCCCCCGGCCCAGCTGTGCGCGGCGCGGCCCCTTCTCGAGGTCCCAGATGTGCGCCCCGAACGCCTCGAAGGGCCCCAGTCGCGCGGTGCCTCTGCCGCTCCAGATCTGCGCTAGGCGCCCCCCTCGGTCCAGCGGCGCCGCTCTCGCCCAGATGTGCTGGGGACCCGCGCGCGCGCCCGTCCCTGGCGCTAATTCCCCAGACCAGACGGCCCCTCCCGCCCCGTCGCGGCGCGCCCCCTGGCGGAAGCCCCTAGCCGCGCGGAGCCCCGCAGCCCGCTCCCCGCGCAGCACCCTGCCAGACTGGAGCGCTCCTGGCGCCCAGGCGGCTCCCGCGTCCTCGTCCCTCCCACCCGCGGCGGCGGCGGCGGCGGCGGCTGCGGCGGCAGCGGCAGGTACGGTGAGCCCAACCGGTACCTCCGGAGTTAACTCCTCCCCTGCCGGCCCGCAGCCCGGGGACCTAGGACGAAGGGGGCAGGACGCGGGGGCGGAGGAACTCTCGGCCAGGAGAGGAGAGGGTGGTGGCCCTGGGATGGGGACCCTGCCCTTTCCATCCCTCTGGCAAGGCGCCCGTTCCTCTGCAGCGGGCAGTGGGAATCCGCTGTTCTCCCCGAGCCCCAGGAGACCTGGACTTGGGAAAGGTTATTTTTTCCAAACCCATTGCTACAGCCAATAAAGAACGTCAATAACGAGGAGCCTATCCCCATAGCTGAAAGTCACTTTGTTTCTGCAGGACTTGTTTCTGTGCTGAGGAAGTTCTTCTAGATGTCTAGCTTCTACTCCCTTGTTACAATGTCAGTTTTTTTCTTCTGCTGCTTTACTCAGAGGGTCTCGGATAACCACCCCCCACCCCCGCACACCCTGTCCAGTCATTGTGACAGGAAACTTTTGTCCAGAGTCCTGGGCTGAAAAGGGGCCAGGCGGAATTCTGGGGCTGGGGTTAGAGGTAAGCCTCCCAAGAAGCTGAGGACAGGCAGGCAAGGTCTCCCTGGGAGCTGTGTCGGCAATCTTCTCTACTTCCCCTCCCTGTCACTCAGGGAGTGACGGGGCTGGGACATGGTGCTCCTATCCCAACGGGGTCCTTCATCCTCTCTGACCTCTCTGCCAACCTCCAGGGCAAGGAGGAAGAGTAGGACCCTGATCCGAAATCCCCAAAGGTGCGTCCGATCATCCTCCATCATCCCACTCCTAACCCTTATTTCCTTGCTGGAATTCCAGAACCCCTTTAAAGTCCTTAGGAAAAGCAAAGGTCAAGTCCTAGCACCCCTTAGAGTCTGGGAGGGTGAGGAGGTACCCCAGCAGCTGGAGTGGGCCCCTGCTTGGGCCGGGGCCCAGGGAGCACGCCGGGTGGGTACTGTGCTCTGTGGCCCTCCAGGCCCAGCTTGGTCTCTGGCTGCAGCCCCCAGCATGCACCCAGCCTCCTCCCCCACCATCTGCCAGGCGGGTGCGCGGGGAATGCAGATGAATCTTAATATCAGCCTGGGCCAAGTGCGATGAGGGAGACAGATTCTGCAGAACCCAGACAGCGTCACAGAGCCCCCTGCGTTCCCCCAGGCACTCTGGGAAGTACCAGGATGCAGCAGCCCTTCCCTGGTGGAGTTTGTGTGTTTGTGTGTGTGTGCATGTCCATCAACGACCCCCAAAGTCAGGGGAAGAAGGAGCAGATAAATCTTGGTCTGGCCTCTGAGCCTCCGGTCCGGCTGGGAGGGAGAAGCTGTCGGCCTGAGCGTGGGCAGCTGGTTCCAGCGTTCAGCCAGGCAGAGGCGTAGTGGGGCCCACTCCCTGTCCATTCCCAGAAGGTCCTAGCCCCAGGAGAGCGGTGTGGCTCAGGGGAACGAGCACAGGTTTTCAGGCCAGACAATTCCTGGATTCCTCTCCAGGCTCGGCTGTGTGACCTTGGGCAGGTTGCTTTGGTTCTCTGATGCCAGTTTCCTGATCTGTTGTTGCAAGAACTAAAAGAGACAAAATGTGCAAACAAAGCTCAGGCACAATGGCTGGCGGGCAGTCGTGGGAGTGCAATAAAGGGAAGTTCTCGCTTTTCTACTTCCCACACATTTGCTCTGGCTGTGCCTCCTGCCAGGCTTGCCCTCCCTGCCCTCTTGGCCGTTTCCGGCTCTCACTTCCTTGAGTTCCCCCCTCTGCATTCAAGTCTCGAGCACTAGCTGAGCCTGTCCTCAGTGCGAGGTTCGAGGCCAGGGTCTGGGATACACAGGCAGATGGGACACCCACCCTCCCTGCCCTCAAGGATCTCACTGGCTGGTGTGCATCTGAGACATGGAAATCAATGATTATAATTCAGTGTGGCGAGTGGAACAGCAGGATCCCTGTAACAGGCATTATGGATGCACCAGGTACAGTGCGGGCAAGGTCCGGGAGAATCAAGGATGGCCTCCTGGAGGAGGTGATGCCGAGGATTTGAGGAAGAGTCAGCCCAGCAAGGCCCCTTCCTGGCAGAGGCCACTGACTGGTCAGAGGTAGAAGGCTGGAAGCAGAAGCCATGTGCTCTCCCTGGAGCACCGAGGGGAGTGAGGTTGGGAGAAGAGGCCGGACCGGGAGGCTCTCATGTGCTGGGTCATGGGCTGGGACCTTTGAAGGGTTTTCAGGGGGCTGGTGATTTTAGTCAGATTGCATTTTGGAAAGCCTTTGGGGAACACACTGGAAAGAGGAGAGACTAGAGGAGGGAAGGGGTAGGAAGCAGTTAGCGGATGGAGGCAAGGGTCTGGGGAAAGAGGGGGGACGCCAAAAACATCTTTTGGAGGTGAAATCATCAGGAGGTGATTGTTGCTGGGATGAGAGAGGAAGGGAGGAAAGGAGCTGAGTATGATCCCCAAGTTTCTGGTGTGGGCAACAAGGCAGGACGCTTGCTGAGGTGAGCACCAAAGGCGGGGTTGGGGAGGAAGAAGGCGGGTTCTGGGGAAAGGATGATGGGGTCAGCTTTGGTCAGGTCAAATCTGGATACTGCTGGCCGTGCAAAGGCGGAATAAAGTCTAGCCTGGGGTGCAGGAGAGGTGGATATACAAAGGGAGCGAGGGGCTTGGATGGGGGAGCCCTGGGCACCCTGGCATTAAAGGGATGGGCAGAGGAAGAGCAGCCCCCAAAGGACCCCAGCGAGGAACTGGATGCCAGGGGCAAGGAGGGCAGGCAGGCTGGTCCTGGAAGCCAGGGTTGCGGCGGGGCTCTCACAACTGAGTGTGCCAAGCAGAATGGGGTTCTTACAACACATGCAGATTCCAGGATCCCACCCCAGGGAGCTTTCCAGGAGACCAGAGCCCGATACCATAAGCCCCTGCACCCCCGCCCCCACCCATCCCAGGTGACATCAATGGAGGTTGCCTCTGAACTTCACTCTGATAAACCCTGGTGTGTGG
Organism: Mustela lutreola; assembly: GCF_030435805.1. Taxonomy (NCBI): domain Eukaryota; kingdom Metazoa; phylum Chordata; class Mammalia; order Carnivora; family Mustelidae; genus Mustela; species Mustela lutreola. The sequence goes on along the minus strand of NC_081304.1, from coordinate 24,928,889 downwards.
GGAGTGTCAGGAAAGAGGGGAGGACGAGCAGCCCGGCCACAGAGAGACAGAAAAGTAACCGCCAGGTTGGGCTGAGATCCCTCTTGTGGCTAGCTGTACCCCACCTTGGTCCCTCTAGCTGCTCCCAGGGGAGGGTGGCCAGCATGGCTAACTTCTCCATGTCCCCATGGCTCCTCCCCTCCCATGCCCGGGGGCAGAGGGCAGCTGCTCAGTGAAGGGGCAGAACTCAGTGCATAAGCCCCGCGCCCCTGGCCCCCAGCCTCCTTGGTGCCTCCGTGGGCACACCGGGTGCCGTTGGCATTGACTTATCTCCTCTGTTTGCACCTGCTTCTGCCTCTCCCAGGGCAGGATCATGTCTGCCTCCCTTTCTTCCTCCTGCCCACCCCCCGTTGCTGTCAGAAAGTAAACAGCACAGGCTGTCCCTGATCAGTGCATATCGAATGGATGGGAAATGGGGTTCCTGATGCTTTGAAAGGCAGAGATTGGATGTCCTTGAGCCAGCTGGAGCCAAGAGGTCTGGGGGCAGGCTGGGGAGATAGCCACAGATCGTGACCAGCAACAATCGCTCATATTTACCTGGCCATTTGCAAGGTGATGGTGTTGTCATGGGTGCTATGTACAGGGGACTCAGGGAGCCCAGAGGGAAATCCTAATTCAAATGAGGGGGCCAGGGACTCCTGGACGAGAAATTGGTCCTGTGATATGAGGATCGGCCCATGTGGGAGGGGAAGGAAGGAACCTTTCCGGAAGAGGAAGCAACTGCAAAGGCCAGACATGAGAGCAATGGGAGTGGGGTTCTGAGAGGCCGAGATGAAAGGATGATTTGTTCCACAAATAGGCATTGGGCCTCGACTTTTATGTCGGGCCCTGTGCTGGGTGTGGGGGTACAGCTGTGATTGGCGGTCCTTATGGGCACGCAGAATTTGGGCTCTGACAGAGGCAGAGACGAACCAGCCGAGAACACAGAAGCACGAGCTCTAAGCGGTGGCAAGCGGTGTGAGGGCAGGACAGCAGGTTCTGAGCGAGTGGGAAGCTCAAGAGGGCCCAGGGCGGGCGTGGCGGGAGGGTTGCTGTGAGAGTTGCCGGTGTAGCTGGGACCCAACGGCCAGAAGGCCTGGGCTGCCACACAGCAGGAGAGGGTGCTTCCAGGCAGAAGGAACAGGGTGTGCTGGGACCCCCGGGAGGAGGAAGAGTCCAGCGCCTCAAAGTATAGCCCAGGAGGGGAGAGGGAAGAAGAGAGCCAGCAGTGCCGATGGGACTGGATGGCCCAGGGCTTTAGGGGTCCAGTTAAAGAAAGGTCTTGGGTTTCATCCCGTGATTCAGGTGGTTTGGGTTGATAACGAGTTTTAAACAGGGGTCAGATCTGCACTCAGAACAGTCACTAGAAAGATCGCTCTGACAGCAGTGTGGAGGGTGGATTTGGGAGGAGGTCAACTGCAGGCTGGGAGGTGAGGGTGGGCTGATTTAGGGCAGGGGTGTGGGATGGACGGGATGGCCTTAAATGATGTTTAAGGGGTGCGGTGGAAAAGAGTTTGACTTCAGGACATGGGGTTGAGGAGGCAAAGATGACCCCTGGCTTTCCGGTCTGAAGGACGGGACTAAGATCAGATTTGCTGGAGGAGAGGCAATCCCATCCTCGACAGGGGGAGTATCCCGTGCTATGGGGTGTTCAGGGGCAGGGACTGGATGGGGGAAGAGGGCAGGACCCCCTAGAGGGACCAGACTGGGAGGTGTGGGAACCCAGAGCATCATCTGAGGTGAGACTGGGAGGAGCTTGCACAGAACAGAACGCAGCAAGGGTCCAAAATGTGGCTTCCAGGGGCTGGCTGGTCACGGAGGAGAGAGTGGCGGGACGTGGGGGGCAGGGGGACAGGGGAGGGGCAAAGGAGCCAAAGAAGCAAGTAGGAGACACCCTGGCCTGAGAGCTCTGAGGGGAGGTGCCTACTCATATCCCAAGCCTGCACGCTTCAAGCTTTGAGCCGTCACTTCATCTACGCCCCTGCCTCTCACAGGATGTCGCCAGCCAAGAGGGACCTTCTTCTTGCTGTCAAGGCTCCCACATGTGCTCTCCGAGAGGGGTGAGGGTGAACACATGGCATCCAGCAGGCCTGGATCAGGGCGCATCTCTGAGATTGGCTGTTGGGGTGATCTTGGGTGAATCTCTCCACTTCTTTGGGCCTCAGCTTCTCCACCCCAAGAGATGGTGGAGACTGCTGAGTGTAAGAGCATCTGGCTCTCTGCTGGGCTCATAGTACCACCCCCCCGCCCCGGTCTTTAGTCAGAACTGAGCTAGTGGAGAGGGCTTTGTTAACAGAGAAGCACACACACACACACACACACACAGGCATCTGGCTATGTTCCTTGCTGTTACATCTCAGTATCTTCAAAGGTGAGGAGCAAGGGGGAGAAAACAAGGCCAGAGCTGGGCCGCTAAACTGCAGGACACCTGGCAGGGAGCCGACACCTGGCACCTGGTCACCTGTCCGCCACCTGTCGGCCGGACCCGGGTCGCTGTGGTCAACACCACCTCCCGCAGGGGGCGATGGAGAGATTGCGCGGGCGTGGCGTGGCGCGGCGGAGACGCGTGGGGTCAGCGCGCCACCTGGTGGGCGCTTGGAGCTCCCGGGGAAGGCAAGGACCTCCGCCCGCAGCGCCCCACCGCCCGACCCCTCCCACCCAGCCCCTGCTGGTGCGCACACCTCCCCGCTCGCTCGCAGCTCGCGGAGGCCCAGCTAAAGACCCCTTAAAACAACCCATGGCGAGTGCTACTCAGAGGCGTTGTTAAACAACGCGGTCTTCGGCCAGATGGCGGGGGTCCCAGCCCTGGGACCGCTTGGGCTTGGGCAAATGACTTCACCAGTCTGTGCTTCAGTTGCCTCGTGGGGACAGTAACAGTATCTGTAAGAGGTTGTTGTTACTGATGTCCTCTTACTGTTATCAGTAAGAGGTTGTTGAGGACAACATCTGGCGCATAGTAAGTGCTCAATAAATGCTGGCTGGTACCTGCGCGCTCAGTTACTCGTTCAACCATGGATTTTCAAACGCCGGGAGCTGGGATGCAGGGCGGGGGATGGGGGCAGTTCCGTGGGGGAGATCACCTCAGCTGCCAGGGGGAGAGGGGCTTCGTATGACTTGGTGCCCAGAATTGTGCCTTGGGTTTTGAATTTATGAAACGGGTCAATATAACACCTGCAGTGAGAAGTTCCCGCTTCCTTTTCACGGAAAGGCGCGGGGTGGGCCAAGAGGCAGGGCCCCCCAGGACCCGCACGTTCTCCCGCAGCTCTAGACGGGATTTGCCTCCTGAGTCCCGGCCACACAGGCTGGAATACAGGGGTGCGCGCCCCCTGGACACCCCCACAGACAATGGGGCCACAGCGCCAAGTGGCAGTCACTTCCGGAAGTCGGGGAGCCTCCCCCCCCCCACTCTTCTGCCCCTCACCGGCCAGTTGTTGTCAGGGCGTCCGGACACGCCGGGCTGCTCCTTCCATTTCCAGGCCTGTGGTGACGCCTGGCGGCAGAGGGAGGGACAACCGCGACCTCCGCCCTGCAAGGAGTCCCGGCTGAGAAGCTCTTGGATGGGAGTTGGTGGACTCGGGTTGGGGGTGCAGGCACTGTCAGAGGATCCAGAATGTAGAAGAGCTTCCTGGGGGCAGCATAGGCCTGGGTTTCTGTTATAGAGATGGAATCTGGGGTCTTCCATGTAAACTAAATCAGAGATGGGGCAGGGGATTGGGGTAAGAGCCCGACCTGACACTAGAGAGTTCAGAGGAAGGCTTCCCTAGTTTTCTCCCTCCACATCATTTGGGGTAATCACGGTTCCCCTCTGGTGCCCCCAGATTTCAGTGGGAGTGGTGTGGGGACAGTGCATGGGGCTGGGGTGGGGACAGAGCCTAGGAACGGCCACAACCTGAAAGGGGCCTTGGTCTGCAGCCATGGAGGCCTAAGGACCAGCAGCAGACTTGGAGAAGCAGCAGGAAGGATGTCCCTGGAGATATTTTTCTGACTCCTGTTCTGTCCTGGACAACCAGGGGAGTGTAGCTGCCCACACCCACTTCCTGTCAACTCAGCACCAGACTGCTCTTGGACCTTGCAGGCCAGGAGGGCCTGACCTCAGCCCAAAGGCATAATAACCTCCTCAGTCTTGAATGCCAGGCCTGAAGTTAGCCACCTCCAGGATTTCACAGACTATGCCAACTCAGGGAGTGCGAAACCACACCCCCACGTGCTGACCCGCAGACATGGGGTCTCCAGTGTTCCCCACTCCTCGAAGGGCCCCAGCCTCCAGCTCATCAGATGTGCCAGCCTTACCTGGAGCCTCTCTCCCCAGGATCCAATAGAATTTTCTCCACTGCGCTGCAGATTTCATGGGTCTCCTGTGGCTCACCAGGGCCAGGGCAGCCCTGGAATGGTCTATCCCCAGCAACCCTTCCCTACCCAGAGGGAGACTGATTTCCCAGATGCTAACGAGCTGGTGTGCCTCTCCTGTTTCAAATCCTTGGAAGTTTGGCTGTAGCCCCAAACTAGCCAAGCCAGACCAAAAACCCTCCCTAAACATGATCCAAATTCTTGCATTGAACCACACAACCCAAAGAGGTAGTTTCTCTTACTGCCACATTTTGCAGAAGAGAAAACAGGCTTCGAGAGGCAAAGTGACTTTCCCAAGGATCCAAAGAGGCAAAGACTCTTGAGAGCTGGGATTTGAATACAGGTGGTCTGGCTTCCAGAGCGTCCTGAAGTGAGGTGTTTGTTGTGTTGGTTAGGAGACGCCTTTTTATAATAGCACAGATGAACAATTCTGATTTTGATAGAAGTGTTTCTTTTCTTTTTTTAAGATTTTATTTGTTTGACAAAGGGAGAGACAGTGAGAGAGGGAACACAAGCAGGGGGAGTGGGAGAGGGAGAAGCAGGTTTCCCGCAGAGCAGGGAGCCTGACACGGGGCTCGATGCCAGGATCATGATCCAAGCCAAAGGCAGACGCTTAATGACTGAGCCACCCAGGCACCCCAGAAGTGTTTCTTTTTACAGCTTTTCTTCTATTTTCCTTTACCCATAGCAAGGGATACTGTTTTCCCATTTATGGGAGTCATACAAAATGCCCCTAGAACATGTATTTAATTTTAGGGAAAAGAAGTAGCTAACTTAAAGACAAACATGAAGTATGTGCTAGCACAGGTGGAACGTGGCCATGGAAAAGGTGTCGGGCATAATCCCACGCACTGTGCAGAGAAGGGCGGTCTATTCAGTACGCTTACCCGGCCAGCTCCTCTCTCCCTTTCCTTCCCTACCTCACCCTCTTGCTGGGGCCTTGGAGCCACCTGCAGCTCCCCAGACACGCTAGGCTTTGTCTGGCCTGGTGCCTTTATGCACACCGCTTGCTCTGCCTGACCTCCGGTTCTCGGATGCTCGGCAAACACCTGCTCCCTGTGGCGGCTTCCCCAGCTCAGGCAGCATTTCCTTCTTGAAGCTTTCCTGAAATGGAGCTGCCATGTCTCCCACCACTGTTCCTCCGCAAGACACCTGTCCCCCGCCCCGCACCGCGCTGTTGCACTTTGCTATTTCCCCTTGCCTCCCCAGAAGACAGGGACAGCTTTCTCTAATCCCTTCACAACCCGCAACCCAGTCCTGCTGACCTTGGCTTTCTGGTGACCTTAGAATAACATTCACACCCCTCACAGTGGCCTCCAGCGCCCTCAAGTGGGGATCCACTGGTAATGTACTCCTCAGGGAGCCCTTCTTCCCACAGAGCCCACCTCCAGCAGCAGCTTGGTGCCTGTCCCAGAAGCCATCACCTCCAGACATCACGCCACTATTGCCCCCAGAAAGTTCATCACCATTTGGAAGATTCTCACTCCCTCTCTATTGCCTCCCCTCCCCCTCTGGAATGTAAAGCCCCGAGAGGGCAGTGGACATCCTGATCACTCTCTGATTTGCCCTAGGAGGCCAGGTTTCTCACAGGGCAGGCAGTGGACTGTGGTGGGTCTCACTGCTTCCTACTTGTTGAGCAAATGGCCTTAGAGAAACAAAGACAACACTCTTTCAACCATGTTGGTGACCTCAGAGGTGTGGGGCTGGAAAGGGAGAGAGGAGATTATCAAAGTTTTCTCTAGATCCCTCTGGTTTATTTAAGCTGTTACAAAGAACATGTCGTACTGTGGCTTCTAATTAAAAAGAAAATCCAATAAAGTTAATAGAAAAAAAGAAAGGAAATAAATTAAAGCTTTCATTTCCTGGAGAAACACAAGAAAAAAGTTGAAGGCTTCACGTGGGAAATTGTTTGGTGTGTCGGAGGTGGAGGCACAGGGAGTCTCCTGAGGCTGGGGATTGGGGTCAGCTGAAGAGGATGGAGGGTACAGTGGCAGAAGAGGGTCTGGGGACACGTTAATTTCTAGAACTGTTATAGGGAGGGTCTGGGTGGAAGGGGTGGGAGGCAGAGGAAGAACTGGGAGGCGTGACTAGAGTCAGCTGGAGGTGAGTTGATTTGGGATGGTTGGTGGGGAGCATGGCTGGTGGGGGTGACTTGGGAATCTGGGACCATCCCTCAGCACTACGCCCTGGGACAAGATTGGTCCCAGAGTCCAGTCCCTGGCCCAAGCCCCTGTGAGGGCTAGTCATTTCCCCTCTCCTGGCTTCAGTTTTTTCAACAATAACATAGGGATTGACACAGAAGTCACCAGGGTTCTCCCAGCTTGGATGGCCTCATCGATGGCGCTGACTCCTGGGACTCAGAGAACTGGCGTCATTGGGCCCAGCCCGCAGCAGCTTTGATCCCCCGACCCAAGACAGAGCTCAGAACGGGCAGCTTCCGCCTCCGGCCAACAGAGGGCGCTGCGGCGCCGCCGCACCTAGCGGGCTCCGCGCGACCCAGAGCCGCTCCCTACGGGCGGAGGCCCTGGGTGTGCTCTGGCATCTACAGCCTCCCCATCCATGGGTCCTTGTCTCTGCTCCCCTGATCACGCCAGTGTCCACAGGACTCGGTTTCCGATTTTCTGGGCCTGGGCCGCAGAGGGCAGGCTGGATCTGGAGGCTGAAGGGCTCAGGAAGTCATTCCTTCCATGCCCCTTGCATCTAATAATCTCTGGTCTCCTCTCCCTTCCTGGAGGTCTCCCCACCACACACACCCTCCAATCCAGAGCTGGCTGGGCCCCAGCTCCGACATCTGTGGGCAGGATCAGCCCTGAGCTGCAAGCCTCTCACTGCCGTGTCTCGCTTCATCTCGTCCCAGGAAAGTTCCTCCTTCCCTATTTAATGCCTCATTGGCTCTGCCGACCCAGACCCAGCTGGCTTCTTGGACATGCGTTGTCCCAGGATCAGAGCAAGTGGTGCGGCCTCTCAGATGCCTCATTTGTCCCTCCTGGGATTCTGGCCATCTTGCTACTCTCCCTGGAGCCGAGCTGGCACATAGGTAGACCAGGTGCCCAGAAGAACTTGGGGGACTCCCGCTGCCTGTGAGCTAAGGAAAGGGGGTTCCCACTGATTCCAGGGGCTGAGCAGGCCCAGACTTGATGTGTGATGTAGAGAAATCACTCTGGCTTGGCCGTTGCCCAGCTGCCAAAAGGGAAACCCACATGACCCTGCCTCCCTGGCCCTCTGTGGTCCCCAGGATCACTCCCCAGCAGGACAGGGGCCCCCATTAAGCTATGGGTCCAGGGTCTCTCGTGGTCCGGTGGTGTGAATGACGCCTGGCTGGTGGGGCTTCAGGAAAACACATTCCAGGGCAAACTTCCCGGGAGGAACCCCAGCCATATGACACGTGAAGTGGAGAGTGTCTCTCTCGCCAGGCGCTCAGGACTGGGAGGCCAAATGAATGTGTGGGGAGGAGCTGACCCATCAGCACCTTGGGCCAGTGTGGACAAAGACCCCACACCCCAAGGCCCTCTCCTGTGTCCCCCTCTCCACGTGGAGTTCTCAGGATGCGGCTGAACCTCAGCTGGCTCTGGGAATCAGACCAAGGGGCAGCTTCCGTCCTACACTGTCCTTGGTCCCTGAGTCCAGATGAAGCTCCTCCTGCCCGTGTGGCCTAGAGACACAGTGAAGGATGTGGCGTGAGTAGAGAAGCTGGATCGGCAAGTCCTGGGCGGAACTGTCTCGGCAATGGAGCTGCAGGAGGGAACCGTGGTGAAGACTCCGTCCGATGATTCAGCCTCAAATCTGAGCAAGGACAGCCTTATGCACTTGGCCTCACTTTCGCCACCTGTAAAGTAGGGGTAACAGTATCTTCAGTCACACAGGGTAGAGTATGAAGTGATAACCATCAGAGCAGAGAGTGAGTAGTACCCAGGTAAACTCACCGGACCCTCACTGTAAGGGAACGAAGCTGGTCCTGGTATTATCTTCATTTCTGAAGACAGAGACAGAGCCTTTGCTCGGAAGGAACTTCCAGTCCAGTGGGGAGACAGAGAAGTAAGCAGAGATCCTTAGAGCCAGGGGCACCCAGGTGACTCAGTCAGTTAAGTGTCTGACCTTGGCTCCCGTCATGATCTCGGGGGTCCTGGGATCGAGCCCTGCTGTCAGCAGAAAGTCCATTTGTCCTTCTCCATCCACCCCTCCCCACGCTCATGCTCGCTCTCTGGCTCTCTCTCTTTCTCTCTCTCCCTCAAATAAATAAATAAAATCTTTAAAACAAAAATCTTTGGAGCTAAATTAGTTGATACTATTTGATGAAATGAGAATTCAGACCCTAAATGTTCAAGCTCTTGTTTGATCTTCAAAACCCCCCGCGGTGAGCCCATGTTACAGATTAGCAAACCAAGGCCGGAGTCGGGACACTCGCCCAAGGCTCACAGCAGAGGGGGTGGAAGCAGCATTGTCTGACACTGGGTGCACACGCTCTTCCCCCTAAAATAAGCAAAATTTAAATCAGACCCAAGTGCTCTGCATGCAGTCTGCAAGCCCCCTTCTTACAAACGGAAGATTGCAGGCCCCGAAGCCCTCTACCGTCCCCATACGGATAAGCCCAGGCCAGCCCTATCTTTCCAGCCCTCTCTGCTAGGCCTCTGGAGCTGTGGGGTGAGGTTTGGTGACTTCTGCCTGATTCACCCAGGAGGTGACATTTGAGGGAGGACTTAAAAGATGCATGGGCGTGTGCTGTGGGGGTGGGGGGGAACGCATCTGGGGAGAAGGAGCAGCAGGAGCAGAGGCACAGAGGCATATTTATGGTGGAGGAGGGCAGGAAGGTGTTCTTGGTGGGGAGCAGGGTGACTCTGGTCCCAAGGCAGAACCACCCAAGGAGGGTTGCTAGGACAAAAGTCTGGGCAGGGTGGGAGGGGCGGCCCCCGTTAAGCCAGAAAGTGGGGGCAGAGCTATAGCTCAGGGGGGGACAAGGTTCCAGCTGCAGGGCTGGGGCCCTGACGGCAATGGCCTGGGGACCCACGGGTGGGAAAGTGACTAAAGATAGCCTCTTTTTTTTTTTTTTTTAAAGATTTTACTTATTTATTTGACACAGAGAGAGAGAGATCACAAGTAGTCAGAGAGGGAGAGAGAGAGGGAGAAGAAGCAGGCTCCCTGCTGAGCAGAGAGCCCGGATGCATGAACTGAGCCAAGGCAGAGGCTTAGCCCACTGAGCCACCCAGGCGCCCCTAAAAATAGCTGCTTGATGAGTGCTGCCTCCCGTGAGGACCCCTGGCAGTCTTGCCCATTTGGGGGTCTTGTGGCCAGCCCACAGTGCAGGCCCCAGTCCCTCGTTGAAGCTCAGTTGTGTGTGTCGTGCACTTATTCACGTGTGCCAGGTGTACTGGGGCTATGGGGGTGTGTGTGTGACTCTCCCTTAGACCGCTTCTGCATGGGGGGAGAGGGTGGAGAGAAGGAAACCTCTAGAGAAGGCTCCACCTTCTTAGAGATCAGAAGCCCGGGTTGCTTAGAAATGACTAACCAGGAGGCACATGTAAATCAGATGTAAGTGATATGCAAATGATCAGATGTGTTTCCTGCCAGTGCTGAGGCCCCGAGGTGGGGGGGTCCTCAGGGCAGGGGCAGTGGGAAGTGGGGCTCTGGGGGTGCTGGGAGCAGAGCTCTTTGTCACTTGGTCTCTTCCAGCTCAGGGATTAAGGCTCAGAACCCCAGAGACTCCACGGCCACGGGAGGCTCCCAGGTGCCCCCAGCCTGATGCCCAGCTGTGGGAGTGCTGTGGGAAGGGGGAAGGGGAAAAGGTGGGAGGGAGGGGGCTTGGGAGCTGGGTGGGCGCTCCCAGCCCTCCGAGGAGAATGGATGTCACAGTGACAGCTGGCCCAGACGGGATCCGATGGTCAGACACAGTTGTTGGGCGCCAGGATGGGGATCAAGGGCAGACAGAAGGCGTAGAGGTGGGCGACCAGGGCCCCGGGGCCTTCTCTGAAGCTTAGAGCACAGAGAGATGGAGTGAAGAAGCATCACACAACCCTCTGATCCCCCCCTTCTGTGCAGGGGACCCCAGACCCAGGGAGGGCATGCAGAACAGTCAGCCCAACCTCATGGGGGTTCAGTGGGCCCAGGTTCCCCACCTCACTGGGGCCCACATCCTAAAATGCACAGTGCACACACCTGCACCCAGATGCCCACGCCCAGCAGTCTCCATGGGGAGCCTGCTCCAGCACCTAGAACAATTCACCGGGGCACCCCCGTCCCCCAGGCCTGAGCACGGGTACCCGGACATCGGCCCACAGGTGTGCACAGCCTGCAGCAGGCCTTCACCCATCCCCCTTCCCTTACACCCCTGTACATGCCTAGAGACAAGTGGGGTGGGCAGCAGCGAGGGGCAGGGGGTCCTGGCCCCTGTACTGCACTCACTGCTGGGCCCGCTGCCATCTCGGCCTCCCAGATCCAGTTTCAGGTTCACACACAGTTGGGGGGTCCAGCTGTCTCCAGAGTCTGGGGTTTGTGGTTGTCTGACTCCTGGATCCTATCTCCCCGGGGCAGTTCTCTTCCCTTCCACTGGGGGCCCTGAAGATGGAAGCCTTGTATGGTCCACTGGATGAGAGTGGGAGGGCCCCCCCAATCCTAACTCTTGCAGTGGGGGAGGGGCATGATTAAGCCAAAGGTCGAAGGACAAACATCAGAGTGCCAGGAAGGGAATCCAGGCTGACCAGGACCCAGACCTGCCTGGAGACATCCTCCCCTCCCCCGATGTTGCCTTGGCCACAGGTCCCTCCTGCTATTCAGCCAGGTGGGACCCTGGGAAGCAGTGACACAGGGCCTGTCTGAGGACCTGTACTACCCCTTCCTTCCCAGAAGTCCTTTATAGTATCAGCCTCAGATCTCTTATGCCAGAGCCCTTCCTCTCATTCGCGTCATGGGGCTCTCACATGAGGTTTCCTGACCTTGCAGTTCTCCAAGATATATTGTCACTTAAAAAAAAGGGGGGGGTGGACAGGGCCAGAAGGGACTGTAGCGACCCTCCTAAGCCCATCGAGGCCTGGGAAAGCAGGCCAATAGGACAGAAAGGGCCTTCCGGGGGCCCATAGGAATTGAGGGGAGAGGCTAGAGGCCGTGTCTCCCAGAACTTGTTCCTAGACCCTCCTTGTTCTAGCAACCTCTCCTCCGTCTCCTTCCAACCCTGCTCTTGGCCTCAGGCTGCTCCGGCAGTGACTGTGGACCTGTGGTCTCAGCCTGGTGCCCCATGGAGTGCTCCCCGCCTGAAATCAGCAACTGGGTCAGCTTATAGCAGCGGGGAGGGCAGGGGGTCAGTAGGGCTGAATCCTGGGGGAGACTCTGGGGGCAGCTGACTGTCCCCAGGCCTGGTCACACCCCAGAAGTGTGCCGAGGTAGGTGGGGGTTTGGGCCCTGCCACCCCAGCCAGCCGCAAACTCCGTCCAGGAAATGGCAGGACACAACCCGCTCCCCTCTTTTCGGTCCCTTGGCTTCTTGGGAGGAGTGGGGAGCGGGTGGGTGCCCAGTGGCTGGACCAACCCCAGCCCTGGCAGGAGGCACACCCCCTTGTAGGGAGCCTCCAGGCTCACTGCCCTGACCTCAGAGATCTCTAGGGTGAAGGGGAGACACAGCCCCTGCCCTCAAGGAGCCTCGGTCTAGAGCAGACAGTCCTACCACTTTCCTTTAATAATGTGTTAAGTCGGGGCACCTGGGTGGCTCAGTGGGTTAAGCCTCTGCCTTTTAGCTCAGGTCATGATCTCAGGACCCTAGGATCGAGCCCCATATCGGGCTCTCTGCTCAGCAGGGAGCCTGCATCCCCGCCCCCCTCCTCTCTGCCTACTTGTGATCTCTCTCTGTCAAATAAATAAGTAAAATCTTAAAAAAAAAAATAATGCATTAAGTCATCCTTCCCTGTGTGGTTTGTGTGATGTGTGTCTCCCACACTGGCTGGGATCTCTGCAGGATCCTCATCCCCGACTTGTTCACGCTGTGTCTGCACCAGCCCCCGCCCCCCACCCCGCGAACTCTCACTGAGAGGTGATGAAGGGAACAGTGCAAGTGGAGTCCCAGTCTGGCTTCTGGAGGGAACCCGTGGCTCCCCTTGCCGGTCCAGGAAGTCTCCAGGAGCTACTGATTCCTCCTAAACACACAGACGTGGCCCCTGCCTGGGCTCCCTGGTTCCCCCTACCCCCTGGGGTGGGGGAGAGCAGCCCTTCCATTTTCTTCTCACTGAAGCCAGAGTGGTCCTTCCAAAACCTGCACCTGGAATAGTCCCTTCTGGACCTCAAACCTTCCATGGCTCCCCACTGACCCCAGGAGCATCCCAACTCCTTGCCTGACACTCAGAGCCTTTCACACCCAACCTCACAGGACCTCTATCATCCCAACCCCCACGTTCTCCACAGTGGTTCCCAAGCCCCACTCGTCCCCCTACCTGCCCTGGGCTCCCGTAACCTGTGTCTCTCTGGGTATCCCTTAGGACCTGAAAGTCTCGGACGCAGGGCCTGGGGTCTGCTCGCCTGCAAATCTCTGTCCACACACAAGGACACAGACTTGGAGAGAGGGGCCAACAGCTTCCCTCTAAACACCCAGCCCACCCCACGCTGCCTCTCACCAATCCACCCAGAGCTCTGCTCGCCACCTTCTGAGTTCCTTCCTATCACCTGTCACGGTCTGGGATGATCTGGTTTGCTGGTTGCTTACACGATCAGGGTCCATCTCGGCCCCACAAGTATGAATTCGCAATGGTTCGGGCTATCTTTCTGCCTGGAAAAGCCGGGCACTGCTGTTGTGGGAAGGATGGCGGAGGAGGCTGATGGAGCACTTACGGTGACATGGTAGCTGAGACCTCGGCTGCCTGTCCAGGGACATGCCGCCAGCGGTCTGGGGGGCTGCAGTGGGAGCCCAGGTGTCCCCCACCATGCTGTGCTGACCCCAGATCAAGGCAGCGCCCTTGGGGTGTGCTGCCCCTGGGGCCTCCTCCAGATCCGGCCCCCACTGATTCTGGTCTTCCTGTCCCTGGACCCATCTCCTAGCTCTCCGGTTGGAGGCTGAGGGGAATTAGAGATGAGAGGGGGGCGGCCAGCAGCTGCCATAGCGGATGGACAGCTGTGACCCCAGTGGAGTGGGAGCAAGGTCAGATAACAGAAAGAACTTCCAGACCCTGGCTCCTTGGGGGACCAGAACTGTGCTTTGTTTTTGTAAACAGGAGTGAATGAGCGAGCTTGCTTGCTGGAGAGCAAGGAAAGACTCTCCTTGTCCAGCCCCAAGAGTCTGCCAGGACTTAACTCCCAGTTAAGGAGTAGGGACATCCAGCCGGAGGCAGGAGAATGGCAGAGATGAATTTGTGGGGGACTCCTTGGAGCCGTGCTGGGACAGAAGGGGTTAAACATCTCCTCCCATCCCCAACACACACAAACACACAAAGCCTGCTTGCTCAGGCTTCTGACCGGTGTGTGCTTTGGCTCAGAGAGTTGGCTCTGTTTGCCTGAGGTGTCCCCTCTTTTCCCTTCTTCCCAGGACTATTGGTAGGCCCTCTGTCCCACAGGCCAGCTGGCCAGCTGTGCAGCGTCTGGGGCTGTGTCTGGGAGGACGAGGCATGAGAACATCTGGGTCTGGGTGTGCAGAGCTACGAGGCAGTGGAGCACACCCCCCAGGGGCTGTCACGGTGGCACAGCGGGGCTCCCCAAACCTGAGGACACAGCGCTGTGTGTCAAGGCAAAGGGAGCGAGCGTGCTGGCCCAGAGCTGGGCACACAGCGGTGTTGGTGGCTTTTGCTTGGAGACGATGAGCATTAGGGACAGTCTGCTTTCAGAGTGAAGAGGCATGTGGGAGAGCAGGCTAGGCGCTCTCCCGTGATCTTGGCGCTGCTGGGGTGTGACACACAGGCTACCCTCACCCACTCCCAGCCTCAGTGGACTCAGCAGTCTAGGTCAGGGTCCAGGTCCTTGCTCTTACGATAGCCAGTCCACACCTCCTAGCGCATATTCCAGGTGTAACTGATGATTTGGTTAATGTCCGTGTCCCTGACTCGTCTGAGATCCCTGAGGTCCCCTCTCTGCTGAGTCAGCATTGGGCTCACAGTGTCGCACCCAGTGTCTGTTTCGTAGTGGGGGCCCAACACAGAGAGGGAGGTGGGACTCTCAGGAAGTGTCCCTGTTCATTGAAGTTCACATTCGAGGCTCCCTGCTGCCTCCCCAGCTGGTATCTTCTCAGCCCTCCATCTCAGCTTTCCGGTCTGATCTTTTCATCTGAAGCCCTGTGCTCAGCAGCCATGTTGTTCCCCAAATTCACTGCTATCAAGCTGTCCCTTTGCCAGAATAGTCCTTGCCCTGCCCACTCCCAACCTTGGCCACCTTCAAAATCCTACCGGAAGCAGCTCAGAGTATCCCTCCTTTCAGAAGCCTTCCCAGACGTACCTAAAGGTATAAAATGACTTCTGTACTTGGCGTTGGCCTCGCCCTTGAGGATGAGGGTCCTAGCGACCAGGCTGCATCATGCGGCCTCACCAATCTGCATGCCTTGTGCACATTCAACTGCCCTTTGTTGAGTAGACATCGAAAAAAAGAAAGGGTTCATACCTGGCCCCCTTCCCTGGGCTTGGGGTACGCTTACTGTCACACAGCCCAGAGATGGCAGAGGTCTGTGGAAGGAGACCCTCAGCGGTGGTGTGGCAGAGGCAAGGTTAGGGGGATGCCCAGTGAATCACACCTTCACATAATCCCTTCTCCCTGAGCATGGACAGACCTGAGACTTGCTTCTGGCCAATAAAGTAGGACACAGGTGAGGAGTTTTCGCAGATGCAATTAAGGTTCTAAATCAGTTGATTTCAAGTTATCAAAAGGGAGCTGGTTCTGGGTGGGTCTGGCTTAATCAGGTGAAAGCTCTTAAGAGGGGGTTTAGAGAGAGCCTCTTGTTGGCCTTGAGGAAGTAACCTGCCCTGTAGGGAGAGGACCCCATGGCAAGGAGTTGAGGGCAGCCTTCAGGAGGCAGCTGATCCTATAGCCTAAGGACCGAATTCTTGCAAGAAAAGAGGGGGCTCAGAAGAGAACTTGAACTCAGGAAGGAGTGAAGCCCGGCCAGCACCTGACCGCAGCCTTGTGAGACCCTGACGTGAAGCTGGACCCAGACTATGACCCACGGAAACCATGATATAACAAATGCGCGTTGTTTTTGTAAGCTGCTAAATTCGTGGCACTTCGTTACTCGGCAACTAATCTGGGGGCCTTGAGAATAAATGACCTCAGGGAGCAATGCCAGAGGGATGAGGGAACCCCGTGCCCTGCCCCAGACCCCACCTATCTCCACCTCCAGACCCGGCCTGGCAGTACCGGGGTGTTGGTCCAGTGAGCCTCTGTGGAGTCCAATAGGTCTCAGTGGGGGACTTGTGGGGTACATGGTTTGGGGGTCCTCATCTCTGGGTTTCCTTGAATTCACACGAAAAGCTGGGATAAGGCTAATTGTATCCCAAACCCACCTCCAACCCTAACACCAACTGTAAGCCCCCAAATTACCACAGCGGCAGGTGAAACACGGCTCCTCCCCTCTTCTGGCCTCCCCGACTCCCAAGAGCCCCGGCGCCCGCCTGTGGCCCAGACAGCCCCGCTCAGACAGCTGCTGCTCCCCTCGGCTCTTCTCCTGTTGTTGGGACCAGGCAGGCTTCGGGGGAAGAGTTCACAGCCTCCATGGTGGGTCGGCAGCTGGGGCTCCAGATGTGGGGGAGCCCAGAGCCTAGGGATAGTGTTTCACCCAAGTGGCTGGTCTGGTCTCCCAGGAAGGACAAGGATGTCAGGGGTGTCTGAGATTGGAGAATCTGGGAGGGGTCTATTTCCTGCTGCATCACCCCTTTCCTGGCTCTGCTGCTAGGCTTCCTCCTGGGGGTGAGGGACCTGGGTCCCCAACCAATAGGGGTGCAAACATCACCCCCTTTGGGTCTTCTCTGCCCCTGAAGAGAACCTGACCCAGATGTCCTAAGACCCTGCCGGAAGCCTCCAGCCAGAGCAGCTGGTGAGAGGAGCCTGACCCCCTCTTCAAAAGCTTCCTTTTGTCCACAGTGAATACCCCAGGATTGAGTTTCCTGCTCACGCCCTCCTCCCCAGCCCGTGGCCCAGGGCTCCCATCCATCCTGTCTCAGGCAGGGCCTCTCCAGGATGCAGACAAAGAAGGCATCTCAGATTCCCTTGTTAGGGCGTCTGCCCTTTGATCTGCCCCTTTTCCTGCCCCAGGGATCCAGAGGTGCCCCGGAACTTTCTCTGTCCAGGGACAGGCACCCAGAGATAAGATCTGGGATGGGAGGGAGCCCAGGACACCAGGGACTTGAAAGGGTGCCGACAGCCTCCCCTGCAGGCTAACCTCTGCCTGCCTGGGCTCCTTCCCTCCCCATCAGCCAGAGCTCACTCCAGACCTTGATTTCCCACTGGGCTCCTGACTGGGAGATTCCCAGAGCATGGAGACTAGCCGGCCTGCTAGGTTCCCAGCAACTTGTGGGGGGACAGAGGCCCATTGCTTGGAACAGTGCTTCTCAAGCCAGAGTCCCAGACCCCCTGTTACAGCAGATTCACCTGGGGCTCCGAGGCCCAGCCCCCACTGAACCCGAATCTCTGGGGGGGGCACTTCAGCAAGTTGCCAGGCTGACATGATAGGGCCACACCATCCCCCACCTCAGAACTTCAGGGGCACAATAAATTATTTACCATGAGCTGTCCCCCTGCCCCCCAGTCCTCCATACCACACGGGGCTCAGTGAGAGCTCGACTCCTGTGAGATCTCCAGGCCCAAGCCTCTCACACATCTGGGGCTCCCCTCAGCCTCCTGGAGGGAAGCAGCACCTCTGGGCCCAGGAAAGCCTGGTTCTGCCCTCCCTTTCTGCTCCTCCAAGGGGCTGCTCTCCTGCTTCCTACTTGCCTGTCTCCCCAGACGCCCTGCCTGTAGCGCGCCCCCCCCAACCCCCGCCTCCATGCCCTGCACCAAGTTCGCCCTGCCCAGTCCATCCCCACTCCTGCGCCCTGGCAGGGTCTCCTTAGACTTAGCAAAGAGACCTCTGTGGCACAGGGAGATCAGCCAGGAGTCTTAATTAACTGCAAGCTTTCAAGCTGGAAGAGACCTTAAGATCCCTTAGCTTCTGCCCAGGGCGGAGTAACAGCGACTGTGTTTGTCCTCCCGATACAACCAAAACAACCAGGCCGACAGAATGTGTGAAACAAGGTCAGGCAATGAAGGACAGTAATCCCGGAGGGAGAGGAAACAAGGAAACAACAAGCTGGGCCCTCTGATCCCCCAGCTTCCTGCCTGGAGAGGGTTTCCAGGCTGTGGCCCAGAGGGGAGACCAAAGTAGGATCCAGGCGGGGGGTGGGGGGTGGGGGGGGGACTCCCAGAGAGGAGGGGTAGAAGTGAGAGTCTGGGCGGGGTGGGGGGGAGCAAGGCACTCGGTGTCTAGAGTTGGCAGGAAAGAGTACCCCAGAGGAGAGGTCTGAACAGAAGGGATCTGCAGAGGGGACCCCTTGAGCATTCGGCTGAGTATCTGTCAGTGCACATGGGTGAGGAAATGACCCAAGGCTGAGAAAGATGATCTCTCCTCTGAAAGGAGGAGACAACAGTGCCTGTTTGGCAATAGTGTCTGTTCCCACCAGCTGGACTGGAAAAGCTCACAACCCGTGCAGCGTTGCGGAGATACTCTGGAACGGGGCATAAGTAGCCCTGGACCAAGTGCTCAGCTCTGGACCTGCTTCTGTTAAACAAGAACAGAGACACCTGGCTGACTCAGTCAGTGGAGCATGTGACTTGGGATCTTAGGGCCGTGAGTTCGAGTCCCATGTTGGGTATAGCGACTACTTAAACAAATAAATGAAAACTTTAAAAAAAGAACAAAGAAGAACAAAGTTGGAGAGCTAACACTAGCTGATTTTCAGTCTTATTATAGAGCTATAATAATCATTGGTGTTTATATTGGTGTGGCGATAGACAAATAGACCAGTGGAACAGAATGGAGATCAGAAATAACCCATATGTGTATGGGCTACAGATTCTTGACAAAGGAACCAACGCAATTCAGTGGAGAAAGGACAGTCTTTCCAACAAATGGTGCTAGAACAAGTAGATATCTATTAAGTGCAAAAAACCAAAAAGCAAAAAAAAAATAAAAAACTTACCCACATATCACATCATATACGAAAACAAAATACTTCCAGGAGAAAACACAAGAGAATGTATTTTTAATTTTTTAAATAAAATATTAGTGATCAATATTAATAAAATATTGTTTATTTTATAACCAGGGGTTAGACAAAGATTTCTTAGCTGTGACCCCAAAACCAGGATCCATGAAAAAGCAACTTGTTAACTTGAACTTCATCATAATAAAAATCTTCTTTTTGAAGACACTACTAGGAGAATGAAAAGACAGGCCACAGACTGGGAAAAAAATATTTGCACAACATATTTCTGAAAAGTGACTTGTATCCAAAATATACAAAGAAGCCTTAAAATTCAACAAGAAAACAAACAAACCAATTAAAAAGTGGGCAGAAAATCTGGACAGACTCCTCCCCCAAAGAAAATACACAGATGGCAAATAAACATAGGAGAAGATACTCAACATCGTATGTCATTAGGGAATTGCAAATTAAAACAAAAACAAGACACCTATTAGAATGGCTCCAATTTTAAAAACAGACAACACCAGTTGCTGGTAAGGATGGGGAGCAAGAGGAAGTCTCACTCACTGCTGGTGGGAATGCAAAGTGGTACAGTCACTTTGGAAGACAGTTTGGCAGTTTCCTACACAGCTGAAGATCGGATCCAGCAATCACACTCGGAAGCATTTACCCAACTGACTTGAAAACTTTATGTCCACACACATGTTTTAGCAGCCTTATAATTGCCCAAAACTGGAAATGATCAAGATGTTTTCAAAGGGTAAATGGATAAACAAACTGGAGATATCTATCTATCTATCTATCTATATATATATATCTCCAGAGGAATATTATTCACTGAAAAAAGAAAAGATATGGATGAATTTCAAATGTATATTTCTAAGTTGAAGAGACAAGTCTAAAAAGGCTACATGTGATTCTAATTATATGATTCTGGAAAAGGCAAGATTATGGTGACGGTGAAAAGACCAATGTTTGTAGGGAGTTTGTGGGGGACAAAAGGAAGGCTTGAATGGTGGAAGCACAGAGGGTTTTGTTTTAGAGAGAAGAAACTATAACAACAGTCACGGCAGATGTGTCACTGTGCCTTCGTCAAACCCACAGAGCTTTATAAAGAGTGAAGAGCCACATAGGCGAATTCTAAAAATCATTTAGGAGGCTGAGAGATCTCAAGAAAGAATGCAGAATGTGGCAAAAACATCTATTACATTTTGATACGGAAGATATATGGATAGCAAATAAGTACATGAAAAGTGTTCAACACTATTAGTCATTAGGGAAATACAAATTACAACTACAGTGAAATACCACTACACATCTATTAACAGCTAAATTTTTTTAAAAAAAATGAAACTGATCATACTAAGTATCAACATGGACAAAGAGGAAATGGACTCATACACGGTTAGTGGGAATGCAAAATGGTACCACTACTTTGGAAAGCAGTTTGATCATTTCTTTTCTTTTTCTTTCTTTCTTTTTTTAGATTTATTTATTCAGGGGTGCCTGGGTGGCTCAGTCTGTTAAGTGTCTGCCTTCGGCTCAGGTCATAATCCCAGGGTCCTGGAATCGAGTTCCGTGTCAGACTTCTTGCTCGGGGGAACACCTGCTTCTCCCTCTGCCTACTGCTCCCCTTGCTTGTGCTCTCTCTCTCTCTGACAAATAAATAAGTAAAATCTTTTTTTTTTTAAAGATATATTTGTTTTAGAGAGAGAGAGTGCTTGAGTGTGAGTGGGGCAAGGGGAAGAGGGAGAGAATCTTCAAGCAGACTCCCTGCTGAGCACAAAGCCCAATGTGGGGTTTCATCCCACAACCCATGAGATCATGACCTGAGCTGAAACCAAGAGTCGGTTGCTGAAGAAACTGAGATCAGAGAGGTTCAGTGTCTTGTTGAAGGTCACACAGCTTGTAAGTAGTAGTGTCAGAACATTGTCTCCTTCTAGTCTCCTAGAACCTGGCTTCCAAACTCTTGGTTATTCTGGAGCATGGAAGGAAGACCTGAACCAAGGTAGTTGCTACTTAGTTTGCAGTTAGAAATAGGGATGAGGTTGGAGTCAATGATAACCAAGACCCTAAGCCCATGTGGATAGAAGAGTCATTAATTAAGAGCAGAGAACTAATAGACAATTTGAATGGGCCCATCTCTATTAAAGAGATTGAGTCAACAACAATCTTTCAAAACAGAAACCACTCGGGCCAGATGGGCCACACTGGTGAACGTTAACCTTTAAGGAAGTTTTACCATTTCTCTACAATCTCTTCCTGAAGACAGAAGATGAAGGAATACTTAGTAACTAACTCCATGAGACCAGATTTACCCAAATATGTAAGCCAGACAAAGACATCACAAGAAAAGAAAATATGGACCAATATCTCTTGTGAACACAGATGTGAGAATCCTCAGAAAATATTAGCAAATCAAATCTAGCAATGTGTAAAGAGAATTATACACCATGACCAAGTAGGATTTATCTGAGATATGCAAGGCTGCTTTAGTACTTGAAAATCAATTAATGTAATCTATAATAGCAAATGGCTCAAGAAAAGTTACATGATTGTATCAATAGTTACAGAAAAAGCATTTGACAAAATTCAACACCCATTCATGATTTAAAAAAAGCAAACCTCTCAGTAAATTAGGAATAGAGGGGCACTTCCTCCACTAGAGAAAGACATCTGCAAAAACCTATAGCTAACATCATACTTAACATTGAGAAACTGGAAGCTTTCCCACTGAGATCAGAAACAAGGCAAGGATGCTTCTCTCATCATCGTGCTTCAACATGGTCCCAGAAGTCCTAGCTACTGCAAGACGAGAAGGAAATAAAAGGTATTGAGAAGGAAGAAATCAAACTGTCTTTGTTCATAGATGCCATGATCATCTATATGAAAATCTGAAAGAACTGACAATAAAACTCCTGAAACCAATAAGTAATTTTAGAACACAGGTTAGTATAAAAGAGGCAGGGTGCCTGGGTGGCTCAGTGAGTTAAACCTCTGCCTTGGGCTCAGGTCATGATCCCAGGGTCCTGGGATGGGGCCCAGCATCGGGCTCTCTGCTCAGCAGGGAGCCTGCTTCCCCCCTTCCTCTCTGCCTGCCTCTCTGCCTACTTGTGATCTCTGTCTGTCAAATAAATAAATAAAATCTTTTAAAAAGGGTGCCTGGGTGGCTTAGTGGGTTAAGCTTCTGCCTTCGGCTCAGGTCATGATCTCAGTGTCCTGGGATCGAGCCCCACATCGGGCTCTCTGCTCGCCAGGGAGCCTGCTTCCCCCCTTTCTCTCTACCTGCCTCTCTGCCTGCTTGTGATCTCTGTCTCTCTATCAAATAAACGAATAAAATCTTTAAAATAAATCTTTTAAAAAAATATACAAGAGGCAATCACTTTCTTATACGTCAGCAATGGATGAAATTAAAAACATATCACCATTTACATTAGCATTCCCCAAAAGGAAATACTTAGATATAAATCTAACAACATATGTATAAGATCTATTTGAGGAAAGCTACAAAACTCTGACGAAAGATATCAAAGAAGAATTAAATAAATGGAGAGACATTCCATGTTCATGGACTAAAATCTCAGTTTTGTCAAGATCTCAGTTCTTCCCAACTTGATCTACAGATTCAACATAATCCTAATCAAAATATAAGCAAGTTATTTTTTGGATATCAACAACAAGATTCTGAAATTTAATGTGGAAAGCAAAAGACCTAGAATAGCCAACTCAATATTAAGAGAAAAACAAAGTAAGAAGACTAATAATACTTGACGTAAAGACTTAATTATAAAGCTATGGTAAGCAAAGCAGCGTGGTATTGGCAAAGGAATAGAGAAATAAATCAAGGAAAAGAATAGAGAGCCCAGAAACAGAACCAAATAAAAAACAGTTAACTGATCTTTGACAAAGGCACAAAGGCAATATAATGGTGTTTTTTCAACAAATAATGCTGGAATGACAGAGGCAACCATTTGCAAAACATGAATCTAGACAGACTTTACATTATTCACAAAAATTAAGTCAAAATGGGTGGTAGGATTATATGTTAAATGTGAAGCTGTAAAACTCCTAGAATATAACACAGGAGAAAACTTAGTTGACCTTGAGTATAGTGATGACTTTTTATTTAAACAAATTTTTTAAAAGATTTTCTTTTTAGGTAATCTTTATGCCAAATGTGGTGTTCAAACCTACAACCCTGAGATCAAGTCACATGTTCCACTGACTGAGCCAACCAGGTGCCACTGATGACTTTTTAGATACAACACTAAAAGCACAACCCAAGAAAGAAATTACTGATGAGCTTGATTTGATTAAAATTTAAAATTTCTGGGGGTGCCTGGGTGGCTCAGTCATTAAGCATCTGCCTTCAACTCAGGTCATGATTGTGGGGTCATCAGATCAACTCCCGCCTCAGGCTCCCTGCTCAGTGGGAAGCCTGCTTCTCCCTCTCCCACTCCCCCTGCTTGCATTCCCTCTCTCGCTGTCTCTTTCTGTCAAATAAATAAACTCTTTTAAAAAAATATTTAAAACTTCTGCTATGTGAAAGGCAATGTCAAGAGAACAAGAAGATGAGCTGAAGATGAGCCACAGACTAGGGGAAAATACTTGCAAAAAACACATCCAGTAAACCATTATGCCAAATATACAAGAACGCTTAAGAACTCACAGTAAGAAAATGAACAACCTGATTCAAAATGGGCAAAAGACCTGAATAGACACCTCACCAGAAAAGCAATACAGATGGCAAACAAGCACGTGAAAAGATATTCCACATCATGGGTCACGAGGAAAGTGCAAATCAAAACAGTAATGAGACACCCCTCCACGTCTAATAGAGCGGCCCAAATCCAAAACCCAGATACATCAAATGCTGGGGAGGATGCCGAGCAACAGGGACTCTCATTCATTGCTGGCGGGAAGGCAAAAATGGCTCGTCCTCTTTGGAAGATGATTAGGCAGTTTCTCCATACTTACAGTGGGGGATCCATGTCATGATATGTTTGTCCAAACCCGTAGACTGTACAACATGGAGAGTGAACTCTAGTGTAGACACGGACTTTCAGTGACTTGGTGGGTCTGTGTAGGTTTACCCAGTCTAACGCACGTGTAGCGTGGGGTGCAGATCATGGGAACGGACATGTGTTGCGAGGACAGAGAGCAGGTGGGAGCTCTTGGTATTTCCACTCAATGTTGCTGTGAACCTAAAACTGCTCTAAAAAGAAAAAAGGTCTATTAATTATACAAAAATGAACAGCGCACCTGAGGGTGGAGCTTGTGTTACTGTTGGTTTGGTTTTCGAGGAGCAGTGCAGATAAAGAAGGAGTCCTTGTTGCATTTTGAGCGTGCAGAGTTTGAGATGTTGGCATCTGTAAGTAACCAGAAAACCAGGCTTAGTGGGGGGGCTGTGGTAATAGACATGGCAGTAGATTCTATGAGCTACAAGAGAGCATGGTCTCAAGAGAGGGGAAGGCCCAGAAGGGGACCCCGAAGCTCTGATCTTGAGGACTGGTAACTGTGTCGGGGAAGGACAACAGCCCAGGGAAGGTGAGGCCCTTCCTCAGATGCTGGGAGGGTGGGTCTCCAGAGGCCCCACGGCCAGCTGGGGTGGGAGAGGAGCATGGTGCTATTGGTTGAGAGTAAGAGGGAGGACAGAGGGAATGTCTTTCTCCAAAAATCTGGAGTTTGACGGGGAAGGTGAGAGGACAGAGGCCTGAGGGTGGTGAGGCTCAGAGAAGGTGTTTATAGGATGAGGGAAGTTGGAGAGTGTTTATAGACTACAGGGGCAGACTGTGAGAGAATCCAGAGTACAGGTGGAGGAGTAAGGGACTTTTTCATGGCTTATTTAAATTTATTATGGAAAAGGTATTACACCAACTCTTAAAACATTTTTTTTTTTTTAAAGCACCCATAATTACAGCCCTCAACTTGCTCAAAGATTCCTTCTTCTGATTCAAGAAGCTTTTCCTGGCAGAAGGATAGAGAATCCAAGGAGGTCCTGTCCCAAGACCTTGGTCCTCCCAGAGCCTAGCAGATGGGGGTGGGGAGGTGGGGGCTGGAGGGGATTAGGGGGCTAGGGTGGGGAGAGCAGGGGACTGGTGGGAAGACAAAGGGGCTGGGGGAGACTAGGGGGTTGGGAGGGGTGAGGAGACTGAGGGGGTGCTAGGTTGAGATATAATATGGAATCATCAGAAATGAATGTAAACCTTGTGTCCCCCCATTTCCCTCCGGCCACCCTGCTCAGTGCACCCAGCCCTGACCCTGCGCGTGGAGGAGGTGGGGAGGGTTCCCGCACGAGTTGGGGAAGCTGGGCGGTAATTGAATCCAGGGGCCTCAAGACAGAGGCCAATGGCTTTTCCCGGCCTAATTAGAGGGATTTTTTTAAAACCCAGGAAACAAATCCATATGGTCTGCGATTCGTTTCTCAGGCTCTTTACCCTCCTGAAGTCGTAAATGTCGTGGGCTTTTTAGCACCGGAGCCTTGGGAAGGGGGAGGGCCCCCAGGCTTAGGTTTCTCAGCGGGAGCTCAGTCCAGGATCTGGGGCCCCCAGGGCCCGGAGCCTGCCCACCCACCCCCAACCTGGGCTCCCTCTGCTGGTCCTGGCAGGCGGCCTCTGCCCCCACCCACGCAAGCCTCCCCTTCTCCCTCAGGCCTTTCCTCCAGCCAAAAACACTCCCCCAAACCCAACTCTCCTTCTTTGCTGCTGACCAGTCCGTCTTGTGGCCTTCCTTCTGCCTCCCCCATCCCCCGCATGGATGCCCACCAGTCTGTGCTGTCCTCCGTGGGGGACCTGTTTCTGCCATCAGACTGGGAGTTGATCACGGACAAGAATCATGCCTTTCCCATCAGTCTGGGGGCTACTTAGCAGTTTTTAAAATCTGCTCTAAAGAGAAGGCACTGAGGTTAGATCTAAGGCAGAAGCGAGAGATCAGAGCTTTGTTGTTTACACAGGGATGGCTCAGAGTGTGAGACTGATTGGCACCTGGGGACCAGAGCCCTGCATAGCCTTCCACGGGCTGGGCCTCGCTGGCCACAGGGGTCCTGGGTCCTCCCCATAGAACCAGGGCAACATGGGAAGGGGGAGCAGTGGGGGTTTGCTACAAAACCAGACAGAAGCTCCTCTGGTCAGGGGCGAGTGACCTTGCTCAGGGCCTTCTAAGCTGGAGGTCAGTTTGGGAGAACCAGGGTGCATGCTGGTGAGGTTGGGGGCAGGCCAAAGAGCCTGCTTTCTGCCCTGGAATCCTCCAGAACTTGTTGACCTTTGGGAGTTCATTTGCAGAGATACCTTGCCCTCAAGACCCCTTCCCCCAGGGGACGGTGACAAGGGCCCAGAGGGTATTTCAAGGCCAACCTCTCAGATGGGTTCCCTTCTCTGCTATACATCCGTGGCATGACCTTGGGAGAGTCACTATACTCTTTGAGCCTCAGTTTGCTTATCTGTTTAGTGGGGTGGTTGTGCAAATAGCCGTCTGTCCTGCCCAGCGCGAGGTGTGAGGGATTGATCAGGAAGAGCCAGTCCCTTGATCCCGAAGAGTTTACAGTTCAGGTGAAATGAAGGGACCTTAGTAAAATTCTAAAAGGGGTTGTGTCGGGGGTCTGGTGGGGGAGAGCAGTCCGGAAAGCAGACAGGTGTCTGATGCATTAGTCTCCACTGCCCTGTCAATGCAGCCAAACTCCGAACTGTCCCCCCGCTTTACTTCCCGCCCCCACCCACAGCCCTCCTCCAGCTCCAGCCCGGAGGCGCAGGCTACGTCTGTCTTGCAAAAGGGTGTCTGTGGCTGGCTTCTCCTTCTCCACATTGTCAGCCAAGAATGGGGGAAGGCGAGAGCTGCCGGCCAGGCTGGAGCCAGAGGGACAACCATGAATGGCTTTTGCAAACCGTGTCAAGCTGGATTAAATCACAGGGCCGCCCGAGTTAATGTGCTTCTCTCTTTGCTCGCTAGTTCTCTCTCCAGCCAAGTACCATTCAGCTTCCCCTTGAGTGGCAGGGCCCTGGTGTGAGGTCTCTATGTGGAAGTGGGTCCAGGCAGGTTGAAGGGAGGTGGGCTGGGCTCTCTCCAGGGAAGAGGAAGGCAATCAGACTCTGTGGGTTTGGGGGCACCTCATGGCCCCCCACGCGCTAGGGGGAGGGGCTCACAGTGAGGATGGGAAGGGTTGCCAAGAGGAATCAGCTTCAAATTTAATAAAAGATTTTGTAAAGCTATGAAGATATAAATCTAATAAAAGTTAGGAAGCAAGGAGCCCACTTGGAGTAAGGTCCTTTGTATGCAAAGCGCTGAGGAGATCCTGGAGGCTTTGGGAGAGGGAGGTCGGGAGGGCTTCCTGGAAGAGTAGGAAAGGGCTGGGGAGAGGGCCCCCACAGGCAGCAGGCACAGCAATAAAGGCCTCAAGAGGGGAGTCCAGCCTGTCCTCAGGGAACGCAAGGCTGGCTGAGGGTGGGAAACGGCCTGGAAGGGCAGAGTCGGGCTGGTGATGGCTCAGTTGGGCTCCAGGGCTGTGCGAGCTCTAGCCTCCCATATATTAACTTTAAGTTTCACAGAAAATCTCCCACGTGGGTACCATCTATTCCCATTTTACAGCTGAGAAACAAAGGCTCTGCCAGGATGCGAACCACTGGGCCCAAGAGCCCTAAGCTAGGAAGTGGCGAGGCTGGGGTTTGAACCCAGGACTATGGGACTCTAAAACCCACACTCTTTCCACTCGTGTCCCTTGGGTGACAGAGCCAAAATGAGCTGCGGCAAGGGTGGGAGGAGGGTTCTGGCAGGGCCCTGGAGCCTTCATTTTAGGGACTCAGGGACAGTTCGTGTAGGGCTGCCCAGCGAGATCCAGCAGAGCCCAGTGTTGGGAGGGGTGGGGTGTCTCGAAAGGGCAGACTTATCCGAAATTAATTAGTTAATTAATTAATCCCAAATTAAGGTCTTTAATCCCGATGAGTCTCCGTGGACCAGCAGAGTGACAGGCAGAGTGACTGGCAGAGTAGCACGCAGGTGGAGACATGCACAGGGGTCCAGGCACAAGGTTGGAGGGTGGCCGTGTCGGTCCGCCCCTCCACCAGGGCTGGCCTATGTGGCTCCCAGCCAGGCTCCCAGTGGCGCCGGCCTCCTGCAGCCTGGGTGGGGGGCTGGGCATGGAGGAGAGGGGGTTTCGGTGGCGACATCAGGGTTAAGACATCAGGCTCTGAACTGGGATCCCCTTTCTTCTTCCCCTGGTGGGTTCCAGCTGTCCCTGCCACTCTGTGGGAGGGGGCAGGGGATCCTGGAGGGGGAACAAGCCTTTGGAAATATTCGAAATGGGGTCAGCTTATTTTCACCCTCCATCCTTCTGACTGAATTTCAGTCCCCCTCCAGGCTCCCTGTCTCCCCAGACCTGTCCTTTGTGCCAGCCCTTCCACGATGGAGACTCTGTTGACAGAGGGCTGCCTGGCATCGAAGGCACCAGCTCTGAGTGTGGGTCAGGTCGAGACAGACTCTAGGCCACTCCAACAAGCCCACTTCTTTCTTATTAAGGGTAGTATGCTCCCAGATTGGGAGGCCAAGCCCCCATCCCTGGCACCCATGCTCGCTCTCCCTTCCCTTGACTAGCCTGCACCTGGTGCTGGGGGTACTCGGGGGGTGGGGAGGGCAGGCTGCCCTATCTGGCCCGCCCCTCGCCTGAGTCATTTGCTCCGGGGCTTCTGGCAGCTTCCCTGGAGA
The DNA here is from genome assembly GCF_030435805.1 of Mustela lutreola. Lineage (NCBI taxonomy): Eukaryota > Metazoa > Chordata > Mammalia > Carnivora > Mustelidae > Mustela > Mustela lutreola. Next base: position 24,900,703 of record NC_081304.1, on the reverse strand, counting down.
GGCACGAGGCAGGCCTCAGCCTGACAGGCATGTGGCACTCTCTGGGCACGTGCCCAGCCCATGTGTGACCCCAGGAAGAGGCAGGCCTTGGTGCCCAGAGCTGGCCAGGTGGCTTCTGCATGAATCCAGTGTGAATGCTGTCGGCTTTCTCACTCCTGCCCTGGCTCTCAGCCAGTCATCCCCCTGTGAGTGAGACACTCACAGAGCCCAATGGCTGCTTACAAAGTCTCAAACGAGGTGGCATTTTGACCAGGGATCTGGGTCGTGGCTCTCCTGCCAGGATCCTATTCCATGTAGATTTTCTGACAATCTCCCTCTTCCTTTCAACTGAACCTGGAGCTCCTTGAGAAAGAGGCTCTGGCTCTTGCCAATTAATCCTGCACTGGGGCAGTGAGAGGGATGAGAGGGGGACCAAGGAATGGCTGGGGGATGGAGGGTGAGACGGTTGGGGCAACAAGAGGGGAAGGGTCCTGAGGACCAAAGCACACTCCCCTTTGCTGGCCTGGCCCCTCGAGGCTGTGGGACATCACTCAGGGGAGCTGGGCTGATGGAGCCAGGCTTTGGAGTCCAAGAGAAGAGGGATGGCTCAAGGTCAGCCCTCTTTGACCTTGGAGATCACGTCCTTCCTCCTCCTCCCCATAGCGACATCCTTCCTCCAGGCAAAGTGCATCTCTTTCCCCTCACAGCAAAGCTTCTAGGAGAAGCCATACAGGGGTTCCACTGTCTCCCTGCCCCCTTTTCCTCTGACAACTGCCATCTGTCTCCTGCACCTCTCCACCAATCCAGTGGCTCATCCCAGTCCCCTCCGTCCCAGGTGTCCCCATAGCACTGGTATTGGGGATCACCTGTCCCTCTTCCTGGTAACTGGCTCCTTTCTTAGGCTTTCTTGATGATCCAAGGTCCAAGCATTCACCGACTGGCCCTTCTTGATCATCTCTGTCTCCTTCCTGTTGGGCACCCTCCCTCTGTCCAGCAGGGACCTCACCCAATGGCTGGCAGAGGATTAAAAACATTCCACTTTAGCCCTGGAATTTCCCTGCTCCTGACATATATAACCAAATGCCTCCTGCATTTCTCCCCTGAATGGCTCCCAGGCTTCTCAACTTAACAGGGAATGCAAGATCTTCCACGAAAGCCTGCTCCTCCTTTAAGGCTGCCGACTCGATGAACAGCCCCATCAGTGCCCTTGGCTGCCATAACTGGAGACGTGGAGTCACGGAGACTCTGCTCTGCTGTGCTGTTTCCCATCTGATCCAGTGCCAGCACGAGGTCATTCTCCCTGCTTAATATTTCCTGAGTTCCTCCCCTCTTTTCCTCCCCACCGCTAGTTCTCGTGCCTGAAGCACCAGTCTCCCGGTGAGGCTTCCTGCCTCTTCTTCCAGAATGTTCCGGAACGTTCTTCCAGAACATTCTCCTGTTTCAACAACCACAGTAGTTGCCCATTCAGTCCAAATTCCTCAGGCTGGCATTGGGGTCCCTGCTAGCTCTGGCCTGATCTTCACCTTGTTCCCATTATTATTTATGCCAGTCAAAGTTGAGTCCTCCTTGTTCCTCTTTCTTTGGTCTTTTTTCCAGCTGTTTTCTCTGCCTGAAATATTCTCACCACCTTTTTTTCTACCCCCCACAATCCAAATCCTGACCATCCCTCAAGGCTCAGGTCAAAGCCTCCCCTCCAGGTTCCCCCTCAGGTCCCTGCAGCCGTGAGGACTTTCTCCACCTTTAGGACCCCAATGTCTCTTGGTTGCCCCTGACCACAATGTCGGTGTTGTTTCCTGGAGATTCTTACTAGAAAAATGCAGTTGGGTCTGGGGGTGGAGGTTCGTTCCGGTTGCCTGGCAAGGAGGAAGGAACTCAAATATTGAGCTAGGTTGGGGCTACATTTGTTCTTTACCCCCTTTTGGTAACTGTACCTCAGTTCTGCCCCCCAACCCAATTCCCATGCATCAAGAGGAGCGACACTCCTGCCTCGGGGTGGAGTGTGACCCCACCTTAGTCAATCAGTGATCACCATTCCATGGCCACAGGGATGGGCCGGTTGGAACCCAGGACGCCTGGAGACCTTCTGGGGGATTCTAGAACTTAGGCATTCTCATTCCCACAGGCTTGGACCCAAAGCTGTTGCAGCCACCTTATCACCACAAGGGAATCATCCGGAGAAGGAAATGAAAGCAAGAGATGGAGAGGAAGAAAGGAGGTCCTGGGATTCTATTGGAACCTCTGAACCGATCTGTGGCCTTGAGCCGGCCCCACACCTAGACCTTCCCCACCCCGGGTTGGGTTTTCTCCCTCTTGCAACAAGAATCTGAACTGGTACACAGGGCGAGGAGAGGGGAGCTCCCAGGTGGCCAGCTTCCCGGCTGTCAGCACCATCTTCCGGGAGGTCATGACCGTGTGGCCTCCCTGGGCTCCAAGCCTGACCCATGGAAGCAGGGCTGTTCCATACCCCTGGCCTGCACGTCCGGCGCTGACTGCTGGCATCGCAAGGTCTGTAGGAGTAGAATGAGAACCATCTGGACTGCTGATTGAAGCTGTAGGCCCCAGGGTAGGGCTGGGCCCCTGGAATGTGGACACTGAGCCCTAAGCCCAGGCCAGAGAGCACGGAGGGCTTCTCAGGGGGATGCTGGGCTCCTGCTGGATGACGCACAAGGACCACCAGATTCTATGAGTCACTCAAATATGGGAGGGGGACGGGAGGATTCCCAGACTTTTCCAAAGGGAGCCTCAGAGCAGGGAGGAGACCCTGTCTTACCTTTCCCAGGAGCCCTTTGGGAACATTGCTGGAAACAGCCAGAGCGGGGATTGGAGGGAGGGAGGCATGGGGATTGGGAAGTGCCTGGATGCTGTGGGAAGAGGGTTGGATGCAGGGCCCTGAGGGATGGAGGGTGAGAGTTGGAATGTTCCTGAGTATTCTTCCCCCAGGAAAATGTTCCTGGCATCTTCTGATGTAGTTGCAGGACTGAGAGGGTAGAATTGGGGTGTGGAAATGGAGACCACTATGCAGTGGGGCTTTCAGTGGGGCCTGGGAGGAATCCCCCTGCACGTGGGGATGAGAAGTGCCTCCCTGTCAGCGTCTCCCTTGGGAAGAATACTGGGTCCCTGTATGAATGAGGGCGTTGCCCCAGAGACCATCAAGGCCATGTGCTGAGAATTGGGGGACTTTGCAGGAGCTAGAGAGAGCCCAGAGCAGGCAGATTGCTGTGGGGAGCCTGGCGTAGCTGGGAGGGTCCGCGTAAGGGCAGAGGTGTCGGGGGCAGTCAGAAAAGAGGGGGCAGGAGGCCAAAGGTGCCCCCTTTGTGCCTGCTCTTCTGCACCCAGAAGCCTGGGGGATCAGTTTTGTCCCCCTGGCCTTCTGCCCACCAGCTGCCACAAAGCTGGGGAGAATCTGCTTTACATTATCAGATGAGCCGTGGCCCCCTAGGCATATGGTCAGCAGACCCCCTCCTCCCCAAAGCCTGGAGCATCATGGGAAATGTCTCCTCGTGACCCTGGCTCGGGCCCAGGCCCCTGGAGCACTGGGCTCCAGGCTCCGTAGCGGTGCCGCACCCCTCCTCACTGAATGAAGAGGACTTTCACATGCTTCTAATCTTGTCTTGGCTTCACTGAACTGGATGAAAGAGGGAAGGGAGGCACTAGGGGAAGACAGGCAGCCCTGATGGGCGGGCAAAGATGAAGGGTCGCATCCTCTAGCCTAGAGAATAAAACAGATAAAGGGAGGCTTCCCAGCCTGAGCAGAGAAGAGAGAGGCCATGGGGGTAGGGGTTGGGGGTGGAAGAGGAGAACTAAAAGCCTCATTTCTAAGGGGACTGGTAACGTGTGAAGAAGCAAGGCAGCCTCTGTTGGTCCTTGGAGCCCATTAGAGGCTCCGAATGAGTCTCTACTCTGGGAGGTGTGACCCCCTAGAGCCGGCTGCCCAGTGCGATGACCACCAGCCACATATACAGCTATAAGCACTTGAAACAGGGTTAGTCCAGATTGACATGGGCCATGAGAATAAAATACACACTGAATTTTGAAAACTTAGTAGGAAAAAAATTTTAGCACGTGTCATTCATAATTTAAAAGTACTGATTTTATGTTGAAATAATCCTTTGTCTCTATGGGGCTAAATAAAATACAAAGTTCATCTCACCTGTTCCTTTTCACTCTTATAAATGGGGCTATTAGAAAATGTAAAATCATGTAGATCCAATATTTCTATTGGACAGTGCTGTTTTAAAGCACATTCACTCATTTATTCCACAAATCTTTGTTGGGTGCACCAGTTCTATGCCAGGCCAGGTGCTGAAGATTAGAAGGTGAGCAAAACCAGATCCTGTCTCTGGATTCCTGGCATTTATAGTAATCAAATAATCGCTCAAATGGTCCCTGATTGCAAAGAGTTCTGAAGAAAAGGAGTAGAACACGATGTCCTCTGGATGTGGAATCAAGAAACCTGATTTGTCTAGATTATGGTGAGAGCCTCCCCAAGGAAGCACTTGGGAAAAAAGGAGCAGGTGTTCCAGACAGAAAGAACAGCACGTGCAAAGGCCCTGTGGCCAAATGGAATATTGAAGGTTGAAGAATTGTAAGAGGGCCGGTGAAGGGGGATCCCAGAAGAGGATGAGGATGGCTGGAGCAAGACAGTGAGTGCAGAGGAGCTGGGAGGGTCCTCATGCACCTCTCTTAGGGCCACATTATAGATGAGAGGCTGATAAGCATTTTTGCCCTTGTGGGGGAATTAGAGAAAGAGGCATGGAGGTTAGGGTGGAGGAGGGCAGAGAGGGTTTCTCTGCAATGTGCTGGGGGAAAGGGGTGCGAATCCGTGGTATGATGGCTATCAGGCTCTCTGCTCCACTGCCCCCGGGGACCCTAGGTCAGTGGGAGCCCTTTTCATCCCCCCTTCCCAATTCTGTGTGCTCTGAGGAGCTTTTCTGAATGGCCTCTTCTCACCATTGCTGAGGCTTTCTTTACTTCAGGCTGCCACTGACTTCCACCTCCCCGCCTCTTCTGCCACACTCCAGCCTCCGAACTGCAGCCAGAGTGAGGGCTTTCTCAGAGGAAGTCTGTCTGTGGGACACCCCCCCCCTTAAAAATCCCTCCGTGGCTCCCCAGTGTTCTCAGAACGTAGTCCAGACCCCTTAGCCTGTCTCTTTGTGAGCCCTTCCCTATCTGGCCCCGCTGACCTTTTCTCTCTGGGCTCCAGGCATAGGAGCCTCGCCACGCCCGCATGTGCTCTGCTCTTTCTTCGGGGCCTTTGCTGAGCTGTGTCCTCTGCCAGTAACGCTCTCCTCCCCCAGTCTGTTGACTCCACTCTCGGTAACAGCTCAGCTTCAATATCCCTTTTCTGACAAGTCTCCAACTTGAGCGCCCTACTCACCCCTGGCATGGCACGGCACACCACCCAGGCCCTGTTTGCGGTCTCCTGCTCGGGATCCCGGGACTGGGTCTCCCTTATTCCCACAGGCAGCATCTGGCTCTCCCCCACCAAATTAGAGGTATTTTCCCCCCAACAGAATGGGGGCCCTCTGAGGGCGGGGGTTGTACCTCTCTCATCAGAGGAGAGGTACCCAAGGTCCAGGGCTGTGTTTTTTCCAGCAGACAGAAGGCTACCTCAAGACACAGCCTGTCTCCCTCATCGTGCTGGGGATTATCCAAGTACCAGATCGTCTCTCTCATCAACTCCGAATCACCCTCCTCCACAGGCGCTCTTCACAGCCTTCACAGACATGGGGGTGGTGGTGGGAGATGGAAGGTAGCCCCACTCTCTGCCCTCATCTAATCCTTGGCTGGGGCTTGGCTGGGGCCCGGCTGGCTCCTGCGTGATCCTGAGACCACGAAGATTTGTTTTCTGTTCTTTCTGGGAAGAGCAAGCCTCCCGTGGCCTTCCCCAGCAGCCATGAGCCAGCCCCACCAGAAGACCCGGCCAAGGGCCCAGCAGAGGCTGAGCTGCTCTGACCAGCTGCCGGAACAGCCTTAGAGAGGGGCACAGGCCTGGGGCCGGGAATCCTGCCACTCCCGGGCCAGGCAGGGCTGGGAAGCCAGGCTGCCAGGAGCCGGGTTTGGGACCTGCCCCCCTCGAGAGCCACAAGGGAGGGGCCTGCCTCTGTGCAGGCCAAGCAGCCAGGCTCCTGCCAGGCCATCTGGAGCCAGACCCTGTGTGTGTGCTTGTGTGTGGGTGTGAGTGTGCGGCTCCCAGGCCATGTGGGTGGCTGGGAGCTGTGGGGTTGTGACCCGGCCCTCCTACCCAGCCTCTGGCTCCCCTGTGGTCAGTTTCACTTCTGACATCTGGTCAAGTTCACAGCTGGCCGGCTTCCTGCATGGTCATTTTCACTTTTCTCGCCAAAACCTGGGGGCAGAGGGCCCCCATGCCTTCCCTATCCCACTTAAATTAACTTCATGGCTACACATGTGGATTTGCTCGATTTCTATGAACACTCCCCATTTTGTGCGGGTGGGGGGCAGGAGAGAAACAATAGGACAGGAACTCATGAAATCAGAAAGTATACCTGGGTCCCTCCTGCCACACACAACCCCCACTTGGCTCCAATCACATGCATTTCCAGAAAATCTCTTTGCACTGGCTTTCTTTCTTTGCTATTATAATGTTCATCATTTATGTTTTATGTGTAGGTTTTAGGAAGGCCCAAGAAATGATTACACAGGATGCAAGGGGGAGGTGACAGGGAGTCTGGGGCTCACAGCCCCCAGCTAGGTGGCGAAAAGGATTTCATCTCAGCCTAAAGGGAGGCGGAAGGGGCCCCAGAACCAAACACATGCTAAAACATACTTGCGGTACCCCAACCCCCTCCCCAGCTGCTGGGGAGGAAAATAAATACACTCAGATCCTGTCCCGCTCTCCAGGTGCGCAGGTGGGGGCCAGCAGGTGAGCTCCCTCCTCCCTCCTGTCAGATTGAGGTCACAGAAATGCCATCTACTTACAATGTTCCCACTGCCTTACAAGGAGCTGGGAAAACCCTGGGCTGGGGCTAGGGTAGCTGTCAGCACGCACACCCTGCTTGGGGTTCGGGGCTCGGTCATGCTAAATAGAGGGGCGCCACACTCATTCCAACGTCAAGCAAAACAGAACAGGCCAGGAGGGACCTCGTGAGACCTCACGGCCCCTTTCTGGCACCAAGCTAGGGAACAAACAGTCCTTCGCAGGGTCTTCTCAACGTGGGGAGGCCCTCTGCGGGCCACAGTCTCCCTCCATTCCTTCTTGCTGCGTTCCCACACTGGTCCGCTTTTCTTCTCTGCAGCGGTCGGAGCCCAGCCAAACCCAGGCTCGCAGGAAAAGGAAGGATGGGGGGAGCATTCCTCCACGTGCAGGCCCTCGGAAGCCAGACGCCAGTTCAAGCCTCAGCCTTCCTTGGCCCGCCAAACCAGGGGCGAGGAAAGAGGGCAAGCCGAGTTCAAATCCCTTCAGTGCTTCTCTGGCAGCTGCCCTGGGCAGGATCCGGTCCCAGCCCAAGAGAAAAAACTTGGGGAGAAAAGCAGGATTGCTGTGTGTGTGTGTGTGTGTTTGTTCCAGGTTGGGGGTCCTTAGTCCCTGACCCCCAGGCCTGGCTTTAGGAGAAGACACTGCCTATGTTGGCTCCGGGTCTGTGCTGGGATGGAAGCCACCTGCACACTGGGCCACACCGTGGACACCACATTGGCATGCCCGAGCGGGACTGGCAAAGGGGAGCGGCATCCTTTTCCACAAACCTCAAACCATGCTCCATCAAGTCCACCTCTGACCGTGATGGATCAGTCCACCAGGACTTGGGCGAAGCCTCCCATCTCCATAGGGGTTGGACAGGCCTGGAGGTGGTGGAGGGCACACTGGATTTGGCTTTGAGACATTTCCCAGAGGGTTCCCTGCCCCCCACAACCCCTCAGCCGGCTCTCTAACCTCAAGAAAACCTGAAGGTTGCACCCCTTAATTCAGAGAGCGGGGGGCCAGCCCACGTCTGTCTTCCCCATTGCTGGGTGGCTTTGGGCAAGTCGCTCCCTCTCTCTGGGCCTGTCTGTCCTAGACATGAAACAAGGGGGTAGGACTAGACTTGAAAACCCCCTTGCAGCTCTGACAAGCCTCTGGTTGTCTTCATCTTGGGCCAGAGAGTAGGGTGAGGGGGCTGAGGGAGGACGTAGGCCACAGTGATGGTCCCTCATTCCCCAAGTTCACAGTGTAGAGCCCATGGCTCTGGTTCCTCAGTCTCTCCCTTTGAGTCTCTGGGGCTTTGTCATCACCCCCAAGACCGCCCTTGGTGTCAGCCCCCCAGGCCTGACACCTGCTGAGTTGGGAAGGGCTGGTCCACCTCGAAATGTGGGGAGAGGGGAGCAGAAGATGCAGATGGGATGCTTAGGGGCAGGGGTGAGAGGGGCAGCAGGGGCCCTTCTGGCACCGGAAAGAGTGATCAGAAGCGACGGGGCCACACAGGAGCTGGGACAGGGCAGTGGTGTAGGGGCCTGGGCCCCACGGCCCTGCCCAGAGGAGCTCAGCTCTGACGCTGGCCTGTGGGGGCGGCTGGAGCATCAGTCGTCGGAATGTGGGGGCAGGGCAGGGGCTCTGGGGGGGCGGCTCACACAGGGGACGTGGCCGTGGACTCGCTACACAGGCTCTCGACAATGTCGGCTCGCTGAATGCGGCGCAGGGCCGCCAGGAGGGCGTCGAGCGTCGCGCTGTCCTGGGCGGCCCAGCTGGCAAGCAGGGCTCGGACGGGGCAGGCCTCATGGGTGAAGGAGTCTATGTGCTCCGGCTGGTAGCCCAGCTCACCAGCCAGGTGTCGCCAGGTGTCCCCCGCAGAGCCGTTGAGCAGCTTCTCCACCTCCTCCCGCTTGGCTGGTGGCAGACTGCTGTAGAGACCTCCATCCCCCTTGAGGGCTGCCAAGAACCAGGGGGGCGTCAGAGGCAACCTGCCACACCCCCTGCTCCCTACAGCGGGCATGGGGGCCCCTGGGCTAAGACCCAAGAAAGGCTGAGGATTTCTCCTCCCTGGTAGGGGGAGGGAGGAGGAAGCCTTACCCAGGGCCTGGAGGCAGAGGTCTTGGATGGGGGGCAGGGCCGCAGAGGGGTCTAGGGGTGCTGACTCGCCTCCTCTCTTGCCCATAGCGTCAGCATTACCCTTGCCATCTCACCCGGCACCCCCTCCCCCCCTCCCCCCCAGCAACTGGGCGAGATGGCAGGGCAGAGGAGGGACAACACTCAGTCCCAGACTCCACCACAGCAAGTGTCCTGGAGCTGGGCTCTGGGCCACTAATTAGGGCCCATCATTAACTACTTGTTCCCCAGAAGTCTAGGGCAGGAGGCTAATCGCAGCCACTTTGGGGAGTAATTAGCCCTAGGGGGCACAATTAGCTTGATGAGTCTGGATGCACCGGTTTGTCCAAAGCTCTCCCCTCCCACATCTCTCCACTGGAAAGACCTCTCCTCCTCGATTGCTTACTTGCCTGCTTCTCCCATCCCACACAGAGGCCCTGTTCCCTGGGAGCCCGCCCCTCCAGCAGTCCTTCCAACAGTCTACCCTCACTCACTCCTTTCCTTCCTACCTCAGTTTCCCCCTCCCTGCAGCCTCACTGCTCACCCTGGCCTGCGGCAGTCTGCGTGTGGGGCTGCTGGTCATGCAGGCTCTGGCTGTCCACTGAGATGCCACTGTCACTGTGAAGCTTTTCTCCCTCCGGCGGGGGTGTCTGGTTCGCGGGCCTGCTGTTGGCTCCTTGCTTGTTCTGTTTGCAGCTGTTCCACCTGGAGCCAGAGGACAGGCCCAGGCTCAGGGGACGAGGGCCCGCACAGGCCAGGGACCTCAGGGATCTGTGCTCTGATGTGTGGGGGCCGGGGCCCTAGCAGGCCCCCCCAAGCAGAGCCACTAGACCACCTAAGGTTCTTTTTCCTCTCCATCTCCGCCCGCCCCTGGCCTGTACCAGAAGCACTGTGCGGGCAGACCGGGTCTCAGGGCTCGGTGCACACCGCAAGGGTTCCATGAATGTTCGCACAATGCATGGTGCGCCCAGTGATTTCTCCGGAATTCCACTGTTCCCAGTCTACCCTGCTAAACTACTCCCACATGTGTGCGGGGATATGCACCAGGATTTCCTCTGCTATTATTAGCAATAAGAAAAAGCTGAAAATAAGTCAAACGAGCATCAAAAGAAGACTTCAAATGAATTAGGATCCATCCATACATCGAGTGAACACTTACAAACAATCAGATAATCCAAATGTCCTGGGGAAAGCTCTCCCAAGGGAGATTAAGTAGAAAGGTAAGTTGTAGAATATGGAGAGTGGGAACCCACTGATGCTTAAAAAAAAAAAAAAAAACACCCTTCTCTGTGTTTATGTCTAACTGTAAAAAGTTTTATGTACATGTGTTTATAAAGGCACAGAAAATGGCTGGAAAGGATCCATTCCAAACAGATTCCAATGAGGAGAGAGGTAGGATTTGGAGAGATAAAAGAGGTCTTTTACTTTTTGCTTTACAAGACATTGGTCTTGTTTGCATTTACCCAAACAAGCATGGATTACTTTGAAGATTTTCTTTTTAGGAATGGAAAATGCACTGGAACATTTAAAACACTTTCCAGGGGCGCCTGGATGGCTCAGTCCATTGAGTGTCTGACCCTTGATTTTGGCTCAGGTAGTGATCTCAGGGTGGTGAGATGGCGCCCCACGTAGGCTCTGCGCTCAGCGTGGAGTCTGCTTGGGATTCTCTCTCTCCCTCTCCCTCCCCTTCTGCTCCTCCCCTAGCTCATGCTCTCTCCCTCTCTCTCTCTCAAACAAATAAAAAAATCTTTAAAAATAAATAAATAAATAAAACTATTTCCAGAAGTTCTTGCACATCTTGAATTTCTGGATGGATTGATGGATTGATGACATCCCCAATGTGACATGGGACGGAAGAGACCCATGAGGACATAGGTCATTGGCGGGCAATGAGGTTTGAGGGATGATGGCACAGGTGGCTGGTAAAGAAAGCTCGGTGTGCAGTTGGGGGCGGGGAGTCAGGGAGGGGAGCAGTGTGGGAGCGGGGTGGTGCTGGTGCCAGACAGGACAGGAATCACCCCCCCACCCCTCCACCCCCGGCGAGGGGCAGCAGGTGGTGAGGATGAGATGGTTTGGGGTTGACTCTAAAAAGTGTGTGAATTTTCAGGTCAAGATCATGGTAAAGCCCTCCTTGAGAGCAGAGGCCCAGTTGTCTGTCCCCTGCCCCTCCCCCCTCACCTCTTGAAGGCAATATAGGCCACCAGGCCCACAACCACAGCAGCCAGGATGGAGCAGTAGACAGGGATGAGGTTGTCGGCAGTGCCTCGGGTCACTACGGGCTGAGAGCTGCCCATCACTGTGGTCACCGCATCTGTCACTGTGCTGGCTATGATGTCTTGCTCTGGAGGTCCCTCGGGTTCCTCTGTGCTGGGGGCGGTGCTGTCTGAACCCTCCGAAGGCGTGGACCTGGTAATCCACCGGCCAGGGATCTCTGGGGGAAGGAGCTGCAGGAGTGAGGGCCCGCTCCCCACCCAGGCCCCTCCCCTGCCCTACTGACCGGCTCCAGCCCTTCTTCCCCAGGCCCTGCCTTGCGCCAGGCTGTTACACAGGGAGGGTCAGAGCCAGGATTGTGACTATGAGTCATGACGGTAGAGAAGAGCAAGGGCCTGGGTCCCCTTCAGCTCTGTCCTTGACTTACTGTGTGACCCTGGACCAGACCCTTCGAATCTCAACACCTCAAATCCCCATCTATAGCATGGGGATGCTAAGAGAGACCGTCTCTAAGCCCCCTTGCGTCTGAGGTACAGTTGGGACCCTAGGACTCTATTTTGCCTCCCCTGGTACCCGGAAGCCTGGCATGGAGGCAAACACACCCAGAAGAGAGAGTGGGTACCAGGAGGCCTCTAGCTGGCATCGCTCTGGGAAAATGTCATACTCTGCCTTGTCCCAGTTTGTCCCAACAGTCCCAGTCATCCTGGTCCTGAGGAAGGATGAGGGTACTCAGGTCTGGACAGAAAGACACCTTCCCGCAAACCAACTCCCCAAGAACTGGCACCCGGCCTCCCTTATGGTCTCTGATGCCCTAACTCTGGGCTTGGCCGGGGTAGAGGGTAACCAGCTGGCTGGCTTCCCTCCAGCTGGCCCTTAGCTAGCGGCTAGCCAGTTTCTGGTCTTGTGTGGCCCTCAAACCAAACCATGTGGTCTTGCCAGCCAGAGAAGATAGCATTGGGTAGTCCCCAGCCTCCCTGGGCGGAAGCCGACTGTTGGTGGGGTAAAGGCCTCCAAAGAAGATACTATCCACTGCCTGGGCGAGGGGGTGGCGGGGAGGACTGTGCCTTGCCACCCACCTTGGCCCTCTCATGTCAGTGGGCACTGCCAGCCTCCCTGACAGGGAGCCTGGCACCTCCTGGCACCAGTGGGCGGGATTTTCCACTGTGCCACCCAGCCAGGGGCTGTCCCAGGGGCTGTGGCTCCAGACGGCCTGGGGGTACCCGTCTGGGCAAAGTTGCCTACCCCATCCGTTCTCACTTCCCACGCCTGGGGCAGGGACAGGCAGCAGACAGGACATGCCAATGGGGTGAAGGGGAGGCATTTCTTCCCTGGCTCCACCCTGTTTGCCCACCCAAGTCGGAGTGGAAGCTGCCCCTGGTTTCTCGGGCCTCCTCGGCTCAAGACGAAGAAAGGCCCCCATTTTCAGCACCTTCTGAGGGGTAAGGCCCCCTGAGGTGAATCTGGAATCCATCTGGCTGGCACTAGGGAGGGGGCTGCCACCTGCTGCCCCATCTTCCCCCTCCCCCAGCTCAGCCCTGGGGGGCAGTGGTAGGGCGGGAAGTGGAGACACAGCCCTGTTGTTTGGCAGCCCAGACAGGGTGTCGGACTGGGGAGGGTTTTTTCTTGCCCTGCTAGGGGACTGGGCAAGCTGGTGGGGACTTCTGAGCCCTGAGGCTGAGAAACAACTGGCTAGGACCCCCCTCCACCCCAGCGGCCGAAGGTATGTTGGGGGGTGTTGGTAAGTCAGGCCATCACAGAGGTTCCAGAAATCTCAAAGGGGAAAGACTGGCAGTGGGCATTAAAGGACAGACCAGGCTTAAGACAGGGCTGTGCAGGGCACTTTCTCCTCATCCCTCCAGTTCCCTTTGGGGCAGGGCTGAGCGGGGGGTGGGGACAGCAGGATGAGATCCAGATGGGGCCATGTCCACCAGCATTCCAACCCCCTAAGCCCTTGGCGAGTCCTGACAGCCATTTCCGGAATGGGAGCTGTCAGACTTGGGGGTGGAGAGAGGGACCAGTTACTCCTAAACCCAAATTTCACTGGGGTGAGAGGGGGAGGAAGAGACCCCAAGGCTGAGTGAGTCACCATGTTGACACCTGAAATGTATACACAAGAAAGTACAATGTACTGGAGGGGGGGGGGCAACCAAACCACCATCCAGTTCCATTTCCTGAAGATTCCCTCCGCTCCAGCTGACATTTAACCCTTCAGAGGCTAGAGCAGAGAACAGAAGAGGAGCAGGGATAAACACAGCCGTCGGGGGTACCCTCTTCCTTCAGGATGGCTGGGGGACTAGGGTGGTGCCTGAGAGGAACCTGTGAACACGTCCAAAGGCGGGACCCTCCCCTCCCCAGCCACCACCTTTCTTTGCTCTAACCGCGCCCCTGACTAAGTCCCCCTGCTGGCTGGTCTAGACTTGCCCGTGAACAGTGCTGCCCGCCCGCCAGCTGCTGGATCTCCCTCCCAGCTCTGCCCTGTGCCTGACGCCACTTGCCTGTCTCCTGGCTGAGGGCAATCACCACCAGAACCACTCCATTCTGGGGCCCATTCCCCCGACCCTTCCCAACCCCCATGCAGGAAGCTTCACACACACACACACACACACACACACCTGGCCTCAGCCCAGTTTAACCACCCTCCCCAGCTTGAGCTCCCGGAACCAGGGATAGCGGGATGCAGAAGGCAGCCACACTCCCCACAGCAGGGAATCTGTCTCCTCCATCTGACTGGGGATGGACTGAAGGCAGAGGCTGTGCTGCCTCCCCCAGAATGGGGGACCTCCTGGGACCTAAATGCTGGGATGTCTACCTCATCACAAACTTGGGGCTCCCTGAAGGAGGTACTGGTTGCTTAGAGTGAAGGCACCCTGAGGGAGAGGTCCCCAAGGGAAGTAGCTAATGAGGTGCCCAGGCACGAGGGATGGACAGAAAATAAAGGCATTGTCCCAGGAACTAGGTGCACTCCTTGGGACCCGATGCCCGACTAAGGTGAGCACACCAGTTCCTACCCCCCACCCTGGGGCTGACAGCCCTCCATGTGTGCCCATCTCCTCCTTGAGCTCCTGAACCCTGGGTCTCCTGCTGCCCTTCTTCCTCTGCGCCCACCACCTCCTTAGCATTCCCTGAGTCCAACACCATCCTCTGCTGAAGGGTAACAACCACTGTAGACCCCGCCCCCAGACAACACCACTTAAAGTGGGCCAGTCACCTTCCCTAATCCACGACCGGGACACCGCTGAAAATTGGATGACCAATGAGGAAACTGAAGTCCAGAGACAAGAGTGACCTCCCCACCATCACTCAGCTAGTGACAGAGCAGATTCCATCCAAGGTGCCAGAGCCATAAACCACTGTGGACCCACACCATGCCTCCCAGCCAAAGGGTCCCAACACTTGAGACTCCTCAAGGCCCTTTTCCCAGCCCAGAGAGCCTGCTCAAGAGTCAGACATGTCCTGCACTGTGCTGGGCCACAGTGGCCACCTCCAAGTTGCTTATCTGCCGCTCATCCAACCCCGGGAGGGCAGCCACCGGCGAAGAAAGCCCTAGAAACTGAGTTGGAGTGGAGTAGCTGTGGCCTGGGAGGAGGCTGGAGGCATTCCCAACACGCAGCCCACGGAAGGACGCGGTGAAAGGAGGTCCCTTGGACCTGGGCTTCCAAGGAGGGCGGCGGCCTCCCCCACCCGCCCCGGCCTGGCCCTCCCCGACCCCCAGGGGGCGCCCTCGGCCCGGCGCGCTCACCCTCGCACTCGGCGTCCGCCCAGCGCGTGCACTCGCGCAGCTGGCGCTCGGTGTCCTCGCACACGGTGCAGGGCAGGCACGGGTCCACGTGGTTGGCCTCGTCGGAATATGTGCCGTCAGGGCACTCCTCGCACACGGTGTTCTGCCGGTCCTGGCACGAGAACACGAGGCCCGAGCCCGCCTCGCACACGCGGCATGCCTCACAGCGGCCCGTAGTCTCGTCCTGGTAGTAGCCGTAGGCACAGCGACACACGGCGTCGTCCGCCTCCACGCACGGCGCCGACATGCTCTGCAGCCCCACGCACTCAGTGCACGGCTTGCACGGCTCGGTGGCGCTCACCACGTCCGAGAAGGTCACGCCTGTGGGCAGATGGACGCGCGGGACAGCCAGGGGCCCGGAAGGTCGCCGCCCGCTGCCTGGGCACCAGGGATGCAGGGGCCGCTCCCCGAACCTTCGGGACCCACCCCCCTCCCCACATCTGTGAGATCTAAAGGCGACCCAGGGGGAAGGAGGAGCGGCGGGGGGGGGGGGGGGGGGTGGCCAGGAGCCCTGGGTGCGGGAGGCCTGGAGAGTGAGGCTTCGTGGGTAACCCAGCTGGAGCCGGGTACATTTCTTGGCAAATACTCTTCGAGAGTTCCCAGCCCTGGACCCTTGTTCCCAGCGTGATTAAGGAATAATCTGAGCGTGGTTCCCACCCAGCCCTCCCCGGGGGCCGGAACTGGGCTGTCAACCCAACCCAGGCACAGGCGGGCCTTCATGAGGGAGCCTCCCGCCTCCGCTGCCCTTCTAGTCCTCTTTGCGCAGGTGGGGGCTCAGGTGTGGCCCGACCAGGGTTAGACCGCAGAATTTCCCACCCATGGCGCTACCCCACGCTGCTTAAGGGCTTGGCTCCAGACAACGAATCAGCAGGAGGGATTGGAGCTGAGAAAGCAAGAAGGACTTGCCTGTATAGTCGTCTGCCCTTCCCAGTGGCACAAAGAGGAGCTTTCCAAGCTCACCCTTGACTCATGCTCTCTTAATGGCTATGATGTCTGATAGAACAAAGGGAGGAACGCCAGGGGTCCTCTCCTCCAAGTGCAAGGAAGGGGAAGGCAAAGAGCCAAATCCTCTTCATCCCTACCCGCCCAGGTGCAGAACTCTGTGCCAGTCGGAATGCAGAAGGATGTACCCTTGCTCCAGGGGCAGAAAGAGCAGGATTTAGGAACCGGGAGCCAGGAAAGGAGGGTGTATTCAGCATGTGGAAGTAGAAGTAAAGACTAGGATCCCACTAAAGGAAAATGAAAGCCTGCCCTGGGTTCTGATCTCAGACTTCTCTAAAGGAACCGAGACACCAGGAGCACGGAGCCCTTATCTTCAGGGTAGGAGTGGAGAAGCGGATGCAAAAGAAAAGCAGAGAGAAATGAAAAGGAAAGCCGCTGAGGGGGAAGAGAAGACAAGACAAGGACAGGCCTGGAAGGAGAGCAGTTTTAAGCCAGTCTTGGCAGAGGCCGAACCCCTGGGTCTCTCTTCCCAGGGATGGAGCTCACTTGGACCTAAAACCTGCTTCCGCCACTTATTAGCTGTGACTCTGGGTGTTTTCCTTCACCTCTTTTGAGTTTTTTCTTTCTCTGTAAAACAGAGAGTAGTATCTCCACTCACAGGGTTGGGGTGGGGAATAAATGAAATTCTACCATAAAGCACTATACACACCACAGGGATCCTGCAAAGGTTGGGCCCCCCGGAGTGGACAATGGCAAGTCTAGTGAACTTGGGTCCCAGGGAGAGGGTCTGCAGAAAGGACTTCCAAATGCAGGATGTCCAGCTTATACAAACAGGAGGATTCTATCTGGTTGACATGTGGCAGGGGGTGGGTTTAGTCACACTGGAGGGGGAGAGAATTGGGGAGGGGGACTGCCCATGGGAAAGCACAGAAAATTAGTAGGAAACTCCTGGGAGACAGTTTTAGGGGGGGTGGGGGAAATGTGGTATTTTTTGGCAGAGAATGAAGGCAGGAGCTTAATGGGTTTCCTTGTGGAAACGTTTTGAGGATAGAGGGAAATGTCCGCTGGGGTCTCCAATGCCATAAAGTGAGCTTATAAAGGCAGCCTGTTAACACAGCTGGAGGGGGGAGGGGAACAGGGGGAACAAATGGGAGGGAGGACTCCCGCCACCACCTCCTCGCTGGTCTCCAGCTCCTGTCCCTCGTTCCCCGGAGATGCCCGAGCCTCCCTCTTTTGGGCTTCTCTACCCCACCTCTTGCTTTGACAGAAGGGAGTGGGTTCCCATCCTGGGAGACTTAGGGTCCAGGGCAGAGAGGACCTGGGCAGGAGTCTAGGAAATGAGAGAGGAGGTTTTGGTGTAGCCTACGGTTGGCCAGCCCTGTCCTGGGATGGAAACTCTGGGAGGCCAGGACAAGTGGAAAGGTGGCAAAGGCACGACAGAATGTCTAGTCTCTCCATCTAGGCCCAGGCCCTTCTCTGCCATGGGATGGACTTACAGGACCCACCACAAGCACAGAGAATGGGAACACCAAGGAGTTAGGGTTGCCAGATAGACAAGGCTGTGTGTGTTTGCGGGGTGTGGTAGAGAGGAATCCAGATGTCAGACTAGGCAGATGAGTTTAGCATTCTTAGTTCCTAGGGTGGAACCTGGAGGTCCACACCTGGGTGGCTCAGTTGGTTAAATGTCTGACTCTTGATGTGGGCTGGGGTCATGATCTTGGGGTTGTAGGATCGAGCCCCATATGGAGCTCCACGCTCAGCGGGGAGTCTGCTTAGGATTCTCTTTCTCTCCCTCTACCCCTCCCCACCCCGCCGTGTTCTCTCTCTCTCTCTTTCAAATAAACAAAAAAATCTATTTTTTAAATAAAAAAAGAGTTCCCAGTTCCTATACCCTTGCTCCTATCACGATTAAAGAAGAATCTGGTATGGTTCCCACTGGCCCAGGTGTGCAATGCGTGCCACCTAGAAGGCACGGTGTGACTAGGCAGAGAGAGGAGGTTTCTGGGCAGGAAAGGAGCACTGAGCCGGTGGCCTGAAGGCAGCAGCTGAGGCTGGGGGCATCCAGCAGGGACAGAGAGGCCTGGACCAAAAGCACACAGAATTCAGCCCCCAGACCTGCCATCCTTCTGAATCCTTTAGCAGCAGCCCCAGAAAATGCGGTTCTCTCCCCTTCCTGAGGAGATCCCAGGTAGGACGGGCCACAGCAGCCCTCTCCCCTCTCCCGTCTAACACCACCCCACAGTGAGGACAGTCCCTGCTCCCGCTACCTCTAGAAAGCTCTGCTTCCTTGGTCAGAGCTGGGGGGACAGATAGCCACATGCTCCCAGGATCCCCCAAGGTCAGTTTCCAGGGCAGCCAGGACTTGATCCTCCTCCCCTCCCCCCAAACACACTGAGGGTAAGTGGCAGCCATTGATTTTACAGCGCAGATGGTATTTTTAGCTGGTCTCAGCCTCAGCTACTCCTCCCCTACCAGGACTCTCCACCTGGGGGCTGGGAAGGGGCACCCCTGGGGATCCCTCCTTGTGAGGTCCTCCTCCTCCCTCCGCAGACTTCCTCAGCCATTCTCAGTTTCCCTTCTCGCCTCCTATACTGGGC
The DNA here is from genome assembly GCF_030435805.1 of Mustela lutreola. Lineage (NCBI taxonomy): Eukaryota > Metazoa > Chordata > Mammalia > Carnivora > Mustelidae > Mustela > Mustela lutreola. The sequence continues at coordinate 24,882,177 of NC_081304.1, read as the reverse complement.
CGGACCCATTCTGGTGCCCACACAGAGGTGGGGAGGAGACTCTGCCAGGAGGCAGAGCCCTTGTCAGGCTTCTAGTGGGCATGTGTCTGCCAGGCCTGGTGCCCTCCCTACCCCGTCCCAGGCCCTCCCCCGACCCCACCCCCACCGTTCCGACCCCGTACTCACTATCCAGGCAGGGCTCACACACAGTCTGGTTGGCTCCGCAAGGCTGGGCCACCCCCTCACCCAGGTTGCAGGCTTTGCAGCACTCCCCACTGTGGGTGTACAGGCCGGTGAGACATGCCTCCTTGGCACCTCCAAGGGACACCTGGGCGGGGGGATAGATGGGAAGGTCAGACCCGGGAGAGAAGCAAGAGGGGGTGTCTTCCCAGAGATCAAACACCCCCTCCTAAAGTCTTCTATTGGAACCACCTGGGCCCGGATGAGCTCACCACGGAGGCATCAGGCACATCAAAGCTGGGGCCGGGGGAAGAGAGGCAGTCGGGGACAGGGTGCCCCTGCAGGCTGCCGGGGGTGTGAGGTCAGAGCCCTGACACTCACGTTCTACAGAGTTCATCTTAGGGTGATGGCAACTTCTGGAATCCTGAGGACACACCACATGGGGAAGGCAGCCTGGGACCCAGCAGTGGGCCATTGGCCAGCATGGGGCTCCCCACCAAGGAGGCCCCTGGCAGCTAAACTCTGGCCAAAATGCCTCTTCCCTGGAGGGACAGCTGCAGGGCTCTGTCTACGCAGAGGGAAGCCTTGTTCTAGCAAAGGCTAGCAGGGCCCTCCTCTGCGTCCTTAATTCTACCGTTTCACATGTTAGTCAGTGAGTGGTGTCTACCCAAGAGCAGAAGACAGAAGGCTGGGGGTCATGGGTTCGAATCCAGATGCTTCCCTGGTGTCCTGGCCTGTTCTGCTTTCCCTTTCTGAGTCTTCCCTTCTCACCCACAGAGACAGAGTCCACTTGGGGCCAATTGGCCAGAGTCTGGCACCAAGCAAGGAAAAAGGGGCGCCTGCTGGCTTCTCTCACCACCCAGCAGCCCAGTTCTACCAGAGTCTGATTTCCAACCACCAGCCCTCTCCTCTCCCTGCCCCCATGCAGCCGGTGGGAACAGCGCTGGAACAGCGCTGGGAAAGGGGAGTCAGATTCCTGCCACCGAGGCATCTTTGCTCTTTGCTCATGGATGGAACAATTTAGCGCCAGATTCCCTTGGGGGGAGGGGGTGGAGAGTGCTGGCCGCTTGCTTTATGTTTCTAGTCCTTAAAAAAATTCTTCACGTCTAATAAAACTCCAAAGCCTGTTTCCCTGGCCTCAGACCATGCAGCTCCCATTTGGTGCCAGGAGGAAGCATGGGCTCTGGGGTCATGGGACTAGAGCAGAATGTTAAAGGTCCTTTTGGACATTCCTTGCTTCCATGTTGGCAAGCTCATAGCCAAAAATACTCCTTTTTCCCTCCAGTCCTTTAAAACATTCTGAGGTCTAACCAGGGTTCAGTAAAAGGAGGGGGCTGGACAGGTGGGATCTGTGTAGGAGGCAGCTGGTGGTCTCAGGAGACCAGCAGGGAGGGTGAGGGCAGCACAGGATGGGGGTCCTGGGGTATTTGCCACCGTCTTCTCCCAGGTGGTAGGAACACGGGTCTGGGAACATCTGCAGACCAGAAACCAGGAGGGGTGGGGGCGGGGGGTGTCCCAGATGTAGGCTTTCCCCCAGGAGGGACAGAGAGACTCGGGAAGGGTCTGCTTGGATTTCTTTTCATCCTTGAAGGCTCATGCTTAAATGTCACTTCAAGGAAGTGATCTTGTAGCTCCACACCTCCCACAGGAGGCAGAGCAGCCCTGTGACATGTTTTCCCAGTTTACTGTGAGGCACATGCTGCAATGTCCCCCACTGGACGGTCAGACCCTGGGCGGGGCAGGACCGCAGTTGCCCCAGCACCTGGTACCCAACCTGAATATTTATGGGATTTCAGAATGTGCAAATACAATAACGACCTCAATTACCTAGAACTCCTGGCCGGGAAATGTAGGATGGGCGTGACTTTCAGGATAGCTGAATTTCCCAAGAATTGAGGATTTGCTGCTCTGATCACCTAATGTTTTTCATGTTATCCACGATGGCTGCACCCTTCTCATTCTGGAATATATGTTCACGGTTTCTGCATGACTCAGGGGGGACTCAGTGATGATTCTGGGCGATAGTGCCGTGAAGGCCTCGTGTTCTTTACCCCAAATCACCACCGCACTTTTGTCTCAGCCCTTTTTTTTCTTTCTTTTCTTTCTTTCTTTCTTTTTTTTTTAGTGTTTCTCTCTCCTTCCTTCCTGTCAAGATATCAGTTGTCAGTTTTTGCCGACACCAGAGTGTGACCTGAGCAGCCCCTCCCCTACCATTCTAACTCATTAGATCAAACTGGATGTAGAAATCGTGTTAACTAGCCTGGGCAGGAAGGTGTTCATCGGGAGTGTAGGTGGGATCTGAGCCGGCACAGGGTGGGAGGGGAAGGGGGTATTCTCGGAGTAAAAGGTGTGAGCTGTTCTGCCTTCCTCCTTGGTGGCCCTCTGTGGCTCTGACTCATGGATCAGAGCTGGGTGACCTGGGACACGCTGAAATCTCTCTGTGCCTCAGTTTCTCTATCTTTAGATAATGGTGACAGTACCTGCCTCTTCAGATGCTGTAGACACCAAATGAAGGTGTTCACACACTTCAGGAGCCCTCTGTTTTCTTTCCCAAGGTCTTTCTTGCCTCGTTTGTGGCTGCTGGCTGGGTTCCCATTGGTTGAGCTCAGCAGAGAGCTGAGCAGTGGAGAGCTGAGGGGGTCTGTCCGTGGCACTCCAGCGGCCTCTGCCTGCCCCTCTCCTTTGATGCCTGCTCTCCTGGCGACAGCCCTCCATCCTCGCTCTTCTCCCAAGTCCTCGATTTGGACTCCAGGCCCCATAATTAGTCACCATGTGTTTCCTGTGCTTGTTCTATGTGTCCTATTTCAAAACACCCCAGACCTGCTACCTAACGGTCTGTGACTTTGGGGCAGTTCCCAGTCTCTCTAAGCCTGTATTCTCCCATACAAAACGTTGGATCGGTAATATTTACTGCTCAGGGTTGTCATGAAATTTACATGAAAAAATTTATGCAAGTCTGTCCAGTGTACAGGAGGAGTTCCATAAATGTTAGCTATCAGATAAGTAAGTGTCTTGTCGTGGGCTGGGCTGCTGAGCCTGGCCGGGAGGCAGAGGAAGCGGGGAGCTGTAGTCAGGCCCAAAGAGAGGAAACTGCCTAAGAGGAGGGGCAGGATAGACATGAAGAAAGACCCACCAGGAAGAGTCTGAAGAGGGCAGGGGGACCAAAGGAGAATGGGAATTGCTCTCCTCAGTTAATTGATTAATAACCATTTATTAGTTAACAACTATGTGCTCAACATTGAGCTAAGTGTTTCCAATGAGACATGGTCCCCGACTCCCCACCCCCACCCTATCCTCCCCCACCCCTGCCCAGGGAAATCACAGTCCCATGAGGGAGAGGAGAGATCACTCCATACAGCTACTCCAGAAGCCAAGATGCTGAGGGAGAAGGACTTGAGAGACTGCCTTCAACTCCTGTCTGACAGCTGGGGAAACTGAGGCTCACGGGGGCAATTCTGCTAAGTGGCTTCATGCTACGCCCTCTACCTGGCTGGGAAGCAAGGAGGGATGACGCGGATTTAGGCTTATTGCTCCAAAGCGATCAGCTGACCTCTGTGCCTGAAATCTACATTTATTACATTTACTCATTTCCAATTTGATGGAATGATTTCATCCCATTTTTGAGAATATTTGCAATCCTCTTGCCAGTTCAAGGCTTCCAAAAAACGAAGGTGGAATCACCCTTAGAATTGTTGACTTTTAAAAACCTTAAATTTTTTTTCAAATTGGACAAAATAGAAAACACACCAAAATGGTTCAAAGAATTTGAAACTCTATGAATGCTTCCGTGTGACGAGCCCTAACCATTCACAACAGTTTCAGCAAAGGGGTTCCTTAGGTGAATGGAGCCATTAGCCACCACCATGGGGAAGGAGAGTGTTCAAATATGTGGAGGGTCTTTTGAGGTCAATGCAAACGCGGGGAGGCGCTGGCACATGCGCTTTATTCCCTTAGATAGCAGTTGAATTTGGGGTAAGAGACAAGCTAATTAACTGAGGATGAGGCTGTCGGAAGAGTCTGAGAGGGGCCTGGGGACTATGGGTGGGGGGAAGGGGCGCCAAATGAGTGGCGCCAAGGACATGAGACACAGATCTAATATTTAGGGCTAGTGATGGTTAAGGTCCTCCTGTCCCGTGATCTAGAAGGCTGGGGCGGAGAGGGCGGTGGGGGATGGGGGTGGGAGGGAGACCTTGTCCACGGAGGACAGAATAAACCCCAAGATGATCATTCTGGGTTCCAACAAGGGCGCCACCACGCACGGACGCGGGAAGCCTGCTTTCATGCCCCGGAAGTCTGAGAGGTTCAACTCCCTCAACTGTAAAATAGGAATAACTAGATTTACTCTGCAGGGATCTTACACGGATTAAATGACAAAAGACATTACCCAGGGCAGTGCGTGGCACATAGTAGGCGCTCAGCCAATTTTATTATTACCACCTCCCTGCCCCGCACACACACACACACACACACCCCGGGAAGAATCTAGGCGCGTGAATGGGCCTGGGCTGGTACAGGGGGGTGGGGGAAGACCCCAATTTCCATCCCGGAACCGCACCCCCCCCACTCCCCGCGCCTGGCCGCTCCTGTCCGCCCATTTGCTGCCCTCGTTGCATCCCTATTAGGCGCATTAGCCAGCCGGGCGGCTCCGGTTACAGACGTCTGAATGACAAAGTGCCTCCATTACCGGCGCGGCCCACCAGCCGAGCCGCCGGGACGCGCTCCGGTTTCAGCACTCCATCGCCGCGGCGCAGGAAGAAACTCGGACCGCCGCGGTGCGCACAGCCAGCCCGCAGACAGCAGCCCGGCGAAGCGCAGGCAAGCGCCGCGGGGGCTGCGGGGAGCCCGCTCTCTGTGGGGTCCACCTTCCCGAGCCCCCAGGCCCTCCGCGCCCAGCTCCCCTCTTCCCTCGCCTCTTCTCTATTGGTGGGGGCACTCTTCCCGGCAGCCGGCCGCAGCCCACGCCCTCGCCGCTCCGGGGGCCGCACTGCTGGCCGCCCCAGTCCCACCTCCCCAGTCAAGAAGCATCTCTAACCCGTTGCGTTAGTCAGCAAACCGGCCCGCAGTCCCTCCCAAATCTCCAGAGAAGCCACAGGTACTGACAGCTGCAGGGAGCTGAGCTTCGGGGATGGGGCCAGCGTCCAGAGAGGGTCTCTGCCCACCCCAGCCCCCACGGTTCCACCGCCAGCCGAGAGGCCGGGTGAAAGGCGCCGGGTGCCCCCCTACGGGGAATGGGCTGCATGGGGGAGTATGGGGAGTGCCGCGCTGGGAACAGGCACGGCACAGCCTGGCTAGCACTCTGGTTTAACTTGCTTTGAGATCTTGGCCAAGTCGTTTAAGCTTTCAGAGCCTCAGTCTTCCTCCCTGCAAAATGGGGGTTAGGGGTGCAACGCTCAGGAAAAAAATGAAGACAGCAGGGAGAGTGAGGACTCCTATTGCCAAACTCCGTGGCACTCCGTTCCTGGGCCCACACAGGTCACACCTCCTGACTATCTTGGGACTACGCGATGGACTTAGATGCTTAAGAGGATCCGCAGTCCCCTGCGGAGGCGGAATCCGCGGCGTCTGAGCGCCTCCGTTCGGGTCCGTGCCCAGCGTCTTCCACCAAAAGCTGGGGGAGGGGAGGGTTGGGGCGCGTGCGGAATCCCGACCCGCCTGGGCGCTGGACCCGTGAGAACTGCGGGCGCCGAGCTCGGGCGGCTTAACTTAATGGAGGGTCCGAATGGGGGCGCGGCGCGCAGCCCCAGGCTCGCCCGCAGCGGCAGATGGCACAGCCCTCGCCTCTCAGCGCCCCCTGCGGGCCGCCTCGGCAGCCGCGACCCCCGGCTGCGCGCCGCCAGGACCTTCCCCGCCTCTCGAGTCCCGGCGCTCTGCACCCTGAGACTTGGCTGCGGCCAGACCCGGTGGCACAATGCCCGCTCCATCCCTTCCGGTCCCCCGCGCGGCTTCAAACCTCCAGAATGAGCGCGTCGGCGGACCCCGCCGGGCGCAGGAGAAGCAAGGAGAGGGTTCGTCCCGGCGAAGTGGGCGCTCCCTTCCCAGCCTCGGATCCCCAGCCGCAGTTCCCAGACTGGGCGAGGCCGCAAGAAAGAGCGCGCGACAGGCGCGGGAAACGTCCGTCCCTCTGCTCTGCCTGCTCGTCCCACTGTCCCTCGGCGGGCAGGCGTGGCCCCGGCCACTTTGGGGTCCGCTCTCCCTTCTCTGCCCTCTTGCATTTTACTGGCATCTCTCTCCCTCGCTGTCGTCCTTTTTCTCCTCTCCCTAACCCATTTCTCTCTCTTCAGGCGACCCCCGCCCCCCCGAAGCTCACCCTCCCACACCCCTCCCCCCCATTGTCTGGCTGGCCCTCATTGTCCGATGCCCGGTCCCCTCTGCCTCCAGGCCCTCCGACCTCCCCCATTGTTCTATCTCCTTGTCTCTGGTTCCCCGCCCCTGCTCCTCTCGCCCCTCAGATCTCTAATCCCGGTCCCATTCCTCTTCCTTTAGCCTGGGTTCCGTCCCACGACCCTCCAGAGATCAAGATGCTCAGGAAGAAAGTCGCCTCGAGGTCTCAGCATCCAAACGCCCTCTTCAGAACCCAGACATCTGAGAGACCCCTCTCAGCTCCTCCACACGCACCCTCCGCCGTACCTGAGGACGCGCATCCGTGCGCCCCTCTCTCCCGCATCTCCACCCTTGGCCTCAGGGTCGCCCCTGCGCTCTGAGAACCCTAGACGCTCCTCCGTGGATCCTGGCTGCGGACTGCTCTCCCGCCTTCCATCCCCAGCATCTGGGATCCCAAAGCTCCCTTCTGTTTTCCCTAGGGAAACCTGAACCCACTGGGGTTCCAGTCCTGGGAGAGGGCGCGGGTTGCCCTCCAGCTAGCACTCACCCCCAGGAGCAGCAGCAGCAGCAGCAGCAGCAGGCGCGGCCCGTCCATGGCGCTGCCGGAGGCACCTGCCCCCATCGCCCGCCTCCCGCGGCAGCGCTCGGCTTCCAGTTGAGTCCGGTCCGCGGACGGATAGGGCTGCGCTGCGCTGCGCTCCAGCGCCCGCCCCCCAGAGCTGGCTGAGGCTCCGCTCACTCTGGCTGCGGGCGGGAGGGGCTGCGAGAAGCCAGTGCGGCGGCCCCGCCTCCTCCCCGCCCAGCCCGCCCACCCCCGGAACCGCGCCCGCCCGCCGGGTGGCTTCGGGCAGGGGAGAGGAGGGGAGGGGAGGGGAGGACAGAGGAGGGGAAGGGAGGAGGACTTGCGCGGAGATGCGCGCCCGCGCGCCCCGCGGCCGCTTTTCCGCGCCGGGCCCTCCGAGCCTCTCGAGACTCCGCCCCGGTACCCAGTGCCGGGTCCGCGATCGTGCGCGTTGCTCCCGGATGCTGTGGGCTCGGGGACCAGGGCATCCCCTCTGCGGCTCCTGTTCCTCTCCGCTGCAGACCCCCCACAGCGTTCCCTGTCTTACCCATCTTCTTCTGCCTCCAGCTTCAGCTTCTTCCCGGGGGTCCTGCTTCCTACCCAGCCACTGTCAGCAAGAATGCCCCCTGCCCGCCCCGCCCTTCATCTCTTGGTCCCTTCCCAGGGCAAAGTCCTAGGAGAAGAGGAGGGGAGAAGTAGCAGGTGGCCTGACCCTGAAAGTGAGCAGAAGGGACATTTAGGTGGGATGTTATCTGAATTCTCAAAAGATGGGTTTGAAGGGGTAACAGGTGTGCACACAGCCATAGGAGTACACCCGCTCTCAAACTCACATATATATGTGCTTACCCACTACGTGTGTTCACACCTCCCTCATGCATTCATGTAAACCTGTGCATTCTACACATGCATGTGCACCCACACACTCATGCACATTTGCACACTCATTACACATGTGGTTATAACATTCAAACACACACTCACCTATACATTCATACATGCAAGTATACGTGTGCAGTCATCTCCACACAAGCCCTCATATGCACAGTCTCTCACAAGTGCACGCATTCACGAACACACACACCCATGCACAAACATACACTTACAGCCCCAACAATATAATCTTCACTAGACTGTATTTCCATTGGCTTATGAGCTCCCTGCAGACAGGGACTATGGTTTCTTATCTGAATGCCTGGTATACGGCAGATGTTCAATGAAGGCCTGTAGAAGGGAATAAAAGGAAACGTGGTTGGATAGACTCATAACCATGTACCATGTACTATCCAAGCATCCCTGGGACCATACTCACCATGCTCTAGAAACCACAGCATGTCCCAATCACGGGTCCCTGGCAACCTAGGGAGAGTACTACCAGTGTTTCCGTGGGAAGCACCCCTACCTCAGTACTTACTCCCTGTCCTGATCCCCTGGCAAGGAGGCCAAGAAACAGAGAGCTTATAAGGAACAAGTCTACAAAGCCTATACCCACACCCTGATCTTAGCCATGTGCAGACCTCAGTTTTGAGTTAGGAAAAAATTGTACTGCCCTCCCACGTTACAGGAAGAGGCGGAAGATGAAGTGCACTTGTGAAGCGAGCACCTAAGCGGTTGGTAGGTGATTCCCTAGATTGGCTGAAGCTCATTTATTCAATAATTGGGTGGGGGGGGGGGCGGAATCTGCCCTATGAATGCCTTTCCTGTGTATCCAACAAAGTCCAGGGGACAGCCTCAGAAAAAAACAAGTAGACATCACTGTGTCCTTGAGCATGAGCGTGGACGATCCACTGCTTCCAAGGCCAGGCAGCTAGCCCTTCTTCAGGAATCCCTGAGGAGTCCCTCTCCCAGACAGGGACCACCTCTAAACGGTCTCCTCCTCCAGCAGCTTTTATAGCTTGGTCTTTCCTCTCCATCAAGTTCATGGACGGCAGGAAGGGCCAATGTTAGTACTAACAGCGGCATCAAGCTGCTTACTACCAAGGGTATCGACAGTGTGGCATTAATTTAAATACTCCTGTTATTAATTTATGATCCCGGTTACTATTATTGCCAGGGTTATCCATCTCAACACGATTTAATATGACCCACACTACCATGGCTGGGCCTGGGTTATTAATAATTTCCATGGTTTTGATCATTTAAGCCCTACTCGAACAATTACAAACAGCAATTGTTACTATTATTAGCAATATTTCTATGATTAAGCCTGAGTGCAAGACCACGATGGAATGCTGAGAGCTGGTGGGGAGAGCGGCTGCAGAGTGCTGGGGGAGAGAGAGAGCACCAAACTGAGAGTCAGATAGGCCTGGCTGTAAACGCCTACATGCTTTACCCCCCACCACACACACACACATCACTCACTCCCCCTGTGTCTTAGGTGGGTTATGTCATTGCTCTCAGACTCAGTGTCTTCATCCACCAAGTGGGAATGCCTTTAGAAAGATCTTGGGGTGCCTGGGTGACTCAGTGGGTTAAGCCTCTGCCTTCAGCTCAGGTCATGGTCTCAGGGTCCTGGGATCAAGCCCCGAGTCAGGCTCTCTGCTCAGCGGGGAGCCTGCTTTCCCCTCTCTCTCTCTGCTTGCCTCTCTGCCTACTTGTGATCTCTGTCTGTCAAATAAATAAAATCTTTAAAAGAAAGAAAGAAAGAAAGATCGATCTTGAATGAGCACAGTGAAGAACAAATGAGACAACATAGTGTTCATCACCAGGAGAGACTTGAGCTCTTTGCACTCCTTTGGCACGTATTTATTGAGCACCTACTGTATGCCCCACACTGTTGGAGGCACTGGGGATCCAGCAGTGAATAGTCCTCATGGGCTGTCCCAGGGGCTGGTTATTTGATGTGAAGCATTATTTTATAATGTGGCATCTTGGCCTGACTATGCCGTGGATAGCATGGCTGTGATCAGGATGTTCCTCTGCGGGGACCATCATCGTCACCACGGCTGTCACCATCACAGCCACCTGTACCAACATGGTCACCATGACACCAGCATCACTGCCATCACTATCACACCCACAGTCCTCCCCATCACTATTGTGACCACACAATTAATTGTCACCACCATCACCGTCATCGCCACGACTGCGGGGCCACGGCCACCAATGCCATCACCTGGTATCCTGCATCTGCACCACCACCCAGCAGAGATTCCTCTGCCTGATCAGTGCAGGATCCCTGGGTCTGTCCCTTTGCCTTGGAACAATATCGGAGGCCCTACGGAGCCGCTGGTGGCCTCAGTCTATCTCCCTAATGGTTGTGACTCCTGACCCCACACACGAGCGTCTTTCCAAAATTTCTCCCTCAACCCGGCCCTCTGTTTCCAGCCCTCAGCACATAGAGCCAGCGCTATGGGATGGGGCGTGGGGAGTGGGCTCTTAGGAGCTGACCAGCAAGTGACATCAGACAGGCAGAGCTGGGGGACAGCCACTCTCATTGGAGAGTCCCCCAAGATCACTTCCTATAATAGCTGCACATACAGAGGGCCCGGCCCCCACCACACACACTCTGAGTCTTCCTGGACTCAACCGTGAGCCTAAGGGGAGAGAGTGGAGAATGTCAATGCCATCGACATAGGGCTGGGAGTGGCAGTGCTGGTCCAAATTCATCTTCAGACATCAGAATGGGAGGGCTTTGGCCTGCCTCCCCCATCACCCTTCCCCCTTGGGAAGGCAAGCTCCTAAACCATGATCCCTGTCCTCCAGTCCTTTGGGGACCCCTCACCCCAGGCCCCCTGCAGGATGTCACTCACAGCTCCCTGTACACATCCCCAGCAATTACCGGGGAACCAGCCTGCCTCCCAAAACCAGATCATGAGAACTCACGTCTATGGAGACATCCTATGGGTGGGGAGCGCTGCACATTATCTCCTTTAATTCCCACTGTCTTCCCATGAAGGAGATGCTGGCATTGCCATTTTACAGATAAGCGATTGGGGCTTGAAGCGGAGAAGCCACTCGCCCCAGGACCCCCTGAAAGAAAGCAGTAGTACCATAAATGGCCAGTGTGAGACACCAGGCCCTCCATGCCCCACTGCTAACCCTCAGGTCCTGGTCCCTCTGTCTGTCCCTCCATCCCGGCCCCTCCCGTCCGCACCCAGAGTTGGGGAGCTGGAACCTGCCTGTCAAAGCAGCTGTACCCTGGCCCTCCATGCTACCTACCACTCACGCTCCCAACCCCGACACGCATTCACAGAACCTGGGCTTGCAGGGGGGCCCCTGGTAGGATGGGTGGAGACAAGCCAGGGGATGATCTTTGTCTTTTGATCCGAGACATGATTTCAAGCTAACTCAGTGAGTGCTCCCTTTTCCTGCTTTGGGGGAATCATCTCTCCTATCCCTCAGTTCCAAAGACCAACCAGAGAAGGGGTGAAGGGAGGTGGGCAAGAGGATGACAATTTCCGAGGGGGAGGGGAGCGAGGGGGAGGTGTCTGGGCCTCCCCCAGCTGCATCCCATCTGCCCTGGGCAGGCGGCCAGGCAAGGTAAGTGAAACCCGCTGCCCCCCATTAGGAGCTGGCTCAGTGGCTTTGAAGCGTGATGCAGTGATTACCTCTGGGCCACCTCCTGGGCTGCCATGGGATCCTGACCAATGAGGGGGGCAGGGTGGGGCCCTGGGCCAGGTCTGGGTTGGTGCAGTTTGGCCGCGGGGGCTGCATTCGTAGTGCAGGGGGCAGGAGAAATTAGCCAATTTTGGAGTCCAGTTAGATTAACTCGAGCATCCAAGTGGGCTGGGCCGCAGTGCCCTCCCTCGCCGCCTGCACCAGCCTCAGAAACCAGAGGGCGGCCTTCCCTTCCTGCCTCCGCTGCGCTATCCTGCAAGGAACCCCACCTGACCCACATTCTTCAGCGGCTCCCACCCCCAGGCCCTTGCACGGGTTCCTTAAGAGTTGTCTCCTTTCTTCCTTTGACATACTTTCTCCCTTTGAATCGGTCAAGGCTTCCATCTTCCCATCTGCCCTGTTCCACACCCATATCTCTCGTCAAGGGATCACAAGATCTGATCAGACATAGGTGGTGGGGACTTCATGTCCCCAGACTTTGTGTCTTGGAGAAGAGGAAGCCCAGAGAGGGCAAAGCTATCCCTGAGTGCTTGAGCGGGAGTGTTCCTGGCCTTGTAGTAAGGGCACAGGGGGAGATTCTGGGTACCCTGTGGTCTTTCTTGCTAACTCTAGGGCCCAAGCCTCCCTGACCTTTTGTTCCAGCCTCCGCCCTAGTCTCCCACCCCCCTGGGAGTGGCTCCTGACTCTCAACTTTGCTCCTTGCCAGTCCTTTAGGGTCACAGAGCTTCCCTGCAGTTCTAAAGGATTCAGTCACATTTCTCACTTTTTATCCTGCTTCCAAAGACAGTCAAGATATTCTGAAGGAATACTGAGGAGGCTTACCCCAGGGCTGGAGCAGGGTGAAGCCAGCAGGCGGGAAGGTAAGAAGACAGAGCATCAGATGACTTGGATACCAATCTACCATTTATTTGCCGTGTGACCTGGGGCCAGTCCTCTCCCACCTCCCCACCCCTCCCCTTGGCCTCAGTCTCCTCATCTGTAAAATGGGTGTGAGATACTAATCTCCCAGAACTACTGCAAGGAGTCAAAGGAGTATTGAGTGAGTGTGCTCCGAAAGTCAAGGGAGTTTGAGAGATGTCAATTACTCTTTGATGCTGCTGCTGATGGTGGCTTCTGGCCTGCAGGCTGGAGACCGGATGAGGGGTGAGATGACATTTCAGCACTGGAGACCCAGGCTCCGGGGCCTTCCTGCTGCAGATAAGAGCCAGAGCCGTGTCAGGCCCTGGGCTCTACAAAATTCCCACGGGAATCACTGGGGGAGGAGATATCCCAGGCTCAAGCTTATCTTCTCTCTGGCGCGTCTGGGAAGTGGGGTCAAGTGCAATTGTCTGGGTTGGCTTCCAGCAGGGGAGGGTAAAGGGCATGGGTGCACAGTCTGGTAAGTCTCCCAGTCTAGGGAAGACCCTCAAGAGGGCCCAGGAAGGGGGAGGAGCCAAAGGAGGAGCATCCCTTCCCCATCTATCCCAACTTCCCAAGGTTGTGGGGACCCCGGAGACAGGGCTGGGCTTTTAAGAACAGAAGACCCAGGTTTCCAACTGCCCCTACATCCGCTCTCTCAGTTCCATCCACCCCACTGATCATGAGTGCCCCCTCTGAGGAAAGAGAAGAGACAGCCCTCCCCTGGGGGGGGGGGGCAACTCCAGGAGACAGGAGACAGATCCCTGGTCCTGGAATTCCCCCTACCCCGAGGAGGGAGACGAAGTCTCTAGGCTGCGATCTGTTGTCCCATGGGAGTGCAGAGGTGGGTCTGGAACATAGAGAGGAACGTCAATGTCACTTTTCTCCCCTCTGCTGTGCTGGGGGAGGGGAGGGGTGGGGAGGGCAACACAGGGCCTTAGGGATCTCCCAGTCTAAGGGATTCCCCAGTTAAACAGTGTTTCACACCTGGAGCAGGAGCGTAAGAGTGTTCCTAGTTATACACTCGAGGCCAGGACTCCGATCTCAGAAGGGGAAGCCACCCCCAGGAGCCGTCTGCAATTGGGGAAACTGAGGCCCAGAGAAGTGCACAACATATTCTAAGTCATGCTGTGGGTCCATTGCAAACAAAGGGGATTACAGACCACTTTGGGCCATTTCAACACATCAAGCTAAAGGAGGCCGGAGGTCAGCGTTCCCCCCTCAGCTTGCCCCTACTCCTTGTGTGATCGGGGACCACTCACAGCACCTCTCCAGGCCGGTTTCCCCCAACTGTGAGGAGAGGGACGTGGTCCTTCCCCAACCACTCCTTTTCCTACTCCCTGGGGAGTCTGAGGCCAGGTTCTTGTCCAGCCCCAGCCTGGTCCAGCCCCCAGGGTGCCCTGGGGAGGGGAGGCAGGTGCGGGCGGGGCCATCTCCTGGAGGAGCCCATGGGTGGAGGAAAGTGCTGAGTCGGCACTCAGAGCCCCAGCCACCTCCGCTCCTGTTCCATTATTCATCCCTGTAAGAGGCTCTCCCTCCTCCTCTCTGACCCAGGCCCAGTCTCCAGAAACGCCTTCGCCCACCCCCCCAACATCCCCCCTCAGCTGGAAACTCTTAAGCAAAAAGGTCGTCAAGATGATTAAATGCGAACAGATTTTCAGCTCTTTTTCCACTTTAATTAAAAATGGGCTCTCAGTTCAGAGGAAGCTGGAGACAGAAGAGCAGCTCCCCGAAGGCCCCCAGGCTGAAAAAGTGAGGGAAAACCACTCAGAGATGTCTGAAGGTTGGCCTGCCGTGGCCCGGGGTCAGTCCCCACCTCCACCCTCCACCGCAGCTGCCATGTGCCCACAGGCCCCGCCCACAGAGGGCAGCAGGGGCCTGGAGTCCTCTTGGCACAGCGACAGTGCAGGGACGCGGGCTGAGCAAACAGGTCTGCTCCCTAGACAGGGTGGGGATGGGGTGGAAAGCGGAAGGGGTTCCGTTTCCACAAATCCTCATTGTTGGGGAGCCCCCAGTTTTTGGCAGGAACAGGTCACCGCCCTCAAGAAGGAGTGGGGTCTGACACAGAGAATGCAGGATAGAACATGAACAATGGATAAGTAACTTCCAAACAACCTAGAAGCAAACCCAGCAGTGACCCGCAGATCAAAAAGAACAATGGTGTGTATGTGCCTGTGGGAGCGCAGTGGGGGCATCCTCGGCAGGCTTCCTGGAAGAGGACCTCAGATCCAAAGGTAGAGAGGCACATGGGGCTGGAAGGGCAGTGTGCTTATAGTGGGGAGGCTAGAGGAAGTGGAGCAAGACCAGGACACAGGGCATTTTCCTACGAAGATGGGGAGATGGAACTTAGGGAAAAGCCAGCAGAAGAAGAACTCTACCCTTCTCTCTCTCTCCTCCCCCCTCCTATCAGGGATCAGGAGCTGGAGAGAAGGGGAGGAGTGGCAGGGGAAGGGATTTGGTGGAGACACCTGAGAACATCCGCAGGGGAGGAGGGACGGAGGGTGGTGGGGGAGCTGGCACAGGCTGCAGGAACAACAGGAGCCCACAGCCCTTGGTCACCGATCCCATTTCTGGTCTGGCCCCGGCCCTTGGCAAGCCCCAGAGCAGAGCCTCCCTCCTGAGAGTGCCAGAGAGGATGGTTGCGTTTGAAGTTCCTCCTGGTGTTCCAGACCGCCTCTGTGCTCCAGAGAGCAGGCTGCAGAGGCAGTGGTAGCCTGCCTGGCCCGGAGAGAAAGGCCTCCCACCACTTCCTGTACCTGTGCTGGGTACAGCTGGGTGGTCCCACCTGCCTTCTGCTCAGGGGACAGCAGTTGGTCCTTATCCCGGGAAGAAAGGTGATCCCTTCCTAGTGAACCACCCCAGTGTCTGGGGGCAGTCCAGAACCCACCACACTCCCCAGCTCCAGCGAAGGGAAGGGGCGTGCACAGCTGGGCCCTTCACAGTCCCCTCCCCTTGTCTTTCCACCAGCCCCCTGCCGGCACTGAGGATTGCACCTGACAAAAGTTAGGGAACCACCAACTCAGCAAAGGCTCCCAGGGGAGGTCCCGTATGTGCTCTGCCTTGTCCAAGGAAAGGACCTTCCCTTGGGAGAGGGGTGTAGGAGCGGGACAAGAAACAGACAGTGTTGTGTAAGGGATGGGGCCAGTTGGAGCTGGCCATGCAAGGTGGGGGCACTCGGAAGCTCCCTTTTCACTTCCTCGTTGAAATGTCCATCCTGCTCCCAGGATGGCGGTCCTCAGGATCCAAGTCTAAACCTCCCGAGTCTCCAAAAATCTCTTCCTGATCCACGCTTTCTCTTCTTCCAAACCAGGTGGCCAGAGAATGGCTGACTTTGGGTCCATCAACCCTCGTGCACTGGCTCCTCTGTCCCGACTGCTTTGGTAGAACGGGCAACCATGCCCTTGAGTGCAGCCTTCCCCACTCTCCTAGGTCCCTGGGCTGCCTCAGCCTGGCTCCTGTTCCTCCAGGAAGGACATGTGGCTGGGAGAGGAGGGGACGCTGGCCTGATGCCAGATGGATGGGCGACAAGACACCTGTATCCTCAACAGCCTGGGTCCCCCACTTCTCAGAAGCCCCTATTCACCGCAAGTAGTCCCGCAGCCTCTGGCCTTCTCTCCTTCGTTCTACTTTTAGAAAAACCAGGGACTCCGTGGCAGGGAGTAGCCTATTTAGACAGAGTCCAAATGGAGCAGCATGGGGAGGGGGAGCAGACGGGGCGGGAAGCGTGTCTCTGTTGGCGGGCACCGCTTTGCCCGGAACTCGCTTTTCCTCCCCAGTGTTAATTATCAAAATTAACCGAACACTATAAATAACCCAACTCGGAGACTTGAAGAGCCTCACTTCTAATTAATTCATTTCCAATCAAGACACTTCCATGCCCCCCTACCCTGGAATCTGAGGGATGGGAAGCTCAGTGTGTAGCTTTTCAAATAATGAATCCAGCCGTCCCATCGCTCCTAAGACGCAAAGGCTCACAGAGAAAAGCGAGGAGGAAAAACACTCTGCTTTCTTGGAAGGGGGTAGCCTATAAATAACCCCATATTGGTGCATTTGATGGACGACATGCGCGTCTAGATTGGCTTTTGTTGGGATGAGGAGACACAGGGGTGGGGGTGGGGTGGTGGAGACTTCCATCTGCTGCCTCCTTTACTGGGCAATAAATTTAAAGCAAGACTGTGAGCACCGTCCAAGGCCTCCGTGTTGGCTAGAGCTGGGGAGACTGATCGATAGAGGAGGAGGAGGGATGGGGAAGTGGGGGGAGAGAGAGAGAGACAGAGAGAGAAAATGCAAGCCTAGGGTAAGTGCAGGGAGGAAGAGAAATGGAGAAGGGGAGAAGGTAAATAGGAGGATAAAAGGAAGGGGGAGGAAAGATAAGAAGCGGGAAGGGCAGGAAGGGAAGACTGTCAGGGAGAAGCTGCAGAGAGGTATTTCCCTCTCCACCTTGTAAGTGACCCTCTGCCTGTGATCCATCCAGCTGCCCCAGCCTCACATCCACCTGCCTCCTGTCAACACCTGCCAGAAGTTTCCTCTCCCAGGGCTGTCGCGGTGTCCTACAAGGAGGAGAGGGGTGGCCTGTGTGCCCCACCCAGGTCCCTCAGCAGCACCTCCCTACCCCCAGGCTGTCCCCACACTCCTGGCTCCCTGCTGTAGGGGAAAGGGCAGGCCCGAAGCAAGCAGGAGGGCTGCTCATGGCCTTCCAAGACCTAGTGCCCCGCTGGACAGTCCCGGGGACAGGGCGTTGGGTAGGGGATGGGACAGAGAAGAGACAAGAGGAAGGAGCAAAAAAGCAGAGGCCAGAGATAGAGGGACAGAGGAGGAAGGAGAGGGGAGCAAGGGGGGGGGTCTGGCTCCGGGGGGCCCTGGAGCTGAGGCCATGGAGGTCAGAGCTGGGAGCACTTGATTTCCCTCCTCCGAGCTCTGGCTTCCCTACCTGCAAAAATGGTCTTAAGGTCAACCCTTTCCTCTTCCTGAGGTGGTCATGAAGACTGATGCGGTCAAGTGTGCACAAAACTCCTCCTGGGGGGTCCGGCCCCCAAAGGAGTGCTCACCTCATTAGGCTGTGGTTATTATTAGTAACAGTACCAGTTATTACTAGAGCAGTGCTGGTTCCTCATCTGGGCCCCTGTTGTGAGCGCCTCTGGGCCAACACCATCTTTCCTGCCAGGCAGGGGCAGCTTGGGGCCAACCACCGGCTCACCACACTGGGGTCCAGACCACAGGGCTGTGGTCTCTGCCCCAGACTGGAGACTTGCGGGATGTGTCTCTCCCCTCAGGCTGGGAATGCCCCCAGGGGCGCAGCCCATGCTTTCTTCTCCCTCTGAGTGCCCCGGTCCTCCGTGGCCAGATGGTCCCATGTGTTGGGCAGGTTGTCGACCGACTCACTGAGTGGCTGCCTGTGGAACCCTCGGAACCTGCACCCTAGGGACCTGGTCCTGCTCCTCCAGCCTTAAGCCCCTCAACTCAGGCTGAGATTAAGGGACGGACCAGGTGGGGAGAGTGGCCCTTTCCCACCTACATCCTGTCCCCAGGCTTCTCCTTCCCGCAAGCTGGGGAGGGGGCTGCTGGGGGCCGGCCCCCTGGCAATCTGATCTCCATTAGCCCCTTCTCTGGTTCTCATTACTGTAGCCCCCGAGGCTTTGGAAACGGGTCATTTCAACCCTGGCAGCTTTCTCTCCTTCCTCTGCCTTTTGAGGTCCGTGGACCATCTCTTCTAGTGGACCAGCAGTCAGGGTGGGGGGGGGGGGAGTAAGAGTTCCCCCAAGCTCTGTGGGGAGGGCCTATGACGTGCCCCCAAGTCTCAGCCCGACTCCCTCAGGAAGCAGAATGCTGCTTTTCTTCCAAAAAAAAAAAAAAAAAAAAAAAACCTCCCTTCTCGCCCCTTCCTTCTGCTCGGTCCCCTATCCTCCCCTCCCCATGTGCAGATACACCCCCAGAGTCGAGACAGGGGTGTGGGCTGCAGACTGGGCCCTGTGCCTGGCACCGAGGGAGGGAGGCAGGAACGGAGACGCTGCACGAATGGCCATGCACGCCAATGAATGGAGACAGGGCAGCCGGGGAGGGGGAAGAACTCGGCCAAAGAGAAAACCCGAAGCCAATGATGCTCATCGTCCCCTGTGTACTTCCCCGGCCCCGTCACCCCACAGTGTCCCCCTTTGGAACCGTCTCACTGCCTCCTACTCACCAGCACAACCTGGCACGGGAATCACCTCTTTGGGGAAGTCCCCCATTTTAGTCTAGCCTGGAGGACCCCATGTGGACCTCAGGCACCCTGCTTCGATCCCCACCACCGACACACTGTGCTGTTGGTCGGGGATTGCCTTCTCTTTCTCCATCAGGGTGCTGAGCCCCGTGGGGAGGGGAGGGATCTTCTCTGTCACCCCTCCAGGGTTCCGCCCGCCTAGCACGGGCCTGGGTTCAAGAGCTCAAGAGCCGAGGGTGAATGAATGTGCAGGCCAAGGAATGAAGGAAGGGAGGAGTGGATGAGCTGACCATAGCCTAATCCACCACCTGGCAGAGGGTCAGGGAAGTCAAAGACATGGCCCTCTGTGACCTTGAAGTGGCTGTCAGATGCTGTAATTAGGAGGAAAGGGCAGCACAGGGAGAGCAGGAAGTGGGAAAAAGTGGAGTAGGAACTCCAAATTCAATATGCCATGTGCTCAAGGGCCAGAAGGAGCCATTGCATGACATGCTTTTTTCCTTTTTAAAAACCCTCCTTTAAAATGTCAGATTATTATGTTTACTATTCACAAATGACTTTTTAATGACTTTCTGTTGCCATCGGTGGAAGGAGAAAGCCCCAGAGGAATGGGAGAGATAGTAGACAGAGGTTTCCTCATCATCCTCTTCTCATGTCTCTGAGTCCTCACTGACCCCACCCACTTCTCCAGTACTGGACAGAGGCCTGGCCTAGCCCAGATCTACTGGAAGAGAGACAGAGCACCCTGCTTGCAGGGGAGGGTAGCTGCAGAGCCTAAACAGCCTTGATTAAGTGTCTGAATGGACAGGACTGGGCAGTGCCCAGATGGAGTGTGGCAGACATTGTCCCTGCCCTCTGGGGCTTCCAGGATGATCCAGACACACAGATGGGAACAGACATGGATGGGCAGGCAGGAATAAAAATAAAACAGAATGTTAAATCAGACTCTGTGCGTCTACACACACATATAAGGTGACTCTCTCTCTTCTTGCTACCTAGTGAACTCCTATTCACCCTTCAAAACCCAAGTCATTTATCCAGTCATTCATGTACTCATCCGTCATGGACATCTGTGGTCTAGCACCACTTTGCCCTTTTTAGCCTGTGGGAAACCTCCTCCCTCCAATTCTTTCGATGGGAGAGGTTTACTTTCACTCTACCTTCACCCCTCTGTCCACTCTGGGAATGGCCATATGGCCAAAGCCTGGTAAATTTGTGTATATAATACCCCTAGTCACGTGATTAGTTCAAGAAGGAGCATGTCACTAAAGCCACCCAAGGAGAGTCAGCCACAGGCTTCCTCTGGGACTTCAGGGAAAGAAGCACTTTCTTCTTGTTATCTGGGATGCTAAGCTAGAATACTGTAAGCCTTCTTACCACCCTTTGGGGAGAGAGACTGACTAAGAATGAGGGCTTGATTGAGTTGGCCTGAGAGAAGAAAGCAGAGCCAAGAGGAGCTCAGGGACAACAGGTAGCACCGGCAGCTAGCTTTGTCTGGACCTTGTCCCTAACCCTACTCCAGAGATTTCCATTATCATGAACCATATTCTCCCTCTCCCTCTTTTTCTTCTTCCAGAAGCTAGTTTGAGATGTCTTTCTGTCACTGACAACCCAAGAGCTCCTGACTAATGCATCATTAATATGTCAAACACCGTGTGCCTGCTCTGTGCCAGGAGCTGGTTGGTGGAATCCAAGGGTGACTAAAGCACAGCCTTCAAGGAGCCCAGAGTTTCCTGGGCTTTCCCCAGTGCCACCCCTCTGTGCTACCTGGCCAGTCTCCACAGACAGCAAGCCCTCTCTCCCCTCTGCTCCTGGCAGTGTGCTCTCATTATTCACTCAACAAATATTCCTTGGCCACCTACTACATGCCAGGCTCCATGGTTCCTCCTACCGTCCTATTGTCCTAGACTTTGTCCACATCTGTCTTGGCCTCTGCCTCTTAGACTGAGCTCCCTGACGATTATGCATCCTGTTGGTGAATCCCCAGTGCCCACGGCAGCGCCTGACACCTACTTCTTGCTTGAATTTGTTTAGAATGAATGAACAAGTGCTCGTCTCCCTAGTGTTTATGTGCGTTGAGGCAGTAGACAGCCAAAGGGGAAGGACAATAGGGTGTAGAGCAGAGGGGCCTGGAGAGTTCTAGATGCAAAACAGCTAGCCCGCTGCTCTGCTCAACCAAGTGAGCCTTCCTGTTGAAGCCTTCTAAGCAGTTGCACCAGAAGCAGCCCAGACTCTGTGTTAATCCTGGAAATTCTGCCCTGCCCCCAGCTCGGCCGGTGGTAGGTCCCACTAGGCCACTACCTGGCCCTTTGTGAGCTGTCATTGTGGCTCTTCCCTCTTTGTGGGCTCATTGGCACTCTCTTGCCAATATGGCGCTGGGGTCCCACGGACTGCTGAGGACTGACTCACTCAACCTCCAGAGCGTTCCTCCTTCCCTCTCTTCCTTGTATCCCTCTCCTTTTTTTTTTTCCTCTTTCGCTTCCCTTCCCATCTCTCCATCATCCTCCACGCCTTTCCCTTCCCCTCATCTCCTTCTCCAGCTCTTCTGCCTTCCCTCTGGGTCAGTCTTCCCTGCCCATGTCTGCAGCTGGGTAAATTTCTGTAAACAATTAAGTTTGTAATAAATTCAATTGTATTACATCCTTATTAGACGCTTATAGCATTTGGGAAGAGGGACTCGGGGCGGCTAAGAGGCTGATAGCCTCTCTGACGGCCGAGTGCCTGGAAGTGGAGTGCTCCCATTTTCAAATTAGCTTGAGCTCCACGGATTTCATTATCTCCCCCCATTTCCCCCTGTTGAATCATCCAGAGCATCTCTCTTTCCTTCCTCTCTGCTTCAGAGAGTTGCTCCGCCTCTACCTTTGTCCAGTCCCAGGAGATAGTCCCTAAGAGCCTGGAGGAGGAACATTATACAGCAAGAAGGACTTCCCAGTGCCATGAAAAGACTCCTTGGAAGGAAGGAGAGGAATGGAAGAAGGTGAGAGAGGCTCCATCAGTGGAAAACTGTGGTCACAGGTGGGAGAAGGGAAGGCCAGCCTCTCCAACCTCATACCTAGAGCCGCAGACTTGGGTCTCCAACTCAAGACTCTGGATGGGGAGTGGGAGAAAACAGCTGCACACATCTGGAAGACGCTTGTCCAGCTCCATTAGCCCAGGCACCAGCCGGGCCGCGTTTGATGTTTGATCTTGCCCTCAGCACAGGGAGGAAGCCAATGGGATGGCAGAAACCATTCTTAGAGCCACCCCCTGCCACCAGCCTGGCTCCCCTCCCCAGACCCCCTGACAGTCCAAACCAACTTCCAAGGCATAAATGAGATGCCAGAAAACCAAACACTGACCCCACCCCCACCCCATCCGCACAACAGTATGGGTGGGGGTGGGGTGCTGGAGCCTCCTACACACCCCACACCCCTCCCCATGCCTTTCTTGTCTGTTCCAGGCCCTAGGAGAGAGGCTGAGTGCCAGACCATAAGTCACGCTTCATTTTGGTCCCTTTTTGCGGAAGGCAGGTAATTGACAGAGATTTTGGAGGGGGGGGGGGTGGGGAGTGAATCCTAAAGACTTATTTGGAAGAGGAAGTGTTTGTGGATTGCAAGGAAAAGCAGCAGGCAGCTATTAAGTAGGACTGGAATGTATAGCAGGGAATGCAAAGCTAATGTGCATTTATTGAGTGCCTGCTGCATGCTCACATACAGGGGTGAATAAGATGGTCCACTGGGGATAGGCAGACATATGAGCAGACATGAGCAGGCTAATAGGACAGTAAAGGCAACTATGGAGTGGATGGAAGGCATTAATTCCACAAGGGAGAGAAGCAGAGGGCTTTGTTGAGGCAGAGACACTTAAGTTGGGCTGTGAAGGAGCAAAGCCAGGCAGCGTCAGAAGGGGAGAGTCTTCCAGGTAGTGAAGCAGCAGAAGGAACTGGGGGTGTTTCAGGGAGGACTAACGTAACCTCTGGACTGTAGCAAAGGGTATGAGATTGTGCATGGTAGGGCAGGCAGAGGCAGGGTTGGAAAACGCTCATACTTACTAACCCTTTGCATTTATACCGAACTTTGCGATCAGTAGGGTGCTTTTCAAAGTCCCAATCTCCTCACACCTTCACCACAAGTAGTGCAAGGCAGATTTTAGATGCCCAGTATAGCCTGAGAAGCCTGAGGCTCAGAGAAATCAAGGAGGGACTGACCCAATGTTAATCTACAGCTGGGGCAGCATCTGATCTGATCTAAGCCCCACACAGAGTCTCCGCCCTGGTTGAAGACAGGGGTGGGGTGGGGCAGCCGGACAGATGGCCCGCTGGAGTGGGCAACCCAGACTCTGACTCAGAAACAGAGGAGAGAATGCAGGGACAACCCAAGCAGGCTTCCTGGCAGAGGGAGCCATGAGTTTGGTCGGGACGCAGAAGAGGGGTGGAGGCAGGGCATACCGGTGGGAAATAGGGAGGCAGTGGCTGGGAGACAGGCTGAGCTCTCCTGGCACGGGGGAGGTGCCAGCATGTTGTACTGGCTGGACCAGAGCCAAAGTGGGATAAGCCAACTGGTATGACAGCAAGAGAAGCTTCTGACGGTACTCTGGAGAGACACTAGACCTAGTGACCTTCACAAGGGAGAGTAGTTAAGGTGGGCTTCAGAGAGGGAAGAAGCTGGGTTCAAATGCTGGCATCACAGCTTTCTAGCACCTCCCTGCTCAGAGAAGGGAGAATTACATAGGTCAATACTTAGCACAGCTCCTGTTCCGTGGCACGTGTGTTCATGATGGAGCATCCCATGAGAGGGTACCGGTAGGAACAGAACTTTGGAGCAAATATTTACTGAATAATTGCCGTGTACTAAGAGCTGGGTAAAGAGCTTCTACCCAAGTTAGATTTTTCCAGAGTTGCTGGGTCCTAAGGACCTCTGGGGTGACCTAGATCCTCTAAGGGGACTTAATGTTTTTATTTATTTTTATTTTTTTTTAAGATTTTATTTATTTATTTGACAGACAGAGAGATCACAAGTAGGCAGAGAGGCAGGCAGAGAGAGAGGAGGAAGCAGGCTCCCCACTGAGCAGAGAGCCCGATGTGGGGCTCGATCCCAGGACCCTAAGATCATAACCTGAGCCAAAGTCAGAGGCTTTAACCCACTGAGCCACCCAGGTGCCCCTAACTTAATGTTTTTAACAAGGGTCTGAGCTGATTGTTAAGCTCAGGCAAGCTCGAGAAACAGGGGAGGAAAGCTAAAGACGGCTGGTTCTAGCAGGGAGGGGGTGGCAAGATGGAGAAAGGGACCCAGGGCTCCCAGACAAGGAGGGCAGCTGCTGGTGCAGCTCCTGCCAGAAGGGAAAGGGACTGTGAGACTGTGTTCGTTATCCACTGCTTCATAACAAAATACCCTACCACTTAGAGGCCGCAGACAATCTCCACCACTCATTATTCCACGGAGTTTCTGTGGTTTAGGAATTTGGGAGAAGGTTAGCAGGGTAGTGCTGGCTAAAGGTTTCTTGCAAGGTCGCGGTCAGCTGGCGGTTGGAGGCCTCAGCAGCTCCATCCTCGGGCCTTTCCACAGGGCTGCTCCCCTGTTCTCACAACATAGTGGCTGGTTTCCCCCCCCCCCCCAAGTAAGTGATCTAGGAGAGAATAAGGAAGAAGTCACATGAAGTCACATTCTATCATTTCTGCAAGATTGTACTGGTTACACCCCTTGGCCCTGTTCCATGTAGGAGGAGACTCAGACCATGACAACCAGGAGGTGAGGTTCGTGGGGACCACACCGGAGGCTGTCTGCCCCAGGACAGCCAATCACCCCCATTTCACAGATACAGAAACCTGAGGCTCACCCAGAGTTACTCCAGTCACCCAAAGCAGAGGCTTGACCCCTGATTTCCCCCCTCTCTGAGCCCAACCCCTTTCCCCCAACTCCCAAGCTCCTGGAGAAGAAACCACTGGTGGGGAAGCCTAGATCTGCTTGCCCCCAGCTGGGTGGAGGGGAGGGGTGACAATCAGGCCTCCCAGGCCTGTGAAATAAATATAATCACATGTTCGCTTAGACAGAAAGAAAGCTTCCAGGCGGAGGTGGGGGAGGGAGAGGGCTCGCTTCGTCTAAACATGCTTCTGCCCTGATGGGCTGTGTCTCCCATTGTAAAACCACACTTCGGAAGGCTGGGAAAACATGCGTGATCCTGGTGCATTTTTCAGAAATTCAACCTGTTGGGTTTCTTGCCCCTTTCCTGGTGCCCCCGAGAGTGAGCTTATCCCACCCGCCCTAGCCTTCGTGGCTCACTCGCAGGGTGGTCTCAGACCCCTGTCTCACCCTCTCTGAGCCCCCCGGAGCTGGGGCGGCTGCCAAGTCTCTCCTTGTGTTGGCGCAACTTCGGTCTTCCTGTCTTGAAGTCAGAAGACTTTGAGGAAGAGCTGCCTTAGGCCCCGGAGACGTCTGATTTCAAAAGGACCAGAGGGCTGGGGTTGGGCCTCCCCAACTAGACTGAGGTTCCTGCAAGGGCAGGGTCTGTGTGTCCCGATCAGTGGGAGCCCCCAGGGTGGGGCCACACCTCCTTCCTCAGTGGACAGCGGGGGGCGGGGGGAAGGTCATTGGCTGGCAGCTAGAGCAAGATGGGGGGTGATCAGGATCCTTCTGCTACTTTCCTCCATAGCCCTCTGCCTGGTTTCCTTTCTCCCAATTAGAGAAGAAGAGGGTTGGTAAAAAAAAAAAAAAAAAAAAGACAGAGACTACAGAGAGAGCAGAGAGTGACCATGGTGGGTAACAGTCTCTGTTGCCCCGACTGTCCCTTTTCATGAGCATTCTGCACCCCATCCCCATTACGCGCATTGACCTCCCTCCCCCACAACCCCAGCTAGATGGACTTCAGAGAAGGAAGACTCCCAGAACTAGAAGGCATCCTTGGAGCCATGTGCAAATGGAGAAACTGAGGCTCAGAGAAGGAACGCTTGTGTCAAGGTGTCAATGAGTCAGCCACAGAGCCAAGCAGCCTTCCCCAAGTGTCTACACTGGGCCGAGACAGCCGTGGCCACCGTCAGGGTTCAAATAGTTCACGTTTCTTCAGAAAGCCTGACCCTCGTGAGGAGAGAGAGAAGGAGGAAGAAGCACAGGGGGACAGAAATCTCAGGGACATCCCCTTGGGAAGGCAGGGTTGGTGTGGGGTGTACAGGGGAAGCCTGAAGAAGTTGGAGCCCGTGGGGGAGGGGCAGGCAGGAGCAGCAGGTGGAACTCAGTCCTCCAGCTTTAGACAGGTAGAAGGAACCCTCTGGGCCTTGGTCTTTCCATCTGGAAAATGGGGATGTGTTTTTCCAGTGTGGCCGTACTGCTAATCGTAGATCAGAGCTTTTCCCTGTAGACCCTGGCCTCTAAGCCCTGAGGACTCGAACTTGGCCTCCTCTCTCCTGACCCCTGACCTCCAGTTTCCTCCATGACGGGGTCCAGGGATGGGAAATAAATCCTATGTGAGGATTAGAGTCACTCAGGAGGTCGTTTGAGAGCTCAGATTGCAGAGTGGATGGATACTAGGTTAGAAGGACTTCCTGGCTTAGTCGGCAGTGACCTTGCTAGGCATGGCCACTCCCGTTGGGACAGAGATCCTCTCTCCAGACGGTCTCCTTTTGCTCCTCCTCCCTGCGCGCAGGGGAGGGTGTGGCATGGTGGAGAGTGCTAGGCTCTGGGACACTGCTGGGATGCCTCTCCCATCAGCTTCACAAAACCACAAGCCACCTGTCCCATTACAAAGCCACAGAGACCTTGAGCGGAGGGGAGGGGGACTCCCCTGCCCTCCCGTGACTGTGACTGTCCTCCCAGCACAGCTCTGACCCCAGATTTCCTGCCAGGGGGTGGCAGTGGGGCGAGGTGAGGTAGGGAGAAACAAGGTGAAGCCAGCTGTCCAGCTACAGGGGCAGGACACAGGGAGGACGACTTTTCCACATACAGAAAGAAAAACGTTCCATGGGGAAAAGCTGGTGGCAAGGCCTGCCCTGTGAGTCCTTCATTCAAGCCTCAGAATGCTAGCAGATCCCCAGTCATCCCTGAAACACAGTGGCCAGGGCAGGGAAACTTCAGGAGACAGGACTCGTGGAGTGGGGAGGGGGCTGAGAGGCAGTTCAACAAATAAATGAGAATTTATCAGGTAGTTTTAAGGGTTGAAGACCATAAGATTGCAATGTTAGGTAGAGAATGCCTGGGGGCTATGACAGATGGAGCAGTCCTGGAGGACCTCTTTGAGGAGGTGACATTTGAAGTGACCCCTGAAGGTCAAGAAGGAGCCAGACGTGTGCAGAACTGAGGGTGTGTCGGGGGGCGGGGGTGTGGGGGGAAGCATTCTGGGCAGAAGGAGCACCAGTGCAAAGGCCCTGAGATGGAAATAAAGTGGCTAGATTTTGAACTAGAACAGGAAGGCCAGAGTAAGGGGCGGGTCCAAGAAGTAGCCAAAGGCTAGATCACCAAGGGCCTCATAAGGTAAGGTAAGAGGTTGAATTCTCTGCTGAATGTGATAGAAAACCACGAGAGAGTTTTGCATAGGCGAGGGATGAGATCTGATTTATGTCTTTAAAAGATCCGGCTGTTGAGTGGAGAATGGATTGGAGGTGCCAGCGTCAGGGCTGGGAGGGGAGGCTGGACCGGGCTGGCGGCAGTGGAGACAGACAGAAGAACCCGAAACGGGTTTGGTTTAGAACGAGAGCCAATAGGCCCCACTGACAACTGGATGTGGCTGAGGGTCAAAAGAGGGGAGACGACGCCTGGGCTTCTGGCTGGAGCAGCTGAGACGCCGCTGGTGCCTTGCACCGGACTCTCCTCCATTCATCTCCGGCTGCGAGCCCAGGCCTCCCTCTGCCGAGGCGGCAGGACAGTTGTTCATTCATGAATTTCTGCAGGACATAGTTCTGAAGCTCCAGGCTAGGCTCCTTCCAGCCCCTAGGCCTCCCCTGCCCAGCGCCCAGCCTGCTTCTGCCACTCAGGGTGGATAGCAGGGTGGCCTTGAGCCTGGTGGGTGTGGCCTCACCCAGGACCTCCACCCAGATGTGGGCAGACATCAGAGGCCTTGGACAACTTGAAAAGCTCTGTGCGCTGAGATGCTCTGGTGGCGATGGTATGGGGGTGGATGTCCCTGTCCAGGGAGTACTGTCCCCCACCAGTCCCTGCAGGCAGGAGGCCGGGCAGCACCATACACTTTTTGTCATTAAGGATTATAATGAATGACAGACAATACCCCTAGGGATCTTGGATGCCTAGACCAAGACACTGCCAGAGGTAGGGCCCCAAGAGTGCCAGTACTTGGGCATCCTTGTCTCCTGCTAAAAGGTCCTGAGATGTGGAGGCTCAGATGGGTTAAGTGATTTCCCCGTAGGTTGCACAGCAATTTCTCAGACAGAGCCTAGGGTCTCTAGTCTTCTTCTGAGCAGCCTTAGAGGAAGCTTCAGAGTGAGTTCTATGCCACACATCTCTGCTGTTAGGCACCAGACTCACCTGTCACAGTTCTCGGCTCCCATTGAGCCCCACCGGCACCTACTTCCAAGTCTTTTCTTCAGCCTGCCATTCTTCCCTTTGCCCACGGATTGCCACCTCCCCTGCTCTAGAAAACCAGCCCTCACCACTCACACCTGCCTGAATAACCCCGTGTGGCTCCCTAAGATGCAGCCCAAGCTCCTGCTGCCCTCGGATGCCCCTCAGTGGCTGGGGTGGGGTCGGAGGCATCCTCGGGCAGCTTGGGGGCCCGGCGTCCCCGCCCCCACCCCGGAGCCCCAGTCTGCCAGCGGTGATGGATGCCTCGCAGCAGTCCCTTGGAACGGATCCTGGATCTAAAAGCCTCACGCAGCCATCCTGCGCGGGAGGCGGGGTAGGGACACGGGGGTCCCCCAGAGCCCGGCTCCCTGCCATGAATCAGGCAGCCGGCAGAGCCAATTAGCGCAGACAAGAGCCCAGCGATGAATCACGAGCCCATTAGTGGGACCGGACTCGCTCCTCCCCCTCCACCCAAGTGGGGTCGCGGTGGGGTGGGGGGTGGGCGAGCGAGGTCTTTCCTCTCTCCGGCCAACCTCCTCCTCCCCAGAGCCCCTCTCTCTCAGCCCCTCTCTCAGAACATCTGAGATCGACCTGTCGCAGAAGGGGGGGGCGTGTCACACGTGGTCATTTGCATGTTATCTGCATGGCGGGAGGGCATTGGACGCCCCCAGACACGTCCCCTCCACCCCACCAGCTCACCCCATCAGACCTAAGAAAACAAGTGGTGGGAGACCCCAGAGCCAGGCCCTCTCTCAGGCTGCAGGGACAGAGGGCTAAATCCGGGTGGTTTCGTGCTACAAATGTGAGCGGTGCACCTAGCTTCAGGGATCACCCACGTCAGCCCCCATCACCCAAATCTGCCAATCTTGACAGAGGAGGGAGAGGAAGCCCACAGAAGGTAAGCCTCTGGTCAGGGACCCACTCAGCCTGGCAGCCGCTGATGCACCCTATCAGCCTTGCCAGGGCCTAGAGCCACCACTCCGAACCCTTGGAGGCCTCTGTGTTGTCATCCGAATGGATGCCCCAAAGTTCGATTCTGGTGACTGGTCCATGGTTGGCAGGGAGTCCCTGCTGGGCAGCAGCAGTGGGGTGAAGGGCGTGACCCACCCCCACCCCCACAACCCCACCTTCCCACCCCATTCTGAATGCTCAGGATCGCTGTGGGAGGACTAAAGTTTGGAGTGAGGGACACAGAGAAGGTGGAGGGAGAAACCTCCAGAACTTCGGAAGCCACACGACAAGGGTAGGCCAAATGTCTGGTTTGATGGTCACTATTACTTTGTCCATTTTAAGAGGAGGTTACTAAGGATTGGAGAGGTTCAGGGACTTGTCCAAGGTCCCAGAACAAGAACTTGGGATCGGGATTTGATCCCCGGTCTGGTGGACTTCTGTACCTCCGAGCAGATAACCTCTGAGCCACACGACTCTGATTCTGTCCAGAACTCAGTCTCATTCACACAACTGCCTAGATGACATCACCAAACAGCTGTGCCCCCGGGGCCTCTGACTCAGTGTTGAACCCTAAGCTCAGTATCCCTCTCTCCTTCCCAGCCCATCCTGCTCTCCTGTAAAAGGTACCTCCAGCCACTGGCCACCCCAGCCAGCAAGGTGGAGACATTCCCCCACCTCCCTTTCTTCCTCTGTATCTGACCAGGTGTGCGAGTGTGGAATCTGTTCTGTCTGTGAAATGGGCCCCCCGCCAGCTCCTCGCTTCCCAGCTGTGGGACAGGTGAAACACTCCAGCCCTGGGCCTCTCTCTAATAGACAATCCCAGAGCTCCTCCAGCGGGCCTCCCACTCAGTCCCACCAGTCTGCTTCCCCAAATACGATCTTATCCTGACCTCCTACCTTAATAACATAAGCTCCCCTTTGTTTTCAAGAGAAAGCATTACAAGGCCTCCACAAAGATGCCCGGCACACCTCTGTAAGACCACCTCTGGCCACTTCCTCCTCAGCTGGTGACCTACTGGCCACAGCGGCTGTTCACCTCCCCACGCTGTACCAAGGTTTTCACTCATCTTAGCCTTTGCTCCCGCCCCCTCTGCCCCCGGCCAAGGATGCCCCTTTCCCCATCTCCTACCCAGCCCACCTGTACTCCCCCTTCCAGGATCAGGTAAATGTCATGTCCTCCATGAAGCCTCCCCTGTCCCGCCCCAGCAGGATGAATTGCTCCCTCTTCCGTGCACCCCCAGCACTTTGCTCAAACTGCTAGCCTGGTGTTTCCATCCCAGCGGTGCAGTGAGTGGGGGTCTGCCCCCCCCCCCCCACCGCATCCCTCCCCTCAGTCTGAGAGGCAGGGGCCATGGGCTGCTCAGTGCCGCTCCCCTGATGGGCTCTGGTACATCAGGGATGGTCAATAAAGGTTTGATAGATGCATGGCCTGCCCCCTCTCTCCTCTTTCTCCATCCTCCAGCTTCCTGTTTTTCTGGCCTCGCTCCCAAGGCCAGAAACCATCCAGTTAAAGGAGTCTTATGGAAGGCGATCCTGGGAGTTGGCCAAGGTCTATGTGACCCTTGGAACTGCAAATACCTAATCTGGAGAACCACATGGACCAGAAAACACAGACTGGAGTCAGGCGATCCAGATTCCGAGCCGAAGAACATGACCTTGAACAACTCACTTCTCCTCTGTGAGCCTCGGTGTCCTTGTGTCCAGTGAGAGTTTGGGTAGAGGCAGAGGATATTTCTAAAATCCCTTCGAGCTCGGATGCTGTACAAATACGTTGGGTTATGATGCCGTGGCCTGTGGAGGGCCCTGGGTGGTTGGTGTGGGAATGAGAAAAAAAAGATGTATCTCAGGGGCTGGCTGCCCAGAGCAGACCAGCAACTGTCCCCAGCAGCGGCTCCTGGGAGAAGGCGGGATCAGTGGGAGAGAAGGTTGGGCAGCCCCACGCTGAGAGAGGTTGGCCCTAGCTGCTGTGATTCAGTTAATTGTGGAAATCAATGGCCTGGCCAGAGGCAGGGGACAGGAAAAGACCTGGGGGATGGAGAGTCCTGAGGGATGAATAGGGTGGGGAGCAGCATCCTTTGCATCCACTCCCGGGGCTGGCCCAGCCTTACTGGGCTCAGAGCAAAGGCCTGGAGGGCTGGAGAGCACGGAAGGATCAAGGCAAGGGGAAAGCCTGTTATCAGAATTTGGGGGGAAGGTCATGGAGGATTGGTGGTGCAATGAAAATAGTCCTCATACGCAAAATAAAGAAAACCTCGTCGTTGAAGCCAACACGGAGGGCTAGAGAGAAGGCCTTCCTCCCTGGCAGGCAAGCTCAAATCCTGTCCTGGGATCTAGTCCTGGCTCTGCCAGAGTCAGGGCGGTGTGACCTTGAGCAAGTCCCTGTTTGTCTTTGAACCTCTGTTTCCTCATTTGTAAAAATAATAGGTTGTTCTTAACCACCCCTAAGGGGCCATGGGCCTGGCTCCGAACTCCATGGCCCCACCATGGGTCCTGCCACCTCGGCCCCCGATCCCACATGTTTACCACCTCTGACCCTCTACCCAAACATCTACCCAGGCCCTGGGCTGGCTGGCTTTTCTGCACTCCTTTCCAAAGTAGCCCCTTCCCCATAGTTTTCCTACTTCCTACTTTCAAGCAGGCCTTCCAGCCTCGGCAAAATCCTGGTTTGGAATCCATCAGCCGGCAAAGCCGATTGCTTTTGATTTTCCTAGTCAGGCTGGTGGGAGCACAGGGTATTGTAAGGCAGCCCAACCTCCTACCCTTTCCCTTCCGCATCTCTCAGCTGATACTGCCCCATCCTCTCTCCTTGCTCAGGAGAGGAACAGCTGCTGGGTTTCCGGGGGGGGGGGGCGGTGGGGAGGGGAAGAGGTGGACCCAGTTGGTGGTAGCGACCAGGGGAGCCCTGGTCGGGGGTGAGGGAGGAAGGGAGGGTAGGAGACTGGAATAAATCATTCTCCTCTGATCAGTAGCCTCCTAGGATGAAATACTCCATTTGCTGGAGCAGAAAGGAGGTGCTAGCCTTGATCCCCAACCTGGAAGGAGCCGTTGCCTCATTCCCTCAGCAGTGAGCGCCCAGCACACCCCTTTGATCGACCCTCGCCTGCTCCCTCAGAGGCTCTTAACATCCTTCTTTATGAGCCTGGGGACCCAGCCAAGAGTCTCACCTCATCTGGGGCCCCAGGCGGCTGCCTTTGTACTTCTCCCCTTGCCTGGCGCCTGCCGTGGACACCAGCCTGGCCCCCGCGCACGGGACTAGAAGCAAGCTACCCTCAACCTCCCAGCAGCTAGGTGATCTGATGGGGGTGGGTAGCTGGAGTTCATAGTGTGCTTCCCATCTGAAGGGGGGGTGCATGCAGGTGACAGATTGAGACAGATTATCCAGCAGGACAGAGCTGCAGGACAGCCCCCGGTGGACTTCCTGGAGGAGGAGGCAAAGTGAGGACAGAGCAGCAGGGCCAAGGAAAAAGAGGAAGGGTCTATGGTGAGAACAGGAAAGGGAAAGGGGCCTGGAGGAGGGCTGTGGGTGCTTGGTCCATCTAGAGTGCAGACTCAGTGGGGAGTGGTTGGGCAGGGATGTGGAGAATCTCAGACCCTGTGCTGGTAGCACTGAGTCTTAGTTGACTCATCTGTAAAATGGACCTGACACCTGCCTCCCCAGTTGCTGTGAGGCTTAGCTGAGACCCCTGGCTAGAGATCACTCCCTCCTTGCTCATTTCCTGTACCTCCTTCATCCCCCCATCCTTCCAAGCCCACGGGGGCCAGGCGCTCCACGATTCTCAGCATCTGGCCTCATCTGGAAACATCTGCCTCCCCTGCCTGATGTCCAGGCTGCAGCTCTGTAGAAAGAGCCGGTGGAGGCAAGAGCTGGAGCGGGGGCACCGGATGGAAAGAGTGGGAGAGACATCTTCCTCATCCACCCCCTCCCTGGGGCCCCATTCAACACAGATCAGCCCTTCATCTCCTCTGTTCCCTCCCTCCCGGCTGCCCCCAGCACACACCTGTTTTCTCTCTCAACTCCTCCATGTGGCCCCTCCAGGGCCCCCAGTAGGGGCCTCTGTTTTGCTTCCCCCAGCATTTCCTTTTGGGCCTGCGCCACGATGGGTTCTCCAGTTTTGTTTCCAAAATTCTGGCCAATTTTGTATTCTACTCCATATCGCATCTATGTTGTTCCCTATGAAAACATTTCATCTCCCGGTTAAATTACAAACTTCTCCCTGAAAAATCTTTGAGGGTGAAGCAGTGCCATTTTTACCCTATGGCTGTGCCCACTGAAGGCACCTGAAGCAGACCCAGGGGTAGCCTGGGCCCCCATTTGAGCCACGTGTCAGGGCTCCATGGGTACACAGAACAGCCAGACAGAGCCCTCCATCCTGCCCCAGGAGCAGAAGGCAAAGGCACTGGGGAGGGAGTGGTTCCAGCACCAGCCTTGGTCTCAGGAGCAGGTTGGGGGAGGGGGTGTGGAGGGGGCTTTGGGGAGAGTCAGAGTTAAAGGTGGATAGATCAGCATCACCTGTGGCAGGAGGAAGTGGTCCTTCTGTGTTCTGACCGCGTCCCCTCCTGCTTCAGAGGTAGAATCTTTGGTTCATAAAATGTCCCCCAAGAGTACATGGGGGGTCCCGCAGTTCCTTTTCTCTGTTTACAAATGAAGAAACTGAGGCCAAGCAGGGGTCTCGTTTGAGAATCCAAAAACCCTCTTTCGACTCCAACTGACCCATTCTCAGTTTCCAGGGTGTAGCCGGCAGAATAATGACCTCCCCCTTGCCCCAGATGTCCATGTTCTAATCCCAGGAACCCGTGAATAAAAAATCCCAAAAGGGATTTTGTGGCTGGGATTAAATTAAGGATTTTGTGATTGGGATGTTCTAGAATTAGCTCAGTGCAATCATAAGAGTCCTTATAAGAGAAAGAGGGAGTCAGGAGAGTCACAGAGATGTGACAATGGAAGCAGAGAGGTCAGAAAGATGTGAGCAAGGAACCTGGAGCCAAGGGATACAGGCAGTCTCTAGTCACTGAAACTGGCAAGGAAACAGATTCTCCCCTTGAGAAAGAGCCAGTCCTGCTGACCCATTTTAGATTTCTGACCTCTGACCTGGGTTTATGTGTTTTAAAGTCACTGCATTTATGGTAACGAGCAACCCAGCAATCGGAAACTCATTACTCATTAAGTACTAATCACGCAGGGCTTTGTTGGCTGGAGTGGAGACCTTGATGAACGCTCCCCTCAAATTCTCTCCTTCCTCCCCCAGCATTAGTGGCACACCTCTGTTGTGTCAGGCACGGCACGTTCCAAATGAATCATCACAGCCCCTGCCTTCGAGAAACTGACAGTTCAGTGGGACTATGGACACACAAGCAGGAGAAGCAGAGAGCACCAGAACCACTTTTAAGGGGGGTACGTGCAAGCTGTCATCCGACAGGACGGAAGTGGGAAGGAGATGGGCACTTGGGCACCTGGGGCCAGGAAGAAGTGGGTTTGAATCCCGACAGCTCAGCTCACTGACCATGGCAAGTTGCTTATCTTCTCTAAGCCTCAGTTTCCATATCTGTAAAGTAGGCACAATTATAGCACTTACTTGGTGGGATTATGAAAATGAAATTGTGGTTCATAGAGAGTGCTTGGCACAGTGCCAGGACGTACCTAGGAAGTGCTCAGAAAACCGGGGAAGCCTCCCAGAAGAGTTAGACTTTGAGCCTAGATCTGAAGGCCAAATAGGAATTTGCTGTGTAAACCAGGAGGAGGAAAGTGTTCCAGGCAAGAAAAAACAGTGAGACACAGGGGGTGGGCCACAGAACTGTGGGGGATAATTGCAGTGAGATTCAGGGCCCAAGCTAAGATCTTGATACCTCCAAAGCCAGGAGTTCATTGAGTTATATTGCCCTGTGGTTTGTCTCACCACCTCCAAAGTTCTAGAAGTTTCTAAGGGTAGGATTAGGTCTCATCATTCATTCATTCAATCAATCCAAAAATTTGGAACCTGAAGTGGCTGAGAAGCAGGAGAGATGCTTTAAGAGTAAACAGGGCTTTTTATGGCAATCTAAGGATAATTTTATCCTGAAGCCAATAGGGAGCTACTGAAAGAGTTGTTGAAGAGGGGAGTGATCCAATAAGATTTCATGTTGCAAAAAACGGACCTATTTTCTGAGTTGATTCCAAAGAGAGAGGAAAGCCTTGATGGGGGCATGGGGGGAATCTCTATTCAAATTCATCCTGTAGGCACAGGGAGGAAGCGGAGTTTCTAACACCTCCAACTGGGATCCCAGAGATCTTGAAGGAGAAGAGGGCTTCAGGATCTCAGCAAACTGGAAGACAAGACCCAGATGTCCATTATCCACATCGGGTTCTGGGAATCCCAGCAGCCACAACAGCCAGACAAATGTCCAAGCTGGATCCTGGGACTTAAGCAGAACTTACTGTCTTCCACATTAACTCTTGGGAGAGTGAAGGAAGTCTATGCTCTCGTCCAGTTTTTCTGGGGACCTGGTAGCTGCCAGGGGAGATGGAAGAGGCGTAGCAGTAACCCATTTCCCTATGAACTGGAGCTGCAGAGCCAGACTGAAATAGAGCAGAGGTTGTGAGAAAGCAGGATGCTGGGATTACTGTCTCCCGCGCCCCAGCCTGGCCTAACCTCAGCTGGCCTCAGTGCTGAGGGACTGGACCTTTGACAGCATGACAGACTAAAAATAAACTAGGCATTGCCACTTGCACCATAGAACGGAGTCTCACGACTTGGATTTCCCTGCCCCAGTGAGGAGGAGGTAGGCTGACCCCATGTAACTTCGGGGGATGAATGCCTAGACCATCAACCCCACCAAGGATGGTGAAAAAGCAACAAAAGGCCACCTGATTTAATCTCAAATAATTTATTGATTCTTGAAAAGAGACAGGAGAGGAAGCTGGCTAAAGACCTAAGTTGCCTATTGAGTAAGCCACCAGTCTTCTTGGATCAGGGATGCTTACCACACTTAGTTAGCCTCTTCTTCCTTGGAGAAGAATTCCTGGTGGGACCTTGGCCTCTCCCACCCCATCCCAACCATAAGCTCACTGGGAACAGACACCCAGTGGTCTTCTGAAACACCAGTCAGATCTTCTGACTCCGCTTATGTGCCTTCAAGGACTCATCACAGCAACAGCCATAATCCCCAAAGTGTCCCCTGGAACACATCAGTCCCAAGAGATGCACCTAAAGAAACAGTTTGGGGGCTAAATAAATTTGGAAGATGCTCTTTCCTGGAACTCCCCACCCGTTGGAGAGTCACATTCCAACATGAGCATAATTAAAGGCCTAGAGAAGTCCTGCAGGTTTAGCTTACAACCAGGTTAACCTGTTTGACCCAGCTTTTTCAAACTTATTCCATCATATACCACCTTTCTTTCTTTCTTTCTTTCTTTCTTTCTTTCTTTCTTTCTTTCTTTCTTTCTTTCTTTCTTTTTTACAAGAAATACCTATCAACAGCCAAAAAAAATAGCCCCATGGAACATATATTGGGAAGCAGGGACCTGAATGGTAAAGCCCCAAGCCCATTCAGGGAGAGGAAGGGCAGCTGTGACAAGAGAAGTCCCTGCCTGAAGAAGCAGTCAGGGAGCCCTCAGGGAGCCACACTGGCCCAGGGTGCCAGAAAGGAGGCATGGCTGTGGGCCAGGAGAGCCCACCCATAGCTCCCCTCCGAAGGTGTTTTCCTCATCTGCACCCAACATCCTGGGAGAGTGTGGGCATTTCTGGGCCCGGCACACCCTGAATGGATCTTGGCCCCTCGTTGATGCCAGCAGCCCCCAACCAGGGGTCCCTGAGATGGCATGCAATCGTGAGCTCTCCCCCAGAAATAATATTTCAGCTTGTAGATAGTCATAGAGGCCATTGTCCCAGTGGACCAGCTGCAGCCGGAACTTTACTAAGGGAGGAAAAGCACAGGCTTTGGAGGCAAAATCCTGAGCTCCTATCCTGGTCCCCCACTTACCAGGAGCTGGGTAAGTGGGGCCTTGGCTAAATCATCCAGTCTCTCTGAGCCTGTTTCCTCCTGTAGAAAGTAAGGAAATAACGGCTGATTTCAAGCTGGTTGTGTTCACTGCCTCCGAAGTTCTAGAAGTTTCTAAGGGTAGGATTCAGTCTCATCATTCACTTATTCATTCATTCATTCAATCTGAGTATTTACTGGGGACCTACAGTGTGCCGGGCACTGGGGAAACAACGCAGAAGAAAAACGAGACAGGTCTCTGTCTACATGGAGCTCACATCCGGTGGAGACTCGGTTGCTCCATACAGAGCCACCACAGCAGGCCAGGCACTGTGCTGGGCTCCTCCCTGTGTATTGTGTTCACAGAGCACTTCTGCCATCATTGTTCTGTTTGTTCCCCATGACATGCGATGAGACAGGAAGTATGGGGGTTCCTACTCTCTTTTGTAGACAGGGAACTAGAGGTTCAGGAAAACCAAATGGGAAACTGACCTGGGAACAAACTCTCTTCTGTCCGCAGGAATTCACTGAAGGCCTTTTCTAGGCCAGGTGCTCTGTTCACAGTGCCGTGCAGATGTCCATTCTGGCTGTGTGGAGCTGACAGCCTTTGCTTGCCAGTCTGTCACGGTGG
Source organism: Mustela lutreola (assembly GCF_030435805.1). Lineage (NCBI taxonomy): Eukaryota > Metazoa > Chordata > Mammalia > Carnivora > Mustelidae > Mustela > Mustela lutreola. Next base: position 24,844,468 of record NC_081304.1, on the reverse strand, counting down.
TCCCCAGTCCTCTCCGCGGCCCGGACCCTCCCCAGCTGCGTCCTCAACCACGGACCGTCCACACAACAGACCGCACATGAACTGATTCCCCAAACTACAGCCCCTCAGCTGTCCGCCTTCACAGCCCAGGAAATCCTTCCTGCGCTCCAACTTCCCTACCTTGCAGGCCAAGGCTGGTCCCTCCCGGGGGCCTCTTTTGAGTGGAGCAATGCTCAGGGAGGACCGGGATAACTGAGGCTCTCCCCAGATGCCTATGTGTGAACCAAAGGCAAGGTAGGCTCTGGACCACCAACCAAGCAGATGCTGACCAGGAGGCCACCCTGGGGCGGCCAAGCAGCTCTTCCAAAGCCAATGGGGCTAGCAACCAGAGTAAGAGAGGAAGACGGTAGCGAAGGGACAAAGTGAGGAGGCCACCATCATTCCACGGGGGAGCCTGGGAACTCAAGGCGAGATGAGATTCTGGAGGGAGGTGCTGCATGGTGGGGGGCGAGGGGGGCAAAGGTACCCAACACCCTACTCCCTTCAGCTTAAAGGAGCACTTCCCAGGGGCACCTGGGCGGCTCAGTGGGTTAAGCCTCTGCCTTCAGCTCAGGTCATGATCTCAGGGTACTGGGATCGAGCCCTGCATTGGGCTCTCCGCTCAGTGGGGAACCTGCTTCCTCCTCCTCTCTCTGCCTGTCTCTCTGCCTACTTGTGATCTCTCTCTCTGTCAAATAAACAAATAAAATCTTTAAAAAAAGGGAGCACTTCCCAGCTGAGCCAGAGAGAGCTGACAAATCCAGCCATCCCCAAACCCCTTCTGAGTACCCCTTCCTCCTCCCTCTTCATTCCCTCCTCCTCCTTCTCTCCCCCTTCCTCCTCCCCTTCCTCCAGAAACACTCCTCAGATCATCTGTGTGCCACTGGCATGTTCCCTGTATGTCTGTCCAGCTCCTATACTCCCACACCGCATCTCTTGGTGTCCTGGCCACGCTCTATCTCCTTCGTCGAGCAGGGGCTCCAGGTGAGACTGTGGAGGTTTCTGGAGAGGGCCTCCACCCTGCAGGTACAGAGAACCAATGTCCTTTAAAGCGTCCTCCAGCTCTCCTGCATCTGGGGAGTGGGGGGCAGCACCAGCTCCAGAGCCCTTCAGCTGCACCAGATCCTGACTGTTCCGCAGGTGTTTACAGCCTCTCTCCTGTGCTCCTGGCACATGGCCCTCTGCCTGGATCCTGTCTCCTCTTTCATCCCCTGTCCCTGGTTCTTACCAACATCATTCCTCCAGCCCTGCTGGCAGCCAGCAGTCTAATCTAAATCATGTTCACCACAGTTTTCCAGGCACATCCTCTTACCTGCCAGGTTCTGGAGGGACACACAGAGCCTGAAGGACCCGGGGGTAGATCCAGGGTAGAACTATCTGGTTAGGGGGAATATTCTATGCTATTCCTATAGTCCCCTCTGGTGCCTTCCCAGGGAGGAGAACTTTTGTCTCCATGAATTAGCTCTGTTGCCAGGAGAAAGAAAAGCTGCTTCTTCCCTCTTTACAGGTGGGAAAGCCTGCAGGCAGGGATCCAGAAATCAGACTCAGCACCATCCCCCTCCCCTCACAAATCCTCTGCCAATTCCTAGTTCAAGCCAGTGTCAGCCCTCACCTGGACCACTGCCGTCACCTCATGACAGGTTCCCCACCTCTACTCTCATTACCCCCAGCCTGCAGTCAACCTGAGATGCTCCTGTCACCCCCGACACAACCCCACAATGCCAAGGGGCTGCTTCTGCTCTTAGATCAGGTTTTATTCATTTTTTTTTAAGATTTTATTTATTTATTTGACAGACAGAGATCACAGGTAGGCAGAGAAACAGGCAGAGGGAGAGGAGGAAGCAGGCTACCCGCCGAGCAGAGAACCCGATGCGGGGCTCGATCCCAGGACCCTGGGATCATGACCTGAGCCAAAGGCAGAGGCTTTAACCCACTGAGCCACCCAGGCGCCCCTAGATCAAGTTTTAAACATGACCTAGAAGACCAGCCTCTGCCCACCTCCCGCTCTATTCATCCCCTTTGTTCTTCGCACCACTGCCATGTCCTTTTTCTTGCAACTCCTTGGACAGGCTCCCTCCCACCACAGGGCCTTTGCATATAGTGTCTTCTCTGCCTGGACCATTCTTCCATTCCCTCAGGGATCAGCTTGGGCATCGCCTCCTGGGGGAAGCAGCTCAGCTTCCCTGACTGCTCTAATGCTCTCTATATACTCTCAAGGCATTACGTTCTTTCTTTTCTTTGCACCGATCACAGTTGTCACTTTCACTGCATTTGGCTGGCTATTTAATGTGGGCAAGAGCCAAGTTGGCTCTGCTCTCTCTGTATCCTCAGGCTAGCACAGTGCCCGGCCCGTAGAAGGCTCTCAATAAACAGTTGTGGTACAAATAAGTGAGGCCCAGATGAGTGATGCACCTGGTGGAAAGTCACCAAGTGAGGCCTTAGCCAAGCTGGGACCAGGGACTTGGCTCCTAGCTGGGGAAGCTATGCTCCCATGCTTGACTGTCCATCTCTCTGCTTGCTGGCCAGCAATTAGTCGCTATTTTAAAAAAGTTCGCTACACAGCCAGCAGTGTCCAGGGACTGGGTGTGGAGGGGGTTGCGGGCTAGAGTAATGAAATGCATCACAGTCTCTGCTGTTGCTCTTCTCCCCCCAACCCCTGCGCTCAGTAGCCTTGCCCTTGGCCTTGGGAAATGAGTGCTTGCTACACCTTCACCTTTGCAATGGTGGTCTCCAGGCCTGTCCCAAAACAGAGAAGTGGGAGACTTCAGTCCCTTGCCAAGAAGGCAGAGATCTGGTGGGAAGGAGAAGGCTGGAAAAGAAGGAAAGGGAAGACAGAGCCTCCATGGAAAGCCTAGGGTGACAGGAGAAGGGCTCATGGAAGGCAGGATATTGACAATTTGGGGAGACACCTTGGGAAAGCGACTCACCCTCTCTGGTCCTTCGGTGCCCCAGAGTGGATGTCACAATCTTCCTCTTTAGCATCTCTCTCATGGAAAGGGCAGAGACAATGAAAAGGCCATCTACTGTTCAGACAGAGCTGGAAAGTCTCCTCTGAGCAATCCTGGAGGGCTTCCTGGAGTAGAGGAGCTTTATAGAAGCCACAGGCAGCCTGGTGGGGTAGCTGCAAAGCAGGAGGCAGCAGGCAAGGAGAAAGGGGGTAACCAGAGTGTAGGAGAGCATACAAGGGAGCCAAGAATCACTGTGTTGCCTTAATATGTCCAGTTGTGTCACTGTCCCCTGAGAACCCTTCAGAGGCCCCTCATGTCACTCAGAAAAACTGAAGACCTTGCTCCCTGCCTTTTTTTCCTATCCCCACTGCCCTGACTCTTACTACTCGTCCAGACACTCCTCTCCGGTCTTCAAACATGTCACCATGCTTCTCAGGCTGTTCCCTCCTCCTGGCTTTCTTCAGCCCCACAAATCATTCCCTCACCCCCCACAAGGCTTTGCCCAAATGTCACCTTCTCCATGGAGCCTCCCCTGAGGATGTCCTATAAAATCACACCCCCTCCCCAGCCCCCACCACCACTCCCCATTCCCTTCACCTTGCTCCTTCTTCCCCATGGCCCTTAAAACATCCTCACCTACTCAATGATTTACTCCTTTTACTCCTTATCTCTCTGGAGAAGTCATGCTCCACAGGGCGAGAATAACCTTGTCTGCTGTTTGCCGCTGTCCCTTCAGCACCTAGGACAGTGCCTGGCACGTAGTAGGTGCCCCATGTAGACCCCTTGAATAACCAAGAGGAGTGGCGGGCAGCAGGTGCTTGTAGCCTGGGAATGGAGTGGGAAATCATTTCTTCAGGCTCTTTGATCAGCTGGTGGTAAGGGGGCCCAGAGGGCTCGGTCAGCTCATGAGTAGTCACCCAGCACGCCTGTCCCACTCGTTGTCACGTCTGTCCCAGCTCTCCCTCCTCTCTTTTCAGAGCCCTCCCTCAGTGTCGGTGCTCCTGGCATCTGGCATCCATCAGTCCCTTCCAGAAGTCCCTGTGAAACAAGGAGGGGTGGCTAAAACGATCCCAGATTGGGGGCAGGCGGGAATGTGTGGGTGAGCTGCTCCTGTCCCCGAACCCCCCGCCCCCAACAGCTCTGCCCAGAGCTGCCAGCCCACGGCCTTCACCACCCCCAACACCCATGGGCCTGGGGGAGACTGTTGCCAACCACACACAGCTCCTGGCTCTGGATTTGAGGGAGGAGGAGGGGAGCTGGCAGGAGGGAACCAGGGCAAGCAAATGGGACCTGACAGGGGCCGGGCACCTCGGGCAAAGAATGTAAATAAAAATCAGTAAATATTTGGGGGAAGTGGAACGGGAAGTGGGAGAGGGAGGAGTGGAGGGGACGTGTTGGATTTCCAACAACATCTGGAGGGCAGTCCCCTCCACCTCCTCCCCCCACATCCCACACCACCCCACGTGGGGGCTTGCAGCACGAGAGGGTGCTGGTTTGCGGGTGTGTGTGTGTGTGTGTGTGTGTCTGTGCTTGGCTGTCTCGATGCATGTGTGCTTGGGGGCATGTTTGATGGTCTGGAGTGTTTGCTTGGCCAAGCGCACACAAGGCCAGCCTCACCCAGTCCCAAACTGAGTGCCTCCCTCTAGGTCATTCATGTCCTTCCTTCCACAAGGCCCTTCTGTGAGCCAGGTTATGGACGTTCTGAGATGAAAGACAAGGTCCCTATTCTCTGAAAGCTTCTAATTGAAAGGATGATGACAACACATAGGGAGGGCCTTGACAGCCCTCAGTTCAGGGGTCTCTGAACCTAGACCAAGGGGGAGTGACATGAAGTGGAGATCAGTGAGGACCTCTAGGAGGAGGAGGAGGAGGATTATGAAAGTGCAGGGAGACATAGATGAAAAAATAATGGGTATGGTGGAGGGAAGTTCGTTTTCAGGGAGAGATAGGACTATAGAACATCTATGGGCAAGATGACAAAGGATGATAGAGCAGGGGGACAAATAGTATTGAAGTTTCGTCCGGCCCCAGGAGAACATCTAAGCCAAGAGCCCAGCTGTGCAACCAAGTGTACAAGAGGGGACTCTGTAGGGAGGTCAAGCCTCTGTCTCACCATCCTTCTCTTCTGTGACTTCCTGATGAACCTTTTTCTGGACAAGAATTATATCTCTCCCTTTCTCTGTCACGTCCCCTTCCAGCCTGGCAACCAATTCCGGCTTTGCCCCTGACCCCTGTGCAGCCTGGGAGCCGAGTTCAGAACCCTGGAGGCTGGAGGGTCCCATTAGCCCTACTCTCTCCACTTCACAGGGGAGGACACTGAGGCCCAGAGAAGGGAAGTGACCAGCCCGAGGGTCCATGGCAGTAAATGGTAGAGCCGGGGTTAAAATCTGGAGCCCCTGTCTCATGTGGGAGGAAGTGGGGATGGGTGGAGAGTTCCTCGTTGCTTTGTGATGCTTCAGGCTCAGCCTTCGGGATCTATCTGTGCCTGGGCTATTGGCAGGTTATGTGTGTGGAACAGGGTCCAGCCGACCTCTGCACAGTCGTCCCTACTTTGCTTGCTTAGTCAGCAGCCTCCATGGATGCCCTTTGCTCTGGGGATGCAGGGTAGCTCTGGCATAATTGAGAGGGAACCCTGAACTGGGGATGAACATACCAGGATCCCAGCTGTGCCTAGATCAGAGACGGAGGAGAGGCCCCGGCCAGGGCCCTCACGGGAACCCAGCCCATAAGTGAAGGGACAGAGTTTATTTATCAACTAGCTTTCAAGTACTTACAGGGGCTTGGCCCTGGGATGTTCGGGAAGCAGCAATGAACACAATTGTTTAAAGCAGTGGTTTAAAAAATATATAAAAATAAAAATAAAGCAGTGGTTTTTAAACAATACTTTGTGGGCTCTCCCCCCCCCCCCCCCGCTTAGATGCTGCCATAGGCAGGGTAAGAGGGAAGAGGGTTGGGAGTTCTCTGCCTCTCCCCCACCCTTCCCACCACCTCAACCAAAGTAGTTCCCACTTTCATCTACTTTACTGATCAGAGTTCTAGGAAGGTTTCACTTAAAGGCACCCGATACTATTGGGGGGAAAAAATGAAGACTACATTTCTTCCAGGGAACAGAAGAAAAGCCCCTGATTCAGCCCACAAAGCGAGATCACTGCTAGAAAAAAGGGAAGCAGAGCATATCTGCCTCTACCTTCAGAGCTGTGGGCTTTGGCATCTTTTGAGAGGGAGGTGAGTTTCTAGGATGGACTTCACAGATGTTCCAAGCTTTTCTCTTGCCATCCAAATTGGATCAGCCTCCCTCAGAGGTGCCTGCCTCCCCGCATGAGCCCCCCAGCCCCCACGCAGAGCCCACAGCAGCCAAAAGTGCAGGGTGTCTAAAGAGGGTCCGAGGATTGAAGTGTCATCCTCCTACCTCCCACTTCCAGGCTGGGGAATAATCGGGCCCTTTGTCCAGCAGGAGGATGCCCAAAGGGTGAGGTCACCCCCAACATGGCTCTCTTTGTCCCACAGCCAAGAAGACACCAAGGCCGAGACCAGTCTCTGCCCCTACCCCCTGTCCCTAAGCCTGTGGCACCTCCCCACCAAAGAAGGGCTTGTACCCCTGGGGGAGTATAAGAAGGATCTCCAACCAGGAAGGAGGTTGATGCAGTGGGCATCGGTAAAGGTGAGGAAGGGTTGGGATGGGTACATCCCAGAGAAGGGGGCCGAGAAAAAGTCCCCAGTTTAGAGGGCGACCCTGCCTCACGAAGTTCTCCAGGATCTCCTACAGCTTGGCCCACAAAGTTGGTTCCAAACCCAAAAGGCAAAACTAAGGAATCTGATTCTAGAGCCCCCAGTAGCTTGCTTCAGCTTTTGACCAACAGGTCTTTGGGAAAAGGGGCTGAGCTGAAAGTCCCCACAGGTATAGCCTTGGGGGGGATGCTGTCCAAGCACCCCCTCCACAGAGGAGGAGTCTGGGGTTCAGGAAAACCTGGGGGTGGCGTGTGTCCACAGTCTGGAAGAACAGCAGAGCTGTTGTCTCAACCAGAGAGTTTCTGAGGGGCTGAGAGGGGAGGCCTTCAGGATGCTCTGTTGTCAGTACGGGGTAAAGGTGATAAGAGGGACAGGCCAGAAGAAGGGGTGGTCTAAAAGGAGGCTGAAGGAGATGTGGTCCTGGTGTCGCTGAGCGCTAGGCTGGGGATCAAGGGCACTGGGTTCTAGTCCCGCTCTGCCTCTAACTCACCCGGGAACCCTGGGCTTGTTTTCTTCTCTTGGAACCTCAGTTTCCATGCAATGAGATCCTTCTGGAGCCAAACTTTTAGTAGCCCTAACTATGAAGTTCTCGGAAGCAGGGCACAGAAACGTAGATCTGAGGCACAGGAGGAGGAGGCCTCTGTAGCCTCCTGATGAGACAAGGTGCATGGCGGGACACAGGAAGGGCCCCCCTGAGAGCTTCTGCTATTGGAGCAGCTGCCTGTGGGGAGGGAGGGGGCAAAGCTCGCCAGGAACCAACCATGATCGGGGTAGGGGGCTGGTCAGGAAAACAGTAGTGCCATTGGTGGAGAGGGCAGTGTCTAGAGGCCACCAACGTTGGGAGTGTGGAGGGGTGGGTCCACCCACCCTCGGAGCTCACTGAGCAGCCAGAGAGGGCCAAGAGCATGCTGGGAGTGGGGGCCAATGACAGGGCACAGAATGGTCTGACCAGGTCAGCCTCTAAATAGGGATTCTCAGACTCCGGGAGCTTCTCAGACTTTGGGAGCACCCTGTCTCCCAGCCTGGCCCCCCATTCATGCTGAACCAGGCCCCACCCCATCTTGGTGGAATGTTGTGTGAGCTGAGAATAGTCATCGCTGGGGTCAAGGAAGGGAGGGTCGCCAGGGACTAATTGCCCTAAATAAATGAGCAATTAAGGCTGTTACAGGAAGTATCCAGACCCCCCCCACCCTCCCACCACCCCAAAGACCGCCATGGCAACCACGGCTGGTTCCGCCCCAGGAAAGGCTGAGCCACTTGGTTGGCCCACGTGGTTGTCATTCAAGCAGCGGAGGGTGGAGAAGGCGTGGCTTCGCTCAAGGAAAGCGGAAAGGGTCCAGAAGAGTGCAGTGAAGGGGATGCCGAAGGATGGCAGAGGTGACCTCTGGTTGAGGATTCTGGGTAATTCCTCCCAGTTAGTGAGGAGGAGAGGAAGAGCCTGGAGCACACTCCAGGACTGCAGCGTGTAGGACAGCTACCCCTGTGGTAGGGGCTGGGGGCAGCCACCAGGAGAAGTAAACCTTGCCAGGTCCCCATCTCCTTTCAGCGCCCCGGCCCCTCCCCCTACACTTCCTGTAATGGCGTCTCCAATGGGGAGGCCATTAGTCCTGCTCAGGGCAGCGCCTAAGTAGTGTGGCTGATAAATATAACATGAGCCCATCGATTAGAACCCTCTAGTCCTGCAGCAGCTCAGCATCCTAATGGCTCCCCCTCCCCTCCACACACTCACTACCCACCCCCACTCCCCAGCGGGGTGGCTTTTCTTGCTTACTTGGGGCTAGGAGGCAGTCCTTGCTAGAGGAGCAGAGTGAGGGGACAGCGGAAACACCCAGGGCCCAGCCGGACATTCTTTGGAGACAGGCTGAGCCAGTCTGGGCAAGTCAGGCCTTAAGGCGGTCTGGAAGCCTGTCTGTCAGTTGAGGGGGGCAGGGGAGGAGCAGCCCTGGCCAGGCCCTCAGGAGCTGGAGTGCACAAGACTGGGCTCCCCTCCCTTGCCCCCCAGGGAGTCAGCACAGATCCTACCTTTGGGGCTCTCCTGGTGGCTTTTAAAAGAAGTCCGCAGTGAACCAGCTTAGACCCTGTCACCACACTCTCTTCTTCCCCGGCATCTCTCAGCCACCCACTGTCCCCAGCACACCTGCCCCAGCCCAGCAGAGCTGTCACCTCCCTGTCTCCCCCAGCCCTGATGTTCCTGCCTTTGTTTCACCCATCCTGAGGATAGCCACACTCCCTGGTTAGACTGGGACCCCTGAGCTCAGAGACTGCATCTCACCCCACCTCCACCCCCACCCCCACCCCTGCCAAGCCTGGGGCCCCCTGAGCAGTAGGGACTATCTATCTTCTCTGCGGCAGGGGAGGCTTGAATTCATGAGCTCACTCCCCAAATGCTCAAATCCAGACTGAGATTTGAGGAGCAGGGGGTGGAGGGGTGGGGGGTGGGCATCCATAAGGGAATTAGACCAACGGTGCCCTTTGGACTGTGTTAAGCCTCCCTACCAGGTGCTGAGACAGCAAAGCCCAGGTTCTGCGCACCTCCCCCCAGCCTGAGACCCCCTCAAGGTTCTGGGCAGCTGCTCCAAGACATCTGGAAAGGGCTTGGCAAGAGGTGCGGGAACAGCTCCTTCCTGGGCACCGGTGGGGGCTTCGGTGGGCGAATAGGTGGCAGCCCGGGCCTGGGAGGGGGCTGTGGTTTTGCAGAACCATGTCTCTGGGCGGAGGCTGCCCACAGACTCCTCTAACAGGAAGGCTGAGCCAGGCCAGCTGCAGCCAGGAAGTTAATCCTTAATGTGCCTCTAGCCTCGCCGCTGTGCAGATTCACCACTTAAACACTCCGGGCCAGTGGCAATGAGCCACAGAGCCCACACTTCTCAGGGCGGGGTTTGGTACCTAGCTGAGTACTGGGGATGCTGGACCTGGGACAGGGGTGCCTGGCTGCCTGAGTGGCTTTGTCTAGCAGAGTGGCTGTGCATGAGGCTCGGGCTGGCCCCGCCCTCCATGAGGGACTCCCCCACCAGCTGGGTCTCCCACCCCCACCTCCGTGCCCATCCAAAGCCTCCGGTAGGAACTTCAACAAAGAAATGTGTTTTTATGGCTTGGGAAGTTGAGCACGACTGTGCTTTCTGACACATCTGGTTGCAGCTGTGTGGTGGTTAGACTACAAGAAGAACTTCTTCCCGTGCATTGAGTGGAAAACCACAGGGAGCATCCTTTAGGGAAGTGAAAGATTCCTTGCTGAAGAAGTTTCTGGAAGGGAAGTTTACCTTAGGAGAAGTGGAGGAAGCATGGTAAGGGGATGGGCAAGCAGGTGGTGCTTCTAAGTTATCTTAGCTCAGGCTGTTGTCACAAAATACCACAGATGTGGTGGCTTAAAGCAACAGTGGTCTCATAGTTCTGGAGGCTAGAAGTCCAAGAGCAAGGTTCGGCCATTTCAGTTTCTGGTGAGAGCTCTCTTCCTGGCTTGCAGATGGCCTTTCCTTCCCTGTGTGCGTGCAAGGGGGGCATATAGGGGACAAGATATCTGGTGGCTCTTTTTACAAGGGCACTAATCCTATGGGATCGGGATGCCACCCTTATGACTCATTTAACCTTGATTCCCTCCTTATAGGCTAAGTATAGATATCTCCAGGTACAGTCACATTAGGGATTAGGGCTTCAACAAATGAATGGGGGGCCACCCCTCAGGCTATAGCACAAGGTGGGGACTGTTTCTCTTTTTTCCCCACATTGCACCCTCATTTTTGAAGATGCAAGAGCTCGGATTTCCGCTTTCGCCTCGACAAGCCAACCGTCTCCCTCCCATCTGCTCTGTCTTCCATGCTCTGTCTCCTCACCCTTACTCCTTCCTTTCCCAGCCTCCTCTTCTCCAGCTCTCTGCAGCCCGGGCCTGCGGCAGGGCCACAGAGAGGCCTGCTCCCTCAATAGCCTGAATTCAGCCCCCAGCCCAGGCTATATTTAGCTCTGTGCCTCAAACACTGGACAAAGCCACTTTCCAAGGGGCTGGTGGGGATGGAGTTGAGAGGGGGCTGCCCTTCCTGCCCCTTCCCCTTCCTGAAATGGATACCCCTCAGTTGCCCTTCTGGGGTTACTAGGAATGCTGTTCATGGGGCCATGGGCTAGGACTTTGTGTGGTTTGCATGCTATTTCTAGATTATCTGCTGGGAAAGGACTCTGAATTCCCTACCCCAGCCTGAATGGGCACATTCTGGAGCAGTTTTTCCTTCAGGTTCTTACTGTGCATCACGATCAGTTAGGGGGTTTTAAAACCATAGATGCTCAGGCTCTATCCCTAAAAATCCTGATTTAATTGGTCTGAAGTGAGGTCCTGGTATACCTTTTTTTTTTTTTTTTTTTAATAATCTCCCCAGGTGACTATAATGTGGATGGTGGACCACTGTTCTAGATCCTTGCCACTCAAAGTGTGGTCCCCGGGTCAGCGGCATCAGCATTTAGGTGATCAGCATCACAGGGAAGGGGGAATTTCATTAGAAATGAAAATTCTCGGGCCCCGTTCCAGCCTGCTGAATCAGAATCTGCATTTTAGCAAGAAGCCCTGGGAATTCCAATGCAGGATGAAGTTGGAGAATCACTATTCTAGAATCTTCCACAGTAGCCAGCAGGACTCCAGGCCTGTATTTCCCAGTTGTTTGAGTAGCAAAAGATTCTATCAGGCTACAGAAGCAAGAGGTGCTCACCATCCCTGTCTCTGCTTTATTCTCAGGAGAGGATTCTGGGCTCTTGAGATCCATTCCCTGTGGAGGGATGACCTCTCTCCTTCACTCCCCTACATGTCCTCACCCTCATATATGCACACACTCACATCCCAGGTCACAGTCCCTACCCCCAAGGTAATCAGGATCTCCACTACCCACAGGCCATGCACAGAGGGGTTCAGGAATGTGCATCGAGTCTTATGGCTAAATTCTCTTCCTAACAGGAGCAACTTTTGGTGCTCAGCTCTCATTTCCACCAAAGAGCTATCTACTCGCTCCTTCAGCATGAACAACAGTCTCCCCTATTTGTCCTGTAAGAAGTCCCCAGGGTCCCCAATCATCAAAAATTCTTTCTCCTGTCAAACCTAAATTCTTAGGATCTGCTTCACGGAGAATGTCTTATATATAATTCAGTCCTTGCCTTTCCCCCTGTCTTGGAGTCCTTGGAGGACCTTGGAGTCCTTGGAGGACCATCAAGGCCCAGCAGTATCTCAGAGGTGCTGGCCCTGTATATAGCCTCACCTCCTGCTGCTATCCCTACCCCACACCCAACACTAGAGCCAGACCCAGTACCTCCCGGCTGCAAAACACACACTTCCCCGTGATGTTGTTTCCTCTGCACTAAAGCACTTCACATTTGCTGTTCCCTAGCTGGGATGGCTTTTATCTCTTCCTTGCCTAGCTCCCTGGCAGGCCCCTATTTGTCCTTCAAGTCCCAAATGAGGTGACCTCCTCCAGGAAGCCTTCCTTAAACATCCAGGCGCCGTAAATGTGTCCAAAGCTGTTTGCATGGGCCCCTCTCCCAGATCCTCTTACACTGCCTGTCCGTGTCTGCTTCTCCTACTAGTCAGTTTCAGGAAGAGGCAGCCATTGATCTTTGGGACTTTGGCACCTTAGCCGAGCCCCTGGCAGGGAGGAGAAGTAATAGCAATAGCTAACATTTACTGAATGTCCCTTCTGTACTAAGCACCAACCAAGCCACTTCCTGTGTCATATATCCTATGGTATTTATAACAACCTTGCCTTTATCATCACTGCTTTTGTTTGTTTTAATGTGCCAGGCACACTGCTAAGTAGTTTTTTTCATGTGTATGATGGTTAATTTTATGTGCCAACTTGACTGGGCCCAACACTCAGAATATTCAACCAAACATTACTCTGGATGTATTGTAGAAGGCATTTTTTTTTAGATGAGATTTAACATTTAAATCCATAGGCTTTCGGTAGAGCAGATTATCTTCCATAATGTGGATGGGCCTCATCTAATCAGTTGAAGACATTGAAAGAACAAAGACCAACCTCCCCTGAGCAAAAAGGACTTCTATCAGCAAACAGCCTTTGGACTTGAATGGCAAGTCCTCCCTGGGTTTCCCTCCAGCCTGTCAGCTTACCCTGCAGATTTTAGATTTACCAGTTCCTTTTTTTTTTTTTTAAAGACTTTATTTATTTATTTGACAGACAGAGATCACAAGCAAGCAGAGAAAAAGAGGAGGAAGCAGGCTTCCCGCTGAGCAGAGAGCCCGATGTGGGGCTCGATCCCAGAACCCTGGGATAATGACCTGAGCCGAAGGCAGAGGCTTTAACCCACTGAGCCACCCAGGCACCCCAATTTACCAGTTCCTTGACACAAATCTCAATCTCCTTCTCTGCCACATGCACACACACATAGACACACACATAGTTCTGTCTCTCTGGAGAACCCTGACTAGCTCAATGTGTCTGGTATTACTCCTACAACTCTGTAAGGTAAATACTATTGATATTCTAGATTTACTCAGAGACTACTTAAAACTCAAGGTCACAAAGTTTCAATTTAGGTCTGTCTATTACCAAAGCCTAAATTTTGGCTGCTATACTATGTTGCAAAGTAATCAAGTATGTATATGAATATATATGTGCATAAGTATGTGTGTTCGTATGTATTTGAGTGTGCGTATGTGTGCACGTGTGTGTGTGTGTGTTGTGAGGGTGTTTTATTAATGCAGAGTCCAAGGCTCAGAGATGTGAAGCAACTTGCTCAAGATCACACAATGAATCATGGCAGGGATTTGAACTCAGCCTGTCAGGCTCCAGAGCTCACATTCTTTTCCACGGTACTCTACTGAGGTCATTCTATGGATGATGGAATTAATGAATGAACAGCTTAATCACTCCTAGGCAGGAATTTCCTACAGTTACATCCTCATCACACATTCTTCTTTTTCGGTATCAATCCCATCTTTCTGTCCTCCTCATTACCTTCATTAGCAAGAATCCTTTGTGGGAGCCACATCGCCATGGGCCCTGATGCAGTTGGCCTGTCGTAGAGATTAGGACATCATTCCCTGGCTTCTGCTTTAGACGAATAAATCTCAGGGGGCAAACTGCCTGGGTCCAGATCCCAGTTCTGCCCCTTCCTATCTGTAGGACCCTGGGCAAGTTGCTTCATCTCCCTAAGCTTCGGTTTTATATACTGGAGATAATCCCTCCACCTATCTCCTGGGACCATCAGAGGATTAAATGAGAAAATGCGCAGAAGTTCTGGTGCATTGTATTGGCTGGGGAAACGTTAGCTAGCGAGCTGGGGCCCCAGGGGAGATGGTGCTGTTGGGGTTTCTGGCTTAGACTTCTCTTCTCCCTGCCCAAGGGTAAGGAACGTGGCTATCTGCACCCTGACCTTGATGAGGGGGGAGGGTTTTCAAACGTTATGGAATTCCTTTGCTAAAACACAGCGGAGCCAAGGGAAGCCAACCCCTTGATTATTCCGAAAGACCAGAGGGAGAGAGGAGAAGTTTGACAATGATGGAAGTGATGTCCAAGAGATGGTCCAGAGGCTGAGGATTGAGAAAGCAGGGGAGGAGGCCAGGATGCCTGGATGGCTGCCTGGCCCATGTTCACCTCCCTGCCACACCCCTGTGGGTGCTCTCTTCTAACCTGGAGGTGACCCCTGCCGCACACCAGCCTCCTGTCTTCCTCCTTGGCCCTGGGACAGATCCTTGTTGGCACCATTCCCTGGTGGGCACCAAGAGGACAGAGAGCAGGAAGAGGGGACCTTTGTCCAAGCCCCCAGCAACAACCACTCCTCGGGTCAGGGCCAGGCCGAGGGGCCAGCGCACAGCCTCCTCCCTTCGTCCTTCCCTGCCCCTTGAGGAATGTGTCCTCTGAGGCTCAACCAGCCTGGCGGTCAGCTTCAGTTCACAGAGGGGGCTGTGTCCTGCCACCCATCCCCTCTGAGGCCCCCATTGTCAGGCCGGGAGGGTTGGGAGCAGGCTGGGGCCATGTCTCAAAGGCCTAATGTTCTCAGAGGTGGGAAGGCCGAGGGGGGGTCTCCCGGAAGGACTAATGCATGGGACACCTGGCTCTTCTCTGCCTCTCTGCCCAGAGCTTGGGCTGGCCGGAAAGAAGGCTTTCCAGGAAGTGGGACAGATATTAGGACAACCTCTGCCCTTGTCTGCCTTGTGCCAAGCTGTTCCCTAGGCCTGGCATAGAGGCTAGAGAGAATTTTTTTTTTTTAATGCCAAAACAAACAAACGGTAAAAATAATGCAAGTTCATGTCAGGAAGTCCTACTGAGAGTCGGGCAGCATACCAGGGGTGTCGAAACCATCATAGCCCCTGGTGAAGGAGATGCGATCGTGATCGTCACCCCTATATCGCAGGTGGGGAGATGAGGCGAGGCACAGAGAGGTTAGGAAAGCCATCAGGGGTCACACAGGCAGTAAGGGGCGGAGCCAGCCGGACCCAGGCAACTTAGTTGCAGAGCCCATGTCCACCACAACTCTGAGAGCCAGGAAGGGAAGAACGCTTCTGGGGAAGACTAAGAAGGATGAGACCCATCCACCCCCCTCAGCAGTTCCCAAGGCACCTCCAAGGCCCCCACAACCTCTCCCCATCACGGCAGAGGACACTGTTCTGGATCTTTCCCCAGGATCATGCTTTCAGTGTGGTCTCCAATCCATGGTTTTTAGGTTGCTTTGGTCTGGGGCCCACTTAGGGGCCAAGGACCATGGGCTCATATGCCTTTACTGCAGCTCCTCGGGCTTCTACCAAAGCCCCTTCAGGCTGGGTGGAAAGCACTAGTGCATTTTTTTTCCTCCTGGGGCACGAAGCCAGCACTGCTGGAGGGAATAAAGGCCTTCAAGGAGAGCACAAGATGTCACTGATGGTTTCAATAAAAACGCCAGGACTCACTCATCGAATCACATGTGGTCCTTTCCAAAGCAATATTCCCAGTAGCCCCCCATCATTTTGGGGAGCTCCAGTGTACAGCTAACTCCCTCAGGCCTCTGGCTGTCTTGGACAAAGGAAAAGCTCTTTGTATGAGGGGTGAGCTTGAGTTTGGGGAACCTCCAGGAGCTGCTGGGGGCGAGGGTGGTGATGGAGAGGTGCCTCCCGCATTCAGGCGGGCCAGTGTCATTCAGCACACAGCCCTTACTTAGCTGGGCACTTACTTAGCTGGGGCATGGTGCCAGGCTGGGGTGGTGGAGGAGGTGGCCCCAAGAGGACCCAGGAGTCCGGGACTCCCACTATGCAATGGGAAGGGAAAGATCCAGAGCAAAGTGAACAACAGGTATGGGGCCTCGTACAGGGCAGGACTGCCCCATCTAGGGGACTCTGGGGGTTGGGGGGGGCAGAGTAGAGAAGTGCTACCATGAGGTTCAAGATCAAGGACAACCGACAGATTATTTCCAATGTGTGGAGAAGGCTTACAAAATCCAGGGTGACCTCCTAGAAGCAGCAGGCTTTGCCTTGGGTTTAAAAGGCTGAGCGGGACATGGACAGTGTTGAACGGGAAAAGGATTCCAGGTGGAAGAGGCAAGCTGGTCGGTGCTATTTTGATTCAGATACGTGAATCAATAAAGCAGACCTTAGCCCAGAGTAGCTGTCACACAACGGTGGAAGCTACTCTCGAGCCAACTTGAAAGTTCTGGCTGAGCAGTAGGGCCTCAGTCCGCATCCAGCCTGGGCCGTTCGCTAGCTGCAGGGCCCGGGGCAAGTGGCTTCATCTCTTCAAGTCACAATTTCGTCATCCCCAAAATGAAGACAGTCGTAGTGACTTTCTCCTGGAATTATCGGAGCATGAAATAAGGTAAACTGAGAAATGGGCACTTGGCAACCGGCCCGTGATCAGGGCCCAGTTGGTGCCGGTTTTCATGACAATGCTATCTCCTTAAGACCATCTCCTTAAGAGGCTCCAAAAATGATTGGAAGGGTTAAGTCTCAAAAAGAAGTCCTCAAGGGATTGCGAGTCATGGGAAACATCTGAGATGCATCTCACCCTGCTCCCCAACAGGGCTACCGAGGAAGATGACCCTTTGTGGGTCAACGTAGCCCAGGGTCCCCATCGATGACTCCTGCTTCTAATCCATCCAAAAGTCATCCCCAAATAACTCTCTACTCCTCCCCCTCTTCTCTACTCCAGCATCAAAGCCGTGGTGCCCTCCCCGTTCCAGTCTCTCCTCTCAGCAAACCTTGTTGACCTCTCAGAGCAGATCAGTTCATGCCTCTCTTCAGCTCAAAAGCCTTCCATGGCTCCCATTGCCCAGAGCGGAAAACCCAACTCCATAGCCTGGCACCCAAATCCAGTCCTCCACCATCCAACCCCCACCCGCCTCTCCAGACTCCTCTTCCCCATGCCAGACCCTCCGGTCACACTAGGTCAACCACCTCTAGGTCCTCGAACAGCCTTTGTGCAGCTCTGGCTTGGAGCCTTCTTTTACAGGCAGCCCCCTGTCTCCCTCCACCTGGAACATCTTCTCTCCCTTCTCTGATGGTTAAATCCTAGGTATGCCCCAGGTCCCAGTTCTGCTACTCTCCCAGAGCCTGAAGCCCTCCCAGACTCCATTCCAGAGCAGAGACATGGCTTGCTCAGAGCTGTCTGCTTCTATAACTGAGTTATAGAGTGTGGACTATGGATGCAAAGCTGGAGGACTGTTGGGGAGCACTCCGGGGCAGCCACCTGGAGGACTGCTGGGGAGCACTCTGGGGCAGAGATTGCTGCCGGGAGAGGCTGTACCCTGCAGCCAGTTCCCCACCCCGGAGTAGAGCAGGGTGTGGCTACCGAAACCGCTCCCCGCCCCCCGCCAGGCTGGCAGGGATGCCAGCAACCCGGATAGAGCCCAGGCGGTGGTGTTGGCACAGCTCTGCTGCCGGAGATGAGGGTGAGACAAACAGCAATTAGCCAAGCACAGGCTGGGCTCTCAAGGCTAATTACCAATTAGATGGGGCTGGGCGATTAGCGACATGAAAGAGACAGTCAGCAAATAGTCGCTGGCGTGGCAGAGCGGAAGGGGGTGGAGGGTGGCTCTGTCCCCGCCAACAGGCCTGGGATCCTAGTGGTTAGTGCAGTCCTGGTATGGGGAGGGGGCTCCAAGAGACAGAGGGGCTGAGCCCCCTGGGCACACTGGGGCAGATCTGCCTTCTTCTTTTGGATTCCCAGGATCCTCCTCTGGGTGGGGCTCACAGCATGGGGTCCTTGCTTGTGTCAGGGTGATGGGTGATGGGTCCCCTGACACCCTTGCCTGGATGAGCCCAGGAGGACCTCAGAGCAGTTAGGTGCCAGACACCCAGTGGGATGCATTTGTGTCTGGAGCTTTGCCTGGCACCGAGTGGGGGCTGAAGGAGGGAGGGGGTGCGCAGATCGCTTCCTCCCTCCCATATCTCGGCTGCACATTCTTCCCTCTCAGCCTCCATTCCCCCTACACCCCCATCCCATCCCCTGCTCAGTTTTTCTTCTTTCTTTCCTTCCCCTCCCTCTCATCTCCTCGGTCTCTGGTGCTCTCCTCTGGGGCTTTCTGTCTTTTTCTCTGGTTTTCTTTGCATCTCGCTCTTTCCTCCCTCCCTGAACTCCACACTCCGTGATCCCTGCCTCACTTCTGCCCCCGCAGGAAGAGCTGAGATCCAGAGTCCAGGGACTTCCTGAGCACCAAGGCCTGGCCACTCTGGAGTGAGCCATTCCTGTGTGGGAGAAGGTAGGGGTGGGGGATGGGCCCCTCACTTCAGGAGGCTTTCAGGGGAAAGGAATATTTGTGAACGATCCAGCAGGTGAATCATAAAACCCCACAACATCCAGATCCAGGGCCCAAATCAAGTTCAACCCAAATCAATTAAAGCGAGGATTTGGTTCCTAGACTACCCCCGGTCATTCACGTCTCTCTAGTCTCTGGTCGGCTTGAAGCAGATGATCTGGCCTGCTGAAATGCTGGTGACTGAATCTTCCCAATGTACAAAAGCACAGATGAGCCTTCCCAGCCTGGGTCCTCATGGTGGTGGTGGTGGTGGTGGGTGCTCTGTGTGTGTGTGTGTGTGCGCGCGCGCGTGTGTATGTGTGTGTGTGTGTGTGGTTGGGGGCGTTGGGCACAGGCAGACCAGTGTAACATGTCTTGGCACCATCTATAGGGTCCATATTGTAGACAAGACCCTCTGGGGCCTGCAGAGATGAGAAGGAAAGAATGCTGCTCTCCCAGAGAGGGGTCTCAGAGTTGGGGTTGGCAGAGGGGAGGAATTCAGTGAGGAAAGAGACTTCAGGGAGACCCAGTGGTTCCATAAGGTGAGGCGCTCAGTGAGGGGAGAGAATCTCAGTAGGGCAGGGCGTTCTGGAAGAAAGTGAGGACCCAGATCTAGAAACACGTTTAGGAACGCAAACCTGGCCAAAAGACCTGGTTTGCCAGCCTCTGTTTACCTTGGCAGCCCCCACCACAAACACAGCAGGCACAGGAGATCAGAGCGCCCTGGGCTCTCATCCCCTGTGTGGGCGGGGCTCCAGGGGCTGCCCCTGCCCCCAGGGACAGGTGCCACCACCCTGCTTCCCCTTGCTGGCGCTATGTCCGGAGCACCGGAAGGTGGGGAGATTCTGCCTCACTAGCTCTGGGGAGGAAAGAGTGGAACACCTGCCAGCAGGAATGCGGAAGGGCCAGGAGCTGTCATCAGTTTGGGGCTGTCCCCAGGGCAGGTGTGTGATGCGCACTCACGTGCCTGGGAGTGGATGGGCCTCTGTGAGGATGCCCATGTCTGTCTGGGCTTCTGGCTCAGGCTGGGTAGCTGTGCCAAGCCCTTTCCCCAACAAGCAGCCGGGCGATTTTTCCTGTCTCCCTCCTGCTGTGGTCAGAAAGCCCGGGACCAGCCCAGTGGTCAACCGACCATCATTGGGCTCTGAACTCACCCCTCAGCTATGCCCCCAGGACAATGGGGTTCTTTCTGCACAAGATGGGCACGAGGGACCCTGTCATCGACTTGTGACCTGAGAAACAGAACTGCCCTAGGGTACACCCCCAGTCTTGATCACACTTGTGGACACTGCCTGGCCTAGAGCCAGAGTAGACCAAAGAGAAAGAGAGGTTCTCCTTCCCGCCTGCCTCAGGAAGGCTTCCTGGGGGAGGGGGCCAGTGCTCTCCCCAAGCTCCCTGATATTCCCTGGTTCTAATGTTCTGGTTGGCCTGCACGCACGGGGCTCCCCTCAGTGCAAGCAGGAGCCGGAATGGGCACGTTACCTGTCTCCTGGAGTGCCAACGCTCCCGTGCCTGCAGGCCGACCCCAAGTAGAAAGGTGGGAAATTCAGCTAGAGGAAAAATCAGAGCCAGATCTGTTGGAAGACAGAGCGCCCTGCCCTGCCCTCAGAGAACTGAGCTGGAGAGAAGGAGATGTGTCCACAGTCTCCCTGGGAGCCGTAATGTAATCAGAGACTCAATCCTAGTTCCCTTCCTAGCTAAATCTCCCCCCAACTCTGAGAGCACCCCCCTCACTGAAGGAAGGGTCAGTCTGGCTGGGGGGGAATTTGTCCACTCGGGGTTCATGCCTTCTCACCCCCCCCCCCAAGAACAGAGACCAACGCAACCCGGTGAATAGGCTTTGAGGAGGAGGAACAGATGAGGAAAGGGCCCACCCCTCAAAGAGAAGACTGGGAGGGCTTCCTGGAGCAGGGGAGGGTGGGGCTGGGCCGGGACCTGCGGCAGGGACTCTCTGGGCCTGGGGACATAACCTAGTAAGGGCTCAAAAGAGGGTGAGGGTATAGGAAAGAGCTTCCCGAATGGTCTCCTTCCCGTTTATCTGGAGCCCCTCAAAACCTGGCCCAGAGAAGCTGTCTCTGCCCCCAGGTAACATAGCTCAAGAGAAGAAAGGGCACAAGACTTTAGCCCAGGTTTCTGACTCCACACCAAAGCCTTTCCCCTCCTCTTCCCCCTTCCCTTGCAGCCCACACCCCCCAGGCAGCCCGGAGAGATCAGTGGGGGGCAGGAAGCTCTGCGCCCTCGGCCTGGACAGCTGTTCTACGCAGCTGCTGGGGGCTCTGGGGGCTGCGGCGGATTTGATTTGATTCAGGCCCCAAAATAGCCGTCCTAGCAGGAAGCAGCCCCCCTTCCAAAACCCCTCCAGGACTCTGCATCCGGGGGCTGAGTTGACACCTTAGAGGTTCTGTCCCCTCCTCCTCCCCTGCACTCACCCCCTTGTCTCCATTTAACCCCCATAGCTCACAACCATTGTCCTTCCGCTTCTCCTCCTCCAGGAAGCCCGCCCTGGTCTCCCCTTCCCCCCACTGGGTCTGTTGCAGTCCTTTGCCCACACACGATCCTGCCCCTCCCCCACTAGAGCCCCGCTCTTGGGGAGAGCGGGTCGCTGGGAAGGGTTGGGGGGCAGTCTAGGGCTAGGGGCCCGTGGCCAGGCACGGGCGGGCTGCGGAGGGCACACAAAGACGAGGGCTGCTCTGGCCTTTGATGAGTAATCGCTGTTCCCTGGAGCCACGATTCCACTCCGCCGCCTAGACCCCCGCCCCCGCCCCCCTCCAACTCCTCAAATAAGACTCGTTTTTGTTCAGAGGACACAATGCGAGAAAATGTCACCCAGGGGGCGTGCCCTCTGGCCCCAGCCCTGACAACCGGAGCTCTTAATCACCCGGCCTCCTTCCTCCCCAGCTTCCCTCTCCAGCAGCTGGCTGAGCTGGGGGAGGAGGGGAAATTAAGGGTAGGGGACGCTACCACCTCCTGGGTCCCAGATTTCTTCCAGCCTGAAAGTCTAAGGCCTTCATGTTTCTCCCACTCTGGGGTTCAGCCTCCCCCTCACAAGGGCTCTGTTCTCAGCTCTTCTCTCTCCATCAAAACCTGCCAAGTTCCCTGGAGCTTTCTAGAGAAAGCTCTAGAAGGGAGCTGCCCCAGGGAACTAGGCCAACACTTGGATAAGTACAACAAAGCAAGTTAAGGGTATGGAAGCAAGTGATGGTAGGGAGAGGGCCAGAAGTTATCTCTCCAGCAAGGCCCCCAGCAAAGCAAGAGCCTTCTGTGCAAAGGACCTGTGGCCTGTGGTCATGTTTGAGTGGTTTGGAGGGACAAACCCTCCCTCTCCATGATGCCCGGAAGCATCCCTCTTTGCCTGCTCCGTAAAAAATGCACTCTAAATAAAAACAGTGTGCTTGCTATGCACACAGCTTCTAGCAATTTCCCCGACCCCTCTTCTGACCCAATGACTGCCCCCCAAGCCCATCTATATAGAAATTCTGGAATCTTCATTGCTTCGATCTTTTTCTTTCTTGATCGGCACATCACTCGCACCGGCCAAGATGATCTGCTCTCCCTCCAGAGCCTATACCACTTATCCAGTTCCTCTCTCTCCACCACCAGCCCTCCCGCTCACCCCATCTCTCATCTGTGCCTCTTCAGTAGCCTCTGTCTGGTCTCCCAGCCGCACTTTGCCCCCTGCAACGCATTCTCCACATGGCAGACACAGCAATCTTTATAAAATGAAAATCATATTATGTCACTCCCTGGCTTAAAAGCCTCCGAAGACTTCTCATTCCTCCAAGAATGCAAGCCTAACTCTCCCACAAGTAGAGGTAGCCGGAAGATCTGCACGAGATACGTGTTTGGGGGTTCTCACCGTGTGTAAAGGGAGAGACCGAGAACATGGTCCGAGGGCAATGGCAGTGACAAGGGCGATGATAGCCCTCCTCTGCCTCCGAGGTATAAGCTCATTGATTAAATCTGGGTACCTGAGATCCAGTAAAGGGGAAAAAAAAAAAGAAGAAGAAGAAGCCAACCTCCTTATTTTGGTCTGCAAGGCCTCAGCTGGTCTGGTCTCCCCCACTGTCCCCACCCATCTCCTGCCACTCTGGCCTTTCCCCGGCTCAGTGGGCTCCAGCAGAGCAAAAGGGAAGATTTCAACCGAGCGTGCAGTTTCCCAGGCTATGCATTCAAACGCTTGCGTTGCATCCTACCACCCATCAAGCACTGATCAGATATGGAGACAAGATCACAACAGGGGCTTACAGCCTAGCAGGGGAGATAATAGGAATGGAGAGAAGTATGATGGGATACTTGGGAAAGGCTTCACAGCCTTGAGCTCTGTTTTCAAGGAGAAGTCCAAGTTCACCAAGCAAAACTCAGGGTCAGGATTCTTGGCTGAGGGGACCATGTCTGCAAAGGCAATGACCCTGAACGAACATGGGCTGATCAGGGACATGGTGGGGAAAGGGTGGCATGGGTGGACCAAGGAGCATGCTGGGAGGTGAGCTTGGACTGGGAAACAAGGGTTGGACCATGAATGCACTTGGAAGCCTCATTAGGACTTCGGATTTATCTTTCGGCCACAAGGCTACAGCCAAGATTTTGAGGCAGAGATGTGCATAATCAGATTAGTGTTTTAGAGAGAGCTCTCTGGTAGCAGCACAGATGGGTGATAGATTGGAGAGAGAACAGACTGGAGTCAGAGAGACCAACTAGTTCCGGAAAGAAATGATGCCGCCCTGAACTAGGGCAGGAGCAGCCAGAGAGCGAGAAGTGGACACCCAAGGTAAGGTAAGAGTGGCCGGACTTTGGGTCACGTGATAGGGAGGCAGAAGTGTGAGATGGTAGGGATGGTTGTTAATACCCGGACCTCAGTCTTGGCTCACTGGGAGGGTGCCGGGGCTACCCCTGACATGAATACCCCTGACAGTCTGGAGTCGGACTGTGTGCTAGGGTGCAGGTGCCTGAGAGATGTGCAGGCAGAGAGCCTGCTTAAGAAGCTGGGAACCCTGTCTGTACCTGGGAATGAACTATGGATTGAGAGGCCCAGGCGATACCAAGAGCATTGATCTTGATAGAGGTCACCAGTCTCCCAGAGACTCTACTTCTTATCTCTACACACAGTGGAATGTCCCTAAATTGGGGTGGGGGGCAGGAAAGGGGACAGGTAGCTTGGCAGTGGGAAGGGCTGGGGCGCACCTTGCAGGTCCGTGAAGGGCCATGGGGGAGGCAGGGGAGGGGAGAGGCCAGTGCTGGGAACTCGAAAACCGCAGGATCCCCATGGCTATGGAATCCTTGCTTTAAATGAAGCGTGGGATCTCAGAGATCATCTCGCAGATGGGGAAATTGAGGCCGGGATGGAGCAGAATGCCCTGGCTAAAACTGCCCCCCTACGTTGCTCATAATCTGGGTTGGTAAATTGTAGTGTTGATCGGTTTTGATTTATGCACAAGCTGTCTATTTTCATAGAACCTGGAACCCCACTCCCCACTACAACCATGTGTGTGACAGAGAAAGAGCTAGCCCAGGGTCAAAGGAGAGGTGTTTGGGAGAGGCCTGAAGACCCCTGATGCCATCTTTCCCCATCCCTAGAGAGCACCACCCTGTAGCCCGCTTGAGGACGCTGGCTCCTCCTAGCGGCCATAAAGAGCACTGTTCCTGGTCCCAGGTCAGTTTGGAGTCGGAGTCCGCGGGGCATGGGACTCAATTCCTTCTGAGCAATCTCCAAAATGGGCCCAGTACCAGTTATCAGTCCCCAACAGATATTCTGCCTGCCCCTGTAGGATTCGTTCTTGAGGCTTGACCCCAGCAAGACACTGTCTTCTCCAGGCCAGAGTCCTGGGTCATGATGGATGTGTTTCCATGGCTGCCGATGAGGGGCAGGACCCATATCCCACGCAGTCATATGCAAAGGCTTTCCACCAGACTAAGAGCCCCTCGAGGGTGAGAACCATGCTTACTTCACCTTCGTTTCCTTAGGGTCTGACCTAATTCAGAAAAAAGGCGAGACACAAAGGTGCATATTACCCTGATTCTGATTATTCCTATATTAAAAATGAAAGAAAGACCAAAATTCTAACAGCAATTATTCAGTGAATGTTGAAGTTAGAGGTGGTTTTAATTTGCTTTTGTATGCTTTTCGTTTTTCCTTTTTTCTACCGTGAATACATTTTTCCATTTTCTGATTCAAAAATCAAATATCAGAGCACCTGGGTGGCTCAGTCGTTAAGCATCTGCCTTTGGCTCAGGTCATGGCCCCAGGGTCCTGGGATCAAGCCCCACATCGGGCTCCCTGCTCGGTGGGAAGTCTGCTTCTTCCTCTCCCTCTGCTGCTCCTCTGCTGGTGTTCCCTCTCTCACTGTCTCTGTCAAATAAATAGATAAAATCCTTTGAAAAAAATGAAATATTATACAAAAGAGGAGAGACATCTCCCTCTGGCTAAATGCCCGTTGTGATTCTGGGGTTGCCTGGGTTGCTCAGTTGGTTAAGCATCTGACTTTGATTTCGGCTCAGGTCATGATCTAAGAGTCGTGAGATCAAGCCCTGTGTGGGGCTCCACGCTCCGTGGGGAGTCTGCTTGAGATTCCCTCCCTCTGCCCCTTCCCCCCCAAATCATAAACAAATCTTAAAAAAAAAAAAAAGTTGGTTGTATTTCTGCCTAGGAAGAATAGATGTTTTCTTACACTGCCTCATTATCATGGCCTTCATCATCTTAATTATTTGTAGCAGTTCAGGGAGCTAACTTCTGCTGTATGTTCTGGTATGCTCATGTATCCACTTCCTCCTTTAAGTTATCTTCCGTCTCTTTTTTTATTTTATTTTTTATCAAAGATACATATGCATACAGTTAAAGAACTCAAAGAGTTCCAGGAGGCTTAAAAAGACAACCAGAAGTTCCCATTCCTCTTTTCACCCAAATTCCTGCTTCCCAGAGGCCAACACTTGCAATTTTTTTTTTTTATCTATTTCTCTTGGTATTTCTCTCCGTTGTTTCTAAGTCACATGCTTTATTCAACTGTAAGTTTTTGGCTGTAAATATTACTTGCTGTCTTCCTGGAATGGAAGATGGAGATTTAGTTCACTCACATACACACCATCTTTCCCTTCCCCCATCTTCCCCTAGAGCTGCCATCTTGTATTTTATGAGATCATTAAGTACTTACATTATTATGACTGTGAAAATGTTATTCATAACTGAGTCACGTAGTATACTATGATACTATTTCCTATCTTAAATAACTCCACTTCTCCTGGAATTATATTTGTCTCTCTTTTTTATTTTTTTAAAGTGTTTTTTTTTTTTTAAAGATTTTACTCATTTATTTAATAGAGAGAGACACAGTGAGAGAGGGAGCACAAGCAGGGGGAGTAGGAGAGAGAGAATCAGGCTTCCCACCGAGCAAGGAGCCTGATGAGGGGCTCAATCCCAGGACCCTGGGATCAGGACCTGAGCCGAAGGCAGATGCTTAACGACTGAGCCACCCAGGCACCCCTGTCTCTCTTTTTTAAAATGTGCTTACTGGAGCACCTGGCTGGCACAGTACATGGAACATGCTACTCTTTAAACTCTTTTAAAAAATAAATAAATTATGCTTACTTCTCTATGTACTTGTTGCTAATTATTCCCCACATTTTCCGACAGTAATTGAAATTCTCAGTATTTTCTAACAAATTTTTTTTTCTTTCTTTCTTTCTCTCCTGGAACCCTGTTTCCTTCTGTTCCCATCTGGTCTGGGTGATTTCTAGGGTCCTCTAGGCCCTCTTTTTGCCTCTCTCATGTTTGGATCATCCACTTCCTGAATCCTATGTTTTATCTTTAGTTTTTTGCTCTTTTTTCTGCTGCATCTCATCCTTAAGTAACTTCCTGAGAAATAATGCATAGAAGGTAAATTCTTAGGGACCTTGTATTCTGAAAATGTCTTGATTTTAGCATCTCACTTGATCATTTGGGTGGGTATACAAAACTAGGTAGCGAGGCAGTTTTCCTTAGAATTTGAAAGCATTGTTTCTTCGTATCTAAGTTCCAGTGGGGCTGGTAAGATGTCCGGGTCATCCTGACTCTGGTTCTTTCCTCCTTGTAGGCATTCAAAATCTTTTTGTCCTCGTTGTTCTGAGAGTTCAGGATGATGAGTTTTGGCATCAGCCTTTCTCATTCATTAAGTTATACTTGGAATGACCTTTTTTTTTTTTTTAAGATTTTATTTCTTTATTTGAGAAAGAGAGAGTGAGCGAGAGAGAACATGAGCAGGGAGTAGAGGGAGAAGCAGGCTCCCTGTGGGCAGGGATCACGATGTGGGTTTCGATCCCAGGATCCTGAGAGCATGACCCAAGCTGAAGGCAGACACCTAACCCACTGAGCCACCCAGGCACCCGGGAATGATCTTTTAATCTTAAGTTCATGTCCTTAAGTTCATGATATTACTTATTTGATCATCTGTTTTCTCTGTTCTCATTTTCTGCAATTCCTACTTATCACATTTTTTTTAAGATCTACGGTTTGTGTTTCTGTGTTCTACGTAAGAAATTTTTACCATAGTCATGAAGATTTTCTCTTGCTTTTCTCCTAGAAGTTGAATAGTTTTATTTTATTATTATTACTTTTTAGTAGGCTCTACACCCAACATGGGGACTGAACTCACAACCCCTAGATCAAGAGTCGCATGCTCTACCGAATGAGCCAGCCAGGCGCCCCAGTTTGATGGTTTTAGCTTTTATGTTTGGGTCTGTGATCTGCTTCAGGCTAATGTTTGTGTATTGTATAAGATAAGGGTCAAATACTTTATTTTCCTCAAATACAGATGATCGGTTACTCCAGTGCCATTTTCTGAAAAGACTATCTATTCGCCATTGGATAACATTGTTAGCTCTGTCAAAAATCAATTGACACAGATGTGCAGGTTTATTGCTGGATTCTCTGTTCTGTTCTGCTGAGAACCAATACCAACACTCCAGATTATTGTAGTTTTAATGGATGAGTGAACATATCCTTCAAGTACACTAAACCTTTCAACCTTGTTCTCTTTTTCAAAATTGTTTTGATTCAATTCTGCAATTCCATCTAAATTCTAGAGTTAACTTGTCGACATCTATAAAAGAAAGCTTGGTGAAATTTTGGTTAAGATTGCTTTGAATCTATAGACCAGTGTGAAGAGAATTGACATTGTAACAATATTGAATTTTCTCTTCAATGAATATGGTGTCTATTTTTCCACTTATTTCAGTCTTCTTTCATTTCTCTCAGCAATGTTTGTAGTTAGTGTTTGTATGTTTGTTTGTTTGTTTGTTTGAAGCAGGATCCAAGTGCAGCATGGAGCCAAACATGGTGCTTGAGCTTGAAACCTTGAGTTCAAGACCTGAGCTGGGTTCAAGAGTTGAGCCATCCACATACCCCAATGTTTGTAGTCTTTATTGCACAGGTGTCATTAAATTCATCCCTAAGTATTTCATGGTTTTGATGCTATCATAAATGGTATTTTTAACTTTCAATTTCCAAACGTTTATTGTTGATTTTTATAAATTGACATTATGGCCTGCATCCTTGCTAAACTCACTTATTAGTTCCAGTAGGCTTGTTTTGTTTTGTTTTGTTCTAATAGTTTTTTAAAATCATTTTTTAAGGATTTTCTTCATACACAATACAGTTTTGTTTCTTCTTTCCCAGTCTAAATGCCTATTTCTTTTCCTTTTTTTAAAAATATTTTCTTCTGGGGCTCCTGGGTGGCTCAGTGGGTGAAAGCCTCTGCCTTCAGCTCTGGTCGTGATCCCAGGGTCCTGGGATCGAGCCCCACATCGGGCTCTCTGCTCAGCGGGGAGCCTGCTTCCTCCTCTTTCTCTCTGCCTGCCTCTCTGCCTACTTGTGATCTGTCAAATAAATAAATAAATAAATAAATAAAATCTTTAAAAATAAAATAAATTTAAAAAGATAAAAATATTTTCTTTTGTCCTAGGAACCACTGTTTATTCAAGTCTTCCTCTTCCTATAACACACAATCAGATTTATATGTGGTTTTTTTTTCTGTATAATATTTCATCCGCTTTTTAAAAAAATTTCTTTTCAGTGTACCAGAATTCATTGTTTATGCACCACACCCAGTGCTCCATGCAACACATGCCCTCCATAATACCCACCACCAGGCTCACCTGACTTCCCACCCCCCACCCCTTCAAAACTCTCAGATTGTTTTTCAGAGTCCATAGTTCATCTCTCCCTCATCCATGGTTCATCTCTCCCTCCAATTTCCCCCAACTCCCTTCTCCTCTCCATCTCCCCATGTCCTCCATGTTATTTCTTATGCTCTTTAAAAAATATTTTTAAAGATAACAGGGGCACCTGGGTGGCTCAGGTGGCTAACTGTCTGCCTTCACCTCAGGTCACAATTCTCGGGCCCTGGGATCAAGCCCCTTCTCAGGCTCCTTGCTCAGTGAGGAGCCTGTTTCTCCCTCTCCCTCTGCCCCTCCTTCTGCTTGTGTTCCCTCTCTGTCTCTATGTCAAATAAATACATCTTTAAAAAATAAATAAATAAAATAAAAGCTTAAAAAAGATAACAGACTTTACTGCCCAGCCATTAGAAGTATTCAAACATGTATTTTCCTACATAACTTAAACTGTGAGGTGACCAATGTTAAATAAAATGTTCATTTTCATCATCTGCTTCAGTTCAGGTCTTCTTGACCAATTCTTCATTTTTCCTTCCAGCTGCAAGCTTTTGAGGCAATAAAGTTTTTTTTTGGGGGGGGGGTTGCAGTGAAGAATTTTTAACCACAATAGGTGGGTACTTGAACATTCATTGGCTTGTAACCACTGGTATTCGCTTGTTACATGCAGCCATGTTCCTCTTGGTTTGATCACAGCTGTCTTCTGAAATGTTTCTGGAAAACATCAAGATGACCTTCATTCACCTTCACTTCATAGGCTGGTGTTGTACCTCAAAGAGCCCAGTGGGTGGCCTGTGGACATTGCCACCCAGCATTGCGGGCCCTGCAATGGGGCTTCACATGGCCCTCTGGCCTCAGTGACCACGCAGAAAGTTTCCTATTTATTTCTCTTGTCTATTGTAGGCTCTTATACTGGCTAAGACCTCCTAATGTTGGTTAGAAATGGTGAGAGTGGGCAGCTTTGCCTTGTTCTTGACTCTGAGGGGGAAAACATTCAGCCTTTCATCTCTACCTATCTTACTTAATAGCATCTTGTTCTAGGTTCGTGGGTAGTTGGATCTTTCCCTTCTAGGGTTATATTGTTTAGCATTTTCATGCTCCTTGCTTTGTCTATGATTCTGCCAACTATTTTCTTTGTGTGGCTTTTGTTTTGTTTTTCTTAGCTGTTTGTGTCTGGATTTTCTCTCTCATGTTATGGCTTTTCTCAAATTTGGCCTTTGTCACTTTCTGAATGTTCTGTTTGAGAGTAAGGTACTCAGAACTGCTGGTTAGCCCTCAAATCCCTTCTTCCTGTCTTTTTGGCTGCCCAGCTAAAGAATACATTTTCCAGCCCCTTTTGTGACTAGATGAGGTCACGTAACCAAGTTTTCATCAATAAAATAGAATAGAATTTATATGTGCTTCTTCTGGCTCGTTTGCTTAACAACAAAACTACTGTCCTAAATTTCCTGTTTTCCCTTCCTGCAGGCTGCAACACAGATGGCCCAGTTAGGTTAGGTAAAGACAATCTTTTAGGGGGTGGCCAACCCATGAGATGAAAGGAAACTAGGCCCGTGAATGGCCCATGGAGCAAAGAGAAATTAACTTCTAACTTCTTTAGTCCACTCACTGTATTTGGGGGGGGGGGGGTGACTCCTTAACACAGCAACTTAGACTTTGTTCTAACTAATGATGTGGTTTTGGAATATAGGTGAGGTTGGGAGCCTAAGACCAAGAAAGAATTCTTGAGGCGTTTTTGGTGCAAAATGGTGGGTTATTAAAGGACAGAACAGCAACCGTGGGCAGACAGAGCTGCTGCCCTGGGGTTGTGAGGCGTGGCTGATTATTTTTATATATATGAATATTGGGGGGGAGAGGTAAGGAAAAAGGGAGGTTTCAAAAGAACTTTCATATACTAAAGAGGACCTATAAGATACCTGTGGCCTTGCCATTTTCAAGTTAAGGCTGTTTTCCCCTCCAGCAAGGCATTAACATTAAGACAGTCCAGCGATTCCTGGAAGAATGTCACACATGTCAACCCAGGAGTGGAGGTGGCAGGGAGGTTGTGGGGTGTCCGCTTCTGCTTTGTCTTCAGCTTGCCTTCTGCTCCTTCATCTCACTAATATCCCAAGTAACTCAAGCACAGAAGAGTTGGTCAGAAGCTTCATGGGCTTGAGTGCTCATCCAGTGGCAGGTTTCTCTCCAAGACAGTGACCCTCCAGATGCCAAGCACTGTTGCATGTTCTGGGAACAGAGCATTGAAGACAGCCAGCTAAACCTTCAGCTATCATAGAGCTTGCATTCTGGAAGTCAGAGGAAAAAACTGTGGTTGGTTAGGGCAGACTCATACCATCCGAAGGATGCCACTGTGGCTATCTCTGGTCATTTGACTGCACCAAGTGGAGCCAAAGAAAGGGGCAGAGAAGAGAGGAAAAGCAGGAAAAAGAAGCTGCAAAAATCCAGTCCTACTAGAATCCAGAAATGGATCTAGTTTTGTTAAAATTAAGTGTCCATACACCACTTGGGTAGTAATCCAGTTAAAAACTCAAAACCTGTATGGAATCATGAAGAAACATCAGACAAAAGCAAAATGAGAAATACGCCTTTTGTTTGTTTTAATGTAATACAAGGAAGGCTGAGGACAATTTTCAGATTAAAGGAGATTAAAGAGACATGAGAAATAAATACAGTACCTAATATTAGACTGCATCCTGTATGGGGGTGGGAGTGTGTGGAGATTGCTATAAAGTTCATTATTGGGTCAGTGGATAAAATTGGAATGCAGGGGATAAACTTAAGTTATATAAGAGGATGCCCCTATTCTTAGAAAAATACAGAGAGAGAAGATGGGATGAGAGGGAGAAAACAAATGATAAAGCATATGGAGCAAAATGTTAGCCATAGACGTATTTGAGTAAAGGAGATAATGTGTTCTTTGTATTATTCTTGCCACTCTTCCGAATAAGTTTGTGTGTGCGCGTGCATGTCCAGGGGACACAGACTCTTGAGCCCAGAGAAATTGCGCAATTGGTGCATAGGCGTGAATGAATCCCTTCCCCTCTCTAGCCCTCTTTTTCTAGTCCAGATGGTTTCTAAGATTCTTTCTGGCTCTGGCAATCAATGTCCAAGACTCAGGACTCCTATTTCCTGACAGGGCTTTGGAAAGATGGCCCTATCTGCTCCTTTCAAGGTCTCTCAGCCCACCAGTTACCTCCCCACAACTTTCTCCAGGGTGCCCACCTATCTCCCTTCATCAGCCGTAATCTTGGCCCGGCCCATCCCTGTCACCACCAGCCACTCTTTACGGAAGCCCTATGGCCCACCTCCTGGCAGGGTCCAACACCTATTCAGGACCCGCACGTGTATTTAACCCCAAGGCACTACAACCCCCAATAGGCTTTGCGACAACCCTTCGTCAGTTCCCACCAAAGAGGAAAGGGTTTTCAGCGCGGGCCAGGCACTGAATGGCTTTTTGGGAATTGTAGTTCATTTGCGAAGAGCCGGGAGCAAGGATAGGGCCACAAGCCACCCTTCCCAGAATGCACAGCGCTCATTCTCACCAATCGGAGGCTCGAATCTTGGAAGGGGGCGGGGAAGAGAAGGAGCTGCCCAGCGCATGCGTGGTATGTGTGGCTGGGGAATTCATGTGGAGGTCAGAGTGGAAGCAGGTGAGAATCGAGGGAAGGTTCGGACCGACGTCCGGCGTCTCTGCAGATCCCTTCTGTGTTCCCATTCGCAATTTGGGCGGGTGGGGTCTGTGCGTTGGTCTGCCTCGCTTCGGAGGGGGAGAGGTGGTGAGCCCGGGACGAGCCTGGGGTTGCTTCGAGTAAGGAAGGTGTGTATGGGGGCGGGGTGAGGAATAATCCAGAAGCTATTGGAAATGGAAAGACTGAGGGGTCCGGACTGTATGCCCCGGCCTCGGGTAAGGAACGCTGAAGTGCACCGGGAGAGATCACGGAAGCCTCGGGTCTAGGAGGGAAGAAGGGAAGATTTCAAGGGGAGACGACGCTGGGGCGGGGCATTAAAAAGTTCAGTGCGGGAGTAGGTTCTAGTTAGGTCAGTGGTGCTCCCGCGCCCCCCCCCCGCCTCAGCCCCGCCCTCCCACCTCTTCCAGGGTTCTCCTTTGCAGTGCAGCTGTGGAGAGAGCCTGTTTGCCCCTTTGGTTCTTCTGATATCTTGGTCCCAGGATGTCGCCCACCGCCTGCTTCCATAATAACTGGTTATTCTTAATAGCTGATGGTGGAGAACCGCTCCGGTGAGGAGTTAAATCGTTCCTGCTAGACTTGGACCTCCAGGTTCTAATCCTGCTTCCACCATGGAATGGCTGTGTGGTCTTTGGCTTCTCTTGTAACCTTGCTGTGTGCCTCAGTTTCCTCCCCTGTAAGAACCTGCTTCTTAGGGGTTGGTGTGAGGATTAAGTAATTACCCTTAGAGGATTGCCTCCTGGAATAAAAGCTAGCTGTTAGTGTTATTTTTGCTGTTGGAATCACCATGTAGCGCATTCTTTGAGTTACTTTCCCAAACCAGAATTGTCCAGAACCAACCACACAGCCTTCATCTTGGGGTCCTGCTTGTCCAGCAAATGGAATGGTGGTTTAGTGTGGTGCGGAGTTCTCTGTGGATATCCAGCCCATGCCTTGTTCCCATTACTGAATTAGGTGCCCCAGACCGCTTTTCCTTAGTGGTAGAAAAAGAAGAAAGAAGTGGAAAATTTTGAAAAGCAGAAGAATCGATACTACACTTTTCCAAGCTGTAAAGTTACTTATGAGGGGTCCTTCATTGCATGATTTAGAGCTCTCACAAGTGGGGAAAGAAAGAGCCAGCGTGAGAAGTGAATATGTTGTCTCAGTGAAGGCTTTCTCTTTGAATTTTGGGATCGAGTTGTTTTGTTTTGTTTTGTTTTTATTCCCATAGGTGTGAGTGGGTCCAGCCGAAGGAGACATGGCTGCCAAGGTGTTTGAGTCCATCGGCAAGTTTGGCCTTGCCTTAGCTGTTGCAGGAGGAGTAGTGAACTCTGCCTTGTATAATGGTGAGGCACTGGGGTAGTGGGTCACTGCCCTTTGCTGGAGGATTCCCATTGGTTTGCACAGCCCATGCGACACTCCTGGTGGCAGCCGCTGTCTGTGAATGTGCTTGTGACCAAAAGGGTCACCTGCTGCCATCCCACACCATATGGTTGCCTTGTCAGTCGAGCCTCTGTCATTCCTTGTAGCCATAGGTTCTCTCAGAGCCTTTCTTCCCAAAGAGCCTCCCAGCCTGCTTGTTAATGAAACATTCCCTGTTGCTCTTGTTGGTTTGAAGGGAAGCCGCAACTTCCCTTGTGTCAGGGATCTCACTGGCTAGCTGCGAAGGAGAGCTCATCTGTTCCCCTTCTGCCTCCGTGTGGAGTAACTCAGCAAGGGCTTTAGCTCTGGTGCCTTTATCCAAGCAGGAGCTTTTGCTCTGCTGCACGTGGGTCATTCCAGACAAAATATCTTCAAGGTGCATTGCCCAGCTTTCAACAGCGTGGCAGTGGCTTAAGCTGACGTTCCTTCCAACTTTCTTGTGTGACCTTAGGCAAGCTATTTCCCCCTCCGGAGGTCTCAACTGCTTCTCTGATTGAGCGGTAGGACTGAACTGGTTTATCTTCCAACTCTGGTAATCTCTGGCTCTCATGGTTGGAAAGCAGCAATAAATGGACCTACCTCATGTGTGACTGGCAAGAGGAGGATTGCATTGAGAGTGAACATATTTGGAGCAACTTTAAAGTCCAGTAAGGCAGAGACAGAGAGCCCCTGACGAGAAAAGCTTACTTGGTTTAAACGGCACAGCTCTGTGCTCTGATCTTTTAGCCACTCCGCACAACTAGACCGTAATTACTGGCACTGATTTCCTTTTGAATCAAAAGAACAGCTCTGTTAACCCTTAAAACCTGAGAGAAACCAAGTTCTTGGAAAGAGCAGGATCTTCCAAATTTTAGGATTTCCACAGTTAGGGCGCTGCTTCTGGGAACACTGGCTTAAATTGGAACTAGGATGGAATGTAGTAACAGTGAAGACCTGGGTGAGTTTTAGGAAGAAGTTTTGGGAGGTGATTTCCTGAACATGTGTTGGGGGATGGGATAGTTAATCAGAAAATCAGCATCAAGTTGTTTCAAAGAGAAAAGATGCTGAAGAACAGCTCCTCTTACCAGAGTCCTTGGGAAGACCCTAGAATGGGAGGGGACTGCTGAGTTCTGTGGCTATTTAGAAGCTGCTAGGGCCCACAAGTGTGGGAAGACAGAGCAGGAGAGGGGAGACTTAATAACAGAAAGCACCAAGGTACTTTCACAGATAGCCTTTTGGTTAAAAGGTGAAGGGATTTTTAGTTTTCTTTTCTTTTTCTTTTTTTTTTAAAGATTTTATTTATTTGAGAGAGAGAGAGATCACAAGCAGTGGGGGAACGGTAGAGGGAGAAACAGACTATCTCCTGAGCAGGGAGCCCGATCAAGACTTAATCCCAGGACCCTGGGATCATGACCTGAGCGGAAGGCAGATGCTAATGACGGAGCGACCCAGGTGCCCCTGAAGAGATTTTGCTGACTTGTCATTATCATTCGTTCCTAGTGGATGCTGGGCACAGAGCTGTCATCTTTGACCGGTTCCGTGGAGTCCAGGACATTGTGGTGGGAGAAGGGACTCACTTTCTCATCCCCTGGGTACAGAAGCCTATTATCTTTGATTGCCGCTCTCGACCACGTAATGTGCCAGTGATCACTGGTAGCAAAGGTGAGTCTTGCCTGTGGGCCACATAAAGGAGGGTGTGTGGGAGGGTTGCTGTAGGATTCCGAGGAAGCTGACCCTCCCCTAATAAGAATTCCTTGCATATTTTTTCTGGATAATTTTAACGTAGATTCATAGAAATATGTACCCAAGGTGGACACACAGACAGCTGTACAGATTTAGAGAAATACATGAAGGTCTATTTCAAAAGTTGTGTAGTGCTCCAGTTTTTTTTTTCTTTTTTTTAAAGATTTTATTTATTTATTTGACAGAGATCACAAGTAGGCAGAGAGGCAGGCAGAGAGAGAGGGGAAGCAGGCTCCCCACTGAGCAGAGTCTGATGTGGGGCTTGATCCCAAGACCCCGAGACCATGACCTGAGCTGAAGGAAAGGCTTTATCCCACTGAGCCACCCAGGTGCCCCAGTGCTCCAGTTTTAAATCTAAAAGTGCCTTTGCTCCCTCGGTTGTCCCTTCCCGTTTCGCATTCCCCGCAGTGACTGTGTAACTGGGCTACAGCCCTTCTGTGCGCCTTCACAGCCCACTTACCCTTTGCCTTGTTCTCTGAGGCCTCTGTTGCCAGCAGTGCTGGCCTCACACTGTCACTTAGAGCTATTTTTTTTTTTTTAAGAGAGGGAGAGAGAGAATCTTAAGCAGGCTCCATGCCCAGCATGGATCCCAAGCCAGCGCTCCATCCCAGGACCCTGAGATCATGACCTGAGCCGAAATCAAGTCGCTCACGGGACTGCACCACCCTAGGGCCCCTTGCACTGTTATCTCATAGGCAGTGGCCTGAGTCCCTGAGAGCAGACCCTTGGCTGACGTGCCACTGGATTGCCAGGGAGCCCAGAACGAACTGCCATCACCAGTCTCCTACCAGCGTGCAGAGAGAAATGCACGTAGCAGGCGGTGGCCCAGCAGTGACTGCGCTGCAAGAGGCGAGGGTCGTGTGGATGTTGGTTTATTATCTCGGGAACATTTGATGCCTTCAGGGCTGTTCCCCGACAGATGTGTGCTTACTGAGACCGTCAGGTTTTGTGTTGGGTTGCAGGGTAGGAGGGCGGTTCAAAGATACCTGAAGCGGGGGCCTCAGGGAGCTCAGTCCCCCAGGGCTGTAGACATGAATGCGTAGTTAGAGTGAGCGCGGGGAGTCCTAGAGTCAAGGGTGTGCGGCGGAGGGGAGCAGAGAAGAGAATGACCAGCCCCACGGGTAGCTGCGCAGGCACCTGGGAGGAACTGGGTTTGGGCTGGGACAGCCCTGCGGCTCAGGCAGAGGCGGGGAGGGGTAAGCCGGCGTTGAGCAACCTGGCCGGTCAAGGGTCTGGCTGGCCTCCCACAGGAGCTCAAAGGTGGGGTTAATCGAGAAAAATAAAATTTTAACTTAGGAGCGTAGTTCTAAGCTTTCCTCCTCTTTAGTGGTGCTTTCTCTGCCGTTGTACAGCCCTTATAAGGATACGTTACTTATCTTCAGAACTGTTGGTAGGCAGTTCCAGAGATTGGGAACTAGCGGGCGTGCATTTCCTGCTTCTCTGCTGCCTGATTCGGGACTAGCCCATAGGCACTTGGTCTCTGTCATGGACAACTGCAAACACACTGACCACGCTTCAGCCTCAGGCAGGCCTGCCTCGTGGCGGGGAGGTTGTAACTCCTGTCATGTGCCCTCCGCTCCTTTGCCTGGGCCAAGTCATGAGAGGCAGGCTCCAGAAGAATCTGACGGCCCCTTCTAGCTGTTGTGCATTTGACACGGTCCTCCTTCACTTCCCGAGACGTTCCAGGAAGGCAGATGGAATGACCCCCATTCTGACAGGCACGGAAATAGGCCGAGATCGGTTGAGGCTCATTGAGGTCACATCATTCGCAAACAGCAAGGTAGGACGGCAGCCCAGGCCTTCCGATGGCTGGTCCAGCCAGAGTGGACTGTTTCCGCTGGACCTGTGATGACCTCCAAGGCATCCTCCTGACAGGGGCCTTGGAAAGTCTTCACCAGAAAATTCTTGCCATTGGCCTGTTTCCTTAGAACATTTGCTGTTTCAAACACCACGTGGTAGCTAGCTCTCAGACACGGAAGCTGGACTGCGTCTATCAGAGGGCATTGGGTATTTAACAAAAAGCTATCATCACCACAAGCCTTTAGGAATTTCTAGCTCTGCTGCTCGGCTGGGTTCTGTACCAAGGAAGCTATGCCCAGGGCTCCTGCCCTCTAGGATCTTAACAGCAGCAACTTTACTTACAAATCACAGCAGATTGAGGGTAGGAGAGGTCCTCTAGAAGGCCACTGTGGTTGTTACTTGTAACACCAGTGTCTGCCCCCGCCCTCAGATTTACAGAACGTCAACATCACCCTGCGCATCCTCTTCCGGCCCGTTGCCAGCCAGCTTCCCCGCATCTTCACCAGCATTGGGGAGGACTACGATGAGCGCGTGCTGCCGTCCATCACCACGGAGATCCTCAAGTCCGTTGTGGTGAGTGACGGGGCTGCGGCCTGGAGCCCGGCCCCCAATAGATGGCGAGGGGGCAGGAGGAGAGTGGCACTGGCCAGTAGTTCTCGTGGCCTCTCTGCTTCGTCGTCCTCTTGACCAGCTTCTCTGCCCTTCTTTGGAACCAGGCTCGCTTTGATGCTGGCGAACTGATCACTCAGAGAGAGCTGGTGTCCAGGCAGGTGAGCGATGACCTTACAGAGCGAGCAGCAACCTTCGGGCTCATCCTGGACGACGTGTCCTTGGTAATCTCCGCGGGGAGCCTGTGGGAAAAGGGGCTGCGGTTCTTGTTCGGGGGCTTGGCTCCATTTCTGGGTGGACGCTCTTGGTGCGGCCTTTCACTTCCCTAGATGTGAGGCTCGAAAATGCAGAACCTTCTTGACTCTCAGGCAGTCTTCTCGGCTTTGTTTGCAAATGAGGCTTCTTTTGCTCTCCTCTGCCACACCCATTTTTCTTCTGACTTCCAGCCCTACCCAACCTAGGATCCCTAAGCACTAGATTTTCCACCTTCCCAACGCTGTGAGTGTTCCCCGGAGCTTCCTAGGAAGCAGTGTCTGGCTAGCCCCGTTTGATGTAAGAAGAAACCACCTAATGAGGCTAGAGAGGGCTCAGAGAGTCTTTGTCCCCAGTGCAGACCTCCAGCCTGACCCTCGGGAATTTCCTGACACTTAGGGTCTGAAACTCAGTGAAGTGAGTTCTGGGAGCCCCCGGTGAAAGGTGATAGAGTGTGAATGAGTGGTTCTGCTCCCCAACGCCTGGTGTGGGGGGCAAGGGACATTTCTGAGGTGTGAGGTAGCCTCCGGAGACTGTATAGTGTGTGTATTTATAGGACATTGAATGCCGTAACTCAGAACGCAGTACAGGCAGGATAGCGTTTCAGATCAAGGAGGGAGGGGAAGGGGTCGTGTTTCTAGATTTTCTGGGAAAAATCACTTGGAGTGATTTGTTCGGATAGCAAGGTGGGGTGTTTCCTGTTCGCTCTCCTGTGCATCGCCGGGGAAAGGTACCATTTCCCCCCCAACATCTGTGCAGCTGTTTAAACAGCCGAGCTCCACGGCATCCAGACACCCAACGCCCACCCAGGTCCACCTTGTGGTAGTCGCCGGCGGCAGAAGGGCCTCCGGGCTCCCTCTACTGGCAGGAGGCCAGGCTGCAGCCGCTCATCTCCCGGGCGAGCAGTTCCTCGGGCTGTGAACCCGAACACCTCGGCTGTGAGAAAACCCTAAGTAAAAACCAGAGGAGAAGCTTGGCATTTCGCTAGGCTTTAACCACATACTCCATTCTGGGGAAATGTGGGCTGACCGCAAGAAACCGTATCTAAGAGGTGTGAGAAGAAAATTAGATTTCATGGGGAATTTGCTGCCCTCACCTGGCCTTTTGAGAAAGAAACTTTATTCCATAATTACGCATCTCATTTTTCATTTCTCAGGACTATATTTTCCTCCCCAGACTTTGAACCCGAGTCCAGAAATGGAACAGGCGAGCTACAACAGCTGCAGTTTAAGAGCGAGGCATGTTAAAAGTTGTGGAAGACAGTGGGACTAGGATTGACTCCTGAGGAGAAGTTTTGGGGCGGCTTATGTTGTTTTTTTTCTAAAGCCGAGTTTGGGAGGGTCGGGGAGGAGAGGAGGCAAATAGATTTTGATAGCAAAACCAGTGCCACCCTTCCCTGCATTTCTTCCTTTTTAATGTAAAGTTGGATAAAGGAGTAAGTTGCTCTAGACCAGGCATCAGGAGTGGAGTTCTGTCCCATTTCCGCTGTCACTGCACACCATCGCCTCAGCCAAGTCTCAGTGATAACGTGTCAGTGGAGAAGGTCTGTGGGTAGTCAGAGTTGTAAACCCTCACCCTAAGCAATAGCTTTCCCTGCCTTCTCTCTTAAACCCTTTACCAGAAGCGCTCACACATGGGGAATAATACCAGGATTTGCGTTCCACCGTCCCGTGTCCTCTTCCTGTTTCGCGGTGGGGCTGCCGTGAGAAGGGAGTGGACTGGTTAAGCCATAAGCAGAGAACATCACGCCCTTGAATCCCTGAGAACCAGCTGCATCCTTCCCTCTCAGGGGCTCAGTTTTCCATCTGGCCTCTCTGAGGGCTCAGAACAGGCCATCAAAGGACCTTGGATGAGCCCTAGTTGGAGGTGGGGGTCCGAGAACCCACAGTCTCTTCCCCTGGGGAGGTGGTCAGTTGAGCAGGTACCTTCTGGGGCCCACGGGCCATTTTCTGCCTGAGTGCTCCATGCCACAGGCGACAGAGTGACTTGCAGGCACTGTGGAGGCAGCCCAGGCTTCTGGGGTGTGAGTTCAGTCTGGACACGGATGTGGAGGTGGAAGGGTGTTCTGGCCTCCAGAGGCCTCCAGCTGCTAGAGCCATTCCCAGCCTCTTCCTTCCCAAGGCCAGGGGGTCAGGGGGCCTCACGGCGGCGCTGCCGGAGCAATTACACCGCCTCATCTCGCGTGCGCGCTCTCTCCCCTTAGACGCATCTGACCTTCGGGAAGGAGTTCACAGAAGCGGTGGAAGCCAAACAGGTGGCTCAGCAGGAAGCAGAAAGGGCCAGATTTGTGGTGGAAAAGGTGAGCGTTCAACCAGATGGCAGGAGCCTCTCTCCCCTCTCTCCTGTGCTCAGCCTCCCTGTTTGCTGGGTGGCCTGGAAATTCATCATCTGTCATCTGTCCTTCCGGGATCATCGGAAGGGGATTGAAGGAATCGTCCTCCTGCAATTGGTTCCAGAGTCTTTGGGGGCTAGTCAGGGATATGTGGAGTTATGTTCCGAAATCACCGAAGGGTCATTTTTCTTCCACTTCCCTAAGATCAAAAAAACTCTCCTGCAAATAAAAATGTTTTCTCCTGGAATATTTTCAGCTTCCCTGCAAAGTCATTTTTAACCATGGTCATGCAGTGAAAGCTGACAGCAAAAAGGATCAAACGTTGTGCCAGATGCACTATCGTCACTAGTTTTTTCAAGCCCTAAATCCATCCAGATGTGGTGGAGCGTGCTGGGACACGCTGTATTTGCACAGCAGCCTGGTCTTCTGGTCTTTGCAAAAGTGTTATTTTTTGTTGTTCCCTCTTCCCACTGCTAGTTTTTCTTGGGTTAGTTCTCATCCAAGAACCCTTGGTCCTCTAAAGCAGAGAAAAGAGCGATATATGGGCAGCCAACATTTAATTTTAGGGAAGGTAAACTCTTTGTCGGCTGGGACTTCCTTGCTTCCCCCACATCCCCCTGCCGGCCATCTCCAGAGCCTAGAACGTGTCAAAGATCTTACTTGGGAATACTTAGTAGATGCTCAGTTAACATTTGTTGGTACCTTCCTCCCATGACTGAGTTGTGCATCACACATAAGGAGATCATCCTGTTCATGCGGGCAGGGAGAGCCTAGAGATCTCATTCTGTCACCAGGGTTCCTAGTCAGGAACCAGCTTAGCCCAGGGGCAGCTCACGGGTGGGGCGTCCCATGTGCCTGCAGCTCCTGCTCAGCTGCTGTTTCCTTAGGTGTGTTAGAGGAATGTCTCCTGGACTTGGGACAGGAGGGACAGGCGAGCCTGAATGTGGCTTCTACCTTTTCTCTCTCTCCTGTTTTCCTTGGTTTGGATCCTCCTAGCTCAGAGTAAGGCGGCTGGGCAGGATTGCTGTTCACATTAACAAGGACTTTGAAATAAGACAGTTACGCAGCCGACAGAGATGTGTCACCAGGAGGACGAGAAGTGGGCAGTGTGCTGCAGGAGAGAGGAGGGTTGGGTGGGTAGTGTTTGTTGAGCCTGTCCGGTGGAGATGAAGGTAGATTCCAGAATTCCTGCGGGAGCCAATGAGGGCCTGTAGCCTGGTCCTTCCAAGGCTGCTGGATGGCAGGCAGCACCCTAAAGTGTGATCTTGGTCTCCCCCTACCTCCACTGTCTTAGGCTGAGCAGCAGAAGAAGGCGGCCATTATCTCTGCCGAGGGCGACTCCAAGGCCGCCGAGCTGATTGCCAACTCGCTCGCCACTGCAGGCGATGGCCTCATCGAGCTGCGCAAGCTGGAGGCCGCAGAGGACATCGCATACCAGCTCTCGCGCTCCCGAAACATCACCTACCTGCCAGCTGGGCAGTCCGTGCTCCTGCAGCTGCCCCAGTGAGGCCCGGCCACCCGGGGCCCAGCCCTGAGCACTCTCCACACCGCCATCCCTCTGCCCCCGCCCCAGAAATCACTGTGAAATTTCATGATTGGCTTAAAGTGAAGGAAATAAAAGTGAAATCACTTCAGATCTCTAATTATCAGATGAAGCTTTTTCATTCTTCCCATTTCTATCCACTTTTTGATCCACCTCCCTCCCCCAAGTTGCCAAGTGCCTACGCAGCCCAGGGCCCGCTGGCGCTCGGACCTAGGCACCGGTGGTGGTCGGCAGGAGATCGGCTGGGCTGCGGTGTCGTGGGCCGGGAGCACTGGGAGCTGCCAGTCTGTC
The DNA here is from genome assembly GCF_030435805.1 of Mustela lutreola. NCBI lineage: Eukaryota > Metazoa > Chordata > Mammalia > Carnivora > Mustelidae > Mustela > Mustela lutreola. Next base: position 24,802,309 of record NC_081304.1, on the reverse strand, counting down.
CTTTAGGCGAGATGTGAGGAAGTTGGCACACGCAGCTGTATGGAGAGCACAGGTCTCCATGTTTCCCAGCGGTTTCTCCACAGACCCAGCTGAAGAGCTGACGGGCAGGGTCAGAGAGGAAGTCATCTGTCTTACCAGAAGGCTGATTCTCTTTAACCACGGGGCCAGTGGAAGCAGGTGTGAACAGCAGGGCACAGACCCGAGACTCTGCCCTTGGGAAGGTGGGTGGCCCTGACGCACTCCCCAACCAGGGGCCGGCCGCCAGGATGGACTTGGAGAGCGAGCAAGCAGGCCTGGACAGAGACGTGAGTCCTGTTGAAGACTTCCTTTCCACCCCCAACCTTGAAGTCTCAGAACACCCGACGGAATTCCAGCTTGAAGGATCACATCCTGCCGAGTCTGAACACGCCTGCCAAAGACGTGTGCGTCCTGCGTTCCTGGCTCCCTCCTTCAGAGACCACGCTTCCAGGAGGCTCTGTGTGCTCGGAAGGAAATGTCATGGGAAGAAAACAAATGTGTGTAAACTGCAGTCAATAAATGACACCCAGAACCTTCTAGCTCAGTCTTCTGGGTTTGCTTTTTTGTTTGTGGGAGCCGTGGGCTCAGAACAGAGCATTCTAGCAGTTTCCACGCGCACATGTTTGCATCGCCAGCTGGGACAATCTCCAGCAAGGCAGAGAATGGTTTGGTTTTAGAAAATCTAGCTTTGTGCTGTGTTCTAGATCCTCCCCAGCCTGAAATAAATTTCCACTGTGTGTGGCTTTTGGGACCACTGTGCCTTCCCCCTCGCAGGAAGGGGCAAGCGGCACGGGGTACACGTGCAGTTCAGTGCCCACAAGTTCAATGTTCCGTAAATGGCTTCAGATGTCTGTGGTGGGTTTATATGGCTTACTCTGTTTTGCCTTGTTTTAGAAATGACTTGGCATTTGAGGGGGCGAACTTGGTGCATTTTGGATGATGGGGAGGGAAAGCAGACCCACCACTGAGAAATGGACCAGTCTCCCACCAAAAATCCTTCCAGGAGCAAGACAGAAACCACAGTGCAGTGAGCACTCAGTGGACACTTTAACCCTGTGCTCAGTTTAATCCCTGGGTTCCCCACCTGGCCGAGGACAGCGGTCTTTTAAGAGGACTCTGCAGCCGGGTCTCTGACCTGAATTCACATTCCCTCTCCCTGAGGGGGGGCCAGCGGTCAGTAGTCAGTGGTCATTCCTGCACCTGCTCCCCTCCCAGGGCTTTTGAGTGGGGGTCCAGTCCCTTCCCATTCTCCCGGAGCACTCCGAAAGTGCAATGGGCCTAGCTAACCCTCCCCCCAAAGCCTGGTCCTGCTTGACACCCATGAACCCTCGTCTGGCCCAACTCCCTCACCTGCCCTGGCACCCTTTGTCTCCGGGTGTCTCTTCCTACTTGCTTCTTGCTGTAAGATTAGTGAGGCCTGCAAATGAGGTACCTGCCCTCCAAGCAGGTCACAACCCCGAGCAGAGAGCCGAATTCCTAAATAACTTCCAGAAAGGCTTCCTCCTTTCCTGCTGTTTATTGCTGTGGACGCCCCTTTTGGGGGATGGGGGAGAGGGCAGCAAGGGGCAGGGCGGCAGACCCTCCCCACCACCTCCAGGCACTTTATAAAAAGAGCAGTTGTGTTTCTTGCATTTGGTGGGAGATTGGGTTTCTTCCTCCAGGTGTCTGCAGGGGAGCCCTCCACAGCTTGTGTGTCCCCCCCTCCGCCTCCAGGCCAGCTCTTCTAGCTGCAGACAGGTTCCTGCTGGTTTGGCCTGTGGACGGAGGAGGCCGCTGGCAGCCCAGGGGCCTCATTCTGCCTTGACTTCCGCCAAGTCATTCTTTCCACAAATGCTCAAGTGATGTTAACTGGCTCCTTAGTCCGGGAGCCCCCTGATGGCCTCTGGGTTTCTCCAGAAGCTGCCACAATGGGCCTTTATCAGCTTGGGATTCTCTGGGCCTTGGATCAAAAGCCATGTCTTGTCCCAGCCAGGGAAGGGCCAGAGTTAGGGAGTGCTGTCCTCCCTCTCTCCTTGGGTCAGGCTGAATTGCCTCCTTGTTCTGGCACTGAGAGGTCCTTGCTTACTAAGGCGGCAGTGGACCCTGGATAGGCAGGGGAGAGAAGAATTCTCAAAGGGTTGTTTTTTCCTTCCTTCTGCTAGTTTGACACAAACTCTGCCAGTGTGGACCAAGGGAGGAGGAGTTGCACTGTGGGCATGCCCAGGTGGGTTGATCCGAAAGACAGGAAGAGGCAATGGAATAGTAGTCAAATCCTCATTTAGCAAGTGCTATTCTAATAGGCCATTTCAGCGATGGGCAGGGGGGACGTGCCGTTAGGACGTCTCCTTAACCTTTTTTTTCTTTTTTTTTCCCTTGACCTTTGACATCCACCAATAATTGTGAGCTAAACAGCCCACCCTGATTAAAGATAACTTGGGTGAAAAGGTCCTAAGAGGTTATAACAGATTTCCTTGCCTTTCTTAGGCCTTCCATTCATCCTGCACATTGTTCCAAACTGCATTTTTCTTTTTTAAAATTTTCTTTATTTATGTGACAGAGAGAAACAGCAAGAGCAGAAACACAAGCAGGGGGTTTGGGAGAGGGAAAGTAGGCTTCCCACTGAGCAGGGAGCCCAACTCGGGGCTCGATCCCAGGACTCTGGGATCATGACCTGAGCCAAAGGCAGATGCTTAATGACTGAGCCACCCAGGCACCCCTAAACTTCATTCTTCTAAAGGAGACCTTCTCTCCTCCCTCCTGGAAAACCTTCAGTGGTGACTCCTTGCTCACTTCATAAAGTGCAAGTTCTTATCCTGGCATTCAAGGCCCTCCCTGGTCCTGCTAACCACGGACTACCTTTCTAGTTCAAGTTCATAGTTTCCTACTTGCCTTCACAAACCAACTTAGTGGCTCCAGGGGAGTGGGGAGTGTTGAGAACGCCAGCACCTAGTGGTTTTGGGGAAGGAGGGTGGCAGGAATGCTACAAGACCTACTTTGTATGGGACAGACTCCTAATAAAGAATTGCCTCCAAAGAAACGCCAGTAACAACCCTCCCCCAGTGAAAACACAGATTGAGTTCTTGTCTACACTGGCCCATGCTTTCCCTGCACCCTCTTTGCTCAGTGTTACCTCAAACGGAGAGCCCTCCCCCCACATTTCACAGGTCCAGATATCCCCACCATCCAGGACTTTCTCTTCCACAGGACATCTGCGAAGTCACCTCTGCCCCCTATTCTTGACCTTGACTTGCCAGGGTTCCTATCCACATACCCATGAGGCATTTAACACTCTCTGCATCAGGTTGTAGTGTGTGGTGTGTGTTCTCTGTCCTACTCTACATTTAAAAAGGGCAGGACCTTTTCATGATTAAGCATTCCCCCTTCCTCTTCTTTCCCCCAACCACTGCCCAATCTTTCCCCCCAGTCAAAGGTCCCTGCTCCCCGTGGGAGTTCCTGAGTGTTTGTTGAAGGACCAGATGAAGAGCTATAGTCAGCACGGGACCAAGGTTGGGACGGAGGGTCAAAAGCAGGGCCCCTGAGCTCTCCCCCTGCCACATCACATTAAGTTACTTCAAGCTCCTCTGGATCCAAGGCTCAGGGTGGAGCAGCCCAACCCCTCCACTGATGTGCCCCCTAGCCCGACGTCACAGTGCCCTCACTCTCTTGCTTCAGATGGCCTCCATGTGGGACTCTGCCCTTGCCACCGTCGCCTGCCTGCAGCTCAGTGCCTCCTGCTTCTGTCTTGAACTTCTTTCTCTCTCCCTCCATGAGTCCCGGTCCTTCTCCCTGTTTTGGGCCCAACTTAAAGTCCCTCCTCTGAAGGAATTCGTCTGTGGCCGATTTGTCCCAGCTTTCCAAGCATATAAAGTCTCGCTTTATAAGAAGAACATGGGCTCTGGATGCCGGCAACACGGGGATTGAGAATTCAACAAGGAAAGAGCCATGAGGCCTGCCCGAGCTGGTAGAAGCCTGGATGCTTGGGCAAGGCCGGGTGCCCAGAGCTGGAAGCGAGAACATGGAAATGTACTGGCTCAGGGAAACCACTTATAGGTGAAAGAGAACCCCTTTGCATGGAACCCTGGGTGGATGGAGAGGAGGGGATCTTTCTAGCACCCTCCAATCAAGCTACCTTGGAAGAGAGAGAAAAGCCAAAAGGACAAGGCCACTTTGGGGGAGCTGAAAGCTGTTGTCACCCCTGAAGTGTAAGCCCAGCCATCCAGATTAGCCACAAAGGCCAGGATCGAACAAAGGCTTGGGCCACCTGATTTTGGCTGAACCACCTCCAAACACTTGGGTCAGGGGTCTGGTCCCCCGGGCCACGGGCCCACTGGCTGAGAACAGCGCAACTGTATAGCTTACAAGCTAACAGTAGTATTTATGCTTCTGAATGGTTGGGGGAAATCAAAAAAGAAAGACAATTTGGTGACTCATGAAAATTAGGTGAAATTCAAACTTCAGTGTCCACAAGTCAAGTGTTGTTGGAACATAGCTATGCCCATTACCCTTCAGCAGCAGGGCTGGAGAGTTCCAGCAGACCCCCTCATGGCCTGCAGAGCCAAAAGTATTCACCCTTCCTCCCACTTTGCAGGACAAGTTTGCACAGCCCTGACTCAGGGGATTGGATAGTCTTGGAGAAGAAGAGGAAGAAGCCCGGAATTTGGAAGTCTCAGGCACCAAGCAGGCTGAGGGCTTTAAGTCTGATACAGTGTAATTGTCACCAGAGTTCCTTCTCGTGACAAGGCTGAGGCTTTTGGCGATCTGGAAAACAGAGTGACACCAGGGCCCTGGCACACAGATTTATGATGCCCACTGATCTCCGTGGTTTGCACATGTTTCTGAACTAGATAGGAGGTGGGAATGAATGGCAGTAGCAAACAGATGGGAATTAGGAAGGACCTGATGGTCCCCTAGAGTTTCGAGGATCTCCACATCTGGAGTAAAAGCACTTCCTTTCCACCCTTTTGCCCTCCAGGTGGGTTTTGCTGCTGGACCGTCCTTCCAAAGCAAGGAGAGGCCACAGCTAAGAAAGGGAGCCCAGTGCTCAAAGACTCCCAGAAACAGGAGACTCTGGGAGTTTTAGCCCCTGGGTGGAGAAGTCTCTTGGTTAAGACCACATCTATCGGGGCACCTGGGTGGCTCAGTGGGTTAAGCCTCTGCCTTCGGCTCAGGTCATGATCCCAGGGTCCTGGGATCGAGCCTCACATCAGGCTCTCTGCTCAGTGGGGAGCCTGCTTCCTCCTCTCTCTCTGCCTGCCTCTCTGCCTACTTGTGATCTCTGTCTGTCAAATAAATAAATAAACTCTTTAAAAAATAAAAATTAAAAAAAAATACCACCTCTATCCTGGGGACACCAGGGTGGCTCCATTGGTTAAGTGTCTGCTTTTGGCTCAGGTCATGATCCCAGGGTCCTGGGATGGAGCTCCTCGTGGCGGGAGGGTGAGGGGCAGTCCCTGCTCAGCGGGGAGTCTGCTTCTCCCTCTGCCTCTGCCCCTCCCCCTGCCCATGCACCCACACATGGTCTCTCAAATAAGTAAACAAAATCTTTTTTAAAAAGGACCACATCGGTCCTGGATAACCTGGATAAAAGAGCTACAGATGCTGTTCAGTGTGGATTGTGCCAGGCCGAAATTCTCCCAAGCATTCAACAGCAGGAGCTTGCCGCCTCTCGCTAGCCACTGCCTCTTGTCCCTGCTTGCCTTTGTCAACCTCTCAGTGTGAGCATTTCCCTCCTCCAACCCTCCCTTCTTCAAGATCCTGTCCAAAACTCACTTCCTTCAGGGCTCCTTCCTTGTCTGACTCCGCCCCTGCCAAAATCACAACAGGAGAAAACTGAGCAAGAGACTTTCACATCCTCAGGAACAAACCCTTCCTCGAGGTGAGGAGGGAGAGGGGACTTGCCCTACGTCCCACAGGATGCGGGTGACAAAGCCAGGGGTGGAGTTCAGGCCTCCTGACCCTCTGACCAGGGCTGCTTTCATCCCACCTCTAGTTTGCCAGTCTTAGATCTGAGGCTCCGTGTCATAGAAATCTTTCCTTGCACTCACAGGTGAGTGAGCGCGTGTGAAGTCTTCATCACTTCCCCAAGCATACTTTCTTCCCTGTCTAGACTCTCGTAGGTGAGGGACAGAGACAATGTCTTCCCTTTGGGGAGGCCCTGACCCAAGGCAAGTCTGGGCTGGGCTGGACTTCCCAAATTTCTTGCTCCAGAAAGCAACTCCATTTATTGGAAACAAACGGGTTCTAGAATTAGAAAGATTTGGGATTGGAGTCTGATTCTGCCATTTATTAGGTTGGGAGACATTCAGTAAATTACTTAAATACTTCAAGCATTCTTTTTTTCTCTTAGCAAAAAAAAACTGAGGAAATGGGAGTGCCTGGCTAGCCCAGTCGGTAGATAGCACACGACACTTTATTTTTTTTTATTTTTATTTTTTGGCACATGAAGCCCAATGCGGGGCTTGAACTCATAACCCTGAGATCAAGACCTGAGCTAAGAGTTGGATCCTTAACCAACTGAGTCACCCAGGTGCCTGGAGCATCCAACTCTGGATCTCAAGGTCGTGAGTTTGAGCCCCACATTGGGTGTAGAGATTACTTAAAAAATAAATAAGTAGGGGCGCCTGGGTGGCTCAGTGGGTTAAGTCTCTGCCTTCGGCCCAGGTCATGGTCCCAGGGTCCTGAGATCGAGCCCCACATCGGGCTCTCTGCTGAGCAGGGAGCCTGCTTCTCCCTCTCTCTCTCTGCCTGCTTCTCCACCTACTTGTGATCTCTGTCTGTTAAATAATTTTAAAAAATAATAAATTTTTTAAAAAATTTAAAAATTAAAAAAAATAAGTAAAATATTTTTTTTTAAACCTGGGAATAAATATCCACATCACAGCGTTGTTGAGGAGTCAATGAGCAAATGTGAAAATGCAGGCCTCAGCGCACAGTAGATGCTCAAAATATTCTTGTTCCCTATTTGTGTTCTGTGGGACTGGCTGCGTCTTCCAGTGTCAGAGACCCAGAAACTTCTTTGGCATCCTGAGATAGCAATGGGCATCTCTGTGCCCCTGATTGCATGCTGGCTATCGAGAAGGGAACATAGGGACCATGATGGGTCCGACTCTGATTTGATTCAAACAAAAAGATGCAGGAGGAGTAGGGTTCAGGGCTTCTCCTCCCCAGGAACCCAGATATCTTGGAATAGATGTTTTGACTGAGCACTCAGCACAAGCTGGGTCCAGCCCATGTTTGTACCATGTTTGTACAAGTTGACTGGGCCAATGCCCAAGTGCATTTTGTACAAGGACTCTGTGTTCTAGCCTTCCTATGCCACTGTTTGCACAGGTCGCTTCATATCCCCAAGGCTCCGTTTTCCCATCCTTACAATGATAGCAGCAGTCCATTAGCCATATGCCAACGGAGCTCAGGGGAGAGTGTCCCTCAGGTCCAGTGGGGCTCTGAGTCCCTCCTTCCCCTGCTGCAGCCAGAGTAGTGAATTGATCAGTCCAACATGAAGACCCTAGCCATTGCTGTCATTTGAAGGAAGGACTCCATGGCTGCAAAAGTTTGAAAGCCGTAATCCCGGTTGCCAGAGGTTCCTTCCATTACCCTTGGATTTCAGGCCAGCCTGGGTAGGCAGTGGTCTCTCTTCTCCACTAGATGGCAGCAGCCTGCCTGCTCCCGCAGGTGCCAGGCTACCCCGGTGAGTACAGGATGTTCAGAAAAAGATCTCAGGGAAGGACTAGCAGGCTGTCAGCGCCAGCCCTGAGGACAAGTAAGTAGGTCGAGGTGACCCTTTGTAGACAACTTCTGGATATAGAAACCCTGGGGCATCTATGGCTGTAAATATACCAAGTGTCCTGCCCCAACTACCAGCCAAACGGGTGCTACCCCTCTTTGCCAGGTGGGAGATTGCCACCCAGCTCAGCTTTACTTCTTTCTTAGACCCGGGAGGCTCCTGGGGAGCTGGGTACTCAGGCTTTGGCAGCCGGAGGTCCATCTGGGGAGCTCCCGCAGTTGTTAATGAACTAATGAAACTCAAAGGAGATGTCAGAATCTCTTTCTGAGACTCCAGGAGTTTCCTTCCAATTTCTCAAAGCACACCTAAGGAGGAGCAAACAGTAGAGAACAAGTACCATTTCCACAAGTTGCTCCATGCATTCACCCACTAATGATTGTCGGGTACCCACTGTGCACGGTCCTGGGATGAGAAGACAAATCAGACACAGGTCCTTTATACAGAAGCTCTTACAAGTTGGTCCAAATGACAGGTGATCATGTCATGGGTATCAAAGTACCTTCTATTGTTTTTCTTCTTCCCTTCAGATTTCTCTTCCTTGTTGTTTGGTTTGGGTCAAAAGCAAAATGATGAGGCCATGGAATGGGGAACGAAAGTGGGAGTGGAGGTGTTTGGAAGGAAGCCACAGACAGCTCAAACGTTTGCCGTAAGGAATCCACGGAGTGGAATGAAGAACCGGCCATGCTGTCCCTTACTGATGCGTACAGATCTTAAAACAAAGCGTTTTCCCGTCCTCTCCCATAAATTTTCCTGGAGAGTCTCTGACCCACCAGCTTCATCTTATAAATGCACACTGCCTGATTCTTTATATTGCCTTAAAAATAACCCTTAGTGGTTCAATGCCATTTTTTAAGTTTGTGGGGTTTTTTAAAAGATTTTATTTATTTATTTGACAGAGAAAGAGATCATAAGTAGGCAGAGAGGCAGGCGGAGAGGGTTGGGGTGAAGCAGGCTCTCTGCTGGGCAGAGAGCCTGACGCGGGGCTCGATCCCAGAACCCTGAGATCATGACCTGAGCCACCCAGGTACCCCTGTTTTGTTTTGTTTAAAGTAATCGCTCTACCCAACATGGGGCTCGAACTCACAACCCAGAGATGAAGATTTTGCATGCTCTTGTGACAGAACCAGCCAGGCACCCCGATGCTTTTTATTTTAAAGGATCCAGAGACATGTAAGGAAGAAAACGGAATGGAGCAGAATTCCATTGTCCGCAGGTAATATTTTTGAAATATATAAACCTTACTAAAAAAGGCAAACAGTCCCAAAAGATAACTAATGCAGAGTGAAACCTTCCTACCACTTTTCTCCCAGTTCCTCTCCCTCAAAATAACCACTGTCAGGTTGCTTCAATTTCTTTCCAGACACGAAAAATCATGCATTCTTGCCACAGCAGCATCTACTAAGCCGCCCCCTTCTTCTGCTACGGCATTTTTCTCTGTACGGATCTATCATGTTTTGTTGTCACCAGTTGGTTTGCGGAGGACTTGGTGGTGGTTTGCAAGTATTTTGCTGTTGCAAACAAAACCACAGTGCATGCTGCCTGATTTCTTTTAAATGACCTAGTGATCGGTGATCTCCACACAGGATTTCTCTAGAGAGCAAGAGAGTTGTGCCTAGGATCCTAGGAAATAAGCTTTGGGGTCAGGGAAAGGCAGTGCTTGAGCCCTCTCCCCCCTGCAAGCCGCGCAGAGGCTTTGTGTTATGAATGCGTGACTCTGGCTTTTTTAAGGAAGTCATTACTTCACCTCCTGTCCCTGCCAAGCTGGCATGACTGCTACGGGGCCAGCCAGCTGAGCATGGCCACCCCAGGACACATCTCCCAGCTGGTTGAGGGCTGGCTGAATGGGTGGATGGGCTCCCTGGCACCCTCGGCTTGGGCCAAGGTTGCTCAGCTCAGCTGGTGTTCGTGGCTACACGGGCTGCTCTGAGATTCACAAACAAACAGGAAGCCAGTCCACTTCCTCCTTGCTGGGGCTGGTCCCCCGTCCTTATCGCCTGTTAGCCTGGAGGGGAAGGGGCTGCTCAGGATTCCCAAGGCAGTTTCCTGGCAGAGGTGGCTGGGCAATCATGGGTCCTCCTGCCAAGATGGGCTCCCCATCTCTGTGCACCCATTTGCCCAACTGGGACAGCTTCATCGACGGCCAAAGTTAAGCTCAGCTCTCTCCCCTTCGGGAAGCCTTTTCTGATAAATCCCACCATGTTTGTCTCCCTCTCCTCCTGTTAATTCTGAGATGCCTAGCACGGGGCTCTCTAGGTGCTTGTGGTGGGAGAGTTTTCTCCCTGGAGAAAACTGACCTACTTCCTTTTGCCGCCTCCTCCTACCCACCCAGCATGGCTCTTTCTGCCCAAGGGGGACACCTGAAAAAGGTGTGTAGACTGAATGACTGACCAACTCATAAAGAAGGGCCAGGACAAAGGAGACGGAACAATGTTGCAGCCACAATGTTGCAACCCTCATGGTGGGGCCAGGAGGCATCGCTCCTTGGGACCCTGGGACAGTTGCTCCGGGGTGGTGACAATCACCAGAGCGTGAAACAGAGGTGTGGCCAGGGTGGAGGCAGGAGATGAGAGGGACTGATATTCTGTCTCATCAGTGAGTCCTCAAGGCCCTCTGGTCCGCGTGGAAAATCTGTTCCCTGCTTTTTAATCCGTAGTACGTTATACAGGGGGGCTCATTTTTTAAGGAATTTTAAAACACGGTCGACAGAAAAACAAGGCCCTTGCTCCTTGGCAGTGACTCAGAGCTTGCAGTAGGCCACAGCAGTGCCCGGGGCCGTCATTAAGACTATGGCTTACTTTCTTTGGAGAACATTAGCCCTGGGCCCAGCAGGCCGCAGTGAGTCACCGTCAGTTGCTTTAAAACAAATGAAAAAAAAATCTCTGACACCAACTTGTTTAGTTGCCACTGTTCTCTTTTTTGAGAAAGCCGGGCACAGAAACCGAACTTCAAAACAAGCAACAATTACAACAGAACCTTGAAAGGCCAGTTATCTCCCCATTTTGCAGTTGCTGAGGCTTCAAACAAAATTTCTCTGTTGAGCTCCTGGGGTGCAGAGAATCATGAGACATGAGACAGGGTGGGGCCTGGAGATCAGCAGGTGAGGACGGAGTGGAGAGTAGCTGGGAGGCTGGGCTGGGGGCTGAGGTCAGAGAGCTAGGAGCACAAAGGGTTTCCTGGTAGCAGAGACCTTCCAGAAGTTTTGAAGAGGGCAGTTGGGGGTGGGGGCGGGGAGCAGCGGTGAGGGGAGCTCTCTGAGCTGCATCTCCCAGGATGAGAGAATTCCCCAGAAGTCCCCCTAGAGCCTCCAAAGGGCATCAGGAATGTGGGTCACACAGGTGGCCTCAGAGATGGCCCTGGTGGCCCTTCTGGGGATGTGTGAGGCTCTGGCACTCTTGAACTTCACCTGGCTCCACAGATGGTCTTCACTGCCTCCCCCAGGGCTAAGCTCAGCTCCCCATGTGTCCTGTACAGTTCCCAAGGCTTCAACCCACAGCCAGTGTGGGGGGTGTTTACTCCCCCAGCAGAGGAGGGAGAGCTTACCAGAAGGGAGGGTGGGGGCTAAGGCTGGAGCCAGTGGTGAGGGACACAGCGGTGGCCTCCGAGGCTGGCATGCCGCTCTCAGCCCTCCAGCATGCCCGCAGCCCTGCCCAGTCCTAGCTGGACAGTGAGAGGTGAGTGAAAACCTCAGGTTAAAAATACCCACTCTTGTTGTAAAGAGAAAGAAGAACAGGAAGGAAGCGTGGGGAGGCAAGGCAGAAGAGACAGAGAGCCCCAGAGGAGAATGAGCTGTTATTAATGGCCCAAGCCAATTGGGTAGAAAGGTGGGGAATGCCCTCCAGGTGCCCGAGGGGCCAGTGGGCAGGGGACAGGGTTGAGGGTGTGCTTCAGGCAGCCCCTCCCAGAAGAGTGATAGGGTCCCACTGATGCCAGTTTTCAGATCTCCCAGCAAAGAGCCTTGGCCCAGGAATGGAGTGAGCAGGCAGAGAGCTACCCCCAACCCCCACCTGGCAAGAACAACAGGGTGGGGGGCACCTGGGTGGCTCAGTGGGTTAAAGCCTCTGCCTTTGGCTCAGGTCATGATCCCAGAGTCCTGGGATCAAGCCCCATGTTGGGCTCTCTGCTCAGCCGGGGGCCTGCTTCCCCTTCTCTTTCTCTCTCTGCCTGCCTCTCTGCCTATTTGTGACCTCTGTCTGTCAAATAAATAAATAAAATCTTTAAAAAAAAAAAAAAGAAGAAGAACAACGGGGACACAGTTGTGCCTGTCACTTGTCCAGGGGAGAGAGCCATCTGGGTCACAAGTCCCTCAGCCTTGTGCAGGGTGGAAGGTTGTTCCACTGGCCTTGGGAACAGCAGCCACTCTTGTGGAGGGAAGGGAGAGGGGTGAAGGTCAGTGAGGTATGGGGCACTGCCGGTGCCGTAGAGGTCACGATCAGAGCTCCGGATCCAGGAGGCAGAGTGTGACTTCTAGCTGTGCCCTCGACTAGCTGCGTGACCTAGGCCTGTCAGGAGGCTTCCCCAGACATCAGTTTGCTCATCTATAAAATGGACACGCCAGAAGTGCCCACATTACACGGCGCTATGGTCAGCATGGGGTCAGCTGATATACCCAAGACGGCTAGAGCCATACCCGGTGCCTAGTAATCACTTTAAGTGTTAGGTGTGGGGGTGTGGAAGGGGGGAGTAGTGCAGGTGACAATGGGGAAGAAAGGCCTGACACCGCAGGTCCGTGGGACAGCTCTTCCCAGAGAGTCTGCCACCACACCGGGCAAGGAGGGAGCAGGAAGAGGAAGGTAGAGAGAGAAACAACATTTGTGCCCAAGTGTTCAAGAACCAGCATCGAGGGGAGGATACAAGCAACTCAACCATCACATGTCGGCTTAGGGAGTTTCCTTCCAAGCACTACGGTGTGGAGAGATGCAACAATTTTCAAACACTTCGGTGTTTGGAAGGTGCCAGGCTGCTGGTCTTGGAGGTTAAGTGACAGAATTCAGCAGGCAGAGCAGAAAGAACGTGAATTGCTGAGTAAGAGTGAACACGGGCCTCGGCCACTCCTGGGTGGTTGGCTAGGGGTGACCAGTCTGGAAAGGTCTGTAGGGTGAAGCCGAGAGTTCACACTTTCCCCTATTGGCATGTGGCAAATGGAGAGGCTAGGAAGAGGGGAGACCCCAATCGGGCTTGTGTGTCTGGCAGATTTCTCTGGCAGAGATGTGGAGAGTGAAAGAAGGGAAGAGCGTGGCGGGAGGCTGAAATGTCCCTAGCAGGGGTCAGGGTGCTCCGCCACGGATCGGGTTTGCGGTTCCTCGTCTGTACGACGGAGCATTTCATGGGGCCCTTAATGGACCTTGGGAATAAAGCGAGAGAAGTGGGCTTTACAAAGAAGGCTTTGGAAGTGACCTTGAGGTGGGCTGAGAGAGCCAGGAGGGCGTTGGAGATGGCTGAACTGGCGCGTGCGCTGATGGAAAGGAGGTGGGATGGCAGAAGAGCCCCTGCTCAAACTGAGTCAAGGCAACAACTTCACTGTGATTCCAACACGGGACTGGACGGGAGCGGAGGGCCATTGTGTGCCCCATGGGGGCTCCTGGGGGAAGCATGGGAGCATGGAGGACAAGGCTCTCTCCACCTTTACAGATCACAGCTGGAAAACCGCAGAGGATCACAGTTTACGTTACCGGGTTAAGTGACATTATGGATTCTGTTATCTAACTTGAACGGAATCAACTTCCCCAAAAGTGGATGCGGGGGCAGGTGGGGGTGAAAAAGATTCCTGCAGGTGCCTGGGTGGCTCAGTCCGTTGAGCGGCTGACTCTTGATTTCGGCTCAGGCCACAGTCGTGATCTTGTGGTGGGGGTGGGGCTGTGAGATTGAACCTCACATCGTGTAGGACTCCCCAGTCCACAGGGTATCTGCTTCGCTCCCTCTCTCTGCCCCTTCCCCTGCTCACTCTTTCTCCCAAACAAATGGATGAATCTTTAAAAAAAAAAAAATATATATATATATATAGAGAGAGAGAGAGAGAGAGAAATTCCTGCAAAGACACCCCAGAGCAAAAATTCCTAATTCGGCACAGGAGAAAATAACATGGCTGCAGCTTCTCAGATGAGCTTTTTATTTATTTATTTATTTGTCTGTTTGTTTATTTATTTATTTATTTGACAGACAGAGATCACAAATAGGCAGAGAGGCAGGCAGAGAGAGAGGGAAGCAGGTTCCCCACTGAGCAGGAAGCCCGACGCGAGGCTCGATCCCAGGACCCCAGGATCATGACCTGAGCCAACGGCAGAGGCTTTAACCCACTGAGCCACCCAGGAGCCCCTGAGCTCTTTTTTAAGCCCCATCACGAGGTGAAAATGTCTACAGTCTGAACAGGTCTAACATGAAGAGAGCCACAAAGAACTCTTTTGTCATTTGTAATTATCAATTATATTGAAACGGGAAGTAACCAGGACACCTGGCTGGCTCAGTCAGTGACTCTTGATCTTGGGGTTGTGAGTTCAGGCCCCACAGAGGGCATGGAGCTTACTTTAAAACAAAACAAACAAAAAAGAATAAAAGAAGTATGAGCTTACCCTTCTACCATGGTTGAAAACGAACCTCACCCCAAGTTTACACTGTCTTGAGATCCATGTCACGGCATGCGTATTCGGGGTTCAATGCTCAAATCCCGTCACTGATGAGCACTGATGGCACGGGAGTTGTCACTTGTGCATCGGTTTGATGCGGGCAAGCGTTCCTGAAGGCAGAGCTTTCGGGTCCCAGGGTACGCACTGGTCTCCTACTCGATCAGTTTCATACACCTGTCATACTACAGATTGCATTTACCTCTTAGAACAAGGAATGCTTCTATTCAAAGCATGGCCGCAATGGCTCACCTCTCTTTCATTGCCTGGGTCCCTCTCTTCCTTCTGGAGGAGAAGATTAGTCAAGCTCCCTGGAGAAAAGCATTCAGTAGAAAAGCATTCAGTAGAAAAGCATTCAGGCGTTACTGAAGTCACGTTACTATTATTAACAACAAGAACAGGCCGGGTTGAACACCGCTCTGAGGGTTCTACTAAGGACCCAGGTGAGAGGTTTCTAAACACATCCCACATCATTCAATCTCTTTCACCTTATGACCCCAGGGGGCCTTCTGGTGTATAAGTCCTTTGGGGCATGGACATTGCTGGGGCTTTGAAAAACGGAAGCCCCCAGAGGGTGGGACTGCCCTTCTCCAAGGAGGGAAGGGCTCACCTCCTACTAGGAAAGGTTCGAGGTCACACTGGACCCACAACTGCTCGGGGAAAGCATCCCACGGGTCAGCCCAGGAGTCAAAGCCAAGGAACCAATACCTTTACGGGAGACCCAGGGGCCCACTCCCCACTAGCGAGGATGCTGAGAGGGCAGAAGTACAAGCATAAACTTTTATATTAAAATAATTGTGAAATGGATGCATTCCTAGAAACATATAAACTACCATAACTGAACCAGAAAGAAATAGAAAGCCTGAACAGACCCATAACCAGTAAGGAGATTGAAACAGTCATTAAAATAATTATTTTTATTTTTTTTATATTTTATTTATTTATTTGACAGACATCACAAGTAGACAGAGAGACAGGCGGGGAGGGGGGAGTGGCGGGCAGCAGGCTCCCTGCTGAGCAGAGTCCAATGCAGGGCTTGATGCCAGGACCCTGAGACCATGACCTGAGCTGAAGGCAAGGGCTTAACCCACTGAGCCACCCAGGCGCCCCTTATTTTTATTTTTTCAAAGCACAATTGTGTGGGGAATTGTAGAGGGTGGGGATGATTTTTGGCTATAATTTATGTCCCAC
Organism: Mustela lutreola; assembly: GCF_030435805.1. Lineage (NCBI taxonomy): Eukaryota > Metazoa > Chordata > Mammalia > Carnivora > Mustelidae > Mustela > Mustela lutreola. The sequence continues at coordinate 24,786,721 of NC_081304.1, read as the reverse complement.
ACTTACTGAGCACGTTCCTCGTGCACAAGGCGTTGTACTAGGCAGATGGGGACAGGCAGATGAATGAGACTTGAGCACAGAGATGATCCACGCAAGCAGGGCTCCTGGATGGCACAGTTGGTTGGGCGGCCAACTTTTGGTTTCTGCTCAGGTTGTGTGATCTTGGGGTCATGGGATTGGGCCCTGCCTCCAGCCCTCTACTTAGCTTGGAGTCTGCTTGGTTTCTCTCTCCCTCTCCCTCTGCCCATTCCCTGCTCTCTCTCTCTCTCACTCTGTCTTTTAAATAGATAAATAAATCTTTAAAAACAAAACAAAACAAAACAAAAAACAAAGATAAGCAAGCAAGCCCCACAGGAGGTGGCTCCCAGAACTCGAGAGCTTTACCCAAAGAGGAACCAACATTCCGTGGTGGGACGAGAGTCAAGCATACCTACGCTGGCAATGAACTCTGGCTGGGGCTTTGAAGGCTAGGATGGGCTGACCAGGTGTAGATGAAGGACATGATATTTCCCAAGCAGGACTGGAGCGACGCATGAAAAAGCATGGACTACGTATGACCAACAGTGAGCGGTTACTTCCGGCCAGCGTCTAGAGGATAAAGAAGAGCGGGGCTGGAAAATTGGATAAGAACCAGATTTTAAACAGCCACACACTAGACTGTGAGATCCAGAGTTTATCTTCAGTGAGCAATGGGGAGTCTCTGAAAGTTTTGGGGCAGGTGAGGCAGCGAACCCAAAGAAGTCAGAAAAAACACCAAACTCGCCCACGGTCCTACGGCGAGTCAGTCTGTGGGCCAGCCAGGCCTTGAAGTCAGAGTTGTATTGACACAGGCAATGCTCCTGGGCCCCACGGTGACCAGACCCAGATGGCTCTGTGGGAAAGTGCTCCAGGCCAGGTGCGGGCAGGCAGCTTCTCTGGGAAAGCCTGGAGCCCGAGTTTCCAGGGAGCTGGGCGTTCTGTCCTGCCGTTGGCTTGGGTCATGTTGAGCCGAATCTTCCCATGGAACCTGGGTGGTGGATGAGCTGGTGGCTGGACTGCACTCCTTGGGAACCCAGAAGGGTTGGGCTGGGAATGGCAGACTGTGGGATCGTTGCAATAAAATGAAGGGAGAGGAGCCCTTCGAGTGTCCTGGGGTGTGAGGCGCACAGGGCGTGGGGCCTTGCATTCCTGGAGGGTTAAGACGCCACCACTGATGATTATCATTATTATTCCTGCTCTGGCTTCTCTGAGCTTTCATCCTGCAGGACCCTGCCTTGCTGGCCTGGCCCCACCAACCAGCGAGGCCTCCTGGGGCAGGGCACGGTGGGCGGCTCCTGGCTGCGAGGAAACGCAGCCAGACTATAGGTTTCTTACCCCGTGAGCTCAGGGAACTTTCTAGTGCTGAGCAGCTTCCTAACCCTAGAAGCACGGTCAGAATTTCTCAAGGGGGAAACTGAGGCACGGAGTTGAGGAATGATTCGACCTAGGTCCTAGAGTAGAGACCCTCCCTCCCCCTCCCATCCGCTACCACTAGGCCAGGCTTACTTATCCTTCCCCAACTGGGGCAGATCTTGTCAGCCTGGAGGAGACCCAGGGAAGGTGTGGATTCTAGAAGAGAGAATTGGACTGTGGCCAGGACAGCAGAGCTGGTTCTCTGCTTGCCAGACGCTGCGGGCATCATGAGGTCAGGTTCTTGGTTTCGCGTCTCCCTGGAAGGTCCTGCCATATGGGCGGATCTTGCCCAAGCCCCTAAGGGAGGCCAGCCCTGCAGACGTGCAGAACGCCCAGCTCTCTCGCATCAGAGGCCACAGTCAGCACAGCATCCCGGGAGAGGAAGAGTCTTGTAAAGATGGGTCAGGCTAGAGGCAGAGGGACAGACAGTGACTCAGAGACAAGGAAAGTGGTGTGTGTGTGTGTGTGTTTGCATTTGTTAACACAAGGAGGCTCCATGGTGACATGCTGCTGCTTGTCAAGATGCTAGGATGGGGAACTGAGCGGGACCCCACAATCTGCAAGGACCCAGTCTAGCCATGGGAGCCCCAGGAGAAGGGAGGGCGTGGCCCGCAAAGCTGCAGGTTGAGACCCAGCCTTGTAGGGGCTAGAATCGCCCTCTCTACTACTTCGGGTCCACCTAGAGTGTAACAATCTTTGGGAACATCGTATGGTTTTTATTTTGTTCATTTGTTTGGTTTTTGGTTTGTTTGTTTGTTTGTTTTAAAGATTTTATTTATTTGACAGAGATCACAAGTAGGCAGAGAGGCAGGCAGAGAGAGGAAGGGAAGCAGGCTCCCTGCTGAGCAGAGAGCCCGATGCGGGGCTCAATCCCAGGACCCTGAGATCATGACCCAAGCTGAAGGCAGATGCTTTAACCCACTGAGCTGCCCAGGTGCCCCCATTGTCTGGTTTAAAACAGAGGAGGGATGGCTTAGAAGAATAGACCAAAGCACTTGGAGCAGAAAAGATAGGCAAGAGAACTCCGATGGCCTCCACGTGCTCTCAGGCCTCCCAGAGTCGGCCAACCAGCCAAACTCACCTTTTCCAAATGTTCATTTAGCAGCTACTGCGTGTAAGGCCCTTTTCTTGGAGCTACGGGTGTAGATACATAAGACCTCTGTCAGGGACACCTGGCTGGTTGGAAGAGTGTGCGACTCTTGATCTCAGGGTTGTGAGTTGGAGCCCAAGCTGGGTGCAGAGATGAATAAACAAATAAACTTAAAAAAAAAAAAAGAACAAAAAACAAAAACAAAAACAAAAAAACCCATGATGGCCTCTGTCCTCAGGAAGCTCTCTCTGGAAAAAGACAAATCTTCTCTTTTGGCTTCACCCCCACTCCATGCAATAGGACACCAGAATCCTGATGAATCTTCTTCCTCCTTGCCCGGCCGTTCTTGGCCTTGAGCGTGCTGGCTTCGGCTCCTGCTCCAACCACCACCTCCCTGAGCTCACACAGGAGTAGCGCTCATCCTGACGGCCACCCCGCTGAAACATTCCGCCTCTGGCCATGAAAGTCACCTCTGGAGCTTGCCATAGTGACCAAGCCACTCCAAGAAGCACTGTTCTTTGGTGACCCTCCAGTCTTCCAGATCAAACGCAGCCTGTTAAGCCTCCACCCACTCACCGGCTCCTGGGGGTGACCTGAAGACCTTGCACTCATTTCCCTGTTGCTTAGCAGATACAGTTGGAACTTTTCGGCTATATTCCAAGGGCTACCTAAGTCTTTCTAACTATCATCATTATCATCATCATCATCATTATTATTATTACCCAACAGCGTCCCTTCTCATCCCCAGCACACCAGTGTTTGCGTGTCGCTCTGCTTCAGAACAAGAGCGAGGAGCTCTTTAAGGGAATCCCTTCCAAGTTCAAGGTTGATTGTTGATTTATTGAACAAACATTTACTGAACCGTGGCTGTGTACCCGGCACTGTGACAGGTACTGAGCCAGCTCCGATGGCCACGAGGACAGACATGCCTCCTGCCCTGGGGGAGCCCATGAACTCGCAGGGAGGACAGACACCAGTGATGAAAGTAGAGTTTGGTGTGTGGTCAGACTGGATGGCCACCCGGGGCCGAGAGTCTGGGCTGTCCTTCCACCATGGCTTCTTAGATCTCTTTGACTTCCTGCTTGGATTCCCCACAGAGTGGATTGTATCTTGCTGAGGAGGCGGGGACAAGAGTCCCACAGGATGTCCACATGGTAAGACCCTAAAGGCGCCAGCCCCCATTCTGTGTCCCCCCCCCCCCGCCCCCCAGAGGTGAGGTCCCTCCCTTCCCGAATTCCAAATTCCGTCTCCTAGGGAAGTGAGGCAGGAAGCAGGGTCGGAACAAGAGCCTAAGAATTCCACATACAAACAAACCCATTTTTAGTGAGGAGCCCCTTCACAATGTCGCCTCCCTGCCAGGAGCGGTCAGATCCCTCCAGAAAGCTGCCACCTTGCTGCCTGTGAAATCCACTCTCCCTCCTCTGGTCTCTGACGGCACTGCCCCTGACAGGTGGTGCTGTCGTGTCTCATTTTGAGACTTGTCAGTGAATGAAGGCTCGGACACCTCCTGAGGCTGTGGGCTGTTGAGTCAGTGTTTAACCACTATAATTGGGAGAAACGTCTTCCAACTGTCTAACCCAGACGAGACAGACGCTGCAGATTCCACCCCCTTGCTCGTGGGCTGCCCTCTGCAGAATGTAGAAAACAAGGACAAGTCATAAAGAGCTCCCTACTCCCCAGGCTCCCGAAAATCCTCTATAAAACCAACATAAGTAAAAGGCCTTTGGATCCAAAGACTCTCCTTCTTTCTCTCCTTCTTTCCAAGTGTCAGCATCCCGGGCAGAGTTGATTTCGAGGGTAGGGAGGGCTTGGGGGGGTGGGTGCTTGCCTGGGGCACACGGGTGGGTGCCCTTCTCTCCCCACTTGATGCCTCTGTCACTGGCTGTGGGGTGATGTGCATGATCAAGGAACTCTGAAATGGGCCCTAGGAATGCTGGGGGATAGGGGGTGAGTGGGGGATGGGGCTGTGCATAAGAATTGTGGTCGAGGGTTCCTTCTTAGGTGTGCCTGGTAAAAGTGAAAGTGGCTGGAGCAATAAAATGAGAAACACATTAGAGAAAGAAAAAAATTTTTTTTGAAACTTTTATTTATTTATTTGACAGAGAGAGAGAGATCACAAGTAGGCAGAGGCAGGCAGAGAGGGGGAAGCAGGCTTCCTGCCCAGCAGGGAGCCCAATGCAGGGCTCCACCCCAGGACCCTTAGATCATGACCTGGGGAGAGACCATGAGGCAGCTGCTTAACCATCTGAGCCACCCAGGTGCCCCAAGAAAGAAAATTTTCGAAGGCTGCTGCCCTAAGTCTGTGGGGGTTTCTGAAATGGAGGGGCGACTCACAATACTGCGAAGAGTTTCCTTCCTTTCCTTTCTTCTCTTTTCCTTTCTTCTCCCCCCACCCTCCTTCTCCCTCCCTCCCTCTCTGTCCCTCTCTCTTCCAAAATCTAAACCAGTGAGCTCCTAGATGAGGAGCTCATCTCTCTAGAGCCACATCCCAAACACATTCCTATTCTGTCCTGCAGCCTCAGCTCTGCTCTCCTTTCAGGTGGAGCTAAAGCATAGCATCTTCGATGCCACCTTTCCCTAATCTCTGGTGGAATGCTTCTTTCTCTGACATTTCCTTTAATTCCCATTAAACTATGCAGCTTGGTGTTGATCACACAGCGGCCCAGTCCCCTGCTTCCCCACTGTTCCATACACAAGAATCTTGTCTTCTCAACCAGGTTGCAAACTTCTAGAGGGCAGAGGCCATTCCGTATGTTTTGGACTCCTTTGGCACACTGAGCACAGGGCCGGGTACATAATAGACCTTTACTGAGACCTCCATTTGCCTTTTACTTCTCATTAAACATCAGAGAATTCATACAGGGGGAAAAAATTCGTAAGTGTTATAAACATGAGTAAGTCTTTCTTTGGGTGGAGTAACCATCTCATACAACATCAGAGAATTCCTACTGGAAAGAAACTCCGTGTCTGATGTGTCCATGGGAGAGCCCTCAGGTGAGTTTGGAGGCTCGGAAGACACATCTGACTCAGTATTCTGGAACTCAGTCCCATGAATGCAGTGACTGTGGGGAAACCTTTGCTCAAGATGATACCTAACGTCGGCGTGCCTATTAGAAACCACAAACCCTAAGAATGTGGGAAAGTCTCCCCCAAGATCTTCAGCACCCAACACCGGAGAACTCACTCGAGAGTAAAGAGCAGTGCTAAGCGCGGGGGTCGGGGTTGCGGGGGTAGCGGGGATACAATGGGGTTCAAAACCAGCACAGCTCCTGTTTCTGTGTATCTTGTTTCTAGACTCATTTCCCAGCTCAAGAAACCGAGACCCAGAGAAGAAGCATGGTACGCAGTAGATACCATGGGACTGTGACAAAACTTTGATTTGTACCTTCTTCTTTTTTGAACATGAAACAGTGCCATGCCTGATTTCCTTTGTCTTCATCTCTCACTAGGAAGGGGGAAGGGAGAAAAGGGGAGGAGATGGGGGGTGGGAGGGAAGGTTCTCCCAATGCTTGTTATCCAAGGAGAGGTGGGGCTGGAGGGGTTGCATTACGTCCAGGGCACAAGTCTGGGTAAGAGCTCTAGTCTCCGGGGACCTTTATTTCACATGCCAAGGACTGTGCTGGGTGCAAAGGGAGATCGAAGGCGAGAAGAGAGGTCCTGTGCCCTCAAATAGCTTATAGTCCAGGACGGGGACAGACAGGTCCTTTAATGGGAGTGCATATGAAATGCAAGAAAGGAGCCCCAGGAAAGGCTTCACAGAGGAGGTATTGTTTGAGCTGAGACAGAAAGGATGAGAACTTTGCCAGACAAACAAGTGAGGAGTCTGTGATCCAGGTGGAAGAAATAGCACGTGCGAATGCACGGGAGTGAGAGAGGCCCTGGCCCCTTGAAGATCCTGGAGAAGTTCAACCTGTCAAGCCTGGCAGGCCATGTGGGTGGGGGTGGGGACCGGGGCTGATAACTCAAGCCCCCCCCCTTTTTAAAGATTTTATTTATTTATTTGACAGAGAGAGATCACAAGTAGGCAGAGAGGCAGGCAGAGAGAGAGGAAGGGAAGCAAGCTCCCCGCTGAGCAGAGAGCCCGATGCAGGACTCGATCCCAGGACCCTGAGACCATGACCTGAGCCGAAGGCAGAGGCTTTAACCCACTGAGCCACCCAGGCGCCCCTCAAGCCCCTTTGAACGCCTTGCAGAGCCGATCCAATTTCCCTATAAGTCATGGGGAGCTGTATTCGTGTTCTACTCTACGGCTGTTATAACGCTTTAGCAGCCATGCAATGGCTTCAACAACACAGATTTATTATGCTACAGTTCTGGAGGTCAGAGGTTTTGCGGGACCAAAATCAAGGTGTCCGCAGCTTATGTTCCTTTTGGAGGCTCTACGGGAGATCAGTTCTTTGCCTACTCATTGCTCGAGGCTGTCCACACTCCTTGACTCACGTTCCTCTCCCATCTTCAGAGCAAGCGCTCACAGCTTCCCGGCCCTTGCTTCCATGGCACGTCTCCCTCTCTGCCTCCTGCGCTCCCGTCTCTCTCTTCTAAGGACCTTCATGATTACACGGGATAATCGAGGATACAGTCTGCATCTCAGGATCCTTACCTCGATCTCAGCTGCAAAGTCACAGGTGTTAGGAATTGGGATGTGGACATCTTGAGAATATGGACATCTTTCAGGGGCCATTGTTTGCTTACCGCAGAAACCATTGAAGAGCTCTGAGCAGAAGGCTGGTGTGACTGTATTAGGGTGTTAGGCAGTGTAGAGTCTAGGTTAAAACAGCAGGCTTAGGGGTCTAAACCTGGGTTCAATGCTGAGCCCACCATGAAAGAGCTCTGTAACCTTGGATCATTTCTACTTCATTTTTCTCTGCCTTGGTTTTCTCATCTGTAAAATGGAGCTACCTACCCCAAATGGCGGTTGGGAGGATTATACGGGACAATAGAAGTGAAACAAGATAGCGGAAAGCACTCAATGAATCGGGAACATCTTGGTACTCCATAAGTGTTAAGCATAGAGACCTGAACAAGAAAACGCCATTCACAGTCCACGTCATGAAGAAGAGCAAAACCTAGGCCCCTACGGGCCCATTTCCCCCAGGACCATCAGCGAGATAAGGAAGGGGGTACCTGAGCACCAGAGGATTCTCTGGTCCAGAGGGAAACAGGCAGCTCCTCCAAATGGCACATTTCTTTGTGGGGCATTTTTCTTCCTCCTCTCTTTTGGCATAAAGAAATGAGGGAAGGAGACTGCCCTGATCTGTTCCAGTTATAAGGTGGGATTCTGTCTGGATGTTGGATAATACTAAGGAGTAGACAATGGTTTGTCTTAAGCTTTCTTCTGTGAGATGGTGAAATAATCATTTAGTTTGATGTGGGAGCCAGTGAAAGACTTGGTGACATTTGTATCCATGTACCCTGTATGTTGATGAGTGTGCTTATCAGAGTTGGTGGGCACCTGGTTCTGGGTCCCTTGATTCCTTCAATACATTTTGGCCATCTTCTCTGTTCCCATTTGCCAGAACCAATAAACCTGAAGTTCTCAAAGTATGCCTCTCCTCCCCGTCGCTTTTTTCTCTAAGAAATTCCAAAAGAGTGAATACGAATCTCCTAGCAGTCAACCTACAAGTAGGCTTGCCAGATAAAATACAAGACAATCAGTGCATCTGAATTTCAAATAAACAATGAATAATTTTAGTATTTAGTACTAAATGTTTAGTACTACTGTGTTAACCAGATTCTTTTATTAACCAGAACATTCTGTTCCCAGCTTCAGTGTGTGACACTTTACTGCATATTCTTTGATGCAGTCTACGAAGTTCTGAAAGTTCTAGTACCTTCTCACGGGTGACTTTTTCTGCAGTGACTCAGAGAAGGACAGGAAGGCCATGATTCTGGAAGGATAGCAAGGGTCAGGAGAGTGAGGGTTGGTCACTGTCCTAAACCATGACAGAGTCTTCTGCTACTGCTCAACTCTGAGATTCAGATAAGCTTAGCTCTTGCTCTGGATCTCACGTGCCTCCTTTATTCATGGGGAGAATCATGCCACCACTGTGACCTAAGGACTACCAGAATACCCTGTTTAAGTATATTGAGATTTTTTGTTTAAAAACGTGCTACACAAGGCACGCTCTAATTGTCTTTGATCTTGACCAGGATAAGGATGATGGCTCTCACGGTCTACGGGATGCAAATGAAAGCATGTCTTTGGACTAGGTGCATACACTTTGTAGTACTCACTGTTATGTGAAATACAGAAAATGAAACAACCGTTGAAATCGACAAGGCTGGTCATTGTTGGCACTCAAGTTTTCTCAAGGCTTTGGCTCTCAGGCTCCACCCCACGTGATTCCCCTAACGTAGAATAAGCCCCCTCTGTTAACTAGCCTTGAGTTTTCGCTCTAAATTTCCCTCCTTGGTCTGCGGCAGGTAGCCACCCCAAGTCCTCCAATTCACCTTGTTTGCAACCGAGGCTCAGCCTCGCCACTAGTTAGGGCTTCACAGGTGGTCACTGGTCACTTCCAAGTCCGTCTCCATTGTGACACACTTGACCTGGTGCTCTAGGGTGGGGCTTGAGTTTTCACATCAAAGTTGTTTAGGCATTTGTGGAGACTGAGTTCTACATTTTTGTACTCATCCCATTTACACATCATTTCTAAATAAATGCAAGAGCTTGTAACAGTTGATGAAGCCCCCCCCTTTTTTAAAGATTTTATTTATTTATTTGACAGAGATCACAAGTAGGCAGAAGCAGGCAGAGAGAGAGGATGGGAAGCAGACTTCCTGCTGAGCAGAGAGCCTGATGCGGGGCTCAGATCCCAGGACCCTGGGATCATGACCTGAGCGGAAGGCAGAGGCCTTAACCCACTGAGCCACCCAGGCGCCCCAGATTATGAAGTCCTTAAGAACCCTGGATTTTTAAACGAACTAACCCATCCAGCCAATAGCAACGGGCAGAAAGGCACAAGGATCGCCTGTGTCCTCTTGCACTCCCATTACTTCTAGAAAAAGGTGGCCCGAGGGGCCAGGGGAATTAATGACTTAATGCCTACAAAGCTCTAAGAATAACTTGCTGCAGATAAGGTCTCATTATCGTTAATTGTTATTATTATTGTTATTATTGTTATTAACTCAACCCGTATGAAAAGCTGCCACAGCTTTGTTAAGCACCCCTCAGGTCAGGGGTTTAATTAATGCCTCCTCTGAATGCCAGAGGCCCACAGGCCATGTTCCCGCCCCCACATGCGGGCTCCACCTCCTCTGAGCTCCACCCACAGGGTCCTCTCCACCCCCAGTCTTTGAGGTCCTCTTGCCCCTTGACCGCCCCTCCCCATAGTCTTGCATACCTCCTTGAACCTTGCCTTCCCTTTCCCGCAGTTGCCTACCCCTGCCCAACACACTTATTTTGGCACCCAAGCAGTTCTCAAGAGCCAAGATTCTGGGGGATTCTGAAAGTTAGGAGAGTGTCCCCTGACTCCCCCACCACACACACATGCACAACCCCCCAACCCCGCAAAAAAAAAAAAAAAAAAAAAAAAATCCCCCTTGGAGCCCTTGTCTCCTGCACTGCCTCCTGGGTCTCCCGTCCCACTTCCCTGAGAACCTCAGGATTGCTCCTGGAGTGGTGAGGCCGGTTGGGTGGGTTGGCTGGTTTAGGGTTACGGAGTTTGGCACTAACTCACAGCCCATGTAGAGCTGCCTTCTTTAATTAATTAATTCCAATTTTTGAAAAACCATCACTTCAATTGGACCACGGTCCATGCCTCTGGGGTATATGTCACATCAATTACAGACAACAATCAAGCATGCTGCCTAGATGAATCCGTGAGCCTCTTTAAAGACTCAAATACAATTCAGACTTAACAGCCTTAGATCACTCTGCTGGCGAAAGACCCTGAGGCAGAACCCCCAGAGGAGGTATCGGCCTGCCATAGTTGGGATAGAAGGATGTTCTGCTGGGTGAAGCTGCCCACATCCCTAACCCCAGGGTCCTCTCTGCCTTTGCCTAGCTACTCGGAAGCTAAGCTGTTGCAGGTGGGGCGGTGGCCTAGCTTTTCTGGAATAGTACTAATGTCCCCCAAATTCCAAATCCACCTCTGTGCTGTCCTAACCTGCTGTCTTGTATGGCTAAGGATGAATCTCAGGCTCTCTATGGATAGGATAGACACTGAATCCATCTGTCCTTTTCCCATCAGCAGAGGTGGTAGAGGCAGGTTGAATGGAAGCTTTTGCAACAGTTTGCTATTAGGAAAAGGGTTGAAGATGTCACTTAAGGGCAGAGATGATTTCATAATGATGGTTCTTGATTCGCTCTTGGGTGACACTTGGTAGATGTTTCCAGGAACATTGACACAACTTTGAAGACAGGGAGCCAAAATAGTGAAAGAGTGCGCAGCACAGCTACAGTGTTTTTCCATGTGCAAAGCAAGTAGGCAGAGGTGGGACTGGCTGAAGACCTTAGCCTCATTAATAGTGCCCTCTCCCTGGGGTGCCTGAGTGGCTCAGCTGGTTAAGCGTCTGCCTTCAGGTCAGGCTCAGGTCATGATCCCAGGCTCCTGGGATCGAGTCCTATGTCCTGCTCCCCCTGCTTGTGCTCTCTTTCTCTCCCAAATAAGTAAATAAAATCTTCAAAAAATATATTGCCTTAAAAAAATTAGTAGACCCAGTAAACCTAGCTTTCCTTATCTACTCAACTCATTTATTTATTGGGAACTGATTGTGAATCACTTTGCCCTGTTATGTTTGCCAGAACTGTGGCTGTCCATTTAAGTCCAAACTTCCAGAGAGCAGAGACCATATCTGTTTAATTTGCTTTGTATGGCATCCAGCAAAGGACCGCAGCACAGTGTCACAAAGTCCGGAGCTTGGATCTTAGAGACCCAAGTTCTGGCCATGTGATCCTTAACATCCAGATCTCCTTCTTATTTGCTGTTGTTATTAAAAAAAAAAAAAAAGGGGCGGGGGGTGGGGGCGCCTGGGTGGCTCAGTCCGTTGGGCATCTGCCTTTGGCTCAGGTCACGATCCCAGCGTCCTGGGATCAAGTCCCAAATTGGGGTCCTTGTTCAGTGGGGAGCCTGCTTCTCCCCCTGCTTATGCGGTCTCTTGCACATATGCATTCTCTCTGACAAATGAATAAAAAATAAAATCTTATAAATATCTATATATTGTAAAAATAATTATAAAATGCATTTTGGCATATAGAGACCCTAGCTGGGGGACTGTGACTCAAATGATGGCCCCAGGTCATGCTGCAGCTGAACTAAGCTTTGCCTGAAGGGACACTGTCTCTTCCCATAGCCTCCCTCACCTCTATCCCCAGCACAAAACAGCCGCATTCATGGGTCTGGCCTTTTAGGGTGTCCTTTCTTTTTCTTCCAAGACATCCTGGCATTTATTTCACCTCTTCACTAGAATTCAAGCAGGTGTGGTGGGAGGTGAGGGGGCAAGGAGTCAAAGTGCCCTTGACCCATATCCCTTTAATACTGGGCATAAACATAAACATATGCATGCAAGCCCTATGGCAGAAAAGCCAAAAGTCCAGCTTTCTGAGCTGTCTGTAAACACCATCACTTAGAGAAGTGAATAAAACAGGAGAGCCCAGGCCAGCTTTATTCATTCTGTGAAGGGGGCAGTTTCTTGTAGAAAGGGCTCGGAGATAGGAACTGGATAGTGATTCTTAGCGAAGGAATGGCATTGTAAGACATTAGCGAACAAAGTCAACTTTCTAGAATAGAATCCTAGGTATTGGATCTGGGAGGCTGTAAGAGCCAGATAATCCCGTCTTTTTACAGAGTCTAAAATGTGAAGGGAATGAGCAAAGGTTGCAGCACGGCAACTATGAGAACCTCGGAGCCCATGACCAGGGCCCTAGCCGCAAGTCTGATGTGCTAGGACTGGGTCTTATTAATAAGGGGACAAGGAGTCCCAGCCACCGTCCCTATGTAAGTAGAGATCTTAAGAACTAGCGGTGACTGCGGGTATGTTCTTGGAAGCTTGGGGAGTGTGGAAATGCAGTGAACTGGGAGCTTGCAGAAGGCCGTTTAGGAACCAGATATATCTGTTTGCTGTTTCAATGACATCTCTGAAGGTTTTCAGAACTGTCAAAGTGTGCAGAACTGTACTAAAATTATGTCTTTGTTTATTTGAGTATAATTGGCAAACGGTGTTTCATTAGTTCCAGGTGTAAAACACAGAGGTTCAGCTGCCCTCTACCTTATCCTGTACTCACCATGAGTGTAGCTATCACCTGTCACCATACAATCCTGTTATGATATCATTTTTTTAAAATTTCATTTATTTGACAGAGATCATAAGTAGGCAGAGAGAGAGAAGGGGAAGCAGGCTCCCCACTGAGCAGAGAGCCAGATGCAGGGCTTGATCCCAGGACCCCGAGATCATGACCCGAGCAGAAGACAGAGGCTCAACCCACTGAGCCATCCAGGTGCCCCCATTACGATAGCATTGACTATATTCCCTCCACTGTGCCTTTTATTCCTGTGACTTATTCTATGACTAGAAGCCTGTACCTCCCACTCCCCGCACCCCATTTTTTCCAACCTCACCTTTCTTCCCCTCCAGCAACCATCACTTTGTTCTCTGCATTTGTAGGTCTGATTCTGCTTTTTGTTTGTTCATTTGTTTTTTTAGATTCCACTTCTAACAGATATCATATGGTATTTGTTTTTCTCTTAGTTCATTTGGCATAATACTCTAGGTCCCTCCTTGTTGTAAATGGCAAGATCTCATCCTTTTTTATGGCTGAGTAATATTCATGTGTGTGTGTGTGTGTGTGTGTGTGTCTACTAAACCTTTTTTTAAAAATTGGCTTTTATGGGGTGCCTGGGTGGCTCAGTCAGTTATGCAGCTGCCATCAGCTCAGGTCACAATCACAGGATTCCTGGATCAGGCCCTATGTTGGGTTCCTTGCTCAATGAGGAGTCTGTTTCTCCTTCTCTCTCTGCCACTCCCCCTGGCTCATGCTCTCTCTCTCTCTGTTAAATAAATAAATAAAATCTTTTTTTAAAAAAATGGCTTCTTCTGGGTTTTGTCCACTGCCTTAATGAAGAAGTCAGTGAAGAACTATCCACGGCCAGGAAACCAGGATGACAGAAGCCTGATCTTCCAGGGAGGCCAGATGTGGGTACTAAATGGTGCTTGCATTGACTGTCGGCTGTAGTGTCAGCCGCTGAAGAAGGGGGGATGGGCTTAGCAGTCTGGCTGAGAGCAGATGCCTTCTTCTTGTGACACATTGACAGAGGACACTGTTTGGCAGCTACCTGCTGCGGGTAGATATATGAAAGGGAAGAATTAAGAGAGAGCAGAGCAACTGGGTTCTCCTTGCCAGCCCTGTGGCCCCAAAGGCTTCCAAAGTACTGGTCACCAAGGCTTCAGAAAAACAGGGGCCAACTCTAGGGTCCTGAAGAGAAGAAAAGCGGGAATACACGTGGAAGAGAGGAGACACAGGTATAGATAGAATTGTCCATTAAAATTATTCTCTATCACGTGCCAAGGCTACCTATTTTTACCCACAGGAATATGTAGCAGTCTTTCAGAGTCAAACCCTCCATTGTTTTCTGGGTTGAGTGATTGACTGGGCCATTAAATATTCCTTGGCCCAAATTTCCTTCACTGTAATAATACCTGTCTTGCCTGCCTCATAGACAGGATCTCATGAGATAATGGACATAATCTCCCTTCAGAAACCATAAAGCACTCCTCGAGTAGAAGGTAATAATATTGCTATTCTAATTACTAGGACCCCTTTGGGGGACTGGCCTGTGGGTGGAGAGTCACAGACAATTGGAAGGTTATGTTGCTTCTTTAGCCATTGCTATGCACTGCGGTCTTCTAAGCTGGATTGCCCTGACAGGCAGAGTAGGGAATGGATTAAATGTCCTAGAAGGGCAACACTAGACATCTCAGTTGGATGTTCTGAGCTCATCAGTCCCTGTGGAGGCCAAGTTCTTTCTTGCATTAAATCTAAGTCCTTTTTTTTTTAAGATTTTATTTTACTTATTTATTTAATAATCTCTACACCCAAAGTGGGCTCAAATTTACAAACCTGAGATCAAGAATCACATGCCCCACCAACTGGGCCAACCAGGTGCCCCTAAGTGTTTCCTTTTATTATTTATACATGCGTATTTCCTCCTGCTCTGCCTGAAGATTTTCTCTCTACCTGCTGTATTATGATGTCGTTTTTAGTGTTTATCCACCGAAGGCGCTCACTACTGAGGAACACAACCCAAAGGTGCCAAATTACACTCCCTGGAGTGTGGAGTCCAAGGATAATAAAGACCAAGCATCTGTTTTCAGAAAAGGGGCCAAGGACAGAGCTAGCCCTGGAATACTTTTGTGTATCAAGTTTCAATCTCTCCCCTAACCCTATCCCAGATTCAGGTCATTTTACTTGCTATAGGGATTTTCTTTTTGGGGGGGTAGGGGGGCAAAGGAAGGAATGGTTATTTGGGAGAGAAGTAGTTGCATTGAAAATGGGTCAAGAGGTAGGTCTTAATGCAAAGATATTTATTAAGTGTGTTTTTCATAATGGAAGGAAGATGAGGAGTTCCAATGGAGATAAGATTTAACATCGGGGAAGTTTGGTTTCTGGTGGGAAAGGGTCATCCTGACCCTCCAAGTTACTGTCTTGGGTCCTCTCTTCCCCAGGTCTTTACCTTGCCTGCCTCACTTCCTTCTCCCAACGCCAAGCACTTACAATTACGGACACCCTCTCTTGGCTCGGAACTCACATAAATGCTACCTTGTTAGCTAATAGTACCATTAATTATATTAATGATTAATAGCTAATTAGTCATATTGCTGTAATACTTTCAATGGAGGCTTCCTTTCTTACAGCAATTCGGTGTCTCAAGCACACACACATCCCCTTCCCTATTCCTGGCTACAGAACAAACGCGGCTCTAAATTTGTTTTTCTGACCGTTCCGGCAATCTCTAAATTTCCCCAGGTTTTCTTAGCTGTCCCATTTATCTGGTGAATGACCGCTACTGCTTATATTTTGTCTCCTTTATTTCTGTCCTCTGTCACTCACCCTACCCTCCAGTAACAGAAGCTACAGTCAAGATTTCTTAAAACATTTTATTTCATAAGCCAAAGGCTCCTTTACTTCTAAATCTCACTTGGTCCCACTTTCCTATTTCGGCCCCCTTTCTCCACTTTTACCTTTCCTTAATCCTAACCCGCCCCTACTTCGGGGAGGCTCACACCCTCCGCCCCCAGCTCCCTCCCACTCTGCGTTCTGGCTTCCTTTCAGCAACCACGCCCCCAGACCCAGGGAGAGCGGTGCGCACGCGCAGTCCACGCCTTTACCTGGGCGCTCAGCAGTGGGCGGAGTGGGGGAGGGCGGGGGTGGAGCGGGAGTCGGCGGTTATCTGGGCGGCAGGGCGCTCACATTGTGGCAGCGGGGAGAAAAGGTGCGCCAGGGCTGGCCCCAGGGGCTGCGCATGCGCGCCGCCGCGCCCAGCGGCCGGGATGCCAGGGGGGCGGGCGGAGGGAGGTGTCGGCTCCCCGTTGGGCGGGGGGGGGAAGGCGGGCGAGGGACGGGGCGCGGGCGCGCGCGCGCTCTCGCCGCCGCTCGCTTTCCCTCCCTGCCCCCGGCTCCGCACACACAACCACACACGCACACCCCCTCCCCTGCCTCCCTCCCCGCGCGCCGCCCGCCCCGCCGGCCCCGCTCGCCCTCGCGCGCTCGGAAGGGAGTCGCGAGACGTCGGAGCGGCGGCCACGTAGCGCTGCGGCGGCGGCGGCGGCGGCGGCGGCGGCGGCCGAGGCCGGGTCTGTGGAGCGGCCCTGAGGACAGACGTTGGGCGGGGGGGAGGGGCCGGCCCGGCCGGCGGTTGTTACTCGAGCGCCGCGGCTACAGGCCCCCCGCCGCAGGGATGGACCGCCGAGGCGGCGGTCGGGGCGGCGGAGGCGGAGGCGGCCGGCCAGGGTGAGTAGGGGCCCCTGCCCCCCACGCACACGCCACAGTCGCGGCTGCGCCCCTTGCAGCAGCCCTTCCTCCGCCGCCCGGGGTTCGGGCGCCGGGTTAACCCTTCGCCGAGGCAGCTGCGTGCACTAGGCCGGAGCAGCCCCCATCCGGCGGGGAGGCCCGGGGCACTGCGCTCCCCTGGTCGCGAGCTTGGGCCGGGGGCGCCCGCTTCTGCTCCTTCGTCCCCTCGCTCCCGGACCCGGGCCGGGCTCCAGTTTTGCAGAGAGCCCGCTCGCCCAGAGGCCCGAGGGGAAGCTGGGGTTGCCTGGGTTAGCGGGCCGAGGGAGATTTGCACCGGTCCTCCTGCGAGCATTCCCCTGCCCTGCAGCTGGCAGCTTGCACCCGTTGCCTCCCCGGCCCTGCGGTTGCGCCCAGACCTCCAACCTCTGGGAGTATTGTGCCGCCCGAGATAAAATGCATCGGTGTATACCCGAACGACACTCACCCCAGAGGGTAATGCAGACCTTTCTCCACCCCCACCCCCTCCTCCCCTCCAATCAGCCTCTACTTAAGATTCTTAGATGGGAGACACTAATGGTAGTGACACCCCCGTTACATCTGCACATAACATGCTCATTGTCGAGGGATGTCTTCTGTAGAAATGATAAATGCCCCTGCCTCACCCTCGAAGTCTGTCTTGACGATTTGAGATCCCATATGTTCTTCTTTGAAGAGGACCAGTCTTTGATCACATTTAGTACATCCCTCCCCCACAACATACACACACGCGCGCGCACACACACACACACACACACACACTTCCTGATTGCCAGAGCAGCCCCTGTCATTGCGGATCCATTGTCAGGAAGGGCTTGTGCCAATCAAAGGAATGTGCTTTTGCTTTTGGAGAAGGGTTCTTTCCACAACCATGGTCTCAGGATGTTCCTGCGTGAGTGTGTCTTTGATTGTCCCCATGTTCAAGCATCGTTATCCTAGTGTTTTCCTGATCTGCATCGCCTGTGTACCCTCAGCAACACCTGAGTGATGCTTTTTTCCCCTCAGTTGATTAGATGCATTTCATTTATTTTGTCTCCGTATTTAAGATCGTCGTCAAGACATAGTAAATAAATAGGGTCATGTTTGGGGAAGAATGTGTATTTTTTTTTTTCCAGAGATGGCCAGGCCTGTATTGTTCTGGGAATGACAACTAGCACATGCTTTGTTGACAACATGTGTATGCTTAAGGAATGAAGAGCTGCTGGGGCTGGCATGTGTGTGCAGGCTGAATGCGGGGGGGGGGGGGGGTGTGTGTTCCCGCCTAGGGCTCATTTGAGAGGGGTCAGCTGCACAGAGATGGTCAGTACTGGCAGGCAGCTTGGTTGCCTGTGTGGGGACTGTGCCCATGCATTTAGATAGATAATTCCTTTAGTATAATTTTGTTTAAAATGTTCACTTCTGAGTTTTAGCAATTCCGGAAATGTCTTCTTCAGTGGTTCTTAACCTTTCTTTGGGATCATGGAAGCCTTCAGGATCCTCTTCTTGGTGAAAGAGACACTCCTAATTTTTGTGTGCATTACAGTCCTCTTGAAGCTAGTCCTGGGACGGTCAGGTTGAGATCTGTATTATGCAAAAGTGAAAGGAACTTGAGTTTTGTGTTTTGTTTTGTTTCTTAAGGATTGACATTACAGTACTTTGGTCCTGAGCAACAAAGTAGGTGATGTGTGTGTATCCTTGTGTTTTGTTCTTTGATTACAGCGGGTTAGGGGTCTGTAAGGTATCATTCCCTGTTTTCCTGTAAAAAGGAGATGTGTGAGAGCATTTCAGAAAAAGTTCAGACTGGAGTCAAGATAATTTGTCTGAATTTGACCAGTTGATGATGTACGTTCCTTGCCCTGTTTTCTAAAGATAGCAGATTTCAAAAGCAAAGTCAGTGGTCTGTTTCATGATGCCTGTCCACGATGTGCTTATGGAGGTTGATTTGATATCTTAAAAGAAGGCTTTATCTTTCCCATAATAGAGCACCTGCTCCGTGCAGATTTTTTTGACTTTATTAGATATGATTTCATGTCATAATTCAGGATGACATTGCCACCAGAATCATCGATTTTAAAATTTTGTTTTAATGGAAGGATCTTGGTTGCAGTTATGGAATTCAGTCTCCGTGTTTAGAATTTAGAACAAGGGATGAATGTTGCACTTTTCTATCAACAAGCAGGGGGTAGGGACCCCTGGGTGGCTCAGTTGGTTGGACGACTGCCTTCGGCTCGGGTCATGATCCTGGAGTCCCGGGATCGAGTCCCGCATCGGACTCCCGGCTCCATGGGGAGTCTGCTTCTCTCTCTGACCTTCTCCTCATTCATGCTCTCTCTCACTGTCTCTCTCTCAAGTAAATAAATAAAATCTTTAAAAAAAAAAAAAAAAAAAAAAAAAAAACAAGCAGGGGGTAAATATCAGCTATTCTTTCTAAATCATTCTGGATCCAGCTTTGCCCTTTTGATTATATTTCAACCAAGGGGGATTTATTCTACTTGTGATAGTGTTGTGATGGGCAGTGACATTAAAAAAACATAGTCCCCAGGTCTCCAGGAGCTTACAATTCTGACATTTTTTACTTAAGGAAGAAATCCTTCGACTTTCTTTCTTTCTTT
This sequence comes from Mustela lutreola, assembly GCF_030435805.1. Taxonomy (NCBI): domain Eukaryota; kingdom Metazoa; phylum Chordata; class Mammalia; order Carnivora; family Mustelidae; genus Mustela; species Mustela lutreola. Next base: position 24,767,628 of record NC_081304.1, on the reverse strand, counting down.
TCTTTCTTTCTTTCTTTCCTTTTTACATTTTTGGGTTTCTGAGAGGCTAAGCAATTCATGGTTTTAACATTTCTTTGGAAGGTTTGGAAGGCAGGGGGGCTTTGGAATCTTGCACAGAACCTGTTCCACACGCCTGAAGAACAGCATCTATTCTAATAATTATGCAGTGTACCCTGTGAAGTTTGAAAGCATGCTGAGATGGCAAATATTGCATTTTTTATTATCTAATAAACATGCTTGAAGTGACTTGGATTACAGGTTATATTTTTTGTTCGTGTCACGCCTAGAGCATTACTGTTGGAAATTATTTGCCTATCCTAACCCCAAACCATTTCAAAGTTACAAATAATGTTACTTTGTCAGCGTCGTCCTATAGTGACAGATCACTAAAATCTCAGGGGATGGTGTGCTTCCTTGATTTAAAATTGCAGAACCTCTTCTTACCAGTCACTTACCTAGTTAAACACCCACACACCACAGAGCAGCTGATCGCAGAACACGTATGGTTGTGAGAACAGCATTCTGTCTGCCAGATTCAGAGCTTGGAAGCTGGGAAACAATTGCACGGCAGAGAAACACTTAAGAAGCAGTAGTGCCAGCAGCTCCCTCATTAATACAAACAGCTTGCTTTAGTTTCTTCAACACTCTTCCTCAGACACCCTTCCCTTAGGAGGTTTCAGATCAGCGGCTCCTACTCAGGGGAAACAGCACCTACCTCCTTTCTGCAACTGTGGCCTCCAGATCTGATTCGTGACGCCCAGAGCTGTTTCCATTTCTGCTCAAAGTATGGGAAGTAATCTTGTAGCGTGGTAAGAAAATACTTTTCAAGTCTGTAGAAGAAAGTTGATTAGTAATGCTGCTGATGCGCTTTTGCTTTTGAAAGTGTCCGGAGCCTAGCAAAGCAGTAAACTGTAAAAGTGAACTGTTAAAAAAAAAAAAAAAATCACCCTTTACTCAAGGGTTTTAGGTAATTTCACAAAAAATGTGAATATACCCTTGAGTTTCATTTCCCTTGTTGTAAAAAGTCAGTGGAGAGACCGCCAATAGCAACAACAACAAAAACCCCGGTGGAGTCTCTTACATTTTGAGCCATAGCCTCTGGACCTAGGTATGTTACAGGCGGTGAAGGCGTTTCCTTGTGGGGAACTCTTGGATCTTGTGCTCCAGCTGTAGGTATGGTTGTCTTCTCAGCTACTGTCACCATTACTTTTCTTTTCTTTTCCTTTTTTAAAGATTATATTTATTTGACAGGCAGAGATCACAAGTAGGCAGACGGGGGGGGGGGGCGGAGACGGGGGGGGGGGGAGGCGGGGACGGGGGTGGGGGAAGCAGGCTCCCCGCTGAGCAGAGAGCCTGATGCAGGGCTTGATCCTGGGACCCTGAGATCATGACCGGAGCCGGAAGGCAGAGGCTTTAACCCACTGAGCCACCCAGGCACCCCTACTGTCACCATGTCTGACAGCACTTGAATTTTTGAATTTACTTTGATAGAGGGAAACTATGCTGCAGGTAGTGAATTTAGCTGAAGGAAGATCGGGGAGATGGTCCTTTGGGGCCCGGCAGGACAGGATTTGAATCCGCTCCACCAGTTACCAGCTTTCCGGCATGGGGCTAATCACCTTGACCTCTCTGGCCTCAGTTTCCTCAGCAATAGGATGGGATTTGTTTTAAGGGGTAGAGCTAAGATATGCAAGCTGCTAGCACAGTTCCTGCCGCATGTCCATGTCCTTAGTAAGGACTCAGTAAATGCTAGGACACAGCGGATGCAGGGAAGAGAAATCATTTTGGCTGGCAAGAGGCCTGGTGCGAAGATCTGCATACTTTCATTTGTGCAGATTTGGGATGAAAAAATGGCAAATATTTGACTTGGAGCATACCTAAGCCTTGCAGGTGCAGTGTGCTTATTGGAACTTTGATTTGTTGCTCCATGGCTGGCTGAACATGGTGAAGACGACAAAACTTGGCCCCAAATTCTGCAGTGCTACCCACAGGCTGTGCTTGTTTTAAGCCTATTCAGAGCTTGTGTGGTGAAAGGGGTGTCTTAGGACATTAACGTGTCTCAATGAGTTCTGTGTCCAGAGTTGAATCACGTGCAAAGCCTTGTGTAAATTTTCATGGTTAATGCAAGCCATAAAGTGCTTGACAGAATCGTGAAGACATCAGAGGCTTATTTTAGTTAATCTGTTTGTTTATATAGCAGTTATGTTTGATTTGAAAAAAAAAAAAAACACTTATGAACATTTTCTCCTAAAGAATTCCCATTGCTCATCTGAGGTTTTGATCATAAACTGTTATTTGGGTTATAAATTTGAGTGCCTTAGGCATTTTTGCTTTGGTGGGTGAAGGAAAGAAAAGTCAAGTCCGCCGACCTGTCACATTTTATCGACTCTCCACTTTAGGTCTATACCTACAGATTGTGGGTGTGTATCCCTAGCCTTGTTTTTAGGCCGAAAGGTAACCTTATGGTAAAATGTGACTTTTTTTTTTTTCTCTTTAAACCCTAGTTTAAGAGATGGAGTCCTTTGGAAAGTAGATTCTATTCAGTGCATAGAGCTTTTAAAATAGAATTTCTTGGCTTATGTAGAATTAAATTATACTGTCATTTTTGCAGGATACCATTGTGATAAGTCTGTAAACCCACAAGAGTTACCTCGAGACTTTTCTGATAAGGTAGACACATCGGTAATGCATTAGGCTTTACCTCAAGGGACCCTGCTAATCCTTATTTTCTTTATTACTGAGCCATGTAAGGCTTTCCCATCAATGAAATCAGTCACTAGTATTGGATTGCTGATAAAGAGGGATTGGCAAATAATGGTCTTAGACTTGCCTTAGATTTTGCAGAACACTTGAAAAAATTTAATCTCAGCCAGATGTATAATAATAATAATAATAAGAGCACTTGTGCTATGTGAGCCCAGACTGACTAAACAAATGAAATTGAGATGATCGAGTTACATATTTTTTTTCTCAACTCTTAAGACATTTTGCTAAGTAAACTTTTTCTGGGGAGGAGAAACTTTTTTTTTTTTAAACTATTATTTTTTCTGGTATAGTAGAGTCAAAGGCCTAGCCAAGCTATAGTTGCTTCTGTCAGTTTCTTGATAAACCAATCAGTGTGTGGCGAGAAGGGATTGTTGGAAGGGAGCAGAAAGAGGAAGAGGCATGGTGGGAGTATGACCCCAGAGCCTGATTTCTTGGTCTTGCTATGCGTGTGGTACCAGAGGGCTCTTACTCTTAGCTGGATTTCACAAAGACAGTGTTGGGTGATTCCTTTTGTTTTTAATGCTAGTGAAGGATAGAGTCTTTAACCGCTTTGGAATTTAGACTTTTCAGCTTTTTGATTCAGTTTTGGAGATTCGATGGAGTATGATTTCTTTTTTTTTTTTTTAAGATTTTATTTATTTATTTGACAGAAATCACAAGCAGGCAGAGAGGGGGGAGAAGCAGGCTCCCTGCTGAGCAGAGAGCCCGATGTGGGGCTCCATCCCAGGACCCCAGGATCATGACCTGAGCCGAAGGCAGAGGCTTTAACCCACTGAGCCACCCAGGCGCCCCTGGAGTATGATTTCTTACTTACTCTGTGTGGCCTACAAAAAGAGATTTTAACTAGGCCCTTATGAATTGTTTTCATCCTTTCACAAGTATCATATTAATGTCTCTAAAGTATTATCTGTGGCCTGTGAACATTGAAACACATGGTGAGGTGTGGGGTTTTTTGAGGGTTTTTTGGTTTGTTTGTTTTTTTGTTATGAGGGGAAGAGGAGAGTGTATGTGATCTTAGTTGTAGAGGTAAGTCTATGTTTTTTCCCCAGTTCCTCTTAAGACTGTGACACTGCTGCCCAGAGACTTTTCCTGTATTAATATACTCTTAGAGCTGGGATTTGAAGTTACCTTGCCTAAAAGATCCTCCTTATAGAGAACCCTACGGTTTTCTTTCTAGCATACAAATTCATCTAAATAAACTCGGCAAAAGTTTGGGTAAAACCTAAATGTCTGTCAGTGGAGACTTGGTAAATAAATTAGGGTATATTCATGCACTAGAATATATTTTTCAGCTGCAAAAAAGAATGAGGAAACTCTGTGTATTGCTGTGGAAAATCTCTAAGCTGTACATAGGTGAAATACAGTGTGTACTCACTCATGTGTGTATAGTGTCCTTAGCTCAAAATTATGTTTATAAAATTCACTCATGTTTTCATGTGTCACAACAATTAGTTTTTCCTCATGTAATATTTAGTTGTATGAATATATTATAATTTATTTGTCCATTCTACCTTTGATGGACATTTGGATTATTTCTGGTTTGGGCTGTTATGAGTAGTGGTGCTCTGTTCACTATATTTTTTTCTGTACTTAAATTTCTTTTTAAAGATTTTATTTATTTGTTTGACAGAGATCACAAGTAGGCAAAGAGAGAGGGGGGAAGTAGGCTCCCTGCTGAGCAGAGAGATGATGCGGATGTGGGGCTTAATCCTAGAACCCTGAGATCATGACCTGAGCTGAAGGCAGAGGCTTAACCCACTGAGCCAGCCAGGCGCCCTGTACTTAAAATATTTGATCCAATGTATACCCACTAAATAATTTTTTCATTAAAAAAGCATCCTTCAGCTATCCATAGGAAAATTATAATGTCCTATTTTAAATTAAATATTGAAATATTTAGTGGAGCAAAATAATTTCGAACTTTTTTTTTTTTTTTAAGTACATTCTCAAAGGCCTAGCTTGGTTTTTACAATATTAAGAGAATCCCCAAATCTACCTGAGAGTAAACCCTATATACTTTTATCCTTAAAGAGGGGTTAAATATGACAGAATATGTCTTAAAAATAGTTAAACATCTCTTGAAAGATTTATCTTTTAACTGCTAAATATTTCTTTCATTGCCTCATTTCATAATAATGACATAATAATCCTTCTTGCATTATTAATTATTTAAAATGTTTATTTAATATTTTTATAACTGTGATACATTTAAACTTTTTGGAAACCCAAGGTTTTAAACAAATAGCAACAGGAGAAAAGTACTTCAGTATAGTTAACCTGGCTTGGAGTGTTGTGAAGTGCAGTGGGCCTGCCCCCAAAGCCCTGTGGGGGTGTGGGGGGTAGGGGGTGGGGTAGGTGCTTCTGATGGCCACCTGGGCCTGGCCCATAATCCCTGCTGGGGCTCCATGTTTCTGTTGAAAAGTGCACTTGGTTACATTTTTTTGCTGTAATTGCACTATTGTCATTTTCTCTCTCTTCTTGTCCAAACATGGAAATAATGATTAAAATACAAACCTGTAGAGCAGTGGTTCTCAGCCAAGGGCAATTTTGCCTCCAGGAGATGTTGGGTGATGGCTGGAGAGATCTCTGCCGCAAGTGAAACCTGGGGGGTACTACTGGCATCCAGAGGGCGGGGGCCAGAGAAGCTGTGGACCATCCTACAGGGCACAGCACAGCCCCTCACAACAAAGAGTGGTCTGCTCCCAAATGTCAGCTGTGCTGAGGTTGATAACCCCTGCTCTACACAACTCACTCGCTGAGGTGATGCTACAAGGCCGGGAGCAATTTTAGCATTGACTTTGTTCGATTTAGCACACGAAAGTCCTATTTAGCTTATCTAGTGTAGAGAAGAGATATGCTAGGAAATTGCCTAAATTGTAATAAGGTTTTAAATATGAAAACGGATTTGAGTATAAGTTTTAGTGAATAAGTCACCTTAAAAATTTACTATTCTTTTTTTTTTTTTTAAAGATGTTATTTATTTATTTGACTGAGATTACAAGTAGGCAGAGCAGCAGGCAGAGAGAGAGGGGGAAGCATGCTCCCCGTTGAACAGAGAGCTCGATGCAGAGCTTAATCCCAGGACCCTGGGATTATGACCCAAGCCTAAGGCAGAGGCTTTAACTCACTGAGCCACCCAGGTGCCCCAATTTTTTACTATTCTTAAATAAGGTTTACCCCCAACCTGGGCCTCGAATTCATGACCCCAAGTCTAAGAATCACATGCCCTATTGAATGAGCCAGCCAGGTGCTCCTAGTCATCTTTTAAGAAAATAGGCTATTTATTTGGGGTGCCTGGGTGGCTCAGTGGATTAAAGCCTCTGTCTTCAGCTCAGGTCATGATCCCAGTGTCCTGGGATCAAGCCCCACATAGGGCTCTCTGCTCAGCAGGGAGCCTGCTTCCTCCTCTCTCTGCCTGCCTCTCTGCCTACTTGTAATCTCTGTCAAATAAATAAATAAAATCTTAAAAAAAAAAAAAAAAGAAAGAAAATAGGCTAATTATAGTCTCCTAGTGGGTGAAACCAGATTGTTTTGGAAGATAGTTCTTATCTATAAGATTTTTCACAAAGAGAAAAAATCTTTGTATATATTACACAGTGTGAAGACTTCTCTTTTAAAAAAAATTTATTTATTTATGACAGAGAGAGATAGGGAGAGAGGGAACACAAGCAGGGGGAGTGGGAGAGGGAGAAGCAGGCTCCCTGCTGAGCAGGGAGTGGGATATGGGGCTTGATCCCAGGACCCTGCCATCATGACCTAAGCTGAAGGTAGACCCTTAATGACTGAGCCACCCAGCACCTCGACTTCTTTTTCAAAAGCAGATACATTTTAAAGTGTATCTTGTTCTGCTCTAAAAGAAAATACTTGGTTGTTCGACATAAAGTATATTTAAATCTTGTATACTGTGTTAAGTTAAACTTAATATTGGAAAGGGACCCAATGTTTAAATTAAATTTGGAAAATACATGCATAGTAAACAATTTTCTGCTTTCAAATGGCTAGTTTCTTCCTGTTAGGTTATGGTAAAGAATGTATAGAATTCTGGGGCACCTGGGTTACTCAGTCGATTAAGTCTCCAGCTCTTGGTTTTGACTTAGGTCGTGAGCAGAGATTCTTTCTCCCCTTCTTCCTCTGCCCCTCCCCCGCCTCCCCCCCCCCCCCCGCATGCATGTGCTCTCTCTCAAATAAATAAAATCTTAAAAAAAAAAAAAAAAGAGGGCACCTGGGTGGCGCAGTGGGTTAAGCCGCTGCCTTCAGCTCAGGTCATGATCTCAGGGTCCTGGGATCAAGCCCCACATCGGGCTCTCTGCTCAGCAGGGAGCCTGCTTCTTCCTCTCTCTCTCTGCCTGCCTCTCTGCCTACTTGTGATCTCTCTCTATTGAATAAATAAATAAAATCTTTAAAAAAAAAAAAAAAAAAGAACGTATACACTTAGGCATCTATTCCACCTTGTAGGTATTACAACAATATCCAAAAGACAGTTTGTTCCGCCTCCCAGTCTCCAACCTTTTCATCAATTCAAATGGAAAGTTAGATTTTCTCTTTCTTTGAAGATGACTTCTGTCTCTAAGGCCAGGTGCTGCAGTGAGCACTGAAAGACTTGTCCACAGAAGCCAGAGAGTGCAGAATTGGACTCTTCTCATTCCAGAACTGTTTACTGAATTCCCTATAGCACTCTTTCTTAAACTTTTTTGACCATGACCCCCAGTAAGCAGCAGTGCACGTGTGGTCCTATGTGTTCTCATATTCATACCCCACCCACAACTGAAACGAAACCTTCAGAAAACAGTACTTACCCTTACTGGTTGTGAGGCAGTCTGTTGTTTTTTTTATTCCAATTCATTTCTCAAAACTGGGGTGGGTCAGGCAGTTTGAAAATCACCCTATGTGAAAATCACCCTTTTGTGCTTAGCAAAAATTATTTTCTTGAAGTCGATCCTAAGCGGAGACTTACTAGATTAAATGGGGTGTGGGAGAGTGCTAAAATTAAAAGCTATGCTTAGAGGTAGTTTGAAGTAGAAATCCAAGTAATGTGGCATGGAGAAAACCATTTTATTTATGACCTTATTCCATGTAGAAAGTAATTTTTTAAAAATATTTTTTAAAAATTTATTTATTTGACAAAGATCACAGGTAGGCAGAGAGAGTGAAGGGGAAGCAGGCTCTCTGCTGAGCAGAGAGCCCAATGTGCGGCTCGATCCCAGGACCCTGGGATCATGACCCGAGCCTAAGGCAGAGGCTTTAACCCGCTGAGCCACCCAGGTGCCCCTAGAAAGGCAATTCTTTTTTTCTTTTTTTCTAAAGATTTTATTTATTTGACAGACAAAGATCACAAGTAGGCAGAGAGGTAGGCAGAGAGAGAGAGAAAAGGAAGCAGGCTCCCCGCAGAGCAGAGAGCCTAATGTGGGGCTCGATCCCAGGACCCTGGGATCATGACCTGAGCCGAAGGCAGAGGCTTTAACCCACTGAGCCACCCAGGCGCCCCTGGAAAAGCAATTCTTTTTTTTTTTAATTTTTTATTTTTTATAAACATATATTTTTATCCCCAGGGGTACAGGTCTGTGAATCGCCAGGTTTACACACTTCACAGCACTCACCAAAGCATATACCCTCCCCAATGTCCATAACCCCACCCCCCTTCTCCCAACACCCCTCCCCCCAGCAATGGTCAGTTTGTTTTGTGAGATTAAGAGTCACTTAGGGTTTGTCTCCCTCCCAATCCCATCTTGTTTCATTGATTCTTCTCCTACCCACTTAAGCCCCCATGTTGCATCACCACTTCCTCATATCAGGGAGATCATATGATAGTTGTCTTTCTCTGCTGGACTTATTTCGCTAAGCATGATACGCTCTAGTTCTATCCATGTTGTCCCAAATGGCAAGATTTCATTTCTTTTGATGGCTGCATAGTATTCCATTGTGTATATATACCACATCTTTTTTATCCATTCATCTGTTGATGGATATCTAGGTTCTTTCCATAGTTTGGCTATTGTGGACATAGCTGCTATAAACATTCGGGTGCACGTGCCCCTTTGGATCACTACATTTGTATCTTTAGGGTAAATACCCAGTAGTGCAATTGCTGGGTCATAGGGCAGTTCTATTTTCAACATTTTGAGGAACCTCCATGCTGTTTTCCAGAGTGGTTGCACCAGCTTGCATTCCCACCAACAGCGTAGGAGGGTTCCCCTTTCTCCACATCCTTGCCAGCATCTGTCATTTCCTGACTTGTTGATTTTAGCCATTCTGACTGGTGTGAGGTGATATCTCATTGTGGTTTTGATTTGTATTTCCCTGATGCCGAGTGATATGGAGCACTTCTTCATGTGTCTGTTGGCCATCTGGATGTCTTCTTTGCAGAAATGTCTGTTCATGTCCTCTGCCCATTTCTTGATTGGATTATTTGTTCTTTGGGTGTTGAGTTTGCTAAGTTCTTTATAGATTTTGGAACTAGTCCTTTATCTGATATGTCGTTTGCGAATATCTTCTCCCATTCTGTCAGTTGTCTTTTGATTTTGTTAACTGTTTCCTTTGCTGTGCAAAAGCTTTTGATCTTGATGAAATCCCAATAGTTCATTTTTGCCCTTGCTTCCTTTGAGTTTGGCGATGTTCCTAGGAAGATGTTGCTGCGGCTGAGGTCAAAGAGGTTGCTGCCTGTGTTCTCCTCAAGGATTTTGATGGATTCTGGAAAGGCAATTCTTAAAGACCAAAAACTCTAGAAGGGTTATGGTTGGATCCTCATTTTGCCTAGTGTTTTAAGCTATGGTATTCCAAGAGGTAGTACACCTGCTGCTGCTTAATAGACAGACAGACAAACAGACTACACCTGCTGTTGCTTAATAGACAGACACACACACACACACATACACACGGTCTACCTGTTATTTATTAAGTTAAATGGAGCTGAGGAGATTAACGAATATGTGGAAAGATTTTTTTTTTTAACTCCATAACATGACTTTCTTTAACACAGAGCTGGTTTAGACAATAATTTGCTTATGTAGAATGGTTACAGAATAAAAATCTCCCAAGGACTCAGCAGTGAGTGTTCACTTCTCTGTAAAAATCCAGTTCCAGGGTTGGACTACATTCAGAGACAGCTCTGTCAGAAAAGCACTCATCGGAACCTAGTTCTCCAGAAGGATAACACTTTAAAGTCACTTGGTTGACACTGTCTTTGATTTCTGTCTCCAGAGTTATATATACTGTCTGTATTTTTGTTATTCATCAACCTTTACAAAGCATTTGCTATTTAATCCTCATATAACCCTTTGAGGTAGTATATTATTATTACTCCATTTTACCAGCAGGGAAATTGAGACAAAGTGAGGTTATGTAACTTGCCAAGTTAAATATGTTCTTTTCTTGGCAGTGAGATTTTATGAGAAAGGGCCTGTTAAATCATTCTATTTTGTTGATTAAAAACTGAAGTTTAGAGGTATCTGGGCAGCTCAGTCTCATTTAAATGTCTGACTCTTGATTTCACTTCGTCATGATCTCAGGGTTGTGGGATCGAGCCCCACGTCAGACTCTGACACAGTGTGGTGTCTGCTTGAAGATTCTCTCTCCCTCTCCTTCTGCCCCTTCCTCCCGCTCACTTGCACATGTACACACTCTTTCTCTCAAAAAAATAAATCTTAAAAAAAAAACAAAAACTGGGGCACCTGGGTGGCTCAGTGGGTTAAAGCCTCTGCCTTAGGCTCGGGTCATGATCCCAGGGTCCTGGGATCGAGCCCCACATCGGGCTCTCTGCTCAATGGGGAGCCTGCTTCCCCTCTCTCTCTGGCTGCTGCTCTGCCTACTTGTAATCTCTGTCTGTCAAATAAATAAATAAAAATCTTAAAAAAAAAAAAAAAAACAACCCTGAAGTTTAAAAATAGAATTTAAAAACCCATAAGTATTTCTGGCTTTAATTTTTTTTTTAAGATTTTATTTATTTATTTGACAGAGACACAATGAGAGAGGGAACACAAGCAGGAGGAGTGGAAGAGGGAGAGGCAGACTCCCTGCCAAGTGGGGAGCCTGATGTGGGGCTCGATCCCAGGACCCCAGGATCATGACCTGAGCCAAAGACAGCTGCTTAACAACTGAACCACCCAGGCGCCTAGTATTTCTGGCTTTTAGAAACCAGAGACTGAATAAGTCCCTTGTTTTAACTTTCAAAGTAAGGTACAGTAAAATTGACATTGTGGTGTATACCATTATGTGAATACCCGTACATATTAGAGATTCATGTAACCTCCACCACAGTCAGGATACAGAACAATTCTGTCACCTGAAAACGCTCCCTGCTGCAGCACCTTGGCCTTCAGACACCGCTCTGCCCCCCGGCCCCCACCATGACCTCTTGCTAATCCCTATCCTTTTCTCTTCTGGAGAATGTTCTATAAATGGGATCATACCATATGTAACCTTTGAGACTGATTTCTTTTGGCATAATGCCTTTGAGATACATCCCAGTTTTTGTGTGTCTCAGCTGTTCCTTTTTTATTGCCAAGTAATATTCCATTGATGTGAATGGATCACAGATTGTTTTTCCATTCACCTGTTGAAGGACATTTGGATTATTTCCATTTTTGGAAATGGAACCTGTCCATACATATTCACGGACAGGTTTCGGGATGAATGGTGAGTTTTCATTTCTCGAGGGTGACTCCCAGGGAACGGCCCCTCTGGGTCATACTGTGCTGTGTGGGTCGATCTGTTTTCCAGAGCCATGTGTTCTTTTGCATTGACACCGGAAACATATGAAAGTTCCAGTTGTTCTGGATCTTTGTCAGTGCCTGATATTGTTGGTATTTTTCTTTTTTTAAATTTTAGCCATTCTAACAGGTGTATAGAAATAATTCATTTTGGGCCTTATATGACCAGAATCTGGGTGGTAGGACCAGCTCTGCTGGCAACTAGCTATTGACTTTAAAGGAGCCCTATAACTTTTCTGAGCTTCTTGTTTCCTCGTCTCTCATATAATAGGGAGTACTGAATGTGCTGTGAGTTCTCCTGCAATTCCTAAATTCGTTGATGTGGAAAGAGAAATCCTTGGCAAGAGGACAGATTTATGTTTGCTTATGTACCAAAAGTCTCTTGACTGATCTTCTGAGCTAAAGTAAAAACACTAGAAGCAGTATACATATTTATAAATGGAATCCGTATGAAATTACTTGATATTTATAACTATAGTTTTGTCTTTTGGAGCTAAACATAATATTGTGATGGTGTGTGTCACATCTAGAAGCAAAAATTACATAGCTAATGTTAACTGTTAGCACTGACAACCTATAATCTTTTGGCTAATGTCTGACGTTATAATATAACTTTCTCAGCTTTCTGAGGTTACAGTTTATAAGGTTTAATCACAAATATTTTGCCATTTCCTGTCATGAATGGGGGATCTTTTTTTTTTAAAGATTACATATTTAGGAACTTGCCCTTAATGACTTTTTTGAGTATGAGACAAATTGCTTCTATATAGCATAAAAAAGAATAGGCTTATTATTTTTCTAAAAAAAAAAATTATACATGCTTATTTACAGTTATTTAAGGATTACAGAAAAGTGTAAAGAAAGAATCTCCTTCCCCACCCTCACCCCATCCTAGGATGTCTCTAGGTGTGACTGTACATATGCGTACTGTAAAGTCATAGCTTCTACATTAATGAGATGGCATGATCCTGCCCTTTAGTCTTTTTTTTTCTGATGTGGACTTATTTTTGTGTTAATTAATATAAATCTATATCATAATTTGGATGGCTACGTAGTATGCCAGTGTCTGTGCATACCATTACTTGGGCTTCAAGTTTTTTGTTATAATAAATAATGCTACAGCGATTGCCCTTGTATATACAACTTTTTATGCTTGTGGCATTATCTTCTAATGGTGAATTCTTGGATGGCTGGGTCCAAAAGTATGCACACTTCACACTTAGGAAAATAGCACTGACCCCCTCTAAGGAAGATTACACCGTACTTTGGTAATTGGCTGTGCCCAGTAATGTCACACATCAGTCAGGCTCCCCTGGCATTAGCCGGTTTGGGATTCAAGCCACAAAATGTGTGCACGCATGTTTGTACATGGATCCTGTTGAAAAAAACCAGCCCATTTGCTAATGGATAGTCTTTACCAAGTAAACCTGAGAATGTTTAGAAATATCAAAGCTTAAAAAGGCAAAGTCAGTTTTAAAAAAACCTCACTTTGGAGAAAAATAAACAGATAAAGCAATATGCTTTTTTATATTCAAAGTTAATCTTTTCTTTTTAAGATTTTATTTATTTATCTGACAGACACACAGAGAGAGAAGGAACACAAGCAGGCGGAGTGGGAGAGGGAGAAGCAGGCTTCCCGCTGAGCAGGGAGCCCAATGTGGGCCTCAATCCCAAGACCCTGGGATCATGACCTGAGCTGAAGGCAGCAACTTAATGACTGAGCCACCCATGTGCCCCAAAGACAATCTTTTTTTTTTTTTTTTTAAGATTTTATTTATTTGACAGACAGAGATCACAAGTAGGCAGAGAGGCAGGCAGAGAGAGAGGAAGAAGCAGGCTCCCTGCAGAGCAGAGAGCCCGATGGGGGGCTCGATCCCAGGACACTGGGATCATGACCTGAGCCGAAGGCAGAGGCTTTAACCCACTGAGCCACCCAGGCACCCCCCACCCAAAGACAATCTTAATTAAGGTGGTTATAACTCAATTTTTGTAATCCCAATAAGTCTCTTTTAAAATTTTTTAGATTTTATTTTATTTTTATTTATTTTTTTTTTTTAAAGATTTTATTTATTTATTTAACAGACAGAGATCACAAGTAGGCAGAGAGGCAGGCAGAGAGAGAGAGGAGGAAGCAGGCTCTCCGCAGAACAGACAACCCGATGCAGGGCTCGATCCCAGGACCCTGGGATCATGACCTGAGCCGAAGGCAGAGGCCTTAACCCACTGAGCCACCCAGGCGCCCCTAGATTTTATTTTTAAATAATCTCTATACCCAGCGTGGGGATTGAACTCACAATCCCAAGGTCAGGCGTGCACTGAGTCTGTCAGGTGCCCCTCTTTTTAAATTTTTTAAAATAAGTTTTAAATTTTGGAATAGCTTGAGGTTGACAGAAAAGTTGCAGAAAGAATATTTGTATACCCCTCATCCAGTTCCCAATTGTTAAATTCTTACCTAACCATGTTAAAATATTACATAAACTGAGGAAGCACGATTGGTATATTACTGTCAACTCCAGAGTTAATTCAGATTTCACTAGGTTTTCAACTAATATCCCTTTTCAATTTCGAAACATCCTAAATCAGGTTTTTAAACCCTATGCTTAGGTGCCTCCTTAGCGCAGTAGGTAGCGTGTCAGTCTTGTAAACTCTATGCTTAAATGAGCACAAATATCTGTTCATAAATTAATTTGAGTCGTACATGGTATGCGTCATATATAATGCATCTGATCTCCACTCAGATAAATTTCAGTTCTCTTTAACATTGATGCCTTGAAAGTTATCTTTTGGCATTTTCAGACAGTTCTGCCCAAGGCCATTTTAGGGTATGCTTAAAGGTTTTTTCCCTACCCCTCTGTGTTCCATATAAAAACACGATCTATAATGTGGAGGAGTGTAACTCATTCACAGTGGAACTATGCATTCCGGTATACTTACGAGCTGCTGTCTCCCAGAGCACACGAGACGGAGCCATCTTTTGTCTATAAGGAAATTAACTTGTCTGTTAATCGCAAGTGATAGTCACCAGTTTACTATGCCGGATGGTTTCACACACTCTGCGATGACTGGCTTTTCTTGAGGAAAAGGTGCTGGCCTTGAGGCAGAATACTATTATAGATAGGGAAATATGTGGGTATCTTTTACTCCACACTTGCTAATGCGCAGAATCCCCCCTAAGGCAAACCATGGCATCTCAGCTCATGATACTAATTTGAATTGTTCCTTGAAGCTATGGAAGAGGAGGAAGGAATTGGCAACATCAAACAGATGTGGGTTTTTAAAAATCACTTTCCCCCCAGAATAAGTGGAACTCTTTAAGTCATTTAACTCATTAACATGCCACTTTTTTTTTCCTAAACAACCAAAAAGTCCTCTTATTCTAGGAAACAAAAACGGGGTCAAGAAAAGCTTCAAGAGGAAGGTGCATTTGAGCCAGGTCTTGAAAGATGGCTAGGATTTTATAATTGAATGGCGTGGAGCAGTGTTTTAGGCAGAAGGAAAGGATGACATAGTCAGAGGTTTAGAGGTGGAAAAAATCAAGGTGTATTTGAAAAATAGCATGAGGAGGTTAGGTAGGAGAGGCGGCCTTTGGGAGCCAACACTAAAAAAGTGGGGCTCAGATGGTGGAGGGCTTTTGGAATGCTCTGCTGAGGAGCTGTATTTTCTTCCAAGGCTTTAGAAACCAATAAAGGTTTTGTAGCTAGGAAATTATGTGATCCACATTCTTTAGGGAAATGCAGTTTAGAAGATTTCTGTGTAAAGTAATTTAAAAGAGGGAATCAGAGATTGTTCTAAGCTGTGTATGAGGTGATCAGGGCCTGGACTGGGAGGTTGTGTTAGCCATTGGGACAGGGAAGACAAGGCAATTTGTAAACCTAGGACCTACTGGTTCCTTACATCATGGGGCAAGGTAGAGGGAACAGCCAAAAATGAGCAGAAGTTTAGAGCCTCAGTCAGAGAGACTAGAGCAAATTTGTCTGGATCTTCTCAGACTTGACCATAAAATAAAAACTTAATAGCATCTTAGAACTGAGGGGAAATGTGTAGCAGTCTTGTTTTAGAAACAATAGAATATGTGGCTTAGAACTGAGGATACATGAAAATTGCTGACTTAGGATGGAGGGAGCAAACCAGGAAGGGAAGAAGGTGACTTTCTATTTAACAGTGAGAGCTGTGGTTATCACCTGTGCTGACGTTCAATTTTTGTGCAGTGAAATGCTTCAAACCGTTGTGCTCACGGTGACGCGGCAGCATGGACTGAATAAAAAGGAATCGTGGTCATCTCACGGTGTGGCAGAGATAGAAAACCATCTAAAACGATCGTCTTCTCGCACCTGTGTGTCTGTAAACATGTGTGTACTGTGTTTGCATAAGTCTCTTAGGTGGACCTGTTCATACGGAGGTGGCAGAACCGCTGTCGAGGGTACCAGCTTGAGAACACACACAGAGCAGCCTCAGTGCCAGTTCCTGCGGGAACACTGGCTGTGCCCTTGAGCCATATAGATCTACAGCCTCACCTACAGCTGGATTTGCTTAGTTACACATAAAGACCAAGGTTTTGGCTTGGTTTTATTGTTCTGTCCTTGACAAATTAAAAGCAAGATGCGGTGGTGGCTACTGTCTAGAAGGTTAGATTCTAACCTTGACTGAGCAATGACCTTCCTAGGTAAAATGTCTTACTTCTAACATGTTTCATTTTTCCTTTATTTTATTTATTTGACAGAGGTCACAAGTAGGCAGAGAGGCAGGCAGGGAGAGAGAGGGGGAAGCAGGCTCCCTGCTGAGCAGAGAGCCCGATGTGGGACTCGATCCCAGGACCCTGGGATTATGACCTGAGCCGAAGGCAGAGGCCTTAACCCACTAAGCCACCCAGGTGCCCCGATTTTTCCTTTATTTTTGATCATTATGTGCGAGCATATTTGGGATTAAATTAAATCAGAAATATATCATATTGCCTGCATTAGTTTTGAGAGAGGAATTTAAGTTGTATAAAATAGGCAGTAGTCCTAATATGAAGGGATTTTCGCACTATATTTTATGTGCTCCCCACTTCCTTCATCATACCAAAAATTAATTTAGATTTGATTCTGGTTGTACAATATTTTTTTCTCAGGTTAGGGTCCTATTATGTTTCTAAATTATGGTACTGTTTTTGGTCTCTCAAAGGAGATAATGCTGCTTTTGAAAAAGAAAACCTTTTTATATTATAAAAATTCTCAAATATAAAAAATAAAAAGTGTGACAAACCTAATATGCCCATTTCCCATGGCCAGTCTATTTCATATATAGCTACCCTCACTGTACTCACCTTTCCAATTACTTTGAAGCAATTCTAGGAGCACATAGCTGCCTGGCTTAGTTGGTAGAGCATCTGACTCATGATCTCTGGTTTGTGAGCTCTAGCCCCATGTTTGGTGTAGAAATTACTTAAAAAACATTCTAGACATCATAACATATTATTTATAAATATAAGAATTCTTTCTTTATAAGACAACTGCCATACCATTATTACACTAAAAAACTTCCTGAACATCATTAAGTATTTAGTCAGTGTTTATGTTTCCCAGTGAACTCATAATTGTTTTTTCAATCTTTTTTTTTTTTTTTTTTTTTTAAACAGACACTGGCTAGGATGTTGAATTGGGGTCCAAATAAGAGTGATTAGTTAATATGTCTGTTAAGTCTCTTTAATCTTATAGATGCTCCTTCCTTTGTTCTCTCTCTCTCTCTCTCTCGTTTTTTCCCTTACAGTTTTAGTTGAAGAATCTGGATCATTTGTTGTATAATTTCTCAGTCTGGATTTTGCAGATTGCATCAATGTGGGGTTATTTAACATGTTCCCCAGTCCCTTTTATTTTTTATAAATTAGTTTTTAGAGCTACAAGCTTTTTTTTTTTAAAGATTTTATTTATTTTATTTGACAGACAGAGATTACAAGTAGGCAGAGAGGCAGACAGAGAGAGAGGAGGAAGCAGGCTCCCTGCTGAGCAGAGAGCCCGATGTGGGGCTCCATCCCAGGACCCCAGGATCATGACCCGAGCCAAAGGCAGAGGCTTTAACCCACTGAGCCACCCAGGCGCACCCCATTAGAACTACAAGCTTTTTGTTGTGTTTTGTTTTTTAATGTTCAATGTCACAGAGTTGCATTTTATTTTATTTTTTATTATTTTTTAAGTTGTCTCCATGCCCAGTATGGAGCCCAACATGGGACTTGAACTCAACCACCCTGAGATCAAGACCTGAGCTGAGATCAAGAGTCAGACGCTCAACCACTCAACCATCTGAACCACCCAGGCATCCCCTGAGTCTTTTGAAACAGCTCCTGTCTTTGATAGCTTCCTTGCTTTCCATTATGACAAGATGTTCCAGACTCATCTTAGACATTTTCTGTCCTCTTTCCTTGTAATAGGAAATATCTGAAAAGTTCTCAGTATTGAGCTAAACATAGGTTAGAATGTTGAAGTAATATTTTGAAAAGAACTACCTGCCCTCAGGGGTTCATAGTCTTAAAAGTTTGGTGGTTTTTTTTTTTTTTTATTCATTTGATTTATTTGTGTACATTTTTGATGTGATAAAATCAGATTTTGATTTCCTCTTACTTTATTATAGCAAAACTTTGATTTCATTGTATAACAGGTACATATAGCAAAGTGAGGTATATGTTTAAAATAAATAACTTTTTATAATTTTAAGATTTTATTTACTTTTTTGACAGAGAGACACAGCGAACAGGGAGAGAGGGAACACAAGCAGGAGGAGTGGAGAGGAGGAAGCAGGCTCCTGCTGAGCAAGCAGCCCAATGCAGGGCTTGATCCCAGGACCCTGGGATCATGACCTGAGCTGAAGGCAGATGCTTAATGGCTGAGCCACCCAGGCACCCCATAACTTTTTATAATTTAAGATTTTTTAAAATGATTTTATTTATTTATTTGACAGAGATCACAAGTGGGCAGAGAGGCAGGCAGAGAAAGAGGGGGGAAGCAGGCTTCCTGCCGAGCAGAGAGCCTGATGCAGGGCTCTATCCCAGAACCCTGGAACCATGACCCGAGTCGAAGTCAGAGGCCCCAACACATTGAGCACTCAGGCGCCCTAATTTAAGAAAATTTAATAGGGGTGCCTGGGTGGCTCAGTAGGTTGGGCCTCTGCCTTTGGCCCAGGTCATGATCTCGGTCCTGGGATCGAGCCCTGCATTGGGTTCTCTGCTCAGCAGGGAGCCTGCTTCCCCCTCTATCTCTACTTGCTGCTCTGCCTACTTGTGATCTCTCTCTCTGTCAAATAAATAAATAAAATCTTTTAAAAAAAAGAAAAAAGAAAATTTAATGTGTCATAAGAAATAAATGAATATATTTATTTTATTTTTTAAAAGATTTTATTTCCTTGTTAGAATGATAGAGACAACGCAAGCAGGGGGAGTGGCTCTGCTGAGCAGGAAGCCCCGCGTGGGTCTCGATTCCAGGACCCTGGGATCATGACATGAGCTCAGAGCCACCCAAGCATCCCAGGAATAAAATGAATTTAAAAAGAAAGATAAAATCTTGAAATGATATACATTTTATGAACATGGTACCCTGTGGGAAAAGTAATTTGTTTTTGCATAAGTAGGTAATCATATAATTTATTGTGCAGACTGGGAGATATGTGAGAGGGGCATTATTAGTAATTACTTTGGAAGAATCAGGTATAATTCAGGACTTTGCCCAGCAAAGTAGAACATAAGCTCACCCTACTTATAAACTAATTGATGATATCCTTAAGTTTCCTGAGACCAGGGATCATATCTGTTACATCCACAGTAATGTCTGTGGTACCTCATGTATTGTCGGTGCTCAGTAAGTAATGGTTGACTGTTACTAAAAGCCTGCTGATACTTGGAGGCTTGGTGTAGATTTTAGGTGTTTTTTGTGCTTAGTTAAATTATGATTGCGTGTTTTTCCAACTTTCATTAACCCTTGCATCTAAATGATCCTGTATATTGAATCTGAAGGAATATGATGAAATCATTTTCATCAATTTTTTTAGTTTAGAATTAGATGTTTTGTTTATTATAGAAATAATACATGTTCATTATAAAAATATGAGAAAATCTAGGTAATCTCCTTACCACCACCTCTCCACTCCACTTAAAAAAAAAAAAAAGGTCGGGATGCCTGGGTGGCTCAGTTGGTTAAGCCGCTGCCTTCAGTTCGGGTCATGATCCCAGGGTCCTGGGATTGAGTTCCACATCGGGCTCCTTGCTCAGCGGGGAGCTGCTTCTCTCTCTGCCTCTGCCTGCCACTCTGCCTGCTTGTGTTCTCCCTCTCTCTCTCTGACAAATAAATAAGTAAATAAAATCTTAAAAAAAAAAAAGTCATCTGTCTTCTGGTTGGATTTTAAGGGAGAAAAGAACAGAGAAGTTACATATTGAACTACTTCTCGCTCTTTCAGAATCCCTCTGACTCACCTTTTACCCAGTGGGCCTTAGTTTCCTCCATTTATAAAAGAGACTAGTACTTATCTGACAGGAACTATGTGACTCTTAGATAAATGTGGTTTCTTCGGGGGGGGGGGGGAGCTGAGGAAGGAGGGAGTGATTGCTTGAACAATGTTTCTGTGATCAGTACTAGCTTTGATCACTCTAGCCACATTTCTTAAAGAAATTGCCAAAAGTAGGGATAGAATATTTGCATTGATGTGAACTACTGTGAAAATTATTTGATTGTGGTTAAGGGCAGTATATGTGGAGTCAGAGTCCATGTTGCTGACTGAAATGTTTTCTCCAACATAAAGAGATGAAGGGGAATTAAATTTAGTCGTATGTCCTCAGGCCTCTGACTGGGCAACCTGCTTGGTCATGTTGGCTTGGTGATCTTGACCACTCATTGGATTCGAGTAATGTCAAAAGTTATTTAGAAAACAAAAGTGAGCAAATAAATATTTGTTCAGGTTTTTTATTACATCTATTTATAGCACATATATTGTGAAGAGCTGTGGTTTTCCTTAGATTAAGAAACATTATATAAAAATCATCCTCCCCACATAAATGTTTCCTCCACCTACTCATTTGTCTACAAGCCAAGGGTCTGTTCACTTCCTCTTGAGCTCGGTGCCTTTGCTGTTCATAGGCTCATTTTTTTAGACATTCCAGTGCAGTTAAAATATAAATCTCCAAAGTGTGTATTGTTACTAATTAACTTATTTCATACCTTAAAAGTAACTTCTCTGAAGCTTATGAACAGATAGTGTCTTTTTTTTTTTAAGATTTTATTTATTTATTTTACAGAAAGAGAGAGATCACAAGTAGGCAGAGAGAGAAGGAAAAACAGACTCCCTGATGAGCAGAGAGTCCGATGCGGGGCTTGATCCCAGGGCTCTGAGATCATGACCTGTACCAAATGCAGCCCACTGAGCCACCCAGGCACCCCACAGATAGTATCTTAAAACAGGTTGTTCATCCAGAAACCTGGATGTTTGGGATTTTTGTCTTACTGAAACATGCACAGTCATTGACAATTCAATATAGAGAACCATTATTTTGGGAAAAGGCAATTAAGAATTCTGTGTGGGGAAAATAACTTGGATTTGAACATCTTCCATCAGCTTTTCCTGCTCAGGTTATTACTAACCAGCTCTTGGGCCAGGAAGCAAATAGCTGAGAATAATTTTGTGTGATGCTGAGCGTGTTTTTGTTTTTTGGGTTTTTTCCCCCCTCCTAACAAGCAAATTGTTAAATTGCTACATGTTCTGTAGGTTAGCCTGGAGTTAAAATTTTAGTGTTGTGTCACCAGTAACTAACGGAGGTTTGTTGGTATGGGGTGTGTATATGTTTATAACGATTGGACATATCTTTACTTAACCTGAAGAGTTAAGATGAGTTGTCGCATGAAGATGTATTGAAATTGTCCCCCCTATGCTTTACCTGTTATCTGGCATTTAATGAAAAAAACTTGCTCGAAAGTTGCCTGTCCCTTGAGGGCAACAAACACTACACTCAAAATGAAACTAGGTTACTGTTTCTGTAACATGCAGTGGTTTGTATCAAAAGCTGTTTTGGTCTTAACTTTGAGATTATCCCATATTCTTTGAAGTGGTCATATTTTAACTTGGAGTGGTTTTAAATTTAAGAATTTCCTGAAGTGAACATAAAAATGTTTTAATATTTTCTTATGTGGTTGTTATACACAAGTGTATAGAAAGCTTATCTCCAGACAACACGTTTCTTCAGTAAGACCCAAAGAAAAAAATTCTTAAGATTTGAGAAAGTATCGAAGACGGACAGTGTTTTAGGAAGGTATGCCAAATGGTTTTAGGTAGCTCTGTAACAAATTTCCTTTGCTTTTGATACCTTTGTGGTTTAGTACTTAGAGTTTGTATTTTAATGTTAGGACCATCTTTATAGTATAACCAAGAGAAAATTAGGTGCTTTTCATTTACTATTTACTATCACTACTTTTTGTAACATCCTTTTTTTTTCCCTTTGGGTTGATAGGTTCTGAAATGAGGTGGAGCTAAAGATTGTGGCTTTATCATACCTTTCCTCCGAAAAACAATTTTTTAAAAGCCTGACGAACTAACCTCCCACTCTAATGAACTGCAGAATGTTTTCTTGTGATGGATTCTTTGTGCCAAGAGGTGTTCCTTCCCACAAGCATTCAAACACACTCAAGGTCTCTCCCATCTCTCAAAAACCAAACTGAGACCTTTTCCTTCTTTTGACTCCGACTCCTCTGGCTTCTTTTCCTTAGCTTCCATTCCCTCCTGGTCACACCCCCGCTGGGGAGTGAGCGCTCCAGAACCCAGCCCAAACCTGAGCCCTGAGCCAGTATTGTAATTAACTCAAGACTGCTGGTTTTCCAGGGAACACGAGGCTTCCCGAAGGACAAAGGGGACTGCAGGTGAGGGAACGACTAAGCCACTGAATTCAGTGGTCAGTTTTCTCTGTCTTACTCAGCGCTGTGCAGCATTTGCTACAGCTGACCAGTTCTTCTTTCTTGAGAAAAGGTGTTTATATCCTGCCTTCTGTGCTCCGCAGTTTAGTGTTTCCTTTTTCCTCTGTGTTCATTTCTCTTCTCTTTGTTGGCGGTCTCCTCTGCCCTGAGGGTGCCCCAGAGCTTTGTCTGCTTTATTTACCCTGTTGTCCCAGCCCCCAAATTTAAATTCTTTCCGTATGCTGCTGTCTCCCAAATATTCACCTCCAGGCCTGACTTCCCCTTGATCTCCACACTCTTCTAGCCAACTGATAACTTGACAGCTGTACTTAGATGTCTAGTTTGCATCTTAAATGTGACTGTATCAAGTAGGAGGCTTTCATTTTTCAACTGATAGAAAATCCAATTCAAAATAATCTCAAAATAGAGAAAATGTGTCATTACAAGTAGCAAGAAGCCTCAGTCTAGGATTGGTTAAAGTCTGGTTTAGTGACATCATCGAGGGCCCACGTTCTTTCCACCTTTCTCCTCTGCCGTCTTGGAGATGTCTACTTTGTCCTTTGGCCATCTCCCATCCTGTGTGCAAGATGGCGCCTCCATTCTAGGCATCATATCCAGACAAGAGGGCATCCAGCAGGGGGTGGTTATTGCTTTCTTTTGCCTTTTAAGAGTTTGGAAGTCTTTCTCAGAAGCCTCCCAGCTGACTTCCATGTAAATTTCACTAACCAAAACTTGGTCCTGGGCCTGCCTCTACACCAATCACTGGCAATGGGAATATGGACATGTAAACAATTGTTATACAAAATAGAATGAATAATGATACTAGAGGTAGTAGTTACAAATACAGGAGAAGTAATAGGGCTGGGAATTTCAGGAAGAAATAAGTAGTGTTTGAACTGAATAGTGAAAAATTAGGTTCACTTGTTGGGGAGGGAGATAAGGGCATTCTTGGCTGATGGGGCAGGATACACTAATGACCAGCATAGAGAAATTCTAGGATGCCCAGAGAACTCTGAGTAGACCCTAAAACTGGTACATAGGGTTTGTGGGGAGATGTGGAAGGACATGAGAGTAGGGAGGTAAGGTGAGGGGTCTAACCTTGAAGGAGGTTTGACCTTAATTTTTCGGCAGTGGTTGTCACTGTAAAGGAATTTTAGCAGTATTTAGCAAAAGGCTTCTCTAGCCACTGTGCGAAAGAGATGTTCTCTTTGAATTTGAGGCTGATTGTCTTATTTATATTTTTCATTTCTCCTCTCCTACCTGTGTTTTCCTCTTAGCTGTAGGAATGGAAATTCAAATTGTATATATCATCTTTGTTCTAGTTTTTTCTTTATCCATCACATCTAATAAGCAAATTCTGTTGACTTCTCCTTTTTTGCCCATCTGCCTTTGGTGTTGTGTGTTTTTCTCAGCCTTGCAATCAGAGCCCTCCTTTTTTTTTTTTTTTTTTTTTTTAAGATTATTATTTATTTATTTATTTGACAGAGAAAGACCACAGGTTAGGCAGAGAGGCAGACAGAGGGGGAAGCAGGCTCCCTGCTGAGCAGAGAGCCCAATGCGGGGCTCGATCCCAGGACCCCGAGATCATGACCTGAGCCAAAGGCAGTGGCTTAACCCACTGAGCCACCCAGGCACCCTGTAAGAGCCCTCCATTTTCTGTCCCTACTCTGTATTTACAAGGCTATCACCTCCTAATCCCTGGCCGGACTCCTTTGGCTAGGCCTTTGTGTTGATCACTCCCCAGAATATATTCCGCTTATTCCTGATGGCAGCTTCACTCACACAGTCCTCTCCTCCACCTGCCTTTTAATTTCCTCTCTGCCTTTTCACATCCTTCCCATTTGTCAGGACCTAGCTCAGTTCTCACGCCCTGCACAGGGCCTTCCATAGTCTGTGCATCCGACATCCTTCTTGTCCTTTTAAATAATCGTATGGCACCTTTAAAAGAAATAGCATTTGTTTTATTTGGCAATTGTGACTTATTTTTTCTGCATTGTTGCTTGCTCTCCAAACACATTTTAAGCTTGTGAAGATTAAGGCCAACACAGTAATTATTTGAAGGAATGAGTAGTTAATATCTTCTTATATTAGATTCTTGGTACTTTGTATGTAGGTGATAGTCAAAGCTTATGAATAAAAAGTAGAGTGTGAGAATCGGACAGAAAATGCTTCATGGGGTCCCCTGGGTGGCACATTCAGTTAAACATCGACTCTTGGTTTTGGCTCAGGTCATGATCTCAGGGTCATTAGATCAAGCTCTGCATGGAGCTCCATGGTCAGTGCTGAGTCTGCATGAGACTCTCTCCCTCTCCCTCCTCCCCTGACTCTCTTTCTCTTTCTCCGAAATAAATAAATAAGTCTCTAAAAATGCTTACTGTATAAACCCCTTTTAACTGTAAATGTCACCTTTATAATCAGAAAAAAATCAAGGGCTATTTCTCTGTTTGGAGGAAAAGAGATCTGGGCTTTCGTAACTAAACCTTGTGTTTGAATAACAGGGTTAGTGAACAGAGTCCAGTCACTTCCAAGACTGTGAGATGCTGGATGTACGGTCATGTGAGATTCATAACTGTAACGCAGTGCGGTGAGCGTCACAGCCCCAGCCCTAGCCACCCACTTCTCTGTGCTCAGCTCTGTTTCCAAAAGGGAGAGAGGATCCATTGGGTCCATTTGCCAGTATCCAGTGTGGAGCACCTCTACTGAGTAAAGTTGTGCTCAGTGCCATCGCTTTTGCCTTTAATTTTGATGTAGTTGTGGCATGGTCACCTGGTCTTATTTCTTTCAGCTTGCAAGGTATGTTTAAAAAAAAAAAAAAGGACCATTAAAAAAAGGAAAAGGCAGTAATGGATATTGGCCAGTATCTGAGGCTTCATGGATTTCTTCCACATCCTGTTGGGCATCTTGCCTTAAATGCTTTCTTACTAAGGCAAAGGACTGAATAGAATCGTCCAAGGAATGGTGTTAAGTGTGGTCATGTCTCTACCCCCGGAGAAAGTGTGGTGGACCCAGTTCTGGAAAAACTGTTTCTGGAAAAACCTGACCTATACCATGGGTAAGGTTGTGGGCTTGTTCTCATTTGTATCATATTTATTTCAAGACCATACATAATATATTCCCTTAATCCAGGCATCCCCAACCTGAGATTCATAAGCTGATTTTAAAGATTTTATTTATTTGAGAGACAGAGCAAGCACGAGCGTGGGAGGGGAAAAGGGAGAGGGAGAAGCAGGCTCCCCGCTGAGCAGAGAGCCCTACACAGGGCTCAATCCCAGGACCCTGAGATCATGACCTAAGCCAGAGGCAGACACTTAACTGACTGAGCTGCCCAGGCACCCCAATAAGCTCATTTTAATGTTCAAAAATCAAATCGAAATTATGGCAAAGCTGGACAGTCTAACCAAAAAGTTAGATGGCTGTTTTGTTTTTTTTTTTTAATATTTGGTTAGTAAGAAATAAAAAAGTATGATCTAAATGCAAATTCTGAGACAATATTTTAAAAGCAGTGCTCCCTGGGAATGTGCAGGGAAGCCAGGGGTGGAGAGGGGAATGTATGACAGCCCTCTCTTGTTGAAAAGGTTGGGAAGAAAAAAAAAAATGAAAAGAAAAGGTTGGGATGGACTGCGTGGCAGTAGGTGAGCAGGTGATTTCGGCAAAAGAATGAAAACAAATAACACAAACTGTAAATGTCAGTGCTGGAAGGGAGCCCCTGAACTGTATGGGTGCAGAAACCCAGGGCTGGCAAGGGGATGGAGCCTGGCTTGCCATGTGGAGCACGGTCGCCATTTGGCTTAGTGTCACTGTATCCCTGCTATTAGAGCCCAGCTCTGAGTTTCTGGCCTGCCTCACCATCCAGTAATACCATTTTTATGTAAACTGTCATAATTTTCAGATCATCTTATTTTTTCAGACCACCTTGAGACTATTAGTGTCCGGATGGCCTATTTTGTTTTCTCTTTTTTTTTTTTTTTTTTTTTTGAGATAGAATTCATCTACCACAAAACTTGCATTTTCAAAGTGTACAGTTCTGTAGTTTTTGTATATTCACAAGGTTGTGCAACCATCACCAGTGTCTAATTCCAAACATGTTTATTCCCCCGAAAAGAAACCTGGAATCCATTAGCCGTCCTCTCCTGCCTACCCCTGTCTCCATGCATTTGCTTATTTGTGACCGTTTCATAGAAATGGAAGCATACAACATGTAGGCTTTTGGGTCTGGCTTTTCTCATTTAGCATAATGTTTTCAGGATTCACCCATGTTGTACTTTGTACCAGTACTTCATTCCTTTTTTTGATAATATTCTGTTGTATGGATACACATTTTACTCATGCATTCCATTTGGAGCCATTATGAGTAATGCTATGAACATTTATATGCAAGTTTTTGTATGAACATTGATTTTCAGTTCTCTTGACTGTACCTAAGAGTGAAATTGCTGGGTCATATGGTAACTCTATGTTTAACTTTTTGAGGAACTGTCACACTGTTTTCCACAGCGGCTGCACCAGTTCATATTCCCATCAGCAGTGCACAACGGTTCCTTTCTCTCCACATCGCCGCCATCACTTGTTGTTTCCTGTGTTTTTGATTTTAGTGCTTTTGACAGGTGTGAGGTGATCTTTCATTGTGGTTTTGATTTGCATTTCCCTGATGATGAGTGATGTTGAGCATCTTTTCGTGTGTCTGTTTAGCCCATTTCATTCTATATATTTATTTATAGGGCAGGAAAGAGAAAGAGTGAATGGGGGACAGAGGGAGAGGGAGAGAGAGAATATTAATCAGGCTTCATGCTCAGTGCAGAGCCCAGTGCAGGGCTTGATCTCAAAACCCTGAGATCATGCATGACCTGAGCTGAAATCCAGAGTTGGACATTTAAGGGACTGAGCCAATTGGATGGCCCTGCCCATTTCATTTTTCAAACTTACTTTCCCTTCCCTATCTTTGGCCTTTTTTCATCTTCATTACGTCATGTTCACTATGGAAAAATGGGTGCAACAAACCCTAAAATTACATAAATCTCTGCTTTGCCACCCATAATTTGTAACTTCTTTAAGAAAGAGTTTCTCAAACAAGAAGGAGAAAGGACCCAGCAGTGAACCCTTCCCCCAACTACTGGAAGCTTTGCCTGTTATCAGATTATATCAGATCTGTTATCAGATTATAACAGTACCCAATGTGGGTACTGTTATTCTAGTTTTACAGGGGGAAACTAGGTGAAATCAATTGCTTTGTCCAAAGTCTTATACCTGGTTAATTAGCATATTGGGGTTCATACAAGATCTTTTATTTTACATTTAATGTTATTCACCACTGTTTTCTCATTCAACTGTTAATTCACTTGTGATCATAGATGAGCTGTAGAGATTGAAAGGAAGGAGATTAGGAAGAGGAGAAAAACTTAGTTTATATACTTCTTCTAAATATACATTACAAATAAGGAAGAGCAAAATCTGCTCTCTGATATGAGGTCTTAGCTTGGGGTTTTGGGATCCCTAAAGGTTCCATGGATGGGTTTTTGGAAATAGGCAGACTCCTTGAAATTGCATGTAAAATTTTGTGTGTTCATTTTTCTGGGGGAGAAGATTTTTAATTTTCCAAAGATTCTCAAAAGTTCAAGAATTGCTGCTAAGAAGAGTAACATAACAGACTTATGGGAAGGAAAAGGCGGCCGGTATGTTAGCATTTGTTCTTTCCCATTGACCCTGTTTTGGGTGGGTTATGGTTTGGTTTAAACTTTCTCATCTGCTGTCACATATTTTTGCTGGTTGAAGACTCTCTTAGTTGAACTTTTTTCCCAAGTGTTAATTTTTTTTTTTAAGATTTTATTTATTTGAGAGAGTGCGAGGGCATGAGCAGGAGAGACAGAGGGAGAAGGAGAAGCAGACTTCTTCTTAGCAGGGAGCCAGACTTGGGGTTCGGTTCCAAGACCCTGGGATCATGACCTGAGTGAAAGTCAGAAGCTTAACTGACTGAGCCACCCAGGGACCCTCCAAGAAAGCAGTAACAGTCTTTTGGTAGGTCTAATATGTAAATTATAGCATCCTGATGTTGTTTACATGTCTGAAATATTTGTGATTTTTATTTCTGTAAAATATAAGAATGTAATGAGGGCCTTTCTCAGTTATTGTCACTTTCTGAATGAATTTTTTTATTCATATTCATGATGATCTTGTCAGTTGCCATATAGATAGGCCTCTCCTAATGGCTTACATTATAGGTAGCCACAGTGTGAAGAAAGATTCACAAGGCCTTTTAAGTCTCCAGTTTTTCTTAATAAAGCTAATGAGCAAAGTATCACTAAATAATGATCAGGGTACTCACGTAGATACCCATTCTGAAAACAGACTAGTGCCTTAGCTAGTTGCATTCCATAAAGCAACTTCAGTCAAGGCCAGACTGAGATTTTCCAAGATTATGTATCTCGTGAGTATGTTCTGACTGTTTTTAAGGGCACAGAATTTCATCTGAGCATTCCTGCAGCCAGGACTTTGTCAGATTTTAATGGAAAAGAGAGCAGTAATACAAAACTCTTACTCTTTTAAAAAGAACTCCTTTGTTTAAATTATATTCTCCTCTATCTGTAGATGACGTTTGTGAATTGAATAATGGAAAGGTGTTCTGAATATACTGCATGATCATCGAGGCCCAGCAGTGTAGCCTACTAAAGTATTTGATTTCTTCTTTGGCCCTAGGGGATTAGGGGTGAAAGTTAAGGTTGCTTAAGCCACTGTGATGAGTAATGTGTATTCGTTTTTATTGTCTTCTATGGAAATGTGGGTACTGTTGATGCTTGAAGGTAATTAGGTAGTACCTTAGGAGGAGTACCTCTTTGTCCTCTTTTTCCTAGCTTCTCCTATGTATTAGTGAGGAAACACAATGGCAGTCTCATTTAAATGCATGTGGAATTCTATTTTTATAATAGCTTTGTCTAAAACTGAAGGTGACAGGCATTTCTCAGTTCCATTTCTTATAGAGAATGGATTAGATGGACTGCTTAAAAAATAATTGTATGAAATTGTATTAGGTGAGATTGCATTAAAATTAGTTGTATTTTTCAGCTATATAAAGTATAGGCATCTGAGAACATTTTATAATATTTATCTAAAATATGGTACAGTGATGTGTGTCGTCTGAGGTTTTGCTTGTTGTAGAGTTGACTCCCACGTGTTGTGTTGGTAGCTTTTCTAGTGCAACCTAGGTTGATTTTGTGCTCCCCTTTAGGACTGAAGGACGTTTTATGCTACTGATCTTGTGGCACAACTTTTCTTGCGGTAAATTTTGTATCTGTGTTTGCACTTTACACCTGGAGTTTAAAGTCCACAGATTTTATTTAGGTTTCTTCCTTGGAAACTAACAATTTTGTTGCAAGAAAATAAACAGAAACATAATTTAAATCTTTACTTGGTCAGACTGGTTACTGTGAAACACAAAGTGCTGATGAGTCACTCTGGAAACTGAAATGTATCCATGTGAATTTCATTTAAGATTTATTTATTTATGAGAGAGAGAGAGAACGAACACAGCAGGGGCCAAGACAGAGGGACAAACCGGGTCCCTGCTGATGGTGGAGCCCAAGGAAGGGCTCCATCCCAGGACCCCGAGATCATGAGCTGAACTACAGTCAGATGCTTAACCAACTGGGCCACCCAGGCACCCCTCCCCATGTGAATTAATCCAACATTCCAGGCGTTGTGGAGGGAGGTGGGTAGCTAAGGTTTAACTTAGACCCTCGAACCCTGGTCTAGAATTTTTTTACTTTGTATCATTAGAGATATTTTTCTGTTCAAGGCCTCAGTAGATTGCTTGAAGTAGTTGTTATTTACTATGTTAGCTCAATAGAAGACGGTTGGTAAACTAGGACAAGGAGTTAAAAAACCAGAATTCCAGCCCTTATTCCAACACTTAACCAGCAATGACAGGGGCAAAGTTAACAAACTGAGCCTCAGCTTTGAAATAGGAACAACAGTCCCAAGTCTTTGTAGGGTGGTGATGCTTAAGCGAGACATACAAAACCCCATGTGGTTTCATTCCTGTCTTTTTCATGTTGAGTTTCTTGCATGCAACTTGCCTACTTCCCTTCTCCATTTCTCTGACTTCTGCTTGTCCTTTTTTTTTTTTTTTTAAAGATTTTATTTATTTACTTGAGAGAGACAGTGAGAGAGAGCATGAATGAGGAGAAGGTCAGAGAGAGAAGCAGACTCCCCATGGAGCTGGGAGTCCGATGCGGGACTCGATTCCGGGACTCCAGGATCATGACCTGAGCCGAAGGCAGTCGTCCAACCAACTGAGCCACCCAGGCGTCCCTCTGCTTGTCCTTTAAAACCAGCTCCATCCAGCTTTATCTCATCTGTGAAACTTCCTCTGATAGCTCTGCCACCTTTTACACCAGTCTTCCGTTCTGTTTTCTGCCCTGCGTCTGTACCTGATATGTAGAGGCAAGTGTGTTTAATGAAGAAACCTAACTGTGCTCTTGTGAGCATTTATACTTATCAGTCATTTAATCCCAGTAACACACCATGAGGCAGACACAATTATTATCCCCATTTTACAGATGCAGAAAATGAGGCGTAGAGAGCTTAAATAATTTGCCCAAGGCCACCTAGCTCTGATACGTGTCTGAGCCAGATTTTCAGGGCAGGTGGTCGGGCTCCAGTGTGTGCCCTTCACCCCTGGGCTGTGCTCTTCAGTAGTGGTCTTGACTACACTGTGCTGTGATTGCTGGTTTCGTGTCTGCCTCCCTCGTTAGACCTGTGCACACCTTGATGGCTCCAGCTCCTACATTTCCGAACACATAGTAGGCACTTAATAAATGTTTAGATGTGCTCTGTGCAGACTGCATGGCATCATGTAAATGCAAATTATTACCACCACTGCCGTATGCACTTGGCACATCGGAGAGTACGGTTTACTGAGCTTCCAGTTTGGCAGTTGGTTTTCTTGGCTCCCACTTTTCAACTTGGCAGACTGAGTACAGATCGGTAAAATTTAAGGGTTGACATTACCAGAACTTGGGCTGAAAATGAACTATAGTTATTGGTCCCATCGTTAAGACTGTTTGGTCGCACATTCTTTGCCAGAATAATATAGCTCATTTTCTATACAAGAACGAGATCAGAGAGGTCTGATTGATTCTTACTGTACTTGTTAAAATTATGGAGCAGTTTAGGATCTTAAGTAGTCAGACTTCCAGTGTCGGTGTCTTGAAAGTTGTCTTACTCTTAGAGGCTCTTCTTGAGAAAAAGACAAGGACACAGTGAGATTTCATTCATTTCAGAAAAGTAGAACCTGCTGTATTAAGAAAAAACTTAGGGGCGCCTGGTGGCTCAGTCGGTTAAGTGTCTGCCTCTGGCTCAGGTAATGATCCTGGGGTCCTGGGACTGAGTTCTGCATCCGGCTCCCTGCTCAGTGGGGAGTCTGCTTCTCCCTCTCGCTCTACCTCTCCTCCTCTCAAATAAATGAATAAAATCTTAAGAAAAAAAAAAAGTTAGGGGCACCCGGGTGGCTCAGTTGGTTAAGTGGTTGACTCTTGATTTCAGCTCGGGTCATGATCTCAGGATCCTGGGATCCAGCCCCAGGTCAGGCTCCGCACTCTACAGGGAATCTGCTTGAAGATTTTTCTCTCACATTTTCCCTCTGCCCCTCATGCCCCATTCACTCACTCTCTTTCTTTCTCTCAAATAAATCTTTAAAAAAATTAAGCTTTTTGTGTGGATATGAGTTTTAAACCCCTTAATTACCAGGTAGAGAAGTAAAATAATTATTTCATAAGGAACACATTCTTTTTTTTTTTTTAAGATTTTATTAATTTATTTGACAGATCACAAGTAGGCAGAGAGGCAGGCGGCGGGGGGGGGGGGGGGGGTACAGGCTCTCCATTGAACAGAGAACCCAGCGGAGCTCAATCCCAGGACCCTAAGATCATGACCTGAGCTGAAGGCAGAGGCTTAACCCACTGAGCCACCCAGGCGCCCCAAGGAACACATTCTTCTAAAAATTTTTTTAAATTAGGGTGCTGGTGTGGCTCAGTTGTTAAGCATCTGCCTTCAGCTCAGGTCATGATCCCAGGGTCATGGGATTGAGCCCTGCATCGGGTTCCCTGCTCAGTGGGAAGCCTGATATCTCTCTGTCAAATAAATAATCTTTTAAAAAATTTTTATTATAATTCAGATATTTACATTTTTGTTTTTGTCAGTACTGATAGAATATTTAGTATAAAATGGTTTGTGCTGATTTTATCTTAATTCTCAGTATTATCTTCCCTACTTCAAATTTTTTTACTTATTTTTAATTTATTTTATCTTGTTTGTGTGTTTACTTTATTACATGTAATATAATATACATATATACATTTGTCCTTCACGCTTTTCTGAAATACACTGTCCTTCAGACTTTTCCCAATTTCTCCAACTAGGTGTGATTTTTCTCTTCTCAACTTTCAGATTTCTACTTTTTTTTTTACTTGAGTGTATAGTAGTTGTTAAATAGTTATGTGACTGTCCAAAGACTCTGAGGTTAGTTGTTACTTGCAGACGTGTCACTAACATACTTTCCTAGTAAGAAGTGAGTAGCCTTCCGCAAAAGTTGTAAAGCTTTGAGTAAAGTATCAGACCATTATTATCACAGACCCAGTTGTCATCCTGCCCCTTCTTCCTAGTAGATCTTTTTGGGGAGATTTTTGCCGATATGCACTTCTCTTTCCCTGCTTCTTCCTTTCCCTCTCTTGGTAGTTGTACTTCTGGCCTGATCCTCATGGACAGTTGTGCACTTTGGAAACCTCTACCCTCAGCAGGAGGGCAGTCTGGCCGTGCACGAGTATTTCGAGCTTGGCAGACAGCCTGGTGGAAGTGGGATGAGCATAGGCAGCAAAGTGATACGCTTTACAGAGCTGTCCTTTCAACTGGAGGAGGCTCACCCCAAATACAGTCTTCTTGACATACGAGGAGGATGTATAGGTATATTTTAATAGAAAGAAAACTGCTGGACTTCTCAAAAATTAACTGTTAAAATGTTCCAGGGAACAAAGTTGGTTTTCTTTTAAGACAAATGTAAATACACATTCTGGAAGACTGTGTAAACTTATTTGTCTACGTTGGGGAAAAAAAAATGGCATGAGAAAGAAGCACTTTCTGGAAGTTGTATTTTACTACTATCTATAATATGCTATTATATTTTCTAGTCTTTTTCCTTTTTTTAAGATTTACTTATTTATTTTGAAGATTATATCTATTAATTTGAGAGAGAGAGAGAGAGAGAGAGAGCATGAGCAGAGGGAAGGGCAGAGGAAGAAGCAGACTCCCTGCTCAGCAAGGAGCCCAACACGGGGCTCAATCCCAGAACCCTGGGATCATGACCTGAGCTGAAGTCAGAAGCTTAACCAACTGAGCCACCCAGGTGCCCCTAATTTTTTTCTTAAGATTATATTTTCTTCCCAGTAGCTGATCAGGCAGGCATATAGAGTGCTAGGCTCTGTCGCTTCTCAATTTGTATACCCCTTAACAAACATGCCAGTTTTTTCCCAAATTCTATAACATTAATTATAGCAAGCCACTAAGGAATGACCTGCTTCGGTTTGGAATTTAAGAAGCAGGAGAAAATGATCTCTAAGAACTTAATACCAAAGAGAAATGAATTTGAACAACTTCAGATATCAGTGAGGGTTATTTCTTATTTGCCGCTTCTGTCCACTTTCAGGTTCTTTGAGCTCTGTGTACTCACCTAAAGAGTACTCTGAAAAAGGAAGTTAAGATGAGCAGTAATAAGTCAGTTAGAACTGAGGGCACACATTAAGAGTTGGAAAATGAAACCTGGAACGTTCTGATTTCCCTAATGGGCTTTTGGTTTTGTACAGTTTACTCAATTGTGCTCTTAGGAGATAGTTTAAATCTTCTGGAAGGAGATTAAAGGAAGATTATCATCAAAACTGAGATAAGGGAAAAGGTGCCAGGACGGAATGAAGAAAGCAGAATGTGGGCAGAAAGCCGATGTGTGTTTCAAAGTGAACAGATGCATGTCCTATTGTGACCGTGTGCTTTGTCGATGTCTCCGCGAGTTTCCCTGATTGTGACAGTGGGGAGACTCCAGTCTCAGGTTTATATGGGAAGGCATATATGTGCGCATCATTTAAAAAAGAATAAAATGAAATAAATTTTTTAAAAGAAAGAATAGTCTTATTTTCTAACTTATTAAGTAGAAAATTCCCCTGTGAATTGAGCCCTTTTTACTTAGTAATTTTTAAACTTTTTTTTAATGTTTTCTTACTTTTTTTTTTTTTAACTTTTCACTTAGTAATGCTATGTGTGCTGTCTAGCTGAGGACTGAGATAGCTGACACATGTACTGTATGCATGTACATATTCATGAAGAACCCCGTTAGCTAGATGATGCTGGGGCGCCAAACCACTCC
Source organism: Mustela lutreola (assembly GCF_030435805.1). NCBI lineage: Eukaryota > Metazoa > Chordata > Mammalia > Carnivora > Mustelidae > Mustela > Mustela lutreola. The sequence goes on along the minus strand of NC_081304.1, from coordinate 24,732,856 downwards.
CCAGTCCCGGGGCTTGCATCAGTGGTTCACGAAGCAGGTGAACCAGCCACTACTTGTGTTAAAGGAAGGTACAGAAATAGGATGTTCAGCTTTCTTCTCCCAGTCTTCATGTATTGCTAAGGCTGTCTTGTTCATTGTGAGAAAGCTTTCTCTTGATCCCTCTAAACATTAACTTGCAGGGGGAAATCTCATGTTAACCGAGGGGACTTTACTATTAGACTGACATCATTTCCCCATTTCCTAATAGCATTTGGACTAATTCACATTAGAGAAATGGGCTTTGTAGCCAAATACACTAAGAAGCTGCTTTGGGGAGAGAACCTCCTCATGTCTCTTTGAGAAAAGCTACTTTACCGGGTGCCGCCTTAATCCACTGGGCGGTTTTTACCCGTCTCTGCGGAAGCACGTCTTCGGCAGGGTCCTGCCTCAGGACCAAATTCTAGTCAGCATTTGTAGCTCCAGACCTCCTCTATTTTTATTAAGCGTCTGCTTCTAAGCTCTACAAATCGCTAACTTTCTGAACTCCTTTAATCCTGATTATTGACCGATCAGTTCTTTTCTGAATTCGTCCTTTTCGTGTAATGATTTGTCAGATACAGCCAATAGTAACCAACACGCTGCCGTCACAGTGCGTTTTCCTGTTAGAGCCGTGAGCTCTCTAGCTTCCGAGAGAAATAGGGGATAGTCTCCCCGAGAATTTCACCGCTGCTGTCCTGTTAGCCTCCTGTACCTGTTTCCTGGCCCCTTTTCACCAGCTCCTAAGCCTTTGCCATGTGTGTGAGTTTTCTGGATGAGGCAACACCCACTCCTGGGTTCTGTCTGTATCAGCTAGGAGAGGCCTGTACTAACCAACGTAAGATCTCAGAGGTTTTAAAAACACACTCTGGGTAAAATTAAATGAAAAAGAAAAAAAAATCCACTGTACCGCACATAGCCCATAGGTCATTTTTGTCACTCTGGGACCTGGGTGGAGAGCAGTGACAGCAGTTGTCATCTTGAAGATGGGTGGGTGGTCCCTGTCGCAGAGGGAAGAGAGCCAGAGGGTCTCATTGGTGGGAAAATGCTGTGTCCTGCGCGCCCCTCCTGCTCAGGAGGTACTCCGGTCCAGAAGTAGTCACGTGGCCCCACCCAGCTGCGGGGAGGGGACCGGGTCAGAACACGCAGTCCTGCCACGTGCCCTGAAGGCTAAGAGCCCAGAGGTCTTTGGGAAGAACACATTCATTATGACCACAGAGGATTTCCCCTCAATTATTTTTCTTTGTCTTCCTGCTTTTTGTTTAATTCCTAGCTTTTGCTGGTTAATTGAATTTTACTGTCTCTCCTCCCTTGCTTAATTTGAGAAAATTAATGTGAGTAAGTTTAATGGTATTTGTAGTAATTTAGATTAGTTCCACGGGTCAGAAGTTCTGGCACAGGCAAAAATAAGGCTAAGCAGAATTGAAAGCCACTGAGATCTTCCTACTGAAAGTGTGAGGCGGGAAATTTTGATATGTGCACAAAGATACGTGGTTATAGGGACAACCAAGTTTAAGTTATTTTAGAGTGTCATTTGCCAGAGTAGCAATAGTAGTAGCTCTTGCCAGACCATGAGCTGTGGAGTCAGGCAGGCCTGGGCTGGGCACTGCTTCTGTCATTTAATAGATATGTAATACCGGACAAATTATTTAGCCTCTTAGAGGCATGAGTTTCTTATTTATAAATACAAATAAAGGGCGCCTGGGTGGCTCAGTGGGTTAAGCCGCTGCCTTCAGCTCAGGTCATGATCTCAGGGTCCTGGGATCGAGTCCCGCATCGGGCTCTCTGCTCAGCAGGGGGCCTGCTTCCCTCTCTCTCTCTCTCTGCCTGCCTCTCCGTCTACTTGTGATCTCTCTCTGTCAAATAAATAAATAAAATCTTTAAAAAAAAAATACAAATAAGTACAAATATATCTGCAGATGGCAAGTAAAGCATGGCGGCGTTTATCACCAGGACTTTCCGAACTTTCACTGAAATGAAAGTATAAAATCACTTCTTAATTTTTCTATTTTTAATTTTTTTTTTTAATTTTATTTGTCAGAGAGCGAGGATGCAGGCAGGGGGGGCAGCAGGCAGAGGGAGAAGCAGACTTCCCGTGGAGTTGATCCCACAACCCTGAGATCATGACCTGAACCTAAGGCAGACGTTTAATCCACTGAGGCACCCAGGCACCCCTATTATATATTTTTTTAATTTTTAATTTATTTTTTATAAGGAAGAGGTAGAAGTAGGGAGAAGGGTGGCAGGGAGAGAGAGAGAGAGAGAGAGAGAATCCCAAGCAGGCTCCACAACAGCACGGAGCCTGATACTTGGTCTCTTGACCCTGAGATGATGGCCCGACCCAAAACCAAGAGCTGGACACTGAGCTACCCAGGTGCCCCAAATCATTTTTTCAAAAGGGCAAATCCATAAGGATGAAGAAAACAGAAGATAGTAATGAGGAATGACAAAGTATTTGGGGACCACATGTTAGAGTCGTCATAATGTAAGAATAAGTATTGACTTACCGAGAAGCTATGGTAGAACTATCGCAGGAGGATAGAGGGAGGACTGGGGGCAGTCAGGTGAGAAAAACTGGTGGGAGACAAGCAGTAACATCTTAAAATGAAAAACCTCAAGAAATAGAAACATAACCATGTTTAGGAATATGGAAGGAGGGGGCACCTGGGTGGCTCAGTCAGCTAAGCCTCTGCCTTCAGCTCAGGTCATGATCCCAAAGTCCTGGGATCGAGTCCCACATTGGGAAATCCCTGCTCAGCAGGGGGTCTGCTTCTCCCTCTGCCTCTCCCCACTGTTTGTGCACTTTTTCTCACATTCTCTCTCTCTGTCAAATAAATAAAAATCTTAAAAAAAAAAAAAAAGTGGGAGGAAATACTGGGGAAGAAGACTAAAGTAGTTGAACATTTTCATCTCTGGGCCACGGGATGAGATAGGATGGAATCGGCAGAGGGCTACTCTTCTTGCTACAAACCTCGCGGGGTACATGACTTGGACAACGATGTGCGCTTTGCTGCATTTTTTTTTTTTTAGTGATTACTTTGGTAAAAAATAAATAAATAAAATAAAACATGAGTTTAAGAACCTGTTAAATAGGTCTAAGGAGAGGCCCCTTTGCCTGCTGGTACATGGGGCAGGCCCTCAGTGAGTGCTGGTTGCCTTCCTTCTGTCGGCTGGATGGGGGAGGTGCTCGCAGCACTAGTCATGACTCAGGGATGAGGTCTTTGGCCAAACAGCAATGTGAGCCGCGGCACAAAGCAAGTTAGGCACCTCTCTCTCTCTCTCTCTCTCTCTCTCTCTCTTTTATTTAATGGATGGTTTCATTTTTCTTGGAACCGTATCAACCTGATGGTTACTGTTTCTTAGAATTTATTAGACTTCTGTGCAACAGACACATGAAGAATTCCCCGGCTAGTGAGTGGATTTTAAGCCATGGGACAAACTTAAAAATATTTAGCAGCTTTGAAATTACTCTGATGAACCTGAACCCAGTAATATCTATAATAATACCTCTCCCGAGATTATACATTACTTCAGGCCACGGACAGTCTCTGTCTCTTCTGTAGTTACGTCAACTAGCTATTGTGTCTCCCTGGTCCACAGTGCCTAGCTCACAGCCAGCTTGGTTCTTTGAGCCCTAACTGGTGGACAGTGGTGACTGGTGTTGAAAACAAAGCCAGCCAGCGGAAAGCTCTTGCGTGTATCACCTAGGACACCTGTTTAGATGACAAGACTATAAACTTCCTGTGGACAGAGACCACATATTCTGCCATATCAGCTCATCCTGTAGCCTCTAGCATAATGAATGCCAGGGGACAGTACCTGTCCGTTTTGTCATCAGATTTGTACCGAACACCCATGAAGTGCTTGGCTCTAAGGGTGGCTCAGTGTGTGGGACAGACAGACTCCTGCTATCTTGTAGTCTACATTCTGACAAAATGGTGTTGAATATAGTAAACCAGCAGCCCGGTAAAACAGTGGTCCACGCTGAACCCTTTAAGCAAGGATCAGGAATTGCCTCTGCAAAGAGTCGCGCCCTTTTCAGCCGTATCGTATGATGTACGTGCATGCTGTGGGAAGGAAATCGTGGTATCTGACCTTTTTTCCTCTTTGCTTTGCTTTGTAGATAAGATGGTCCAAGTCATCTGCAGCTCTCCTCAAAAGAAAAGTCACTAGTGCTCTGCTCTTGCCGTCATACCAAACCTTCTGACTTACGCTTTGGTGCTGCCACACTGGAAGAATTGCATACAGCCTCCAGGAACACCTTTTTTTTTTTTTTTTTTTTTTTTCCATTTGAGTGATTCTTTGTGGATGGAAAAAGATTGGAATCTTAATAATTACCCTGTTTTGAAGCGATTTCTCTACAGTCTGAACTGCGTCCTCCCTCGGGCCCCTGACCCATGAGCCACACAGCCAGCTCTCGGCAGGGGCCGGGAGACAGCTGCGCCGTGCCTGCAGCAGGAATGGCACAGGAAGACAGCCGTCGTGCTCCAGTGCCGCCTACCTTTTATCATGGTGCCAACCAAGAACTTGACCTGTCCACCAAAGTGTACAAAAGGGAGTCAGGAAGTCCTTACTCGGTGTTAGTGGACACCAAGATGAGCACGCCCCATCTCCATGAAGCGGAGGAACAGCCGTATTTCAGGGAGCCAAGGGCAGTGTCTGACGTGCGCGCTGTCAAAGAAGACCGGGAGAATTCCGATGACACGGAAGAGGAGGAGGAGGAGGAGGAGGAGGAGGTCTCTTACAAAAGGGAGCAGATCATAGTGGAGGTAAACCTTAATAATCAAACATTAAATGTATCTAAAGGGGAAAAGGGTGTCTCTTCTCAGTCCAAAGAGACTCCTGTTCTTAAGACAAGCAGTGAGGAGGAGGAGGAGGAGAGTGAGGAAGAGGCCACCGATGACAGCAACGACTACGGGGAGAACGGAAGGCAGAAGAAGAAGGAGAAGACGGCGGAGAAGGCCAGCGTCACCCAAAGGAGAACCAGGAGGGCCGGCTCCGTGGCTGCGGCGACCGCATCCCCGACTCCCAGGACTACGAGAGGGAGGAGGAAGAGCGCAGAGCTGCCCAAGCGTAAGAAACGGGCCGCCAAGGAGCCCAGAGCGCCCGTCCAGAAAGCTAAGTGCGAAGAGAAAGAGACTCTGACCTGTGAGAAGTGCCCCAGGGTGTTTAATACGCGCTGGTACCTGGAGAAGCACATGAACGTTACTCACAGGCGCATGCAGATTTGTGATAAGTGTGGCAAGAAGTTTGTCCTGGAAAGTGAGCTGTCCCTTCACCAGCAAACAGACTGTGAAAAAAATATTCAGGTAGGTCTCACCACCGAGAGGGCAAACTTCCCAGGATAGCACCTGGCTGTGCAGACGCATCAGGCGTCAGCCCAAGAGAATAAGTACCGTAGAGGCTGAAGGGACAGTGGTCACCGATTTATCTTGTTTCAGAGCTCCTGCTTTGGGTCTTTTGAAAACCCAGGCTTAACGTTTTCTTTCAAAAGCATTGCATTTACCTGACGCTGGACTAGTGGGAACGCAGGTACATTGGAAGGGGGAGTCTGTCGTAGGTGATTGATGGCCCGGGAGGTAAAGTCAACACCGGCTTTGCACTGAGATTCACGGTCGTGAGACGTGTAATATAGAGTTCATTCTGGCATCTTCTGTGCCGAGGTGGGAGATACTGAGTGAAGGTCAGGAATAGAGAGAGGTCCCCTTCTAGGTCTGAAAGGACGCCAGATTCTAGTGCAGCGGCTGGGGACAAAAACCGTAATGACTCAGACCAGTGAAAACGGAAGATCTCCGGGAGTGAGTTGCTCTTACCAGTGGAGAGATGACAACATTAAATTTATCAAGAGGCTGAGCCCATGGGAGTATGCAGACTTTAAACCGAGGCTGAGCTGGTTGGAAATGTTGCCCACCTGGCACTAGGGTTACGTAATGCTTCTGTGCAGTATTATTAAGGTAACAGAATGTGGTTTTCAAACCAGGCTGATGTCTCAAAAGGACTATATTGCGGTAGGGTAAGAGGTGCGTTAATTATATGATGTCGAGTGAATTAATTACGTTGAGCTGCGTTGGTTTATACCTGTGAATGCATGTTAATGAATATTTATAAAAGGTAAGTCTGTTACTGTCTCCATAAGATGTGTAAAATACACATGTGTTGTGCCGTATTTAAGCCAAACTTCCTTTGAAAAATGCAGTTGTTTTGTTTGGGTTTGTTTCTTGGAGTGCGCCTGACCTGGAGTGCTCTCCTTCCTTCTGACTTTACCTCTCGCTTTTCATCAACAGCTGAGATCGTTGCTTTACTTTAAAGAGATTTCTTCAGTATAAATTATGTTTGCTAAAAATTCACCGCTTTTTGATTCATCAGTTGTGACTTGGTCTCTTACATGCTGGGTAATTAAAAAAAAAAAAAAAAAAAAAAAGGCTGAGTCGAAGCGCCCAGACCCTCCAGAAACTCCAGCTCCCTTGCTTGGTTAGGACTTGGTTGTGACAGTTCAGGCCGAGGGGAGTGTGGTGCAGTGCTGCACCCTAGGGGTGAGATTGGGGCCCTGATGATGAGAGGGATAGCTCCATGTCCATATTGTGGGGTTTTGGGGTTTTTCTGTTTTTTAAAATACTTGATTTATTTATTTGACAGAGAGAGACACAGCGAGAGAGGGAACACAAGCAGGGGGAGTGGGAGAGAGAGAAGCAGGCTTCCCGCTGGTCAAGGAGCTGGACACAGGGCCCGATCCCTGGACCCTGGGATCATGACCTGAGTCGAAGGCAGCTGCTTAACGGCTGAGCCACCCAGGCGCCTTGGTTTTTGTTTTTGTTTTTTTAAACTTAAATTTGCTTTATTAAGTTACAGAAAGAAAACATTTAATACATCCTCATTCTGTGACTTTCATCACTGTTGCTCACCATAAGGCACTTTAGCTCACATTCAGGTTTTGTGGATTCTGCTGAAAGAGCTCCCTTTACATTCCTGAAGAATACTGCTTTGTTCATACATATATGGCTCCTTATGATCCTGGTGATCCAGTAACAAGGAAAAACTGAAACCCTGCCTGCTGGTAGGGGTAGGTCTGTCCTCTCGAGCAGGTCCAACCAGAGGCTGATTTTTTTTTTTTTCACTCTTCTCAGAGTCCTTGTTTCCTGAAGTGACTGATGTTCAGAGATTGTTATTTCCCGTGAATAACTTGTTCCCCTAAATATGTCCAAGGCGGTGGTTACCCAGAACTTTCTAGTATCATTTTGCTTTAACCAGAAGCACTTTATTTTGATACACTTTATGCCTGATATCCCAGACTATTACTGATTCATAATACAAGGAACTCTAGGCACTGTTGCGTGTGTTTCCTGTAGATGCGTGGACAGAAGATCTGGGGCTGGCTACCGGGGAAGGGGAGGAGGACACTGACGGCTGAGAAGTCACAGGAAATTCTGCCAGAGGGATGTGTTCCATAGAGTAAATTAGATAGGGGAAAATATAATAAAATCTCAATAATGCATGTTAAGGAAGGCTTCAAATGCATTCTTTAAGGTACAGAAACATTGTTCTACTTCCACAGATCTATAACCATTAATATGTGTTTTATCTTGCTTTTATTTGTGCTTGTTTAAAATTAGTTTGTATTCCCTGATAAACACCTGTTAACTGCATAGCGACCTGTGTAGGAGGCAGCTGCTCTGCGTAATCCGTTTATTTTTCAAAACTTAGTTCTCCACGGGTACACTATTAATTTGATGAAAGCAATCAAGTCTTTTACATTAGCAGAACTTGCCATTTCTTTTTTGTCTTACTTTTGGCCATTGTTTTCGTACTCCCAGAGCGTCTCTAAAAGATGCGTCTTGGAAAATAGAACATACAGATGTTGGTGTTGGCATCCGGGCTCCTGGGAGGACTGGCATCTGTTTGGATTCGGGCCTCGTGCTGCGAATCCCGCAAGCACACCCATTTCGTCAGCCAGTAGGCAGCAATGGCTTTCTGCAAGCCCCTGTAAATAAAGATTATTTCTCTTTATCCTGCTCAGTGTGTTTCCTGTAACAAATCATTCAAGAAACTCTGGTCCCTTCATGAGCACATCAAGATCGTCCATGGATATGCAGAAAAGAAGTTTTCCTGTGAAATTTGTGAGAAGAAATTCTATACCATGGCTCATGTGCGGAAACACATGGTTGGTAAGTTTCTTCTGCTGCTTTTCTCTCACGCCTATAATTTGTCCTTGTTCTTTGGTGTGTTTTATGCTTCAGATGGGGCAGGATCTGAGGAAGGGCCTTCTTTAACCCGTTCCAACTTGTCAAAACTAACTGCGGCTTGTCCTCCGTCCGCACCACCGACTGGCCCGGGACAGGTTCCTTTCCAACCTTGTTATTTCTGTTTCTCTTCAGAACGTTGCTATTAAGGCCTCACAGGTTAAAGTGTAGAAAGTCCAGATGGCATGAGTCCCCTGTAGTGGGACATGAGTCTTTCCTGGCTTGGGCTTTTCGGGGGCCTTATTCTGAGTATGGTGCATTCTGTGTTGCAGCACACACGAAAGACATGCCATTTACATGCGAAACCTGTGGAAAATCGTTCAAACGCAGCATGTCTCTCAAGGTGCACTCCTTGCAGCATTCTGGAGAGAAGCCCTTCAGATGCGAGGTAAGGAGCACTGCTCCCCCAGGCCTGGGGCAAGCTCATGTATTCGTGGCTTGCAGTGCAGGAGAGGCGTGCGTAGGACAGGCGTGAGGCCCTCCAGACACGTGTTCCGGGCGCCCTATGTTCCCTCACTGCCGGGTAGAGGAGGGTCATCGTTACCACGCCGTCAACCCTCTCAGACGAACTCGAGCCCAGGAGAGACACACGAGGAGTTACTCTCCTTCCCTCGGGAATCAGAAGAAGTTGGGTGTGACTACAGTGCTAATTATTGGGGGAAATTCCCCTTTTACGAATAACTGAGCGGCAGAAAGAGAGCAGAGCCAGAGCAGCCACAGCAGGTTCTGTTTGAAGGAAGAAAGAGAAGCCTGATCTCGGAGGCTTTGTAGGGGGTGCTCCAGGGAAGCTGCTGCGCTTGGCCCTCAGGAGTTCCCGCTGTGTCCCATGCAGAACTGTGACGAGAGGTTCCAGTACAAGTACCAGCTGCGCTCCCACATGAGCATCCACATCGGCCACAAGCAGTTCATGTGCCAGTGGTGCGGCAAGGACTTCAACATGAAGCAGTACTTCGACGAGCACATGAAGACACACACTGGTAAGAATCCGGGGGCGGCGCCACCGGGTCTCTAGCGCTTGTCCACCATCGCCTGTGAGTCTGTTTGCGTGAAAACGGAAAGCACAAACATGCGTTCTAAGGGCAAGTTCGACTTGAAGTAAATCTGGTGTATAAAAATCCAGACTGATTAGCATGAAAAATTGGGCTTTCATCCCTCTGTTCATTAAAAAAAAAAAGAAAGAAAGAAAGAAAGAAAGGATTATTTGTGAGTGCCTTTTAACTGGGGGGGGGGGGGGGTCCCTTCAAGACGCTGGATCCTTTTCTTAGGGCCCAGGATCTCCTAAAATTGTGTGCCCCTTGTCTTGTGTATGTGCACTGTGCACGATGCATGTGGTATTTTTTAAAGGAAAGGCTTCTGGACCTCTCAGAGCTGAAGGACACTGACGGCTTTAAACAGAATACCCTCTCAGTATGCTTAAAGTTTGATCGGATTGGATTTCCCCCACATTACCACTTTTCCAGAACAACTCCCGTCAGATGAAGTTAAATCACATTTTAACCATTTTGTTCATTTCTGGGGGGTTCTGCTTCCTAGCGTGGATGGGGCCCTTGTAAGCATTTGGCTGCCCAGTTTGCAGGGACCCGGCTGAAGTAGTAGCATCCCCTCCCAATCCTGGTGCCCACCCCGCCCCACCCCTCCACCAGGCAAACACTGCATCATTCCATCTCAGCCTTGACTTGGTGTTCTGGGCTTAGCTGTCTTGGTACAAATGGAACAGTACGACCCATTTTCAGGTTTCTGAGTAAAATCTAATCACAGGATTCTACATTGTGTCAGTCCGCGGAGTGGCAGAGCGAGAAAGAACCACGGGAGGTGAGCGTGCTTAGTCCTTGCTCGTCTTTGCTCAGCCAGAGATGAGAAGACTCCGCCTTGGCTGGGTCGCTCTGGTTCCCATTTTTCTGTTGAAGTCCAGAGAAAAGTGCCTGCCTGGTGGGCTTCTTTCCCATTCAGAGCAGAGCACCCTCCGACTTTAAGGATTCCCGTAGATGAAGAGTCATGAGAGGAGCTCAGTGAAATCAGCTACACTCTAAAGGGTAATGAGAACTCGGAAGCCTAAGTGGATGGACAGCCCGATATAGCAGAGTAATTAACAAATTCTCCTCTTAAAACTTGGTGGCTCTTGGACAGGCTCTTAGTTCCGAGTCGCTTTTAGGATTCGATTTTTTGTTGTAAAGCAGGAAACTGTGCAACTAGGTGAAAGATAAGCTTTTCTGAAGGCAAGTTGTGTCACTTTCACACATGATGCTTGGGACGCAGTGGGCACCCCCTGATGTTGGCCACATCGGGAAATTGGAAGGAGCCCTGACACCCCCGTCCCGCCCTCCTCTTCTCTGCGCCTCTCCTGCACGGCTTCCTCCCGGTTCTCTCTTCTCTCCTTCTGCCTTTCTTTCTCTTCCTTCCTTCCCCTTCGTCCTTCTCTCTGTAGACCCTGAAATGGCCATAATGTGAAACCAGAGTATCTTGTGACTGACGTGTTTGTTGAATAAAATTTTATGTTAAATATTCTTTGACCAGAGGCAAGCTCAGTACTTCCTATTTCTTCCAAAGAAATATAGCCTCCTAACACCCTTCTCATTAAGAGAGTAGTACGTACTTACTAAAAAATATATTAGAGGGGTGCCTGGGTGGCTCAGTGGGTTAAAGCCTCTGCCTTCGGCTCAGGTCATGATCCCAGGGTCCTGGGATCGAGCCCCGCATCGGGCTCTCTGCTCCGTGGGAAGCCTGCTTCTCTTCCTCTCTATCTCTCTGCCTACTTGTGATCTCTGTCTGTCAAATAAATAAAATCTTTAAAAATATATATATTATTAGAAAATGCGAAAGTTAATAACAAAAATTATCATCACTGAAAGATCATTACTGTTAACAGCATACATTTTAAGAAAACTCTATAGTTTCTTAACACATATAAATAGATACTGTACATAAATGTTTATTAATGTATATAGACATAAAACAAAAATTGGGTCTTTATTGTAACTGGCTTTTCCTTTTGACTGTATTTTGTCATTAAGGGCAATATCATTTTAATGGTTGTATAATATTCCTTATGGTAAATTTGCTGTAATAATAGCCATTGTTTATTATGCACATATATGCCAGGCCCTGCCTTAAGTGCTTTACATATGTTGCCTCCTACAGTCAACGTCACCTTTACAATAGTCCTGTACAGTAAAGGACATTGTTTCCACTTTATAAATCCAGTTCTCTACTGGACATTCAGATGATTCTTTTTTGCAGTTTTTCTTCTGTTACAAATAATACTGGATAAATAGCTTTGTGGTTAACACATCCATGATGATTCATTTAGGATGAATTCCTGGAAATGGGATTATTAGGGCAAGGAGAGGTGCACATTTTTATGACTTGGTATATATTGCAAAATAGGCATCCACATATACTCTTACTAGGTGTGCACGAAAGCACCCTTCTCCCCAAATACCCTTGCTGGCTTGCTAGGTAGGAAATGGTTTCTTACTGTGTTCGTTGGCATTTAATTCATTGCTAAGTGAGATCAGACGTTCTCTCCTGCGCTTACTGAGTGTCCGTGTATTTTCCTTCTGGAATCACCTGTGCCTTTTTCGTGTTCACCTTGCCATTATAGTGTTTGGCTTTTTGTTTTGTTTTGTTTTGTTTCTACTACCTCCTTACATATAGTTACATATGCTGGACCTTGTTCCACACCGATATTAAGGTACTTTCCCGTGGTTGGTCATCTGCCTTTTCATATTGCTCATGATACATTGGGAAAGTGGCTGGCCAGTGGGGTTTGGCACACCTGCTCTCCCATTCACTGCGGCCTCTTTGGGTCTCTGGTCCCTTGGTGTTACAGAAGGATGACGGGAGTACTTGGGAAGATACAAAGAGAAGGGTTAGCCCTGAAGAAGAAAAGAGATAGCTCTTTTGAGGCTGGAAGTAATCACCTTTAGGTATTTTTGTTGGTGATGAAGGCCATTGCAGGAACTGCCCTTGACTGGGCTGTTTCTTTGCAGTCAAGGAAGGGAGTCTAGGGAGGCTTCCCAGCACTCAGCCAGGGTTTGCCAGGACGTTGTGGATGTGGGGTGATTTCTGCATAGAGTAATTGCTGATTTTCCTCGTACCAGGTACAGCGCTAAGTGCCTGGATGAATTCAGACCTGGTTTTCGCCCTTGAGGAGCTTCTGCTCCAGAGACAGGGACAGAGGTGGTAATAATCCTAGTCATGATCACAGAAACGCTACAATGCATCGAGTGTCTGCTGTGTGCCAGACACTGCGCTGAGCGCTTTCCTTGTATTTTCAACTTATCGCAGTTGCCTACTGCTGTGAGCTTTGTTTATCAGACGAGGAAACTAAGGCTCAGAGATTAAATAACTTGTCCAAGGCAGCCTGACTCCAGAACCACATATTTTAATGATTCTGAACATAATTTAACGTAGCAAGTCATAAAATGGAGGGATAGGCAGGACATCGGGAGAGCAGAACGCACCATTCTAGAGTCTGGGTCTCAGCTTCCAGGACGAGGCAGTGCACTCAAACGATCAGGCTCAGAGGGATCGATCTGTGTTAAATCGTCTCAATGACATATAGATGAAATTGCTGATTGATTAATTTACAGTGGAAAGGCTGAGTGGCAGATGGTTCAGAACTCTTATTTCTTTGGTCATCATGTTCTTTGCCTGAATAAAAATCTATGTTAGAAGCTAAATTATCATCAGAAGTTTGGAAGGGCCAGGGCATTACAGCAGAGGAAAGTACTTGAGTGATCTTAGTGGTGAGTACCATCCGTCCTCAAATCCAAGAAGCCATCCCTTGTGAGACAAACCCAATTTGTACACTGCCGAGGAAATGCCAACAAATACAGCATGCCATCAAGTGTGAGGCCGATGTCCGTGTCAGAGATGTCCGTATGCCCGGGAACGTATGTCTCAGAATCAACAAATACTGATTTGTAAACATTAAGTAAGAACTTACTAAATTTGGCTCTTGTAGTGAACAGGACTGAAATGTCCCCAGGTTCACAGGGCTCACAGTCAGGCTGGGTAGACACGCAAGCTTCCCTGAAGAGCCCGGAGCAAGTACATGAAACTAAATGAAGTTGGCTAGACTTTGGTGGATGGGGGTGGCTGGGCAGGAAGTCCGATGAGACCTGATACTGGAGAGCGGTAAGCAGGTGCCAGGTCACCAAAACAACCCATAAGCCACGTAAAAACGTCTGGACTTTATTCTAAGGATAGTGGGAGGTTCTTGAATGGTTTTGAGCAGGTTATAACCCGATTCTGAACGTTCACTCTGGCTGCAGGGTAGAGGGTGGGCCGGGAGGTGGGGAGCAAGAAAAGAGACGGCAACAGCAGTCAGGTGGGCGTGGCGGTAATCTGGGGAATGGGGGTGATGGCGTGGACTGAGGTGACGGCAGCAGGTACAGTGAAAGCGACACACACCATGGGGTCAGGTGAGTGTGGGGACTGATTAGATAAAGGTGGTGTGAAAGGGAAGAATCAAGGGATAGTCCCAGATTTGGGTCTCGAATGCCATTTGTCAAGACAGAGAACGGTAGAAGGAGGAGCCGGTTTGCCAAGTAGGATAATGAATTTAATGTTGCACTTGCTAGTTTTGAGACCTCTATGGGACATTCATGTGGAAATACCCCGTAGGCAGTTTGCAAAATGGGTTTAAAGCTAAAGGCTTTAGAGAGATTTCGGCTGCATATATACATACACAGATTTCTGATCGCGGCTCAAGGATATTCCTACTGAGTAGACTGGAAGCCAGATCGCTTGTTCCTTTGAACAGTGCAAAAGACAGCTAGGTAGCCGGACAGATTCTTGTTCTTTCGTGTCTTCCTGTAGCATCTCTGCCTTCATGTGTAACGTTCATTCTTCAGACGCATTACACTCCTGCTTCTTACAGTCAGCTTGGTTTTATATGTGGCAACTAGGTCATGTCCTTAGGTGTATTGATGGTGATCGAGGTCCTTTTCTAGTTACCCCGATGGACTTAGTTTTAGTGTATCCTCCAGTCACCCCGTTCCAAGCTCTTAAAATGGGATGTCATGCAGGTGATGGATTGCAAATGTTACGTTTTTATTTTTCCTTGTTTCACCCTCATTGTAAGCTTACCTGGAGGTCTCAAGGAGACCTTAACATCACTCATTAGTACAATCAGGGGATGGGGCCGAATGAGTAGTGAGAGTTAGAGGTAAGTGGGATTGTAGGCTTACGTCTGGAACAACAAATGTGGGAAATTTGGTAGGACATCAGGAAATGAATAAAAGATGACTAAGCAATAGAAAAAAAATCCATTTTTAATTTGAACCCATGGGTTGTGGTAGGTGGGTTCTAATAGTTTTTGGCCTTTCTGTGGCAAATCATTATTAGCCTAGAAGACTACAAACGGGGCGATGGCTAGAGAGATCCTGAATTTGATCCAGGGTGGGACACGCAACAGAGAGTTAATGTCCATATATTTCAGCAAGCTTAGTGAATCCTGTTTGTGGATGCAGGGCCTGGTGTGCTGAGAGGTGGTTAGTGAGTTGGGTGAGAGTGTTTGCTCCAATTAGGCTAATTCAGAGAGTGAGTCCTTTGACTCGGTTTCCATATAGTTGTTGGGAGTAAAGAGTACTAACCCTGGAGAGCCCGGGGTGGGGGAGGAGAGTTGAGAGCTTGTCAAACAGGTATGCTTTTAAAACATTGTATTATCCAAGTAAAGTGTGTTTGAGAGAAACAGAAAGTGCACATAAGCCTAAAAAAGGTTTTAAAACATCAGTCATCATCCCATTACCTAGAGAGAATCACTGACATTTGTTGTTCTTTCCATGTTTTTTCTATACCTATTTTTAACTTAAAGTGGATAATACCATGTGTGCATTTTCATAACTTGCCCATTTTATTTAATAGACTATAAGCTTAATAGATTATGGATTTTCATGTTAGTAGTTAGATTTCTGTACCTTCGTAATACTGTTTTCAATGGCGCTTTCCATCAGATAGATATACCATATTGACTTAATTAATTCTGTTTAACCAGAGATATGAAGTTTTGGGGTTTTTTTTTAAAGATTTTATTTATTTGACAGAAGACAGAGATCACTAATGAGCAGAGAGGCAGGCAGAGGGAGAGGAGGAAGCAGGCCTCCTGCTGAGCAGAGAGCCCAATGTGGGGCTCAATCCCAGGACCCTGGGACCATGACCTGAGCTGAAGACAGAAGCTTTAACCCACTGAGCCATCCAGGCACCCTGAGATTTCAAAGTTTTTAGGTAATTGGAGGAAACAGATTAAAAAGGTGGAAAACCTGATGGGCTCTGAAGTTATCTAGGAAGTTGCGTATGAATCACAGTGAAGAGCCTAGCAGTGGTAGTGATTGAATAAAGAAAAGCTGAAAGAGAACAGAAATATGTCAGGAACCAGTATTGGTGATTACAGACGAGACTGATCCCTCCTGACTGCCCAGTCCAGTCTCTTGAGGAAGTGAGGAAAATTCTGGCTTTCAGAGAAGGAGGGCAGCGGGAGCTGTCCGTTTCCAAAGGCAGAGAGAACAGGGACCACGACATGGGTGAAGAGGTGTTCTCTGCTCGTGTACAGCGTGTATGAAGGGGTCCCTGGGTGGAGAACAGTAGGGATCTCATTTTCCCTCATGCATGTGGGGCGCCCAAAGCATCAAGTTGTGAAGTGCCGTGTTTGATGTTCCAGAAGCACGCTCCAGATAGAACAAGACGGCAGCTTGAAATCCTAGCTCTCCTCCAGCTGTAGAACTCAGGCACTTTCCTCAGTTTCCTATCAGTAAATAGAAGTGGGAACAACGGCCTCATACGGGCTGTCACTGTGAGAATCACCAGAATTCACAGCTGGAAAGTGGGCAGAAGGGTACCAGGCACACAGGAAGCCTCCCCATATGGCAGCTGTTACTGTACGGAGTAGAGCGAGGGTACCGTTGGAAGGATGGGGAGCCTCTGCCGGGGCGAGAACAGCCTCTTGCAGCAGGAGCTACGGTAAAGGCACAAGCGCCGTGCACTGAGAATTGACAAAGGAATTAATCAGTACAGGCGTGTGGTCCCTGACACACATGTACACAGGTGCTAACTGCAGCATTCCGTATTAAGTTCATTTTCAAAAACCATCTCATGGGGCACCTGGGTGGCTCAATGGGTTAAAGCCTCTGCCTTCAGCTCAGGTCATGATCTCAGGGTCCTGGGATCGAGCCCTGCATCGGGCTCTCTGCTCGGCGGGGAGCCTGCTTCCTCCTGTCTGCCTGCTTCTCTGCCTACTTGTGATCTCTGTCTATCAAATAAATAAAGAAATCTTTAAAATAAGAAAAAAAAAAGCTTGGTTAATAAAAAAAAATTAAAAAACAAAAAAAAATCTCTTTTCCCGCTGTGGCCCGGGTAGAGAAGCAGGCCGGCCGTGGAACCATGTCACGGTCCAAAGAAAAGTTAGGAGCCCCAAAAATGAAGCCCTTATATCCTCCCTCAGTGCCTTTAGTATTCTGGAATTTCGTTTCCTTTGTGGCTCCTTGGTCCCCTGCTTCTCAGCCAGGGCCAGCAGCCCCCGTCCCCGCCCTCCCCACACCCGTGGACATTTAGGCGTGGTGTGGGGACAGGTTGCATTGCCAGAATCTCTTGGGGGCAGTGAGTAGGCTGGCACCTGGAATGCTGGGTGCTCTTCAGATGGGCCAGCTAGTCCCACAGAATGAAGGACTTGTTTGCAGAAATGCCCACAGGCTCTCTCACGAGGAGCTACCACGGTGTGGGAGGCCTGGTGGCAGGTGAGGCGTCCAGCACATCCAAGTCCAACACCAGAAAGTATGCCACACGCTAAGGCTTATGTGCAAGTTGACCAGAAGAGACTTGCTTGCCCCACAGGACATTTCTAGCAGTCCTTCTTTTATTTGGAATTCAGAAGCGACTAACAGATGGACTTTGCCTAAGTTTCAGAGGTAGAGACAGGCCCCCGGTTTTAGCTGCCTTGAAGGCAGGAAGGTGATTGGAAGGGTTCTTCGTGTAGGATGTGAAGGATCACTACCTAGATGCCTCTTTGTTTTTTGATGTTGTTGTTGTTAAACTGTGCTCCCATAGTATAGGCTGTATGTGAGTTTTACTCCTATCTGCTCTTACCTGTTAATTCCCAACTTCAGGAAACACTTTGGGGACTATAACATGGCGTAAGGGAGAGGAGTGCTAATCTCCGCATTAAGGATGAGGAATAGAAGGAGCGCTTAATTACCCTGCACTATGTTAATCTTTTTGTGTGTCTGTGTTCATCTCAGGAGAGAAACCCTTTATCTGTGAAATCTGTGGCAAAAGCTTCACCAGCCGCCCCAACATGAAGAGGCACCGCCGAACTCACACAGGCGAGAAGCCCTATCCGTGCGACGTGTGTGGCCAGCGGTTCCGCTTCTCCAACATGCTCAAGGCCCACAAGGAGAAGTGCTTTCGGGTGACCAGCCCCGTGAACGTGCCGCCTGCTGTCCAGATCCCACTTACGACGTCCCCGGTGACCCCAGTTCCATCTGTGGTGAACACCCCCGCCACCCCCACCCCTCCGATCAGTATGACTCCCGTGAGCACTCTCCCCCCGCGGCCCATTCCCCACCCCTTCTCGCACCTCCACATCCACCCACACCCCCACCACCCACACCACCTCCCCATCCCTCCGGTCCCCCACCTCCCCCCACCTCCAGCTCTCTTTAAGAGCGAGCCCTTAAATCACAGAGGCCAGGGTGAGGACAACTTCCTGCGGCACCTGGCCGAGAAGAACAGCTCAGCGCAGCATCACTAACGCCCTTCTCCCCGCGTGCGTTGTCCGCGAGCCGGGCGCCCGCGTGCGAGTGCGGAGACGGGGCTGGCGGGCTCTTCCCGAGCTGTCAGACCCCCCGGCCTCCGCCGAGAGCCGCTCACGGTCCGGGCGAGCCGACGCGCCGAGGGGGTGAACGCCAAGACTACCTGGAGCTCGCGGAGGGAACGGTCATCCAAACCAGGGGAACCACCGAACTAAAGGCCACTTTGCTGGCATTTTCTGATGACTTTTATAAATTTCAAATACTCAGACTTGTGGAATTTTATAATTTCCTATCAGCTGATGAGGTATGCCTGCTTTTATATCCCGGACTTCTCCTCAAAGAGGGGACAGGCCTGGTTTCCTTTGTACTAATCGGGAAGGCTGTGAGATTAACCCAGAGCATTAATTGTATCACTGTGTATCCGAACAAATTCTTTTCAGCTTTTGGTGCTGGCTTCCCCACGGAGCCGGCCGTCTTTCCCAGTCTATCCAGCATTAGAGAGAAAGACGGGAAGTTTCTTCTTTGTGTAGCTCTCCTAACGCACTCTTTATTTTACTACAGAAATTATTTTAGAGTTTTTGTATAGACTTCTTTAGTGGTCTGTTTCTAAAATGAAATGTATTTCAATCAGCGGTGTAATTTTTTCAGTGTAGCTGGGCCTATGTTGTAAAATAGAAAAAAAAATTTTATAATCAGCAAAATGTGATTCTTAAAGATGCATATAACTTCTATAGTTCAAAGTTATTCTTACATCCGTACAACTCAAAGGTGCTTCAGAGACTAGCTGTATCCGAGAGGGTCTCCAGACACCAGGTTTCTGCCCGAGGACGTTCTGCTTTCAGATCTCCACCCCACACTCAAGTGTCAGTGCGTTAGGCTCACTGACATGCCCCTTCCCGGCCTCCGCGTTTCACTCGGTGGGGTCACCACGTGAAAGGGAACGATTTGCAGGGAGTCGCCTCTTTCCCCGGGGAAGTCACCCAAAGCTTTTGTGGGTTTTAAAAACCCAAGTCAAGCTGTTCCCCATCAGGAGGAGGAAGCAGTGGGGGTTGTGTGTCCTGAGTCCTGTCTGTTTCTCACTGTCCCCGGGCCTTGCCCGTGTTCTACCTGTGGCGAGGACGAATGGAAGTCTCACGATACACTGCTCGTTTTGAGGTTGCTGTGTTTTTCTAGAATTGTTGTGGCCAGATAAAAATAGTACACTAAAATCACAAACGTGATGTTGCTGACAGGAGCTGAGAAGTTGGGATGAGAACAAACTGACTATGACTTTTCAAATATGTCTCTTCACCGGCTGTATCCACAACTTCGAGCTGTTCTCTCACAGTTTAAATTGTAGCAAGGGAAAGAAAACTCCTGCATTTTGCTGCCCTGTTCTCTGCAGATAATTATGTGACAGCAGTGTCCACAGGTGGTGAGGGCAGCGTCTCTAATGCCTCTAAGACAGGTTTACTTTTCCAGGTTTGGGAAGCTCCGTGAGAGCATGATTGATCAGGAGCTTGTATAGGAAGGGCTGAAGAGAAGGGCTAACCTATTGCTCGTCTTTAACTGATCCGATTTCTCTAGACTCAGTCAGTATAGCTGAAAATTGTGTTTTTTGGTTTTGGGTTTGTTTTTCTAATCTCAGAGAACTGAGTTCCAAAGCTGGGTCTGCTTTTCTTTCTCTCTCTCTCTCTCCCCCTCTCTCCCTCCCTCCCTCTGTGTTTTTAATCTGGACATTTCTTCATTTTTCTTTCCTCAGGTGCTTAGATCATTGCCTAAATCAGAACCCTGGCTTTTATTTATTTTTAATATTAAATGTGCGGATATGCCTCAAGCACTTTTCTGGCTGACTAGCTCTGTGGTAGGAAAAAATGGAACTCTCAAGTGAGGTCAAGACCCTATTTTGTAAATACCACATTCTCTACTAGGTTTTTGGTTTTAGATTTCCTCACTTTTTCCTTCTGATTATTGCCTTTCGTTCTATGATGAGCATAGGAAAATTTTGGAATGAGGCAGAAAAGTATCCAAAGACCTACTTTTCTTCCTGTTTGTGGATGTAATTTCTAAAGAATGTTATTTTGAAACTTTGTATAGGGTTTTTGGACACCCAGGTACCCAAACCAGTAAGGAAAGTTAATTTCTTGTTTGTGACTGTTATAAAGTGGTTGCCTCCCTTTCCTCCACACTCTCCTTCCCACTCCATTGACAGGTTTGTGGATGGATCTACACTTTCATGTAGACATGTCATTACTTAATGGCCAAACCTATGATATTAAGATGGTTTTTAAAAAGCTGTTAATTGGTTACAGTACCTTATTTTGTTCTACATACATTTACCATTTGGGGCAACAATTCTGAATTCTAGACTTGAGACCATTGAATCAACTATTTTATGAAGTGTACTATCATTATACACTGGAAAATTCAGGTAGTCCTATTTGATTTTTTCATCCAAGTGAATATAGCCATAAGAAAATGCCTACTACATAGGAAAACCAGTATTAAGCAAATAATCACCACCACCCTTAACAGAAGCAAAAAAAAAGTCAAAAAAAATTTTTTTAATCAGCATCATCACATAATACAATTCACAGTGAAATGTATTGTGGAACAATGTGGAAGCTTCTAATTTTTTTTTTTTTTTTTTTAAACCCTAGATAGGTATACCTTCCCTGACCTGGGGTTTGTGGTCTTCAGGAACACTGCTCAGAACACAATGACTCCTCATCAGTGTCATATATCACATATAAATAATGAAATTCATTAAGAATATTTGCAACATTCATGTTTCTGAACCCAAGAACTGCAGGATTAAGCCTTAAACATATATGTGCATCAGGTTGAACGTGCTTAAGACTCACACTCAGGGTTGGAAATCTGATTGGGGTCCTTCACTAAGATGAGAGTTGCATTCTGGTGTGTTCCCTCCGACAGTGAGCACAGCTCCCTGTGACTTGAGAACTTCATGCCTGCTTGCTATCTGTTCATGACAAAAAGAACCATGGAGGGGTTTGAGTTCCCAGCCCTTCTCTGACCTTTGTCTTTTAAGACAAACCAAGGCCACACTTCAGCGTTATATAGATATCCAATTGAGGCTCTTTTCTCATTTTTTGATTTTACTGTCTTCAAAGGCTTCTATTGCTGGTAGGGTTAAGGCTTACTGGAGGAAAATTCCCCAAGGACTTTCTTGAGTTGACATTACTTTTTTTTTTTCTTTTCCTTGTTCTAGTCTTTTCTCATAGATTTAGCATTCAGATATAAACTCTTCCTTAGCCTTAACGAAAGACTGCATGCTGCTTCCTCAGATCGAGTCAGGTAGGCTCATCCTGAGTTAGACTTTTTTAAAATTTAAATGAAAAAAATAAGACGAGCAGTTTAAAGGCACGTGGCTTCATTTCCCTGTATATTTGTGATTTGATTCTTTCTTTTTAGCAAGCAGGGAGGCTCCACATAAGACTTTATGGGAGTTCCGAGAAATCTTTGCAAATCAGTTATTTTACTTCCCCAGTCTACCGTTTACGTGAATTGGTCTAAATTAATGACTGAGCATGCCATGACCGTGGTTGTACGATCTTTTTAAAAACTACCTTTGTTGGAAGTACCTTTTCATTTGTGGTTAGAAGGCTCCCTGTAATTTGATTGTCCCTAGGAAACTAACTGAAGGCAAAAAGCCCACTGAAGAAATGCTTGTCGACTTTGAATTTTCTCGTTCTTGAAATTGTTTTCAGTTCTTCTGTTTGTCGAATGGATATGTGTGTTTCTCTTTTACATCACTGGAGGTTTTACATTTTGAGAAGCTCAGGCAGACATAGAAATCCGTTGCCGATGGTTATTTATTTTCCCCATCTTGCAGATCTCAGTCAGTGAAGCAGAGTGGTAGGTGGGATGTTATCATAAAAGAGAAGAGGAAGAAGAAAGGAGAAAACAAAAGTTAGGGAAACCCTTCCGTTTCAGCTACTGTATAGAAGGAACAACTTGTATGAGCCACATGGTGAACATTTCCGTGCTGTTCTAGACGGTACGGGAAGTGGCTCCTGAAAAGGGGGATAAGTTTCACTTAAGAATTTTAGCAACTATTCTACCGTGACAAAAACCCACTCTCTTGGAATCCTTCAGACGATAAAATTGAGCAAATAGATACTGGGTTCTAATTTCTTTTTGCCTAAACCAAGATAGGAAATTTCCCAAAAGACCATTTCTTTTCAGGAATGAAAGGTCATTAAGCCACTGGAGAGAGTGGCATTTTTATGCAATAAGAACAACCGAACTCCCCTGCTCCTGTCACCTGTAGCACGTGTACTCAATGACAATGGCCTTCCAGCCCTGGACACTACCTCGATAAAGCAAACCAGAGATCCTCCCCACACTTTCTATGGAAGCCATAAAAGTTGCCATCAATATGTCCACTTTCATAGTTCTCTACTTTTATACTCTCTAGACTTTTTATAGACTCTATGATCAGATCTTTTTGTCTTAGAGGATAGGTTTTGCAAGATTCAAAGGAAAAGCAAACTTCCTGGTTGTCCCAACTCTGAAGCCTTAGCTTCAGTAAATTTGTCTAAAGAACCAGATAATGTGCCATTTATCCAATTCTTGATTTGAAGTCACAGCTGTTTCGCAGAGTGGCATATCCAGAAAACAGACTTCTCTTTCTTATTCCCTAAGCAGAAACTATATTTGTTGTAAGAAACTACTTATAAAGTGGATTTCTACTACCTTGTTACTCTATGTATTCCTCGATAATATATGTATTGTCACAACGTTCCTGGAGTTGTGTTTATTTCCTTGTGAGAGATAATGAGTCCACACTTCCCCCCACCCCACTGACCACCCCCTCCCCGACCCCCCTGTTAGCTCACTGCAGCTCAGTCTTTCACTCTGTTCTTGAGTGCCTTCAAAAAGCCAGCATCCCAGAACATTCTTTCCCTGGTCTGAATCCTACCTCTGATTATTTCATTCTCCTGAGTATTGGAAATCTCCCTTATTATTCCCATTGGTTTGGCTCTGCAAAGTAGCTAGACCCTTGGATGGGCATTCTGGACCTATTCCCATTCTGTTTTCCCATGTCACTTTTAAATGACATTTTATGCTTTTGCTCTGATCTTATTTCTGGACCTACTCCATCGCTAATGATGAAAGATTTTATCCTTACAACTCATTCTCTTTCCTTTCATCAGAAACGAGATGCTCCTTTAAAAATGAAAGGTCACTGAGCACCTCTTTTGAACAGCTTCTTCTCATGGTGGGTCTCCCTGAACGCCTCCCCTTTCTGATGAAGGGACCCCAAATGCTGCTGTTGCCCTGCGCTGCTCCTGCATGCCCTCTCTCTTCCAGAAACATTCCGGAAGATTATACCCATAATTCTAGTGGAGTCAGATGAATCTAAAATTGCTCTCTGGGTTAATCAGAAGTCCTTTACTGGTTGTCGACCTGCCTCTCTCATCCGCCTGTCCCTCAGAAACTTCCAATTACCTTCTTTTCAACTTGTTCTCATCTCATTAATTTTTAAAAGTGTGATTGATACATAATATATGAAGGATGTAATTCAAAAGGGGGTTGCAGTGCGTGTTCTCCGTGTGATAGGATCACCTTCTCGATAAACCGCTGTAGCACTCGGCTCATCTTTCACAGTCAGAACTGATGTGTGTGGTGTTGTGTGGGTTCCTTGGTCCTGTTTGGTTCTCCTCCAACACTAAAAACAAATAGAACTCTTTAAAATGAGGAACTTGGGTTGCATTTTCTTTTCTTCACGTGAACGAAAGCTATGGAGTATTTGGGTCTTAGTCAATAATTGTTCCTTTCTCACCCAAAATGCCATGTCCCTTTCTTCTTAACGTTAATAATACTAATACTCAGGTTTTCAAGACTAATAACCACACAAAGTGGGAGTCCATGAAGGCAGCTGTTAATAAATTCCTAACCCTTTTTGCCTGGCGACAGTACATTAATCGGTGAGATAGTGCAAAATTGTGAGAATTGGGTTATGCTTGATGATGAATAAATTCAAGACATCCGAAGGCCTCCTTGCCCATTTGAAACTGAAAGGCCAGTCTACAGAATACAAAAAAAAAGCAGACTACAGAAATAAGTAACAAGAGTTATGTGGCTTAAATCCTTTCCACTTTCCTTTGCCTTGATGGTCCCTGTTATTGACCTAGAAGTTTGCCTCTTTTCTTGGAACTGGCTCCCTAAAGTAACTACTTTGAAACATGTGTCAACTTCTCCCTGAAGTCACAGGCAGTTCAGCAGGTTGGGGAGAGGCATGGTAGCCTCACACTCGGGGGAGCCACATCCCTGAGCCAGACTGTTGGCTTGTTCCATATCTTCTAAGATCAGGTGTGCTTGGTGCAAGTATCACAGGACCCCAAGAAGCGTCCCCTCCACTTTCTAGTTCCATGTTCCTTTCACACTATTCAAGCTCCTCCGGTGAGATATCAGGGATGTTACAGACTACTTAACAATTTTGGGGACACGTAGGAATTGGGAACGGGGTAAGAAGGGGTGAGAGCCGCATTTTGCTTCACTTCAGAAGGAAGTTTATTCCTCGCATTTGCTAGTTTGGGTCAGCCGGAGAGCCTCTCTCTGACTCGGATGTGCCAAAGAGCCCAGTTGTTTCTGAATCTTCCTGCCCGCCCTGAGCGAACCCGGCATCTTCCCTGCCTGTCTTTCACAGGGGAGCAGGGACCATGTGACCAGAAGGGCAGAAATGTCATGTCACATCACATCCTGCAGAGGACTCAAGGCTGCACTTAACTGTGTTTGAAAGTTGGGAAATATTTTACTCTCTTAGAATCTCTTAACACTCCCTTTCTGTGCGTGATGACCCAACTTGTTAGTTTTTTTCTAAAGGGAAAAAGAAAGCGACTGTGGCACGATTTAGGTGTTTACTCCTAAAGATGTATCCCAAAGGACAGATCTGCAGCCTCTGAAAATCGGCTGACTGCCTCTCCATCTTCCATCGGTCTCAGTCCGCATTTTTTTCGCGTCTGGGTCCGGGCAGGGTGATTCTCTTCCATCCGCAGTACTGGCTCTGTCCACAAGAGAGCAACAAAGTCCTTTAGCTTCTTTATTCTCAACCGTAGGAAGAGCCCGCTTTTAAGTCGAATATCCTCTCTGGGCTCTGGGCTCTGAGCTTCGTTTTTAAGACATTTTCCCTTATTGCTAAATCCAGTAGTTGCTCAGCCTTCAGTATGCAAATAAACACAGGCGAGTGGGTCACAGGTCCTTGTGGCATCTTAAGGCATCTTAATGAGCTGCATTAAACAACAGTGCCCCGAGACGGAAAGCTTAGGACCCTCCTTTGGGGGCTCGGTTGCACAGAAGGACAGCAGCCCTGCTTGCTTCTTTCTCACACACCCCACCAGCAGCGCGGGATGACCACATCTCAGAGAGGGAGAGGCAGCGGGGCCGACTTCAGAGTAGGAAAGAGGAAATGCGTCTCCCCTCCGCTTCAGGGCAGGTCTGGTAGGCGGGGGAGCAAGTCCTCGGGGTGGGGGGGAGGGTTCCGACCCTGCATCCTGACACATGGGAGGTCCCCAGCTCCAGCTGCTTCTCCAGGCTGGAATTCAGTGTGTGGTTCCCTCTCTGTCCGGGACTTTGTCCTGCAGCTCCTGACCCTCACGGGCACTCTGACCACGAGGTTTGCTGTACTCCTGGCAACATCTTCCTCACAGTGAGCCTGCTGGTCCTAACTGAGGGCAGACCCCCGATCGTCACTGTTTACCCTGTAGAGGCCGGGGGCATCGGCACCCCGAATGGGCTTCTTTACCGGATCCCTGCCCGGCTCCTTGCCCACCACCCCCAGCCCCAGCCAAGTCCGACCCACTCCTACACATGACAAAGAGCAAAACCGAAGCTGTGATTGGTTGAGGGAACAGGCGGCCAGGTGTGTAACTTGTTCATTTTTCTTTTCGTTCTCCCCAACAGTACTGAAATCACTTGCACTTTTCCTCATTTCTTAAAGGAAAGAAAATCCCGTTTGCTTGCCAGGAATTGTTTAGCGTTAGGTTTACAAAGCTCGTTGTTGAATGTTGAACATTTGTCCAAAGGAGTTTGACAAAAACAGAAGCTGCTTGGTCCCTGTTCCGCCTGCTAGGTCCCAAGGATTCAGGCCACGCGGCTGGGGTACTTGTGTCAAGTCCAGAAGGGGGCAGCGTCCCTCTCCTACCTCTGTGAAGACGCAATTGAAGGTCAAGTTGGACGCTCGCATAGGGCAGGTACCTCTCTTGCTGCAAAGTGTAGAGGAGTCTTTGAGTTGGGGAGGTGACAGGTAGGTAAGACAGGATCTCTGCATATGGGGAAGATAGTGGGGAAAGGAGAGCTCTTGGCTCCAGGGAGCTGCCGCGAGGCAGAACCAAGCTCCCCGCCCCCGCATCTCCCAGCTAGCCTCGCTTCCCTGAGTCATCTCTTCCAGCATCCTGTCAGGTCCCTCAACGTACTGACTTACCCCCCTCCCCCCGTGTTAACTATACCAATATTATTTTTTTAGCAATTGAAATGCACTTTTTTTTATTTCAACTCAATCATGATTTTAAGTATAAAAAATTTATAGACTGTTAAAACTACTTTTTTGTGTATTTTTAACCACTCGATGTAGCATTGTCTATTTTATTCTCGTGAGACTCTGGTACAAGGTGTGCCACTTCATGATTATTTCTGACATGCTGGGCCTTTGGATGTGTACGGTAACAAAACTTAATGCTAATGTTCAAAGTAAAAAAAAAAAAAAAAAAAGCCATATTAGTTGTGTGTCTTTCTTCCTTTCCTTCTCACCCTCTGTCAGCAGCGTTTTGAGTTCTCCTTGCTCAGTGAATTGTCCTTTTTTTTTTTTTTTTTCAAGGTGAACAGTCCTGACCTGTTGTTGTCTGTGGCCTTTGGGCCTGCCCAGCTCACAGAGCCGACGGCCTCTATCTGAAGGGAGACCCGTTTGCAGGGCCGCTGGCCAGAGTCAACGGGAAGGGTTCTCATCAGCTGGGGCCACTGGGCTCCATGGTGGTGGGTTTCAGCAATGCCACTCTGGCCAGCTGAGCTGCGATCTGAACATATCCAAGTGTTTGAGGAAAAGATCACGACTAAAGAACAGAAAGCCTGGGTGGAAGCAGCTTAGCGGAGAACCTTCCGTGAAAAGCGAGGATCAGGGGCACCTGGGTGGCTCCATTGGTTAAGCCGCTGCCTTCAGCTCAGGTCATGATCCCAGAGTCCTGGGATGGAGTCCTACATCAGGCTCCTTGCTCAGTGGGGAGTCTGCTTCTCCCTCTGCCTTTGCCTGCTTGTGCTCTCTCTTTCTCCCTGACAAATTAAAAAAAAAAAAAATCTTAAAAAAAAAAAAAAAGGAAGGAAGGAAAGAAGCAAAGCAAGGATCATAAGATATGGCCCTGGGACCCCTGGGACGGAGGCTTCTCTTCCTACACCCACCCCTGTTCACTCCCTCATTCGTTTAGCCCACGAATGTTTGAATGGTTGTTGAGTGTCTAGTATGCACCGGGCACTGATCTGGCCAGTGGGAATTCACACGGTGAACGAGACCATGGAGCTTCTGTCCCAAGTGGAGGAAACTCAACAAGAAACAAATACTGCGCTGATACACTGTCAGGTGGTGAGATGCTGGGCGAGGCTGGCGCTGGGAGCTACCGCCATAGCCCGGGGCCATTCCAGCTCGGGATCCACCCTGTTTCGTTCTGGCTGAGGAGGCTGAGGATTCCCGCCCGGGAGTGAAGGATGTGGGAAAGCACTCTGACTGCTCAAGTTCCCTTTGTTTAAACCTTCTTAGAATGGAACAGAAAGGTCCAAATCCCGGAATACCACTCTCACTTTTTATCATCTTATCACGGGGACTAGTGAGGAAGGTGTTAACACACCTTTCCCCCCTGGATATAGACTAGATACACATACACCCCAGGTAGATGCTAAATCTGTGACTTTCAAACTTTGACTATGACCCACAGTAAGAAACGTATCTTCTCATTACTCAGCTAATCCATATGCAGATCTATAAGCTTATTTATATAAATGAATTAAAAATTTAAGGCAAATATCTTTCCTAAGTCCTACCTGTGGTCTGAAGAATCCTGTTCTAAGGCAGTGTATATGTGTATTGTTTTATTCCAACCGGCAGCCTGCATTCACTACATACAAAATCTGTTGTAACTGGAACATCCAACATCTTAAGTCTGACGGGTTTCTATTTCTAAGTCCCAGCTCTGAAGCTTCCTACAGCTTAGCCCACTGCTCATTCCAGCACCCTGCAGTGGACACGGTTCAAATCACGGGCACAGTGCAGTGCTTTCTCATGGGGCTTGTGACTCACTACCAGAATCAGGTAACTAGGACCACGGTTGACTCTTGAACAGCATGGGGGTTGTGGGTGCTGCCCCCCTGTGCAGTCACAAACCTGTGTATAACTTCGGACTCCACCCTCCCACCCCCACCGGCACCAGACTTAACTATTCTATTAAAAGCCTTCTGTGGACAGGAAGGCAGACCCATACGTGTCAATTCACACATATTTTATATACTCATTTTTACTGTTTTCTTACATTAAAATAAGCTAGAGAAAAAATGTTTTTAAGAAAATCATAAGGAAGGGGCGCCTGGGTGGCTCAGTGGGTTAAGCCACTGCCTTCGGCTCGGGTCATGATCTCAGGGTCCTGGGATCGAGTCCCGCATCGGGCTCTCTGCTCGGCAGGGAGCCTGCTTCCTTCTCTCTCTCTCTCTGCCTGCCTCTCAGTGTACTTGTAATTTCTCTCTGTCAAATAAATAAATAAAATCTTTAAAAAAAAAATCATAAGGAAGAGAAAATACAGGGCGCCTGGGTGGCTCAGTGGGTTAAAGCCTCTGCCTTCAGTTAGGTCATGATCCCAGGGTCCTGGGGTCGAGCCCCACATCGGGCTCTTTGTTCAGCGGGGAGCCTGCTTCCTCCTCTCTCTCTGCCTGCCTACTTGTGATCTCTATCTGTCAAATAAATAAAACCTTAAAAAAAGAAGAAAAGGAAGAGAAAATACCTTTACGGTACTGTGCTGTTTCCCCCAAATCCACATTATGTGTTGACACTCACAGTTCAAACCCATGTGGGTCAAGGGTCAACTGTACTTCAATGCGATTCAAACAGAACTGCCTTTCAAGGCCTCCATTGTAAATGGAATTAATAATGACCCTGGATGGGTCTCACGCCCTAGTGTTCCCGCCCTGTCTTGGTGTGTCCCCCAACTTCTCCCAGTAAGCTCCCAGTTAGTAGTGTGGCCATTCTCCACCCTCCCGAATCTGGGCTTGTCTTGTGGTTGCTTTGACCAGTAGAATGGGAAAAATGGGGTGCCAGGCCTGGAACCTATTCTTCAAGCTGTCTTGTAACTTCTGCCTTTATTTACCTAGAGCATGTCTGCCCAGTAAGACCAGAAGCCCAGGCTAGACCACTCAATGACGCCTGTGTGGAGAGAGAGGTGCCAGCGGTCCCTGGCAAGGCACCAGACACGTGTGTGAGAACATCGCAGAGCCTTCAGCTTAGCTGACCCTCCAGTCTAATGCATGCTTAGGAGCCCAGGTGAGACCAGCAGAATAACTGCCCCACCAATCCAAAGAATCACCAGCAGTAAATTATTATTACAGTAAACCACTAACATTTGGGGTGGTTTGTTACACGGCAGTGGATAACTTGGAACAGCCTTTGGATTTAGGTCAAGCAGTTATTAAGAGCTTATAAGTTTGCATAGCTCTTATGCAAGAAGCTTTACCTTTTCTGGCCATATCTGAATAAGGGTTATAGCTCATTTGTTTTTAGGTTCCTGCTCCCTTTGTTTCCAGTCCATACTTAGAGTCAGCTGCCAACTGGAAGGGAAGGCAGGTCTCCTCACATCCACAACTGATTTTCAGAGATCCCCTCCAGCCAGGCCTCTGGCTTGCTCCTCTGTGTTCCCAGCCTTATTGCTGAACTTCCCGAGTTAGGCGATGCCTGGCTGAAGAGCCCTGACCAGTACCTCTCCTCCTGGAGATCCTTCCAGAGATGTTATTGAGGGATACCTTGTAGTACAAGAGAACCACAGGCTTGTTCACAGACAAATCGGGCCTCAATCTTTCCTCTCCCACACAATAATCTGTGCGGCTGTGAACAAGCTGTGTAACCATTCTGAGCCTGTTTCCACATCTGCTAAAAGAGGATATTAATAGCAGCTCCCTCAAGGTCATGGTGAGGATTAAATGAAGCAATGCAGCTTAGCTCAGTGTTTGGCAGGTCGTGCCTGTGACAGGCAGCTCCAAGATGGCCCCAGTGATCCCCACCTCCTGATGTCCATGCCCTTGTGGGGTCCTCTCCCGTTTGGTTGGGCTGGATTCGGTGACTCGCTTCTACAGAATAGAATATGACCAAAGGGACAGATGTCACTTTCAAGATTAGTTACGGAAGGACTGGGTGTGGCCTCTGTCGTTCCAATCACCAGTGGCTCTGTCATGAAAACACAGGCCGCCTAAGGAGGACGTGGCTGGGAACAGAAGCTTGCTAGCAACCACGTGAGTGAACTTGGAAGTGGTCTTCTGAGGCCTGCCAACAGCCACATGAGTGAGCTTGGAAGTGGGTTCACTAGCCACAGCAGTCTTGAGAGGTGACTGTAGCCCAAGCCAGCAGCTTGATGACCTAACGAGAGACCCGAGCCAGAGATGCTCTTCTAAGCTGAGCTCAGAGTCGTGACCAACAGAAACCATGAGATGATGAGTTGCTACTCTTCACTCCTGAGTTTGGGAGTAATTTACGAACCAGCAATAGACAATATGAAGTACAAATATTAGCTATTAGGAGGTACAGAAGACAATAATCATAACAGATGCTGTGGGGCACCATCCAAATTCTCCCCCTTTCAGAATCAGTTCACCTCTGGGTCCAACTTGACCTTGGCCCAAGCCTACTTCACAGACCACTCTCCAGGTTTTGATTCTCAGCATTCAAGTCTGTTCCTAAGGAGCCTGATTGGACAGAGTTGGTGCCAGGATTGACTGAGGGAAAAAGAGCCTAAACTGGGACTTGGGACCCTCGCTGGGGAGCCGGTGCTGAAGACCCCATCACCAGGGGTAGGTGGAACTGACACGCTTTCCCGCGCGAGTGGTGCAAGTGTTCCAACTGTCACTAGTGGCGAGCTGGGAGATGGGGGGCACTTGGTGTGGGGAGAGGGCGATGCCACAGGTTTTCGGGAGGTTGGGGGAAGCGCTCGTTCTAAGGACAGTAGAAGCTGAAGGTTATTGGTGAGTGGGCTCACGGAGTAAGGAAACATAATGGATGGCTGTGGTATTTAATCATCAGTGAAAGACAAACAGGAAAGTCAATGTTGGCTTGTTTAAATCCATTGCGATATTTGTTACACAGGGGTAAAAAGCAAAACAGATGTGGGTACTTGGAAGCAGAGTGCCATGACAAAAATATCTAAAAATATGGGACTGGCCCTGGAATTGAGCTTCTAGAAAAAGCCTAGATTGCTCTGGATAGATTCTTAGTAAAAATACGTATGTTAAAGACACTGCCGGTCAGAAGAACAGGAGGAAAAGTCCGACCCTGAGCTGCCTTAGAGAAAGAAAGGCTCAATCTCCATAAAACCTGGGCTCTTTTTTTTTTTTAATCTTTGATAAAAGTGTGTAATAAAAAGCTTTGTGGCAGGGGTACCTGGGTGGCTCAGCAGGTTGAACCCCTGCCTTCGGCTCAGGTCATGATCTCAGGGTTCTGGGATCGAGCCCTGCATCAGGCTCTCTGCTCAGCTGGGACCCTGCTTCCCCCTCTCTCTCTGCCTGCCTCTCTGCCTACTTGTGATCTCTGTCTGTCAAATAAACAAATAAAATCTTTAAAAAAAAAAAGAAAAAGCTTCATGGCAAATGCGATTGCAGGATATATAATACAAAGAATTCTTATTTTGTCCAAACAACAGCAGATGTATTCAGCGGCTCCCCAGTCCCTGCCATGACTTCCCGTGATGACCGCGCATGAGCTTATCTCTTCCACCCCGTGTGCTGAAGGATAACTCCACACCCAGCGTTGAGGCAGCGGCTTTTGCCACGGCTGGTGTTCTGTTGTGTTTTTAACTGAATTGTAGGTGACACACAGTTTACATTGGTCTCGGGTGTACAACGCCGTGATTCCACAAGTCTTCCCACTGTGCTGTGCTCACCACGAGTGTAGGTACACTGACCCCACCCCCACCACGATGCTACTACAGTCCTGCAGACCGTGTTCCCTGGGCAGCATCCTGAAACCTGGCCGCTAGGACACTGATGGCCAGGGCTCAGGAGGAGGTGAGGAGTAAGTATATCATTGAAACTGAAGGAAGGGCAGTTCTTGTCCTGTAGCGGCAGAAAGCTTAGCAGGACTGTGTCTTGCAGCTATACAGAAAACAGAACTTACAAGACAATAAACCTGAGTGTTTTCAGTGAGATTTTCTAGACCAAGTCCTATCTCTTTTTGCTGCTTGCATTAAAGTGCAAGAGGAGAGAAAGAAACTAAGGGGAAGGGGTGCCTGGGTGGCTCAGTGGGTTAAAGCCTCTGCCTTCAGCTCGGGTCATGATCCCGGGGTCCTGGGATCAAGCCCCACGTTGGGCTCTCTGCTCCGCAGGGAGCCTGCTTCCTCCTCTCTCTCTCTGCCTGCCTCTCTGCCTACTTGAGAAGGACCCCAAAGGCCAGTCACAGGAGAGCAAGGGTGGCATCAGCGTACCAGGCTGCCGCGATGAAGGACTACAAACTGGGCGGCTTAGGTAATAAAAATGCATCGCCTCTGCCACAAAACCAGGATCGAAGTGTCCTCGGGCTGCTTCCTTCCGAAGCCAAGCATCCTCTCTGTGCCTCTCTTCCACATCTGGCCGGCTGCCGGCCATCTTTGGCTTTCCTTGGCTTGTAGAAGCATCACCCATGTCTGGTCCATCTCTACGTGGAGCTCCCCTGTGCGTGTATCCAACAGTCGCACTTTTATAAGGACACCAGGCATACTGGATTAAAAGCCCACCCTATTCCAGGTTGACTCATCTTAGAGAATCACCTTTACAACAGCCCTATTTCCAAATAAAGTCACCTTCTCAAGGGCTAGGATTTCAACATATGAATTTCAGGGGGACACAATTCAGTCTCTATCGAGGGTATGCTTCATAGTCTTAACCAAACTGGGGTCAGGGAAGCTCTAGGAAGCTTAGGGAGTGTGGCCCCTTAGCCTTCCCAGCAGAAGTCAAACAGAGGGGATCATCCCAGAAAGATCGGTGGGGAGAGCCTTTGGTCTAACAGAGCAAAGCAGATCCCTGGGCATTCCGGGCAAAGCCCACCGGTTCTTGAAAACTTTATGCCTGGAGAAACAGCATGAGGATGGACTGGAAGAGACAGAAAACGAAAGAAGCTTTTGGCTTCCCCCAATTTTACTGATGGAAAGCAGGTCGGTAAACACTCTGTAAACACGTGCTCTCTTTCATGAGGAAAAGGAAGAGTGACTCAGAGGGCGGACCCCAGAGCCCAAAGAGCAGAGTCCTGAGCCGTGAAGAATTATTCCCAGGCCTGAACCCTAACAGAGTTTGCTTGACTTGATTCTAAAACTTCTTGGGACTGGAGACATTTCCCCCTTTTGGCACTGAACGATAACTGTTGTTCGATGCCTGTCTCGCCCTGTAAGCTGGTAGCGTTGGGGGGCATGAAACTTCATTCTTCGGTTGCATGGGGCCATAGGTGGAGAGAAACTGTGCCCAGGAGCTGTTCTGAATGGGTTCTACTCAGGGAACTCCTCTGTGTCTGATGTGGACCATGCAAGTTTGGACTTTGTCGCTGATGATACTTAGATGAGGTTTTGGACTTTGAATTGATGCTGTAATAGGATGAGACCCTTGGAAACCTGGAGGAGGGGTGAACGTATTTTGTATTTGGGAGGGCTGTGACTCTGCAGGAATGTGATCAGCAGAAGTCTGCAAGTGGCCCCCCAGGATTCCGCATCCTAATCCCCAAAACCTGCCATGTCACTATGATGAAATCTTACTCCTACAATCATGCTGTGTTTCGTGGCATAGCTGACCTCATGCCCTGAGCAAAACCCTGTCCAGCCCACCCAGACTCCTACAGAATTGTGTGATAATCAATGGATGGGGTTTTAAGCAGCTGCTAGTGGTAATTTTTTTTTTAAAGATTTTATTTATTTATTTGACAGAGATCCCAAGTAGGCAGAGAGGGAGGCAGAGAGAGAGGGGGAAACAGGGTCCCTGCTGAGCAGAGAGCCCGATGCAGGGCTCAATCCCAGGACCCTGGGATCATGACCTGAGCTGAAGGCGGAGGCTTTAACCCATTGAGCCACCCAGGCACCACACTAGTGGTAATTTTTTTTTTTAATATTTTGTTTATTTATTTGCGAAAGAGGGAGAGCAGGGGGAGGTGCAGAGGGAGAGGGGGAGAGAGAGAGAGAGAGAGAATCTCCAGCAGACTCTGCACTGAGCACAGAGCCCCACATGGGGCTTGATCCCACCACCCTGAGATCTTGACCTGAGCCAAAACCAAGAGTCAGGCACTTAACTGACTATGCCACCCAGACACCCTGGCTTCTGGTAATTTTTATGCAGCAATAGAAATCTAACTGCCTTGGGGTCATAAGAAGCAACTCTCGTCTCTTGTAGCCAGCAAGCAGAAAAGCTGAAGATCAGGCCCAAGACTTACTTATAAAAGCATCAGAGCTCCAGATAATGTTGAATTCTTATCCACGAGAAGCCACTATGACAAGGTCCCGACCCTGGTTGGGAAGGGGTGGGACTCTGACATTTGTGTTGGAGACATCTAGGTCCAGTAAGTTCCAGATTTCCTCTCACCCTCTGGGAGTGCAGAAGTGGTCCACCCCTCCTGGCAAGAGGATAACGTCCCCCTCTTGGTGAAAGCTAATGTGGATCTCTACCCCCCTGGATCGACCCCTCCCTTCCCCTGGCCTCCAGCCCAGTAATGAGGGTCAAGTCACAACCCAGCTAGGGAAGCACTGGCCTTGCTAAAGGGAGAAAAGGCCTGGGCCAGTTATTGATTTT
This sequence comes from Mustela lutreola, assembly GCF_030435805.1. NCBI lineage: Eukaryota > Metazoa > Chordata > Mammalia > Carnivora > Mustelidae > Mustela > Mustela lutreola. The sequence continues at coordinate 24,697,875 of NC_081304.1, read as the reverse complement.
TGATCCATTGCAGGAGAAAGGGGTTCTCTTCCTGGTTCTAGGGTGAATCTCTTGGCAGGCTCCCGCAGTCTCTCCAGCCTCTGACTTCCGTGGCCCCAGGCAGCTTCCCCAGTGTCTGGTTCTAAGACTAGGCCGTCAACACACCCAGTGGCCAGCAGCTTCCCCAGCAACCCCCTCAGACACTAGAGCATGGACTGCCTCCAGTGACTGACCTCCTTACGCCTGGGAAACCAGGCATCCCAGAGGGCAGACCTTGGTGAGTTCTGCAGGGCAAATTTCCCACAAGACCCATCTGCTCAGCAAGACGACTTTCCTGCCATTCGATGAGCCATGACTGTGTCCTCTTGATGAGATAAAGGTCTCAGCCCTGGGGAGCCCACTTAAGGGCTCTATCTCAGTATTAGGGGAAGTGGCTGGTCCTTTTATCTGCTATTCTTAGATACTGTTGATTTCTCTTTGTATTTTTGTGTTTTTGTTTTTTTGGTTATTTTACTCACCAGTGCCTCATTACTCTGGTCCCTGTTAGACTCCAGTACTTACCTATGAAACATCCCCCTTCAGATGACCGCGTGGACTGGACTCTCAGGACCCAAGCTCCGTATTGTGAAGTTGCAGGACCCAGCCGCCACATACGGACAGAAGCTGCGCCATACCTCTGGGTTGGGTTCAAGGCCTGCAGCATGTATAAGGTTGGACTAGACTCTCCAACAGCAATGGGGATGATGGGATCCTTAGGTTACAGAGGCCAGATGGCAGCAAGCATCAGAAGGAGGTGAGTTCAAGGATCATAATGAAGGGCTGGGTCAGATCTGGGGGTGGGGGAGGGGCAGTGATCTGCAGAGAAGGAATTAACAGAACATGTCAGGAGCGGCCGTCTCGAAGATCGCCTCATTAAATTCACCAATCTGTCCCTGCAAAAACCAGACAGAGCCTAGGGGGCTCAAATGGACCAAATGAGGGTGCCAAAGAAAAAAAAACAAAATGGGGGCGCCAGATGTGGTGTCTTGGCTAAAGCCGATTGACATGGCCTTGGGCACCTGCTTTATGGCCCCTGATCTACTGAATGCTTTCTTCTCCCTCCCTGACAAAGGGAATCAGGAACAATTTACATTCATTTAGACGGATAAACGTGCACATTATGGTCTAATTCCCCCTCCCCCCTACCTGTGTTGCCACCCCCCCCTTCCCTCTGATATGATATGGTACAAAGGGACCTACCTGACATTCTGGAGAGCATCACAGTGACCGACTCTTGGTGATATCATGTTAACCAGACCAATGGGCTAGAAGCGGCAAGTACATTGAGGCTTTGCTAAGACATGTATACTCCAGAGGGTGAGAAACAAGCCTTAAGATTTATGCACCTGCAGGACCAGTGATATGATATGTCTAGAGGCCCAGCGATCCAGGGTGTCTGAAATAAAGGGCACATTACTTCCTCCTGCACTTCTCACCCCCCAAAAATAAGCTTAATGCGTACGAGGCCCTTCTGGATTCTGGAGGCATCTTTCCATACTTGAGTCATCCTACTTCAGCTCGTGATACTGATGGCACAGAGTGAGGCCAACTTCGAGCGGGGTCTGGAATAGGAAAGGTTCTTCAGCAGGTCCAGGCCATGGTGCGAGCAGGCCTACCCTTTGCCGGGTGAGGGCTTTACAGCTGTGACATTAGAGGCATCTGTGAAGAAATTATGCGGAGCTTATGGCAAACCCCGTTAGGAGAATTATGTAGACACGGGCCTGTGCCATCTGTGTAAGATCATTAGAAACCTTTTGCAGAACAGCTTCTGGAAGGCTGCTGGATCCTGGTAGGAACAGAACACCTGTCCATGCCCATCAATGTTCATGCAGCCAGAACCTTCCCTCATGAGCTCAGTGCTGTCAGACCCACCAATGCATAAAGTCACACGGGCCTAGCAGCACTCTAAGATGCAAAGATTATATATCCAGGAGTGCACTTGGGCAAAAACAGGGGACATGGGTAAGATGTGGGAGCAAGCTACACAGGCATGTGGCCCAGCACCCCGTGCAAGCCACCACTGTTGACACTGGTACCTCGCCTTCAGTTCACATGTGTGGTGGCTATTTGGGAGAGGGTGTGGGGCTGGAGGGTCTTTTATGACCATCAGAAGGTAGAGGGGGAAGCATAGAGCTTGGTTCACAGATCAGCGGGCTTGCGGGATGCAAGCTGGGAATAGACATTGCCTGTACTATGGATGGTCCTACTCTGGGCGATCCTGAAAAACAGCAGCGAGGGAAACTCCCAGTAGGCAGAGCTTTGGCAACGGACCTGGGCATTGACTCTGTGTGGAAAGAAAAATAGCCCAAGGTAGGAATATACCAGAGACATGGATAGCCACAAATGGCTTGACTGGTTGGCCATGGGCTTGAGAGAGGAAGTTTGAAAGATCAGGGACAAAGAGGCATGGTAATGAGATGGGGGGGGGTAGGCCTGTGGGAAGGGGCATGAGATGTGAAGATCTTCACGTTACACATTAACGCCCATCACTGGGCTTCCTCCATGGTTAATGCATTTACACGACAAAGTAGACCCAATACCGGGCCAGTGAACATAAACCAGACCCTGACATTGGTGAGCCCAGTCCTCACTCAACAGGTGCATGAATGGAGACCCACGGGAGTACCTAATGAAAGCTATAAGTGGGCCAGCTAGCAAGGGCTCCCACTCCCAAGATTCATCCTGCTACTACGAACAAATCTCTCAGAGACCAATGCCATGGCCCTAACATGGCATCACCATCCCTCAAAAAAATCAACCAGCCACTTGATGACAAGTTGATTAGATTGGATGACTTCCAATTGATGAAGCAACAATTAATCATGACTGGAATCAACACATATTCCGAGAATGGGTTTGCCCTTCCTGCCACAGGGCCCGTGATGGTTAGTTCTGTGTGCCAACTTGGCTAGGATAGAGTGCCCTTATTCAGCCAAATGCTAATCTAGGTGTTGCTGTGATGCGATTTAATATCCACCGTTAATTAATTTTAAGTAAAGGAGACCATCCTGGCTAATGTGGTGGGCCGCATCTCATCAGTTGAAAGGCCTTAAGATCAACATCGAGGTTTCCCTGAAGAAGAAGAAATTCTGTGCTTGCTCCTGCCTTGGAGCTTCAGCCTGTGGGCCTGCCTGCTGAACTTTGGATTCATCTGGCTGGTGCCTGCAATTGTGCAAGCCGATTGTTGCGGTAAATCTCAGGATAGATGATACAGATGGATATGAAGATAAAGGCGCAGCTAGAGAGGGAGATACCTCCTCCTGTCTTCCTGTCTCCTTCAGTAGAGCCCTGACTAAGACAGGGCCTGTGCCAACATCATTATCTGAGGGCTTATTTAAAAAGAGAGAGAGAGAGAGAGAGAGGTGGCTGGGTGGCTCAGTCAGTTAGGTATCTGCTGTCAGCTTGGGTCATGATCCTGGAATCCTGGGACCAAGCTCAGCATCGAGCACCCTGCTCCACAGGGAGTGTGCTTCTCCCTCTGCATCTCCCCCTGGCTTGTGCTCTCTCTCTCTCTCTCTCTCGTTCATTCCCTCTGTCTCTCAAATAAATAAATAAAATCTTTAAAATTTAAAAAAAAAAAAAGGAGCAGTGGGGTGACCAGTAAGCCTCCAGCTCCCAAATCAGTTTCCAGAGAACCCAATTTAAGGCCACCGCTAACCTGTCCCAGGCCCCTGTTGTGTGGTAGGCACTAATATGGACTTGATGGGAAATGGGAGACCAGGCAAGAGAAAACCATTCAGGACCTCAACCCCGCAGACCAGGATTCCATGCCGCCCACTGTGCGCGGGGTTAATGGAGGTAAGTCATGTTCCGTAACGTTGTATGTGGGGTGGCAGGAATGGTAACCACAGAACGTGGCCAGCCTGAGTGGGTGAGCACAGATCAAGCCAAAGACTTTCCCTGGGAAGTACCCCCCATACACACACACAAAGCACCTTGGGGAAATGGATAGGTGTTGATATTTGGGGCAGGGGGGCAGAGGGGCAGGGGTCCCCATAGGGTGAATGCAGAAACACGGTCCCCAGCAGCCCCTCAGGGGTGAAGTGACCACAATCAGGGGGCCAGAAGCAGACAAATGCGAGATTCTCCTGTCAGAGGACTGAGGGACACTCCCCTGGAGTCAGGCATGTTGACCTGAAAAATGAGAACCGTGGGTATTCTGTGTGCAGAAAGGACTTTCCTTGCTTTCTGGTTGTGACTTTATGATAATTGGTTTAGGATGGCACCGAGCTGCTCTCTGACTGGGGCTGCGACTTCACAGCTGAGTTTTGTGAGGTCTTCCTCGGGGCCCACGTGACAGGACACCCATTCCCGGTGGCCATCTTGGTGGTAGATTAAAATCCAGCGAACTCATTAGGAAAATGGCAGTCCAGGGCAGCCCTGGAGCCACAGAACGTTTAAAGAACAGGAATGTAGGCTGGCTAAGGTGAATGACGGCGGCTTGGGTTCGCAAATAAGATGCCAGCCAATCTTAGACCACAACATAATGCTCACCCTGGCAAGCTACAAAATTAGAACTTCAAACAAGAGCTGGTTACAAATTAAGACTCCTTTATTTACCTTCCTCGTCGTGGGGGAGCCCCGTCTTCCTGCCCAGATCCCCACCACAAGGAGAATGAGCAGAATTATGTATTTGGGGATGATGTGACATGTTTGGGTTGGGTCTATTAGGACTCACACCCACTGTCTTGAGTGAAAGAACAGAACCCTTTTCAAGGGTTTTGGGTTTTTCCACTTCTTTAGGATCCAAGTTTTTAGATCCTGGGGACAGGTCCCAGAGAGAGCTGGGAACTTCAGCTCAGGACACCAATGAGGGAGAATCTGAACCCTTCCCAGAAGTGGGGGACCCACTCTGGTGGATCCCAAGAGCTGCCCCATGAGTTGAACATGAGTTGAACCACAGTTTGTGGGAATGACAGGAAAGTAGGTTTCATCAAGGCCTCCTCACTAGCCACAGGCAGATCTGTCCTTAGTCCTTCTGCTGCCTCCCCTTCTTCCCTCTAGCCACGCCCCCACCCACCGCCAAGAGCCTCCCTCTGTCTGTCCCTGAGACCATCCTCCCTGTCCCTACTCTGCAAGCACTCACTCAGGTCTGGGTTCTGGGCACACAATTCTGCTTCTCCACCCTGGCCATATTCCTTCAGTCTGGCGTTCTAGATTGATGTGCGAGATGGTCACCAGGATACACTGTTTTCCACTCGGCAGAGACGAAATCAGGCAGGTGAAGGTTCAAGAGTCAGAATTCTGTAGGGGCACCTAGGTGGCCCCATTGGTTAAGCATCTGCCTTCGGCTCAGGTCATGATCTCGGGGTCCTGGGTCCTCAGCTCTCATGTTCTAGGTAAGGAAACTGACTCCCCCCAGAGTGAAGGGGCCATGAAACCAGCCTGCAAGTTCACGGCCTTGCTGTGGCTCTGCCCCTCAAGAAGTCAGTCCCAAGACCTCCCTGTAATACTCCTCTCTCATCCTTTCGCTTGCATATTTCTCTTATTCCAGGCTTTTTTTTTTTTTTAATTTAAAACTGATGAATTAACAGAGAGTGTATTATTAGTTTCAGAGGTAGAGTTTCGTGATTCATCAGCTGCGTATAACACCCAGTGCTCATATGCCGGTCTTTTAAAATAATGTAAAAATTCCAATTCATTCATATTTTAAAGGAAGGGAAGCCATATAGAGACTAATCCAAAAAGAGCAGTTGGCTCCAACTAAGTTTTTATTGGATGTTTGTTCTATAATTGCACGTTTAACCCAGCCAGTTGCCGTTCTGAGTTGGGTTTGTCCTGAACCAAAACACTTGCCTCCTCTGAGCACCCCATGCCAGATGGCAAGGACCAGGAAGTCTGAGAAACAGTTTCCCCTCTGGTGGAAAAGCCACACACAGACAACCAAGAATCCACTGTTTGATTCACCAGGCTATACTTCTGGTGCCTATGAGTAGAGAAAGAAATAGAACCTCCCTTTCCTTCCTCCCCTTGCCCAGGCAAAACAGAATGAGACCCTGGGTTCCCTCCAGGCTATGCCAAGAATTTGAAAGATTCGAATCTTCACTGCTGCCTGGCATGTGGCCTGTCTGATGGATGGGTTGGCTCTTATTTCCTCCCTCTGTTGCCCAGGCTGGTCTGGTCTTGCCGATGGATGCAGGGTCAAGGCTGAATAGCATCATGACCTTTCCCAGACTACGGCATGGGTGCCCCAAGTCAGGCAGCTGGGATTTCAGGTCTTCAGATTCCCTAGGGAGTCGTCTCAGGGTGATAGAAAGAGTGGCCATTGGAGGAAAGAGCACCAGCCAGCCTAGGAAACAGGGTTGGAGTCCCAACTCAGCTTCTATCCCAACTCACCTTTCTGGGCCAACCATTTGTCCTTCAAAATCCAGCTCAGCTATCACCTTCTCTGTATATTGGATTCTTCCCCCAGCAGAGCTGGTCCCTCCTTGGTCCCGACTATGCCCTGCACATGACTGTCACACTTCTTCTCACACTGTTTATAACTAGTGTCTGACTTGTCTCCTAGTCCCGCTGTGAGCCTGAGCAAAGAGAACAGTCTTCAGTGGTAACACATGGCAGATACTCAATATTCATATTAATGACTATGGAATGGCTTCAAAATGAGAGAGCAAGTGGGAGTGCCTGGGTGGCTCAGTCGGTTAAGCGCCTGCCTTTGGCTTAGGTCATGATCTCAGGGTCCTGGTTTGAGTCCTGTATCAGGCTCCCTGCTCCGTGGGGGGTGTACTTCTCCCTCTGCCTCTGCATCTCCCCTCCCACCACTTGTGCACGCTTGTGATCTCTCTCTCTTTCTCTTGCTCACTCTCAAATAAAAAATGAAATCTTTGTGGGTTTTTTTTTTAGATGTTATTTATTTGACAGAGGGAGAGAGACAGTGAAAGAGAGAGAACACAAGCAGGGGGAGTGGGAGTGGAAGAAGCAGGCTTCCCACTGAGCAGAGAGCCCAGTGCGGGGCTCGATCCCAGGACTGAGGGATCCATGACCTGAGTCGAAGGCAGCCGCTTAGGGACTGAGCCACCCAGGTGCCCAATAAATGAAATCTTTAAAAGAAAAAAAGAGAGAGAGAGAGAGGGTCAGGATGCATGATCTTGAAGGTGGCTTCCCTATTTAAAAATCTGTGATGACATCAGTCTCTCTTCCAGGACTGGGCCCTAATGGCTGAGATACACAAAGAGGCAGAAGACCCAGGATTCCCAAACCCTCAACAGAACTGGTATCAGGGACATAGAATTCTTTATATACATTATACACACAGGTATGACAAGGACTGGGAGGTTAGAAGTGCCTCTCTTCCTTCTGTGGGTATAGATCAATAACCCAAAAGTGTCTTGAGGTCAGTCATTACGCTGTGAGATGAGATGCTGTTTTCCTAATAGGTGAGAAGACAGAGTGGTTCTCCAAGAGGGAGTGGGGTTGGAGGCAAAGTCTTAGAGGGGTTGAATAATTTGCTCAATCCCACACATGTTGAAGGTGATCTAGACTTTGAGCTGGGGTTCTTGGTTCCAATTCTGGGTTACCCTGACCCAGACAGCCTTGACTGAGCCAAGTTTTGTAATCTACCATCACAGGGCAGCTGGCCATTTCCTCACTGAACAGTCAGGGGGACAGGCCTGGGATCTAGGAGGAGCTACATTTGATGTGGGACTTTTAAGCAAAGAGTCATCCTTGGTGTGGTTTGAAACCATGCCTTGGTGTGTTTGGACAATAGTTAAATTAGCCCTTGGTAAAGACTGGGAACCAAGGGACATCTACATGTAATCACAGTTTGAGATCTGCAATGGGTAGAACGCAAGAACCCTAGCTAGAGGTATAAGACAGTAGAAGATCCAAATCCCTCTCCTATCCCCACTTGCCCAGCCCTGGCCAGTTTCTAAGGGTAGAGAAAAGGGGAGGGGGGAAGAATAAAAACAAAACAAAAAAAACCCCACACAGGCAAGGGGTCATATCAGGCCGCTGGGCATTTCTGCCCCTTCCAGGTACCAGAGAAGAAAATGCCATTGTGTGTGGGGAGGGGGTGGGGCAAGAAAGGAGGGGGGCGGGGCGGGGGTGTTGCCGCAGTGAGCTGCCTGCCTATGTCAAGGCTGAGCAGGTGATCCTTGGAGACAGTGGGTGAGCGCAGAGAACACCCCCGCCGGGGGAGACAGCTTTTATTAGAAACCTTCCATTTTTTTTGTCTGGCATTTCACTAATTTAGCCAAACCACTCTTGGCAAAAAGTCTGGCTGTCCTTAGCCCAAGGGTGGATTTGATTTAATTTAAAATAGGGTACGGGGTGTCGGAGAAAGGGCCCTGGCCTGGGCGACCAGACGTGGGCGAGGCGCTGACTTAGAGTGGGGACCTGGAGCAAGTCAGGGCCTTTCTCGGGACCTGGGTTTCTCATCCCGCAAGCCACAAGGTAGACCCGGAGGTTCTCTCCACCCTCCTCCGCGTGGGAGGTCATCCTACAGTTCACGGGCTAGCTCTGGCTTGTTCAGGGGCAGGGGCGGCCGTCCCGAGCGGAGGGGCCGTGGAGGAGGGCGCCCCAGCTCGGGTCGTCGGCGCCCCTTCTTCCCGGTTGGCTTTGCTTCTGGCCCCCAAGTTGCCAGCTCTCAGCTGACCGAGTGTCGGGGCGGTGAAGGGGGTCCGGGAAGCGCCCCCTCTTGGGGACAGGAGCGCGGCAGGCGCGCGACCCGCCTCCCCACAACCTCAGCCCCCACCCCGCCCCGAGAGGGCGTCGCGCCCGGGGACCGCACCCGCGCCGGGACGTGGCGCCCGCAGAGGCGTGCCCGGAGCTGGGCGGGGACCGCTGCCCGCCGGACGCCGGATCCCCGCGGCTGCTCGGCTGGTCCTTCCCGGACGTAACCAGCTCGCCCCCCCCCCCGGGCCACACGTCAGGCAGCGGGGGACGGGGGGAGGGGGAACGCCCGGCGGGCGCCCGGGCCGCTTGGGGCCGTGCGGGCCGCGCGCCGAGCCGAGCGCCGGGAGGAAGGGCGGCCGCGGCCACCCGTGGGGACCCGGAGTGCGTGCGACACGCGCCTTCTCCGCCCGGGCCCCCGCCCCCGCCGTCCGCAAAGCTGCTCTGTGTCCGCGGATCCCGGCGTCGGGGCTGCCGATTGTTTCCCTCCCAGACTGGCTGGCTCGGTGCAATTTCCAGACGCCTCTTTGGGACCGGCCCTGGGAGGGCGGGGAGGGACCTGTTTCCGGGCAGCCAGACACAGAACCTGGCCTCTGCCCTCCTCTCCTTTGATCTTCCTAGGCCATCCTGGCCTACGTACGCAGTGTGGCAGGGACAGCGACCCCATTTCGCTGGTGGCAAAACTGAGGGGAGAAGGGACTTGGCCAGCACATCACCAGAACTTAAAGGAACAGAACTAACAGGAACTAGAGAACTCCTGTCCCTCAGTGTTGTTCCCCCCGGGTGAGGCTCTGGGCTCAGAAGAGGACAGGCCAATCTCCCTCTTTCTCTGTCTTCCTGGTCTGGGGAGGAAAGGACAATCTTAAGGATCACCAAGCATGAGGGAGGGAGGACCGAGGTCCTGGATCCTGTTTTGGGCTCCCCGCCCTCCTTTTGTAGGAGGACACCACCACCCCCATCTGTCCCCCAGACTCCACCTTTCCCTGCTTCACTCAATTAGGATTGGAGGCTAAGAACAAACACTCCTATTTTCTCCTTAATAAATCTTATTAAAGATGGCCTGAGCCTTGTGGACCTTGGGCCTTAGTTTCCCATCTATGTAAGAGAGAAGCCTTCCAGCCCTGATATTCCTGGATACTTTCTCTGCAAGCAACAGCCTCCCATAGAAGTTGTGTTCTTCCTTTTCTCTGCATCACAGTTATACTTGCCTGCCCAGCTCCTGTGCCCATAGGAGTACACAAGAAAAAGGTTATTAAATAAGCTTAAAGGTATACCTTTGCCCGTCCCTCTCTCCTAACAAATTCCTAATAATGACCAAAGCAACAGGAGAAAATAAGTGGGTTATCAACCCTTTCCAAGTCTCTCCGCATCTGCTTGTGTGATAAGGAGCAGCTGGCCACTTCCCCAGGCTGGTGGGGTGGCAGAAGACCAAGATGATCCTAAAGTCGCCCCCATAAGGGGATCCGGAGCCCAGCTGGAATGGAAAAGGCGGAGTCTAAGCTGTGAGGTATTGGTGGCCAGGTGCTATGGCTGTGGCGGGGGGCAGCGGAGAGTCTTCTCAAGCGGGTACATCTGGGGCGCAGGGGCGGAGACACACTGGAGAAGCAAGACCGGGATTTTGCCTTGGAGGGATTGACATTGGAGGGTGGAACAGCCCAGCCCGCAGATTAGCACCAAACCTGGAGGCACTTGCTATAAAGTGTCTGTCTCTAGAGCGAGGCGGGGCGGGGCGAGGCGGGGCCGCCCATGCAGGAGTACTTGTTCCTGGGTTTGTGTGCTCTGCTGCTTTGACACCTCTGCCATCATTGGCAGCTCCTTGCAGGGAAACATGCACCACCCTTCTCACCCACCTTTTGCTTTGCCTGAGGGAGAGGTCCCCGCCCCTTGGGTGACTCCCCCGCCCCTTCTCTTAAGATCCCTGGGTCACTCTGTCCTCCCAGAGGCCTCGGGAACAAGTTTGCTGGCTTTCCCTGTGGTTCAGCTCCAGTCTGCAGTGGTGTCGATTTCTTAACTTGTACTCGAACCATGCTTTCAGTGTTTTAAAATTGTTTTTCAAACACACTCAGATTTTTTGGAAAGATTTTATTTATTTATTTATTTATTTGACAGGTAGAGATCACAAGTAGGCAGAGAGGCAGGCAGAGAGAGAGAGCGGGAAGCAGGCTCCCCGCTGAGCAGAGAGCCCGATGCGATGCGGGACTCAATCCCAGGACCCTGAGATCATGACCTGAGCCGAAGGCAGCAGCTTAACCCACTGAGCCACCCAGGTGCCCCCGCTCACATTTATTTATCGATGTATGTGGTGCAACTACACAGGCACATGGTACAAAATTCGAGAATACAGTGGGAGTAACTCTTCCTGCCTGTCCCGACGTTAAGCCTCCCAGCTCCCTGCCCCAGAGCTGACCGCCCTTACTGGTTCCTTACATATCCTTCCAGAAATCATTCCCTGGTAGGAGTTTTTTCTAAAAAGTAGTGTTTGTCAAGACCTGGTGTGTAGAGTCAGAATCACCAAAGTAGCTGCTCCCCAGTCACAAACGTTATAGTCAGAAAATACTGCTTTGAGGGACGGGACAGCTACCGTCCTGTGGTTGGAGAAATATTTCCATATGTGCCTCCTATTTCTAGATGAGGAGGCTGAGGCCAGCCCTGGTCAGATAATACCAGCTCTGGAGCCACGGTTTCTTTTTTTCTTTTTTTTTTTAAGATCATGTTTATTTATTTGTCAGAGAGAGCGCAAGTTGGGGGAGCTGCAGGCAGAGGGAGAAGCAGTGGTGTGGGGCTCCCAGGACCCTGGGATCATGACCTGAGCGAAAGGCAGACGCTTTATCGACTGAGCCACCCAGGTGCCCCTAGAAACAAGGTTTCTTTTTCATTTTCTTTTTCTTTTTTTTAAGATTTTATTCATTTATTTGACAGAGAGAGAGAGATCACAAGTAGGCAGAGAGGCAGGCAGAGATAGAGGGAGAAGCAGGCTCCCTGCTGAGCAGAGAGCCCGATGCGGGGCTCGATCCCAAGACCCTGAGACCATGACCTGAGCCAAAGGCAGAGGCTTAACCCACTGAGCCACCCAGGCACCCCAGAAACAAGGTTTCTATCGCTTTCAGCTATATTGATGTTTTGCAGAGTGTGTGCGCATGCGTGTTGTGTGTGTGTGTGTGTGTGTGCGCGTGTGTGTCCTTAGAAGGAAATCCTCTTTTGAAATGAAACCATCCCTGGAAACACACATGTAAAATAAATAAAAGCAAGTTCCTCCCCCTGTCGGAATGGGAGTGGGGCAGAGGGAACTCACTGAGCCTCCCCTGCCTTAAGCAGCTCCTGGGACACCTCCTTGGGACCCAGGGGTTGAAAGACCACAGTCTCATCTTGTGGGACGTCCTAGAGGTGACAGGATTTTAGTATGCAGATGGTCAAGTCCAGAGTGGGGGAAAGGGATCAGAAATTCCAGCTCAACTCTCCTAACGTCAGCCCCAGATTGCTTTCCCTCCGCCCCATGCTTGATCACCTCCAGCCCTCCTCATATCCCTCAAGCCCATGGGAGGGCTGGTGTACACAGAAGGCTGCTTGGAGCCCATGCGGCCCCAGGAAGAGCATTTTGAGCATCCACATCTGAATCAATTCAAGCGTATTTACAGAGACCTGTGTGGTGCCCAGGGCAATAAACTCTAAGCAGTTGAAAATGAGTCGAGTCCCGCCCACTGGGGCTCTCAGTCTAGCTAGAGAGAGAAGACACAGAAGAAGGTGATAAGGACATTCAGCAGGGCTGTGCTTGGGGAGGAGTAAAGGCAGGTGGGCAGGCAAGCGAGTCTTCTTTGATGAGGGGGAGTGAGAAAGGACAGGGTGGTGTGGAGAGGCAGAGGGTAGGCTGGGGCTGTGCAGGAGCTCAGGAAACACTGCCTTCCAAGGGAAGCTCAGCCACTCTCCCTGGAGATGTGAGGTGAAGTCAGAGTCAAAGAAACAGCAAATCGGGACCTGAACCCTTAATCCAGCTTAATTAAACTCACTGGCTTGAGGGACTTGAGTTAGAATTTAGGAAAATCTGGGCCCTGGGTGGCTCTGTCAGTTGAGCATCTGCCTTTGGCTCAGGTCATGATCTCCAAGTCCTGGAATGCAGCACCATGTTGGGCTCCCTGCTCAGCGGGAGCCTGCTTCTCCCTCTCCCTCTGCTTGCCACTCCCCGCTGCTTGTGCTCTCTCTCTCTGTCAAATAAATAAATAAAATCTTTTTTTTAAGATTTTTTTTATTCATCCATTTGACAGAGAAGATCACAAGTAGGCAGAGAGGCAGGTAGAGGGAGAGGAGGGGAAGCAGGCTCCCTACTGAACAGAGAGCCCGATGTGGGGCTCGATCCCAGGACCCTGAGATCATGACCCGAGCCGAAGGCAGAGGCTTTAACCCACTGAGCCACCCAGGAGCCGCAAATAAATAAAATCTTAAAAAAAAAAAAAAAAGAATTTAGGAAAATCTTCACAGCACTCAACTTCCATCCTTCAAACCTGCTTCTCTCTGGAGAACACCTCTCTCCTTCCAGCCACTGCCCCCACTCAACCCCTGGCCTCCTGCTGCTGGTTTCCTCAGCTGGAAGGCTCTTCCCCAGCTGTCTGCACCGCTGGATCCCTCATGGTTCCCACAGCTTCCAGCTGCCCTTGATTAAGGATCACCCCTCCCTCCCCCTCAGTACCCTTCCCGCTCTCTCTATTCCCTGTAACACACATCGCCTTCTGGAATTCGGTATATTTACTTGTTGGTTGCCTCTCCCATTAGATGTGAGCTCCATGAGGGCAAAACTGTAGCCCTGGAGCATAGAATACGTCCAGATACACGATAGGTATGCAATAAACATTCACACAGGAACGAGTACGTGCAGGAGGGATTCCGTCTTGGTTATTCTCCATGGAATGCTCCCTAGGATAGACCCAGTGCGCATGCTGGCCAGGAGCTGTGATTTTGTGGACAGCGATAGGAGCCAGCCACATCTGGTGCATTTCACCAAGCCATGAGCAGTCCTAACAGCTCGATCATAACCCTCACCAGGACAGCGGCCAAGTAGATGTTGAAGCTCCCAGGCCCAGGGAGGCGGGGGAGGGGAAGACCTGACCTTGGAAAGGGACTGCCCAGGGCTAGGGATGAGTTATCTGCAGGTGGAAGGTGTGGTTCTGCACTCCCTGCGGTGGTGGTACTCCTCCGGAGAAAGAGAGAGGAGGCAGTCAAGCCTGAGGGGAGCGTTGGTGAGGATGCCAGACAGGTGTCACCTCCTTTTCCGGGACTCAGTCCCCTTAACCTGCCCTTGGCTCCGCAGATGATTCAGCAAGTTCTAGTCTCTGAGGTTCCTTGCGGCACTTCCCCTGGGGCAGACCAGAGGATCTTGCACGACATTAAGTAACCCACAGGGCAGGGCAGGAGGCTCAGAAAGCCAGCAGTAGTAGCCTGGGGACAAGCGTCATCCAGCCCAAACCTATGTCTCTGTATGGAGACCCCCTAGCTCAGGAAACAGCTGGTGGTGCTGGGAACTTGGGGGTTTGGAGGGAAGGGGATCGTCCTCAGCGTCAGCACCTTGGGTATAGCAGTAGAGGAATACAGTTTCAAGGCACCAAACCTTCACCAGTAAATACATAAATAAATAATAATACATTTTTTTAAATGTAGGTGTGCCTTGCTTTAAGCCACAACCTATAGGAAAACTGAATATCTACCAAGGATAAACAAAGGGGCGATTCCTCATTTTACTTTAACTTTTTTTTTTAAGTTTTTATCTGTATGATCTCTGCACCCAAGGTAGGGCTTGAACTAATGACCTTGAGACCAAAAGTCACATGCTCTACCAACTGAGCTAACCAGGCAGGCATCCCTGAATCCTCATTTTAAAGGAGGATATTCCAAGGGGCATTGGGGTGGCTCAGTGCATTAAGCATCCAATTCTTGATTTCAGCTCAGGGCATAATCTCAGGGTCATGAGATCAAGCCCTGCATTGGGCTCCACGCTCAGTGCGGTGTCTGCTTGAGATTTTCTCTCTTCCTCTCCTTCTGCCCCTCCTCCGCAATAAATAAATAAAATATTTTTAAAAATTAAGTAAAGGGGGGGCGCCTGGGTGGCTCAGTGGGTTAAAGACTCTGCCTTCAGCTCAGGTCATAATCCCAGGGTCCTGGGATCGAGCCCCACATAGGGTTCTCTACTCCGCGGGGAGCCTGCTTCTCCCCCACCCTGCCTACTGTGATCTCTGTCTGTCAAATAAATAATAAAATAAAATCTTTTTAAAAATTAAAAATTAAGTAAAGGGGGAGCACCTGGGTGGCTCAGTTGTTTAGCATCTGCCTTTGGCTCAGGTCACGATCCCGGGATCCTGGGATCGAGTTCCGCATCAGGCTACCTGCTCAGTGGGGAGCCTGCTTCTCCCTCTCCTATTCCCCCTGTTTGTGTTCCCCTCTCTAGCCATCTCCCTCTGTGTCAAACAAATAAAAGCTTTTAAAAAATAAAATAAAAGATTAAGCTAAGGAAGATGTTGTGAGCTCCCCCAGTGAACTGGAAATCATTGCCTTTGTAAGTACTGGGCTTTCACATCCTAATCACTTGAAATGTGGCACCTTCCAGTTTACAATCTGCCTTCAAAAATACAAATACTTTCACATGTAGATATTCTCATTAGCTTCACTGAGGACCCTCTGAGTTACCTACAACGATCCCCATTTTACAGATAAAGAAACGGAGGAGGTGGGTAGGTCACACACTTCAGCCAGGCCTTCCAACCTGCAGCTTTCCCAGCACACCATGCTGTCCCCATGTGATCCCTACAGCTCTGGAGGCTGGTCCAGAGCAAGCCATGATCGGTGAGAAAGAGGAGAAAACTGAGTCCGGGAGACGAAGGTTTCCAACAACCTCCCTGACTCAGCCCAAGCTTTGAAGTCAGACAAACCTGGACTTGCATCTTAAGTTTATCACTCACTAGCCCCAATTGGCCCATACTTGACCTCAATGGGCCTCAGTGTTCTCATCTATAAAGTGGGTCTCATAATACCTACGTCACGGGGAGCCATGAGGGAGACCCGATGTACACTGCCGCTCAGAGCACTGCCTAACCTAGCTGCTGTGATGATGCCTGCCATTCTTGTTATTCTTTTTAAGATTTTATTTATTTATTTGTCAGAGAGAGAGAGACAGAGAGACAGAGCTCAAGCAGAGGAGAAGCAGGCTCTCCACAGAGCAAGGAGCCCGAGGCGGAGCTCCATCCCAGGACCCTGAGATCATGACCTGAACTGAAGGCAGATGCTTAACAGACTGATCCACCCAGATGTCCCCATCCTAGTTCTTTTTACTGCGTCTCTCACTCACTTGTGAAATATCCTCTCTTCCAGGGGCAGGCAAGACCCCCTCCCTTAGCCCAGCCTTGCCCTCCACTCATGGCCCTCACCCCTCCTGGAAGGTCACCCCAGGTGGGTTCTCTCTCAAACCCCAGGAGCCTCCCTGCCACCAGCCCTGGGGCCACCCCACCTTTGCCTGCGGCGGGGCCCGGAGCCCGGTCAGGCCTGGCCGGCCGCCAGTGCTTCCCTGGTAGGATGCCCCGCCACTCCCTCTGGGCCCTTCTATTCCGGGAGCTGTAATTTTACACAGCCTTGCCCGCCCCAGTTGCTATCTGTGGCAGCAGTCCCCGTCCCCGTGGGCTCTGCCCACCCCCTCCTAGACCGCCTTTTCATAAACAGCTCCCAGGCTACCCTGTTATCTTGGGTTCCATGGCTCTGGGGAGGAGGCCCCGCCACCCAGAAGATACAAATAACCCCTCAATCCGGGGGGCAGCCAGCCCAGCGTGGACAGCGGTGGAATGGAACCCTCACCCACAACAGCCCAATATAGCAGCCCTCAGAACCTGACCCTGAAGTCTGCTGAGGTGCGGTAGGGAAGCCGAAGAGAGAAGAGCCTGCCATTATCCCCCCAGCACTCTGAGAACTGGGTTGGCCTGGCCAGCACTCTCCCCCAAGGCCCCTGCTTGGCCACAGGGCCACGAGAAGGAGGAGGAGCAGTCAGTAACAGCAACGAAAGTGATCTCTCTAAAACACAGATGTGATTGTGTCTGTCCCAAGCTCCAAACCTTCTGTGGTTTCCCCATGGCCCTTAGGGATGAAGCTCACAAGACCCTTTACCTTCTGCTCTTTCTACCACCTCTCTCGCCTCAGGACCTTTGCATAAACTCTCTGCCTGGATATAGTTTTCTTCTTCCTCTAACTCCTACTCATGCTGCAGGTCTTGGCTTAGAAGTCACTTCTTGGGGCACCTGGATGGCTCATTTGGCTAAGCGTTTGCCTTTGACTCAGGTCATGATCCCGGGGTCCTGGGATGGAGTGCTGGGTAGGGCTCCCTGCTCAGTGGGGAGCCTGCCTCTCCCTCTCCCTCTGCCTCTGCCCCTACCCCCACCTGTGCTCTCTGTTTCTTCTTAAAAAAAGAAGTCATTGTCACTTTTCATGGAACCTTCCCCTGACGTCAATACACCTATATACTCCTCTCTCGTCCTCCCCTTGAACTGTGATGGGTGTCCCTCCCATGTTTACCAGAATCACCAGGCCCCTGCTGATGCACCTGTCTCCCCAGGAGACTAGAAGCATCCCAGGGCAAGAACTCTGTCTTGCCTACATTGTTTTTCCAGCACCAAGCCCAGTCCTGACATACGATAGGTTTAAGAAAAATTTGTTGAAAGAATGCATGAATGAATAAATGAACAGTTTCTCTGCCCCTCGGGGGATGAGTGGGTCTCTTGGAGAGCTCACTGCTACTTGTGCCCTTCATTCTCCCAGAAATCCCTATCTTCAGCTCCTGTGTTTGTGTCTCTACCTATCACTTCAGGCTCACTGCCCTGATCTCTGGAAAATACGGTTGCTATGGCCATGGGCCTGCTTGGGAAGCCCTGAGGGGCTCTGAGAATGTACTGTAGGACAAGGCAGGCATCCCTGGGTTGAGCAGGAGGAGGGCACAGAAAGAGGCAGCCCTCAGGTCTTACCAAGCAATATATCTGTTACCAAGAGGCAAGGTGGGTGTGTGTATCAAATTGGCAGCTTTGGGCACTTCTGCTAGGACACAGAGACACCCTTCATATCTTGCTTGCTCTAAACAGGTAAATGGCAAAGAATAACCTACAATTACAGCAACAGGATGGAGCTAGATGATTCTACCAGTTAGCCCCATACATTATTGGAGGACTTCTGAAATTGGAGTATTTCTGTGTCCCAATTGCATTTCTGCCATCACTTCTCTCATTCTACAGTCTCACTTGGATTTGCCCCAGATCACCTGCCCTGACTGAAGGCTGGGAAGATCTGTCGCTGCAGTTACTTCCACCTCCTGAGAACATGAGACCCAGTCCTAGGAATACAGCCACAGAGCCAAGGTCGAGGGCCCAAGCCTTTTAGGGAGAGAACCAGAGAGAAGTGGGGGCCCAGCATGCCACTTCCCACTCCTGGAGGCCATGGGATGAGATGGTCAAAGACAGGCCTGGTGAAGACAATCAATCTAGTAGCCAAACAGACAAAGTCTATGTGCTGGGTAGGTGACATGATCTAGATGTGCTTCTACCCCAGGGCCTTTGCACGTGCTGTTTGTGCTGCCTGAAGTTCTTTCCCCAATCTTGAAGATTTCTACAAGGCTCACTCCCTCAGGTCTTTGCTTAACTGGCCCCTTATCAGTCAGACTTTCCCTAGCCACCCTTTTTAAAGCAAAGCTCCCTCCCCTGCTCCCCCTACCATTTCCCTACTTTATTTGTCTCCATAGCACTTCCTGCTAACTGACATACTGGGTTCTTTCTCTCTCCCCCCACTCCCTTCCTTCCTTCCTTCCTTCCTTCCTTCCTTCCACTGGCTGCCTCCTTTAATAGAATGTGAGAACCATGGCAATTGTGTTTACAGATGTATCTCTGGTTCTCTCTTGCTGTGTAACAGATGACCCTAAAAATTCAGCAGCTTCAAACTAGTGTGTATTATCTCCACAGTGTCTGGGAGCCAAGAGTCCTGTCAAGATTATTGTCATCTCAGAGCCTGACCCGGGCTTGGGGTCTGCACCCAGACTCACTCGTGTGGTTGTTGATGGGCCTCGGGTCTGCCTTGGCTGCTGGCTTGAGGCTTGAGCTCCTTTCCTTGTGAGCTTCCCCTGCAGGGCCAGGGCTGTCCACAGCAGGGCAGCTGAGGGGGAACAAGAGAGTGAGAGAGCGCTCCTGGGTCTTAAACCAAGCACAGTCTGTCATAACCCACACTGGAAGAGACCTGCCCCACGCCATGGGCCAAGCACACTCACCCTGGCACAGTATTTGGAGATGGGGGCTGCCGGAGGGTGTGGACACTAGGATGGAGGCCTCATCAGAGCCATTTTGGAGGCCGGCTACTAAGCCCCCACACATCCCCAGCATATAGAAGATGCTCAAGAAATTGTAGGAAGAGAAAGAAAGAAAGAAAGGAAGGAAGGAAGGAAGGAAGGAAGGAAGGACGGACGAACGAACGGACTCTTGCAGGATGTGTCTAGGCTTCGTTCCCAAAGGGGGCTAGTAGGAGCCCCATCCCAAAGGATCTTAAACACACTGAGCTCTCCTCGACCCCCATCCCACATCCATGTCTGCCTCTTCCAGGCCTTGGGCAAGTTCCTCCACTCAGAGGCCTGTTGTGGGGATTTAAAAAGACTAGGAGGCTGTTAACCAGCTAGAATTTAAATACAAATTTTTTAAAAGGGGGGTGGGCGAGGAGGGAGGCATCACAAAGTCTGACACACTCAAGCCCTCAGCAAATGTCACCCCTGTGGGCGGTGTTGTGTGTTACTCATATTGGAGGGAAAGAACCAAAACCAAAGTAGCTTCCTGGAGTCAGAAGTTGTAGAGCTGGGGATTTGGGGTACGTGTGTGTGCGCATGCGTGTGTGTTTCCGTGGGGTTCTCTCCCCAGAGCCGTGGCTGAGAGCCTCTGTCCCAAGTCAGTGGGGCCAGTGGATGACACATGTGGTCCAGACACCAGGTTCATCTCTTGGGAGCCAGAGATGGTCACGTGCTGGGGCCTCAGTCACCCGAACGGGCAGGAAAGGCTGATGAGCCCGCGGACTGCTGTCCATTTATACTGAGTTAGCCTGTATGACACCAGTGGTTCTTAAACATTTCGCAGAGCAGGGAGGGAAGGTTAAGTGGTGTCAGAGAACCTTTTGAAAGTTGACATGAAAAATGCACATTTATATGTAAACACAAAAAAATATCTCCAGCAAGCTCAGGCCGTTCACAGGGGGACCACTGTTCCAGAACGCTCGACTGGGGCCCCCGCGAAGGCACGATCGGAGCCTGCATCTCCTGAAGAAATGAGTGCATGTGTGCCTACATGGATGGACGAATAAAAAGGAACAAAAGCCCCAGGCTCTTGGCAGCTTTGCTGGTGGGCAATGCTTCTCCCCCCTGGTACAACACAATGGCCTCAGAAACACTGGCTGGTTTTGAAAGACCTGCATTCAAGCGTTGCCTTAGCCACCTTGCACTTGTCCCCTGACCTCTCTCTGCTTCACCTTCCTCATCAGGAAAATAATGTGAATTACGGACAGTGTTTTGTAAATTACAAAGCCTACTGAACATACCAGGGACTCTCCCTTTGGTTGGACTCTTATTCTAAGGGTGCATTTTCTCCAGCTCCCAATAGCACAGACCTGCCTGGGGGATGGGAAGGTTCCTCCTTGGGGCGGGTTGCTCAAGAGAAGCTGAGCTGCCAGCCCTTCCTTCATTTAGCATATCTCCAGTCAGATGGCCCAGGTTAAGGGAGGTAGCTTGTATGGAGTCATTCCCAGCCTAAAGCCACCCCCCACCTAAGTAGCTGAGACTGGGTCTTATAATCATTCAGGCAATAAATGTTTTTGAGCAGCTACTCCAGACGAGGGCCTGCGCCAGGTGCCGGGGACATCATGGGAGCAAACCTGCTCTTGTCCCCATCATCGTGGAGCTGATAGTCTGAGGGAAAAAGATTTTAATCAATCATCCAGGAAGAGCCCAGGGTGCTGTGGAGATATGTAGTAAGAGGGAGGGTGCCTGGGCAGGACAAGTTTCCTTTTAGAAGTAACAGATGAGTTGGGCTCTGAATTCAGTGGGATGGATGCAGTGGGAAGTACTCTGGGAAGAGCCCATGGCGAGTGCAAAGGGCTGGTGGTAGCACATTTGGAAGTCTGAAAGAAGTCTATTACACAGTGAGTGGGAGAGGGATGCAAGAAGTAACCAGGGACAGTCACAAGGAAGGCAGAGACCAAATTCACCTTGTCCTCTTTAATGGGACATTTGCAAAAAAAAAAAAAAAAAAAACCGGAGAAAATGGCATGATGGATTTCAAGTCTCGGGAAGCTGTTACATGGAAGGAGGGTGCCTTAGAAGCCAAAGGAGAGGAACTATCCCAGCAAGTGGGATTGGAGTCAGATTATAACGGGGCCCTTCTGGTGGCTCTGGCGCTGAGCCCACCTGCCCAGGTCGCCAGGTCACTGAAGGCCCTCAGCCTCCTCCAGACAGAGAAGTACAGGCCTCCACAGTGGAGCTGATGACCGCCACTTGCTAAACAGCGGCCTTGGGCAAGGCGCTTTATTAATGTCCCCAAGCTTCTGCTTTCTTATATGTAAAAATGAGAATACTAAAATCCACTGGCCAGGGCTGCTATAGGGATGATGTTCCCAGCACTGAAGTCCTCCCTCCCTCCGCAAGAGTTGGGAGGAACCAGACCATGTGCCCCTCCCCTTCCACCACTGCCTCTCCCTCCACCAGGCCTGTCAGAGAGCCAGAGTCCCCCATCCTGATTCCTGGCCTCCCAGGGTCTATTGCCAAAACCTTAGGAGAGAGTCACACCCTCTTTGTCAAGGCCAACTGGAGAGCCCCATCCCTGGCCACCTGAATCAGGCTTTCCCTGACACTCCTGTCTCTGTCGCCTCAGATGACCCCCGTCCCCGCAAGCTCTGGGCCAGACTGACTGACGGGAGTTCTCAGGTGAACCCTGCAGGAAAGGGAGGAAGCTCTGCAGCTGATGCTGGGCAGACAGAGCCTCACCCTGCTGGGCACGGGGAGGGGGTGAGATGGGAGGTAGGATTCCCCTTCCCTTTCTGTCCACCTCTTTAGACACACAGCTGATCATTCCAACTTGTCCCACTGCCCAGCTGTGCTCATTGGCACAATGAGAGGCGCGGGTTTAAGAGACAGGATTGTGTCCAGAAACCTTGAGCGCAGAGGGAACTGGGAGTTTCTAGATTTATTCCACAGATGCACCTTGCGGAGAGCTCCTGGAGCTCTAATACCCCCAGGGCTGGGAGGCAGAGGTGGCCAGTAAGGACTGGCTTTGGCCACAACAGAATGTTACCCGCCTGCCACACCCTCAGCCCCCGCGGTGATTTTGGAATCAGCCGAGAGGATGTTAATCTAATCATCAGGATCAGAATCTGAATCTGGTGCTGCCTTGGGGGCATGGGACTCTGGGCAAGTCACTTGATCTCTCTGAGCTTCAGTTTCCCTGCAGGAAAAGGGGGATAATCCTGGAGCAACCAGTTAGTGAGAAGATGAAATGAGGAGACACAAAGGGAGTGATAGGTCCAGCCCAACACAGCAGAAGACGTGTTTCATTCAATAACAAACATCCAAAGCCCACTGTGTGCGGCAGGACACTAATACATAAGGCAAGCGTGGTCTCTGCCCTCCTGTTGGTGACAGGAGAGAAGGGGTGGCAGACGCTGAAGAAGGGGACCCGTGTGGGGTAAAGGTTAAGGCGACCAGGCTGGGGGACACCTGGGTGTCATGATCATGTCTCAGGTTAAGACCCCAAGGTGCTGGGATCGAGTCTCTCATCGGGCTCCCTGCTCAGGGGGGAGCCTGCTTGTCTCTCTGCCTACCACCCACTCCTGCTTGTGCAGGTGCTTTATCTCCGACAAATTAAAAAAAATAAATAAATAAAAAAAAGGCAACCAGGCTGGAAGCCCAGCTCTACCATTCACCGGCTGGATGACCCTGGCCAAGCTCCCCTCTTCGTGCCTTGATTTCCCATCAGCAAAAGGAGCCATGCACCATCTCACAGAGTGGTGAGGATTCCGTGAGGGGACCCACAGAAATACACCAACATTTCCCACGTGCTCTGGTGGCACATGGAGGATCCGTATAATCAAAGGAGCTTCAAGACCTCGACAGAGGCCAGACTCCCCCAGCAAGTGGGGCAAGTGTGCTCCTGAGGAGGGAAGTCCCTGAAAAACATCAGGGGTGCTGCAGAGCCAGAAGAGAGGGTGGGCAGTATTGACAGGGACATAAGCAGCAAGCCAGTTAAGGAGCTGGGGCGCTGGAAGTTAAGGTCAAAGGTTTTTAAGCAGCTCCAAGGCCTTCGTTCTCCTTTGTACATGCAGAAACGCAGCACACCCTTGTCCTGTCCACACTAGTGCCCCGCACAGGGTAATTCCTTATGGACCCTTGTTCCATCGCTGGTTTCCAGCGCTACCGGCTGCCAGATCACACAGGGCCTTCCCACCCGCCGGCCCTCCTGGAGGAGTGGAGCAAGGGGAGATTCAGACCCAGGCCTGGGGGCGCCTGCGCCCCCACAGCTCCTTTGTGACCCCGAGGGCCAGGCGCGCCTATGTTTGAACTCAGGCAAATAATTTCTCCGGTTGTGAATATTCAACGGCAAGTGTAGCAACCTCGTGTAGTGCCCTGTTCATAGTACGTTCCCAGTATATATAAGTTTCGGGTCTCTGCTGTAGAAACAGAAGCCTCTCCTCAACCATCCGGCTGCAGGGCGGACGGAGCAGGGTGGGGGCGGGGACTGGGTTGGGGGGAAGGGGAGACGCCGGGGAGTGTGGCTAGGCACGGGCTCTTACGAAGCAGAAGAGAAAGTGGGTTTATTTAAAACACCACTTACAAAGGGCAAACAGTTGGGTCCTTAAATCAGTGTTTACGGGGTGGGGTGTGGAAGGGCCCCTTCCCCGGCGATCCCCTGTAACCCGTAAGCGAGGAAGGGTCCCAAGAGATGAGGTGCCGCGACTCCGCGCGGAGGGCCGAGCCAGGCGTACGTGGGGGGAGGCACTGCTTTCCCTGGTCTGGGTCCAACGGTGCCTACCGCTTGGCTTAGGAGCGAAGAAGGGAATGGGGGCTGGCGGTAGGAGTGCATTTCTGCAAATTTCAGGGCTCGGCGCCCTGAAGGCACAGCCCTGACACTTCTGGGTGTGTGGGCGGGGACTCACGCAGAGCCCCGCAGCCGCTCCAGCAAGGGTGCCCCCCACCCACGCTCCTCCGGAGGGATGCGCTCCATCTCCCCTCTCCTCCCCTCTCTCCCTGCGCGCAACCCCACCTTCGCTAGCGCTCGGGTTGCCTGCGGGGCGGCCTGGAGGCGTGTCCCGCTGGCGGCCCGCCCCTTTGATGTGAGCCGGCGCCGCTGTGATTGGACAGTCGCTTGTGACGTGGGGGGACTGCGGTGGGCCCGGGTGCTGCGGCAGCCGCAGCGCCGGCCGCGGCTCGGGCTCCGGCTCCCCGGCATTTAAAGGGGACGCGGCGGCGGCCCGGGGGGATGGGGGGCAGGTGGAGGGGACGGCCCAGACGCACATCATCCACGGCCCCTCGGAACTGGAGGGACTCGTGAGCCGGAGCCTAGAAATCCGGGGGTGGATAAGACACCGCGTCCCCTCCAATTCCCGTAAGCACCCCTTGCCCCATCCTGCGCCCAAATACCTCAGCTAGCCCATCTCCTCACTTTACACTCCAAACTAAGCCGGGACAGACCTCTGCCGCCGCCGCTCCCCACGTGAGTCCTGGGCTCCCCGAGGTAGGGGAGGGCTGGGGTCCCAGTGTGGGGTGGGGGCTGTGTGGAGTTTGAGGGCGCTCCTTCACGGGTGTCAGTGGGGGAGTCACTGGAGCGGAGAAATGAGCCTTCCTCCTTTCTCCTACCCCAGGAACGAGGTACCGGGATATCCCTCTGTCCCTGACTCAGGCAAAGCGAAGGATCTGTGCCCCCTTGGTCCCCGCCACCCACCAGTCCCCTGGGCTCCCCGAGCTGCGCACCCCCCCCCCCCCACTGCCCCGCATTGGAGCGAAGCACCCGCCAGCTGGGGGTGTGCCAGGATGCCTGCTTTCCAGCCACCTCTAAAAATATCTCTCCCCCCAATCCACCGGCAGCTGCCACCTCCCTGTACACGGAGGATCCCCTTCCAGCTTGTCCACCCAGGCAGGGTGGGCCCAGAGGGGATTCCTGGTCCCAGCTTCTTCACTGACACCAGGGCTTCAGGTCCTCAGGGCCAGCTTACTCACACCCCAAGGGGGGTCTCCAGGACAAGAGGGGGAGCTCTGGCTGCAACTCCACCAAGGGGCACCAGGGACTCCTAAGTTCTAATTCTGCAACTGATGTTCTGTGACCTCCGGGGATGTTAGCTTGACCTCTCTGGGCCTCCACTTTTCCTATTTGCTGCTGGTGGTGGTTAGAAGGAAGAGACCATGGTGAAGCTGGGAATACAGTCTTGGAGATGGAGAAAACTTCAGTTTAGTTGTGGGATCCAGTTCCTAGTGATTGATAGAGAAGATCTGGTCTTGGGCAGGGGCTTGTAACTATGGTATCTGCAGGGCCCTCCCTCCCCACCTCAATCCTTACCCTCCACGTTTCGTTTCCTGGGAAAAACTGTCCCCGAACTGTCCTGTGGGCTCCCCATCCCCTCATGGAGGCGGGGGAGGGGAGGAGGACTTTCAAACCGTTTTTCCCTCCCCCACCCGCATTCCCACAAATGTCATCTAAAGCATTTTTGTCAAAGGCAGGAGGAAACAAGGAGGAATCCAGTGATCTGACGTGGCATCAGGGAGGCAAGCACCGCTTTTAAGTGGGACTAGAATATGGACTCCCTGCCGCCCCAGAGAAACTCCTCTCTCCTCTCTATGCTCTAGCCATCTAGAGAAGCTCAGACATCCTGTCCCCCTTTTCTCTGAGGGACTCTTTTTTGTGACCACAAAAGAATTTGGTCACTTAGGACAAAGCTGCCAGAGGTGAGTAAACTTACTGAATGTCATGAGTCCCAGATGCCGGTGGGGCCTGGGGAGCCACTGATTACTCTGGGGTGAGGGCGGGGTGGTAGCACAGCCTTCTCTTTCTGGGGGAAGAAACTCAGAATGCCAGGCTTTCTGCTCTGGGGCCTAAAAGAAACAAAGGCAACTCACTAAACAACAAATGTTGAACCGATTTCCCTCAATAGTATTATTAGATTAAAAAAAAAAAAAACATAACTATGTCTTTTGCTCTAATGATTGAGAAATTTGGGATATGATTGAAAGTCAGTAGATGATTCCACCAAATTTTCAAAAAAGAAAAGAAAAAAAGAAACAAGGGCAAAACCAGGAGGCCCTTTTCTGTGGGATGAAAGTTGGTCTCTGGGTGGCTGCTTGAAGAGCCTGTGTATCTTTCTATCTCCCACTCCCTTTCCCCGGAGCCCTGCTCTAGACTGTGTGTGCCGAGGGGCTGCTTGCTTTTATCACAGAAGTGGCGTTTCCCCTCAAATTCGCTGGGCCTAGGAGCAGACAGGGGCTATCAGGCAGGATCCTGGGAGTTTGGAACTCCCTCCAGATAGGGCCTGGGAAGAGCCTTCCCATCCTCCAAAACATGCCATTCCAGGTCCCCATGCTTTCTCATCCATCGTCTCCTTGACCTCTCCCTAGCCCCAACCTTTTTCTGTCCCCTCTCCCCATTCAGCTTTGGCTGCCTTTCCCAATTCCTGAATGAAAAGTGCTTGCTGTAAAAGCCTGAGACCCACTTCCATCCATATCAAAAGGGCTCAACACACCTCGGGTTAGGGCGTGGTAGCTCCAAGGTGTCAGAGGCCCGCCCTCTCACTTGTGCAGCGTTCCTGGGAGGTCCCAATCTCTATCTCCGCGGCTACAGGGGCTCCCTGAGGGTCTGGGATGGTCTGGGGAAGAGTGTCACCTTGACAGTCAGGGGTTTCCAGTGTCACCTGCTACGACCACCAGAGGGCAGCAACCAGCCAGGACTTTGCTTGATTACCCATCTAGTCTCCGGTTCTCAGTATATTTCCAGATCTGTCCCAGATGCTTCTAGTCTCTCATTCAACCCCAGGGTGAGGGGTAGGGATGGGGCATAGGGAGGCCCTGGGAGCTGTAGGTGGTGTCCTCTGTAGCTGAGTGGGTGAAACCCCCACAAAGGCAATCCCTGTCCCAAAACCACATAGCAAAGCCTCGCAGAAATTTCAAACTGACTTCTGGTCGATTGCTGCTCTCTGAAATCACCAGGGGGAGGCCAGTCCCAGATCGTCTGAGATGCTCAGGGGTCCCGGCCCCCAGCTATGGTACAGTAAGCTCGCCATTTGCCCTTTTCCCTTTAAGGGCATAGAGCATCCAAGGCTGTGGCCAGGTGCTCATGAACCAGGTCTCCCTGGGGGACACTGTACAGCTTCCTTAACCTCTCTGGGCCCTTCTTATCTGCTGAATTCATGCAACTGTGATGAGCAGTGGGAGAACATGCATGCTGGTGACATGTAAATCCTGACACAGGAAAGGGTCCAGGATCATACTGGAGAGAAAAAGCACTGGTCTCAGACCCTAAGTTACAGTTTTGAGACCTGTCTTTGCCACTTACCTTTGAGTAAGTCGGCTGACTTCACTGGGTCTCCAGTTACTATAACCTCTCAAATGACACAGGGGATTGGTAGGGGGATACCTCGCAAGGGTTTTGCCCTCTGTGAGCCCAGTGCTTATCTGAGGGGTTTTTACTGAGTCCCTGGGAGTGGCTCCGGGGGCTCAGCTGAGGAGACAGAATCAGGTGGGCGTTAGTGATAGACACAAGGCTAGCTGCTGGCGCCCTCCAACAGACCTCGTGTGGTTGTCAGGAGCTCTGGACGACGGCTGGAGGCCAACGGAGTCTTCTGCAGTTGGTGCCCAGGGTGATGCAGTGACAATGAGCGGGTGTTTTCCAGTCACTGGTCTCCGATGCCTGTCTAGGGTAAGTGGGTACTTCCAGGGGTCTCTGAGGCTAAGGCCTCAACCGCCTTCCCATCACAGGGTGGAAGGAGCCCTCTCCAGCCCCTTTTAGGCCTACCCTCATCTCTACTGGGCCTCCACTAACCTCTGGAAGCTTCCATCCCAGGTGTGGGGTCCTGATGCTTTTACAACCTCAACTCCAGGGATCCTGAGCAGCTAAGACTCCCAGATGGATGTCCATGAGACCAGAGTGTGACTCTTAGGGATGAGCTTGAAGGGACAGTGCTATTAGGGAGGCAGAGAGCTAGGTCCACACCCCAGCTCTGACACTGGGAGCTTGGACTTATTTCACAAGCTGGGCCAAGCCACAAACCTCACAGGAGTATCAGAGAGCGAGTTAGGAAGAAGCCAGGAGGAGGAGTGGTTCCGTCTGGACTGACTGAGGTGGGAGGCCGGGAGGGTGAAAGGCAGTGTGGTGGGTATTCTGGAACTGTCCGTGACTGGCTCTCTGCCCCTCTGCCAAGCAAAAGGGGCCTCCACTCGCTTGCCTTTGTGCCTCGCACTTGCACTCTTGGCCTCCATCCTCTCCCACATCCTCTGTAGGTGGGACTGTGGCCCGAGGTCTCTGCTTCCTGGAGCCCTGCATCCCCACTGTGCTGTCTCCAGGCTCCCCTGGCATGGCCTTCTCCTAGCCTTCTCTTTCCCTGCCCTGCGCCCACTCTTTGCTCCCTCCTGCTCTGCCTTTTCAGCCACGCTGCTCTCTCTCCTCTCCCTCACCTGTCTCCCAGGTATGTCGCGGCCTGGCACGGGAAGCTTCTATCTCCCCAAGTCCCACTGCTTCTGCTGCCCGCTTCCTTCGGACTCTGGCAGAAACCCCACCCGCTGACGTGTTCCTCCCAGGGAACTGGCAAGTGATTAGTGATGAGCTGTCCGCACAGGGCCCTAAAACTCCCTGGAGAAGCCGTGTCCCATCCTGGGACCTTTGCCCAGTGCCATCTGGCTGGAAGCAGCTCCCAGAGAGCCTTCCTGGGTCAACGCAGTGACCTGGTTATTCCAAGAGCTAAAACCCAGTTCTCTGGCCTGTGCAGAGGTCCAGACGCGTAACTCTCCAGGCCCAGCCCTTAGCCATGATCCAGGCCCGAGGACCTGGCATTCACGCCAACGAGTGTTCCCTGGAGCCTGGCTCCTTATTGTCCACAGTCCTATCAGCTGGGCATGGCCCAAAAAGGGAATGAGGAGGCTGCTTCATCTGGGTGAATGCCTGGTTTCCCTTGCCTACATATGTTAGGGAAGAAGGGGGTGGAGAGGGCTCCAAACCAGAATGGGGGTCACTGGAAGTCTCCAGAATGGCCTCGTCAGAAACCTCCCTAAAGGGGTGACCCCTTTGAAGCTGCTCCTCCCCTCCGTTAAGCTGACCCTGTTAAGCCCCAGTGGCCCCACAGGAGAGTTAGCAGAAATAGGTGCCAAGGAAGCCCTTCTGGGTTCAGGAAGAGGGCGGTCTTTCGGGGATAAACCCCAGCACAGTTCACTGAGAGGTGGCAACATGGGGGTGGGCAGGGAAAGCTGGGGCCGGGGCGGCGGCGTGGGGTCCTCTGCCTACTTTAACCTGCCTTGGGTCCTCCTCAGGTCTTGGATGTGCCAGCGCCTATGGCCGTGGCCTGCTAACCAGCCTCTCCCTGGCCGGCTCGTGCCGCGCCCCCTCTCGCTTGCTCCCTCCTCCTCCTCCTCCTGCTCCTCTCCCCCCTGCTCCCAGGACGGCGGGATGGCCACGCAGGGCGCGCCGCGCTTCCTCCTGACCTTCGACTTCGACGAGACCATCGTGGACGAAAACAGCGACGACTCCATCGTGCGCGCCGCGCCGGGCCAGCGGCTCCCCGACAGCCTGCGGGCCACCTACCGCGAGGGCTTCTACAACGAGTACATGCAGCGCGTCTTCCAGTACCTGGGCGAGCAGGGCGTGCGACCGCGGGACCTGCGCGCCATCTACGAGGCCATCCCCCTGTCGCCGGGCATGAGCGACCTGCTGCAGTTTGTGGCCAAGCAAGGCTCCTGCTTCGAGGTGATCCTCATCTCGGATGCCAACACCTTCGGCGTGGAGAGCGCGCTGCGCGCCGCGGGCCACCATGGCCTGTTCCGCCGCATCCTCAGCAACCCGTCGGGGCCCGACGCGCGGGGGCTGCTGGCGCTGCGGCCCTTCCACACGCACAGCTGCGCGCGCTGCCCCGCCAACATGTGCAAGCACAAGGTGCTCAGCGACTACCTGCGCGAGCGGGCCCAGGACGGCGTGCACTTCGAGCGCCTTTTCTACGTGGGCGACGGCGCCAACGACTTCTGCCCCATGGGGCTGCTGGCGGGCGGCGACGTGGCCTTCCCGCGCCGCGGCTACCCCATGCACCGCCTTATCCAGGAGGCGCAGAAGGCCGAACCCAGCTCCTTCCGCGCCAGCGTGGTGCCCTGGGAAACGGCCAGCGACGTGCGCCTCCATCTGCAACAGGTGCTGAAGACGTGCTGAGGACGGCGGCCTGCAGGGGGCGCCCAGGCGGGGTGGGGGTGGGGGACAGCGGGAAAGACAAACCTAGTTTTATTACTCCCTTTCCCTCGCTCTCGCTTCGGTATGTCCCTCCGGAAATCCCGGACTCGTCCACGGGGGGGCTGGGAGAGGGAGTTCGGAGCCGTCTCTGTCTATGCAGTTAACCCCAATCGGCTGCCTCTCTGCCCCACCCCACCCCCACCCCGTCCCCGTTTCACTGCAACGTTAAATTCTGGAGTCCGGCCCCACCGAGGTGGTTTGGTGCACATCCCTGGGAAGGCAGCGGTGTTTCCAAGATCCTTGTCCTCGGAACTGAGAGGAAGCGGTTCCCACGGCTTTCACTGCTCCCCTGAACTGCGGAACCTTCCCATCTCCCTTTCTTCTGTGAAGGGAACTCACGACCCCAAAGCCTCTCCGACGCGCCGGAGTCCCAGCGGAGAGAGATGAAGCTCTGCACCCACGACCTCAGGCCTAGATCTTGCTTCACCTAGCGCGTCTTCACACTACACCCTTTTTCTTCTGGCCTCCCTCCCCGCCCTTCTCCCACCCCCACCAGCATCCCCAAAGGGGTGGGGGGAAGCCAGAGGGAACAGTCGCCTCCTGGTGGTGGAACGAGGTAGCACACTGTCCGGCTCGGGTCCGTCCAGCCTGGGACCTCGCAGCGCGCGATGGTGTCTCCCTTCACCCCAACCTCTTCTATGCAGCAAGAGACCAGGGACTTTACCAAAGTCGCCCTGCGGGCTGGGCCCTCTGCGCCTCCGTCCTCCCGTATGGAACAGAAAGCCATGATGTTTTAAAGCCGAGCCAGCGAAAGCCAAGCCCCTCCTCCCTCTTTGGTGTTCTAGAGCTATAAAGGTGGTGAAGGGGGAAGAGCTGACTGAGATCTCTCGCGCCGCCGATGTCTGAAGGGTGAGGGTGAGGCGATCCCTGGCCTGAGAGAGCCCCACATAAATGGGAGAGTTGGTCCCCCCGTCTGGGACACAAAAAGCAAGCAACAAGCAAAAGTACAGGTTGCACTTGGTCGTTGCCCAGCGTCAGGGGTCTAGTGCAGGGGGCACTTAGGACCAAAATGATGGGGAGAGACAGCTGCTCTGGGCAGAGCAGAGAGGGTCAATAATAAGCAGGAGCCTTTCACTCTCTCTCTGGCCCCCTAGCCCTGCAGGGCAATCACCAAGGAGGTCATCAGAGTTTTATTTGAAGTGGACATTTGCACCTGGAGACCCGATCCTGCATGGACTGGAGAGGGGGGATCCTCTGTGGACAAGATCACCAAACTCTTTGGCTTCCAGTTCTTTCCCGTCCACAGCAGGCCTTTGGGTACATCCTCTCCCCAGAGCCCCCTTCCCACCAAAATGAGGGGAAGGGACAGACCCAGCTCCCAGGCCAAGAGGTGGGCACACCTAGTCCAGCCTTGACCACGGAACTGGCTTTGTACTGGAGCTCCAGAGGCTCGATGAAGGCTGTGCCTAGGTCGGGAGCTCAGAGAGCCGCAGGCTGTCAGCAGCTGGGCTGCACGTAGTTCCCTGGGAAGAATCCAGTCCCCTCTGAGCTGACGCCCTCACACCAGCCATCGGAGTAGCGGCGTGTGATGCAGATGATGGTCCCCTCAGTGAAGGAGAGCTCGTTGTCCTTCTGGCGGGTGTATGGGTACAGTGTCACCACTGCGGGATGGGAGGAAGGGTTTCCATGAGATGTGCCTCCCACCCTACCATGGGGATGCCGGGAAACATCTAAGGGGAATCCTGGCTGCAGGGAGTGGGGCTCCAAAGCTCTTAGGACCCCCTCCCCAGCTGGGTTTAGTAATACTCTGCCAGGTCAGCTGCCTGTCTTTCCAGCTTGATTCACCACTCCTGGATGAATATTTGGTCAGTTCATCAGAAAATAGGTGTGTGTGTAACAGGTTCATACCTTTGCAGGTTCTAGAGTAGAAGCGGGGTGGGGAGCAGGGGGCATCCCTAGTCCCAGGAGTCAGGTACCTTTCTCCAGGTAGGAAGCAGGAACCCAGCTAGGCTCTTCCAGGCCGAAGTCTGGTGGGGGCAGAGGTGGCAGCCCCAATTCATCTAGATCCGGGGGTGGAGGAGGGGGCAGATCCAGGGGCGGAGGCAACTCTGGTGCTGGGAGGGAAAAGGGAGAGCCTGCAGATGTGGCAACAGGGGACCCCCTCCAATAGCCCCCCCCCCCCCGGAAACTGCTGTTCAGTCCGGGCTCTGGCATCTACCGATTTTCTGTAATCTTTCTCCAGCCCCCGCCCATCCTGACCTCTACCACGATGCTTCTAGAACTTCTCAGCAAACACACAAATGTTGAGCAATGTGGGCTATTGAGGCACTGCCACTTAGCTGGGTGACCCTCCTTGCCAGCCTCTAATTCCGGCCGTTAAATCGGTGTGTGAAGATCCTCTTAGGGTTGTTAAAGTTCAAGTGCGAAAATGGATGAGAAGCTTGAACACAGAACCTGGCAGAAAGCAGGCGCTAAGTTGTTAGCCCACTTTGGCCCCTTCCTCTCCGGTTACCCCCTACCTGGGACGAGGCGGGCCAACAGGAGGGAGAGGGAGGTGAGAAAAGACCCCGCGATAGAGCCAGGAGAGGGCGGAGCTCCTTACCCGGCAGGGGCAGGGACACTTCCTCCAGCAGAGGGGGCGGCAGGAAGACCTCGGAGGCCGGTGGAGGGGGTGGGGCCGGGGGGCTGGGGAGAGGTGGGGGTGGGGGTGCTGCCTGCCCCTTGGTCGTGGAGACCCCACCGACGCCTTCGCCGCTGCTGAAGACCAGAGAAAGCGGGACTCGGCTAGGTTGGGGGACACCTTCCCTAACTCAGCATCCCCCCCCCCACTGGCCCCGCCCCCTCAGTTGTGCGCCCCAGGCCTGTGATGAGAGTTCTCCCTACCCTAGCAGTCACCCTGACAGCTGGCAGGAGGCCCCCTCATTACCCCCCCCCCCAACTTGGACTCTTGGGGCTCACCCTGCCGAGGCCAGGGAAGAGGCAGAGGAGGCTGCGGAGAGTTTGCCCTCGGGCACCACGGGGAGCAGCACCGGCTCAGGGATCCGGGGTGGCCTCCTGAGGAGGGAGGGGAAGAAAGGCGCGGGGTGTCGTCATTTGGGGGAAAGAAGGCTTCGTAGAGCAGGGGTCAGGTGCGGGGAGGAGGAAGTTTGGCTTCTCTGCGTTGAGAGTGGGGGGAGGAAAGTTTCAGGATCGCGAGGTCTCACCCCAGGGTGGCGGAGGCCGGCGTGGCAGGCGCCTTGATGCTCTTTCGCGAGAGGGTCCCTGTCCGCGACAGCTGCGTGGTCAGATCCTGCGGCGGAGGAGGGGACTAGGCTGACGTCTATGACTCCCCCCTACCCCGCTCCCCCGGGTAGCCCCCGTGGTCCCACAAAGGAAACAAGGGAGGGGCGGGAGGGGCGGCAGAGAACTGGGAGGAAGAGAGCAGGGACAGCAAGTTCCCACTTCCACTCCCAGCCCCCTCTCCTACCCCCCCACCCCCACCCCACAGTCTCCCACTCTGGCTGCCCCCAGGCCCCGGAGCCTCTGGTCCCCCAGCCGCAGGCGCTGCGGAAACCTGAAGCAGACACGGTCTGAAGGCCACTTCCTCTGCACCGCCTAGCAGCCGCACCTCGCCCCCAAAACATCTCCATGGCCAGCCTGGTGATCTCTAATTCTGATAGACCCCAACCCCAACGCGGGGCTGAGGAGGTGGGGGGATGGGGGAGAGGACCATCACACTTAGAAAGAGCCCACCTGCCATTTATTTTTTTTCCCAACCTGCCATTTTGATGGGCCTGCAGAACCGGCTCTGGACAGAGAGGGCCAGAGCTTTCCAAATGCGCAAATGGCCAGGCCAAGCCCACAGGCAAGGGAGCGTGTCTGTAACTGGTGGGGTGCCCCCAGCGTGCGGCACATGGGGAATGCTGTCTTCCGCTAACCTCCCCTGGGCACAAGACAAGAGGGACCCCAGTAGAGTCATAAAGAATAGAAGCTGGGGAATGAGAACTTACTGGTGCCTGAAGGAGGGGATGGATGTTGCCGGACAGGAAGGGCTTCCAGGGATCAATTAGACCCAGGGGAGCTTTAATCTAATCTGGAAAGTTGGCAAGGGGGAACTGAGGAAATGGGGCTGGGGGAGTGTCCTCTCCCACCTCTCAGGGAGAAGGAAATGGCAGTGTCTTGCTCCCCTGTCCTCACCAGGCCCCCTTTGAGTGGCTGCACCCCCATCTGTTCCCACACAACAGCAAGCAGCTGGGGGTGAGCGCTGAGTGCGGTGACCTCAAACCTCCAGACAGAGGAAGTTGCCCTTCTGCGGCTGGGGAGCCATTCTCATGCACACCCTGACACCCCTCCTCCCCCTCTTCCCCTTCACATGCACCCAGCCCCCACGGAAGGGGCTGCTCAGATGCACCCTCAGCAGATCACCCGAGGACATGGTCAAGGCCGGCTGTGGAGGGGGGAGGGGTCAGGAAGGACCTTCAAGGAGGGAGGCTTGGAGAGGAGGGGTCCGCTTAGGGTGATGGCTTCCGGGGAGTCAGGAAAGATGAGGGCGGCAGGTTGGGACACACAGGGATGTACATGGGGAAGAGAACTGGGGACCTGGGGTGAAAGGAGCCTTGAAAAGGAGACAACGGTGGGTTGTGGGAAGGAGGAGGGCCCCTCTCCCTACCTTGATCCCATGGCCAATATCATCCAGGCAGCCAAAGTTGAGGGGTCTCCTGTAGTAGGGCGTGAGGGGTGGGAGGCTGTCGGGGGCAATGACCTTCTGGCCAGGGGGCAGCCGCTGGACCGTGGCCAGGGTGCCGATCTCCCTTCGGGCCACCTTCTCCATGTGCATGTTCACCATCTGCCACGACAGGGTTTGAGGCAACAGTGGGCCAGGCTCTGTACCGCGCCCTTCCTCTGACCAGAGGACGAGGATAGAGACTTTGGGATGGGAGATTAGGGGCCAGGGGAGGCTGTGAGGTCCAGAGAAAGAGTACATGCTGTCCCCGGGGTCACTTGGCGTTTGGGAAAAGAATTGCCAGGGGAGGATGGGGCCACTCTGGAGCAACTTCCTCGTGGAAGAGAATGAGGGTTATTATTAGCTGAGCAGGAACCAGAGGAAAAGAGAAAACACAGCTCCCTGGGGCTGCCGGGGCTGCACTGGGTTGGCTCTGAAGCGGAGGTGGATAACGTGGAGGGTGGCAGAGCCTGGTGGCCAGAGAGCCTGTCTCTCTGGCCGGGACAAAGCTGTGAATTCACCATCTCTTGGAATGTCACGTGGGGAGACTCGCAACCCGGAGAGGGTGGAACTCCGGTCGGCTGGAAAAGGCCCCGCCCACAGTGAACACGCCAGGGATGTGCGGGCCAGGCCCCTGGGTTGGGGACGGGTGCACGTGGTTGATGGGGCAAGTCCTCAGCCAAGGATCCAGGAAGGAAGGACGAGGGTGTGTGTGCTCTCTAGATGGGTGGGGAGTGAGGGGGGGTGGGGGGCATGGCGCAGTGCCTTCAGGGCTGAAGATGACCTTGCCAGGCGCGCGCGCGCGCGCGCACACACACACACACACACACACACACACACGCTCTGGGACGAGGACACTGATTAAGTCACTGCCTGTGTTTAGCGGGGAACGAGATCCATTTGCCGCTTTCCTGTTCCAGCAGCCTCCGCGGTTGTTAAATTCTACTGTATCAGGCAGGATAGAATTCAGATGGAAGTCAGAAAGGGAAAGGACTGCCTTCCAGGAGTTCCTAGTCTGGTAGGGCAGCAGGGCTCAGCACAGGGACATACCACTGAGATAAGGAGGCTCAAAACCCTTGGGAAGTGCAAGCATTTGGAGGAAGGCAGGAAAGAACTTTTTGCCCGAGAACATGACCGAGCAGAGCTGAAGGACGGGCGGCCAGGGCAAGAAGCCCTCTTCCAGCCCTCACCTGGCCCAGCGTGTTCACACGGGCTTCCACCTGCCGCAGCGAGGCCGCCTGCAGGTCCAGCATCCGCAGAGTGTGTCCCGCCAGACTGCCGACTTGGTAGGCCACACTGGCCAGTGCCTGGGTGGTAAAGGCCATGGTCTCCTCCAGCGCTTTCCGCTTGTCTGTGGCCTGAAATACACACAGCTCTGGTGGGAGGCCAGTCCGGCTCCCTAGATCGCTGGCTGGGTGGGAAGGATGGGAGAGGGAGAGCGTGGGGGCTGAACTGGGAGAAAGCGTTAACTCCAGATGTTTGACGTGGTTTCCCTGAGAGGGACCTGGGAACATTAGGAGGGCAAATCTGTTACCCTGAGGAATGGGGGTGCCAGGGGAGGGAAAGATCTCCCTCCTCCAAGACTCAAGCTGCAGATTGACCCCACTACCTCCAGCAGACCTTTGGGAATAGAGGGTGAATAGTAGAAAGGAAAGAGGAAAGTGTACTTTCTTTTTTTTTTTTTTTTTTTTAAAGATTTTGTTTATTTATTTGACAGACAGATTACATGTAGGCAGAGAGGCAGGCAGAGAGAGAGGAGGAAGCAGGCTCCCCGCTGAGCAGAGAGCCCGATGCGGGGCTCGATCCCAGGACCCTGAGATCATGACCGGAGCCGAAGGCAGAGGCTTAACCCACTGAGCCACCCAGGCGCCCCGGAAAGCATACTTTCAAACTTAAAAAACCAACCAATCGATGGCAGCCCCCCTATCCTCCCTATCCCCCCTCTAACCACAATCCCCTCAGGAGTGAGGTCAATGAATCCATGCCTTTAAAAGCCCCCCAGAGGACTCTTGTGCTCCTGTCTTTCTCCAGTCTGCAGAGCAGTGTTTAGGAACCAATGGTCTAGTCCATTTTACCAGATTAGGAAATTGAGGCCCAGAGAAGAGTCACTTCATTCATTCTTTCCAGTAGCTTCCCAATACGCTGAGAATATAATCCAGACTTCCAGCCATGACCTGTATAGGGCTCCACAGGGCTGGCTCTCCTCTACCACTCCCTCTCATTCCCCTCCAGGCACTGTGGCCATTAGATTCCTGTTGTCGGATCAAGCTAAGATTGTTTCTGCCTCAGGACCTTTGCACTTGCCGTACTTATTTCTAGAAACCTTATTATTAAGTCTCAGCTCCTCAGAGACACATTTCATCACCACCCTAAGATTCTCCTAGTCTACTTCTGTATTGACTCTCTACCATGTTTACCCTGTTCTCTTTTCCTCATAGACTTAGCACTACCTATTGGAAATTATCTATTTCTCCCCACAGACTAACACGTTAACACTGGGAGGGCAGAGAACCTATCTTACCCTGTATCCTACTCTGAAAGAGTACCCAAAACACAGACAATATTTAATAAATATGCATTTGTGAGTTAATTAATTAATTGAATATGAACCCACACACTTGCTGGGCCTCTCCTTACTGTACACCAGGCACTGTGCCAAATGCTGGCCAGAGTCACAGTGGCAGTCAGCGGTGGAAAGGTGGGTAGGGAATGGCTGAAGACAGAAGAAGTTTTTTTGTGTGTTTTGGTTTTTGTTTTTTCAGTTCCAGTTGAAACCATGGGGCTAGAGCAAATCTCCTCTGGTCATTCGGTTCCCCAGGCAGCTTCCTCATCTCAGGTCGGATCATGGAGGTGCTGCCATTTAGCCTATAGCCTTCTCTAGGGGGTATAGGGGTGAGTCCAGGGCAAGTCTGGGCCAGTCCCACACATGGACAGGCAGGGCTGCACCACATGTTCTCCTTGCGAAAGGCCCCTGGATTCTCCCCAAGACCTATCCTACAGAGAGCAGACCTGGAACCTCTCAGGGCAGGGTGCCTCCAAAGGAGCCTGAGCCAGGCTGGAGTCAAAGGGCAGGCCCAGAACCTTCTGGGCAGCCCTTCCTCGCCTTTCTGCTCCAACACCTGGATGCTCATTTGCATGTGATTTACATCTCATCAGCATATGTAACCAAGAACCTTGAAAAGGCAAAGAAATCAACCCAGGATGTTTAAACCAGAAAGGAGAGCATGTCTTGTTCTAGCTCAAGATCTTTCTTTAGTAGGCGAGGACACGAAGGCCCAGAACAGGCTAGAGACCACTCACTCCTCCTTTGGTCTGCACCCAGATTTCCCAGCTCACCTCACCATCACTGTCCCTTGTTTGGCCTGCCATGTGGAGCTGTCAGCCCAGACAGGAGAATGTCTGCTTGTCTGCTTGGGCCCAGCTACAGGAGGCTGGAGCCAGTGGGTACCTACTGACCCCTGGTTTGGGGCTTGGCCCGGGGTTAGGTCAGGAGGTACAAAGGTGTGAGATCCATTGTCATGGCTCCCTGCTTATTTGCCATGCAAATTATCTTGTCTGTAAACTCAATGGACTCTGACTGTGAACTCTGTGAACCCCAGCCTGCCCTCCCCCATTCCCCATGGGTTTCCTGACACCTGGTTGGGGTGGAAGGAGGGGGTGGGGGAGAGAAGAAGGGCGTGGGAACCAGGCCTTGTTTAAGGGTGGTGCTGAGAAGTCATCCAAACCCTTTGTAGGCATTTGCTCCCCAGACGGGGATCCTCAGAGAGGCCGGGAAAGGTAACTAAGGTCAATTAGTTAGCGTTCCACATGAAGGAAGCAGGAGCCCGGGCACTCTGACCTGCGTGTTTTTCCAAGGGCTGCTTCGCCTCGCTAGAACTGACTTTCATTATCCCTATGTGCCTTTCATCCTTCCGACGGAAGATGATGATGGTGATGATGATGATGGCAGTAACGGTAATAGTTTCCATGCATCCTCCCGCCCCTCCTAAGGGACAGGCACTGGGTTAAGTGCTTTAACACCTTCTCGAGTTTAACCCACGTGACCCCCCTGAGAAGGTGTAAGCATCAGAGGTGAGGCGACCCTCCTTGCCGTGGGTCCTGTAGTTGCTAGGAGGCCGAGTTGGCAACTGGACTCAGGTCTTTGGGACCCCAAATCCTGCGTGCACAGAACCGCTTCTCTCCTTGTCCGTAGGAGAAGCCTGCTTTGCAGCGCCCTGAGAACCTGGCAGGCTTACGAGCCAGGTCCATCTCATCCACGAGCGGGTCACTCAACATCTACACGAACAGCAGTTATTTAACTAGAGGTTTGGGGCTGGGCTCCAGAGTCAGAGTTCTGGGTTCGAATCCCAATTCCACCACCAGCTCAGAGACGTTGGGAAAAGGAGTGGGTCTGAGTGAACTTCAGCTCCCTGGCTGTGGAGTGGGAGTGGTTCTCCCCTCTCAGGACTCGGGGGAACACTATAAGAGGCCATCTGGGCAACATGCCTGCCCAAAGGAAGGGGGCAGAACATTCTCACTGGTATCATCACTGACTTTCTTTCATCTGTCATTTTCCCAGAAGCACTTGCTACTTTCATTATTTTTTTCAATGCTCTTACTGAGGCAGGAGGTCCCTGGGCATGCCAGTGCAAAGAAACTGTCCTTAAGTCCTAAGGCATGTCAGGGAAGGAGAAAGGTGGAGAGGAGAGAGCCTAGCTCCAGAAGTCAGCAGGCTGGGGCGCCTGGGTGCCTCAGTGGGTTAAGCCTCTGCCTTAGGCTCAGGTTATGATCTCACGGTCCTGGGATCAAGCCCTGTATTGGGCTCTCTGCTCAGCAGGGGGCCTGCTTCCCCCTATCTCTCTGCCTACTTGTGATCTCTCTCTCTGTGTCAAATAAATAAATAATCTTACCAAAAAATATCTAGAATGGCTGACTTAGCCAGCATTTAAAAAAAAAAAAAAAAGAAGAAGTCAGCAGCAGCTCTGCCAAGGCTAAGCCGTGTGACCTTGGACGAGTCATCTGGCCTCCCTGCTCTGCGAGTTCTTCATCTATGAACAAGGAATAATAATACTTGTCCTCATAAGGCGCTTATGAGGATTAATGAAAAAACAGAGGTGCTCAATCATTGCTAAGTTTCCCTTTCCCCTCTTTCCTTGTTCCAGAAATCGTGTTCATGGTCCTAGAACAGCTATACAACTTAGGAGACTGTTCTGGGCGCCTGGGTGGCTCGTTCGGTTGAGCATCTGCCTTCAGCCCATGTCACAGTCCCAATCCCAGGCTCCCCAATCCCAGGTTCCTGGATGGAGTCCTCATGGGTCTCCCTGCTCAGTGGGGAGTCTGCTTCTCCCTCTCCCCCTGCCCCTCCCTCCCGCTTGCGCTCACTGGCACTTTCTCTCCCTCAAACAAATAAAACCTTAAAAAAAAAAATTAGAAGACGGTTCTAAAACGCCATGGTTGCCATCTTTTGCTGGTGGGCTGCTCTCAGCAATCATGTAGTCCATCCCCCTGCCTCTGTGCCAGACCCAGCCTCGTCTGATGTCTTTCCCCTGTCGCGCAAAGGTCAGGGAAACAATTCTCTCCCTGGTCCCTCTCCAGTTTGTGACATTGTGTGGGAAGTTCGCAAGTCTCACCTCGAGTCAGCCTGCAAATGGAATGATGAGGCCAGCATTTGTATAAGACAAATCAGGGGTCTCTGTACCCGAGCGGGACCCAGGAAGGAGATGCAAGTAGTGTGAGGCCCGCTAACAGGATGGAACAGCGCTGCGTGCCTAGGCGTCTCTGAGGCTCTGGGAGAGGGAAGGGGCATGATGGGGCTCGGTAGCATGGGGTCGGGCAGAAGTCTGGGGGGACCGGAATGAAGCCAAGTCCTGGGGTGAAGGATTTCCCAGGCGGGCCCAGAATGAGCACCTGTCAGGATGGCTCCCACGGTCCTGCCTGGGAGGTGGGCTCCCAAGGGGCCAGGGTATCACGGCGGGGCCCGTGGCCTACCTGCACATAGTTGTCCACGCAGTAGTCTGCGACCCGCAGCAGGGAGCTGTGGTTGCCCCGCAGGGCCTCCCGGCCCGTAGGGATCTCGAACTCCTGTAGCTGCTGCAGCTCCGCCATGGCCCCCTGCCTCTGGCTGCCTCCCCAGGGAGCCCGCCGGTTTTGTGCCTCACCCTGCTCTTGATTGGTCGCTTGGCCTCCCCCCACCCCACCCCACTGCTTTTGGTTTCCTCTCCGTGAGAGACCCAAACCTGCTTGCAAAGGGCAGGCAGGCTCATTCCGGGACAAGAGGAAGTCAGTCTCCGCTCCCTGGGCCCGCGCCTCTCTGCCCCCTGCCCAGAGGAAGGGGGAAACCAGGGGCCCCTCTGGGGGCCCGGCCCCCCAACCCCTTCCCAGCAGAGGAAGCCAAGGTCGGGGCGCTGTGATTGCTCCCTGGGCCTGGAGAGGAAACTGTTTGGTGGGGCGGGGGCCGGGGGCGGGGGAAGGGTTGGGAGACAAGAGGAAGGGGGCTGGCCTGCTTGGGATGGGAGGGGGAGGTGGATTTTCCACTCATGGAAGGGGAGGAAAGGGCAGAGGGTGGGGGCTTCCTTGGGAAGCTCAGGGATGAGTCACCCAGGGCCAGGGGAGTGGAGGGTGGATAGGATATGGAGACCAGGGGCGCTGGGGACTGGAGGGTGGCCCAGCAACAATGGAAACCAGCCAATGCAGCAGCAAGAGGAATCGGCTCAGACACCAGGAAGACACATCCAGAGGTCCCCTGAGAAGCGTTAGCAAACCTCCGAGGGGCTGTGCGTGGAGAAGCCCCGGTGCGCATGCTCTGTCCTGATGGAGGTAAGCCCAGCCAGAGCGTGGGGGTTTCGGATTGGACAACAGGAAGGAATTGGCTTTGAGAAGCACCAGGTTCAAGTTCCAGGTTAACTGGCTGGTCTTAGGAAACAACGGCGGACAGAGCACCAAGCTGGCCTCTAGAGGTCTGAGCTCTCCCATCCTGCCTTTACAGGACAGCTGGACTAGGACCCTCCAGGCTCTTCAATTCTTAGCGCTTCCAGGTGTGAATGGGATTTGGACCCTGGAGTGGGGGAGTCAGGGTGGGCTCCAGGCCTCCTCCCAGCCTCTTCCGGAGCCCCTCCTGTGAACCTAGAGACAGGACAAAAAGAGGATCCCTTACCAACCGTATTGATCTCTTAGGCATCTGCTTCTCGGGAGGGTCCCCTTGCCATGGGGCAGCTGTCAGCCTGAGCAGGAGCTCAGTGTCTATTAGCCTGTGGGTGATGCTGGAAGGAGACGGAGAGAGATATGAGGATATGGGCCCTGTGTTAGGTGGTTGGTGAAGGCAAGGCTCAGAAGGAGGCGTTGACGCCAAGAAGAATGGACACAGCCATTGGAGGTGGCCATGGCCCCAAGGGCTGACAGGCCCAGCATCCGAAGTGAGGGGTCCATTTTTATTGAATAAAGATTGAACTAGGAGAAGCTTGGAAGGTGTAATCACGGGGTTCTAGTGGGAGACACCAGGTCTTCTTGGGTGAGGGAAGTTAGGAGCTGGTCTAGGACTTGCTTCACAGAGAACAGCCTCAGCGCAGGCTCAGAGGTAGCAGAGGGGAGGGCTTGGGAGACAAGGCATGGGGAGGGGAGCGTGTCAGGTTGAGGGTGAGAACTGGCTAGAAGCCAGAGGGGTCTCGAAAGGAGCAAGGCAGGTATAAGGGGCAGGGTTTCTGCTCCAGTGGCAGTGAGGACTTGGAGGCTCAGGCCAGCGGATGGGCTTAGAACCTTGAGCCCATGATCAGCTTAGGCATCAGAGATTTTGGCTTTTAAACCATCTGCTTTATCTGAAGACTTTGAGAAGCTGAGGAGCTGGGAAGCTCAGACATCATCTTGCCTGAGTCGGGGACCAGTGACTTGAAGTGCAAACTCTTTGGCAGGTGAGAGGGGCTGAAGTTGCACTGGGTTGGGATTTAGTCTCAGAATTATTAAAATCGGGCAGCCGGCAGGCCTTCCTGATAACCTTGTCCTCATGATGATGATGATATCAGTAACTGTAACAATAAAAATAATATTATTCTTATTCATTATGTGCCATACAGAGGGTTAAAGTATTTTATATGCATTATTTTCTTAGGACTCACAAAATCACACAAAGTAGGTACTGTTATTATACCCATTTTACAGACAGAGACACTAAGATTCAAGGAGGCTGAGTGACTTGCCTAAGCCTCACATCTTGGAAGGGGCCAGAACCAGGATCAGAAGTGGAATCTGACGGCTCCAGAGCCTTTCTCTTATCCACTAGGGTACACTCTCCCTTGACAGGATCTCTGTTTCCTGAAAACTTCTACCTGTGCCATTATGTGGAACAATAACCTGGCTTCCCGAATCTTATTCACTGAAAGAGACTTCTTTTCTCTTTCTTCTCCACACTGATTCCTGTTTCATCCCTAGACAGAGACTACTCTGAGGGCAGAGTCTGTGCCTCCCCCATCAGACTGGGGGCGTCCTCTCCTCCAGAGCCGGGTCTCATGGTGGTGTGAAGTGAGGGGCTGCACAGGGAAGTGGGTGGAAGCTGAGGTGTGGAGCGTGCAGGAGGGAGCCCAGGGGAGCCCAGGGCATTTGCCATCCCAGCTGCGGGATCCTTTCCGGAAGCAGGTCTCT
Organism: Mustela lutreola; assembly: GCF_030435805.1. Classification (NCBI taxonomy): domain Eukaryota; kingdom Metazoa; phylum Chordata; class Mammalia; order Carnivora; family Mustelidae; genus Mustela; species Mustela lutreola. The sequence continues at coordinate 24,654,495 of NC_081304.1, read as the reverse complement.
CTGGAGCAGGATGGCCCAGGAGCTCAGCGAGAAGGAGCTCCTGAAGATGGAGGTAGAACAGCTGAGGAAGGAAGTCAAGAACCCAAGGAGCCCGGTGAGCCCCCTCTTCCCTTCCCTGCCCCTGTTCTCCATCACATCCGGGTCCTCACAGAGCTGGGACCCCAAGGCGGAGGGAGGCCGCTGGAGAGAGCAGCACAAGCGGCAGGAGAGGGAGGTTTGCCTCTGGGCCAGCGGAGGCCGCAGAGGGAGGCTGGGGTTGAGCCCCGCAGGGGTGCAAGGAGGGAGCCCCACAGCGTGCACAGCTCAGCGCCCCTCGGAGGTGAGACCTCACCCCCCACCCACCGCCTGCCTCTCTCTCTCCTCTCCAGCCTCCGTCCCCACCCAGTCCAGGACCTGTTTTCTTGCACCGAGCCAATCGTGGATGCCCACAGATGAACTAGGGCTGGCACCTTTGTTTTCTCACAGATTTCCAAGACGGGAAAGGAAATCAAGGATTATGTGGAGGCTGAAGCAGGAAACGACCCTCTCCTCAAAGGCATCCCTGAGGACAAGAATCCCTTCAAGGAGAAAGGCGGCTGCACCCTAAGCTGAGGGCTCTGGAGGCCCCCCCCCACCCCGACCGTCTGCCCCTCCTCAACCCCACTCTTCCCCAGGAACCCAGGGTTCCAGGGGCGGGGGGACACTCTCCACCCTCTCTCGGCCACAGCAGGAGGAGACCCCCAGCCCGTGCACTGGGGAGCCGTTCCTCACTCCTGCCCTTAGCTCTCCACCACCACCCCTGGGTCACTGCGGGCTCCCCTTGGAGGCCCTTGATGACCGCTGCTCTGGCTCAGCAGCCGTGGCACATTCCATGGTGGGGTCCGAAGAGCCCGCCACGCCCTGGGACCCCAGACAGCATCCTTAGAGACGTTGACCCCTCCCTACGGCCCTCCCAGTCTTTCCCTCCACTCTCTTCCTAGGAACCAGCATTCCTATTCATAGCCGTTTGCGTGGAGGGCCCCAGTGGGGGAGGCCCTTCTTCCCCATCTTGTGTCTGACCCTGTGGTCCTCCTCCTAGTCACTTAGATCGCCCCAGAGGGCTGAGGACACAAAGAGTTTGTGACTTCATGAGGTCACGCTCTATTTAATGTTGTGGGGTGTCTGTTCCGTGCTGGGCACTGGGGAGGGCAGAGTAGCAGCGCTGACACAGCGGGAACAGAGTTGGCAGTGAGGTCAGTAAGCGCTTCTGTGCAGAAAGGACCACCAGTGGCGTGGGCCACACGGCAGACAGACACCCAGGGCCATGGGCAAGGTCCGAGGGAACTGTTGCAGGCCAGTGGGCCGTGGGGAGGAATGGGGCACACGGGGGCCCAAGAGGGAGGTGCGCGAAGCCTTAAAGGACCCCCGTGAACTCAGTTAAGAACTGTGTTCTCCACCCGCCGTGACAGGCATGAAGCAGCCAAGGGACAGGATTTGATGAGCAGGAGGGAGGTTGGCTCCTGGCTAAGGAGGACACGGATTCCTGGGCCTTGTCAGCAAGGAGATTATAGTCTTATGGAACCACAGAAGGCAAGCCGAGAACAGGGCATAAGCTGATACCCCGTAACCCCGGTCGCCCCTCCCCCAGGTGGGATCTGTGTGACAATCCCGCCGCCCTAAAGCAAAGGGAAGGAAAAACAAATAGTTACCTTCTTAGAGATCACAGCCCTGCAAGATAGGAGTCTCCCTTGGTTTACAAGTGTCAGCTATTTACCGGGGGTGGGGGGGGAGCATTCTTACCAAAAACCTAACTTCCAGAAGGAAACTCCCAACTGTCTTACGGTCTGTGCTTTCCTAGAGGGAAAAACAATACTCACCTGACAATGGCAAGGCCTCCCATATCTTGTAGGTCCTTTCTAGCACACAAAAATTCTTTTGAAAACCTTGTTTTTTCCTTACCCCCAGCTCCCAAGTATATAACCCGCCACCCCTCACAACCCTGGGCCAGCAGCTCTTTCTGCCCACGGGCCCTGTCCCCGTGCTTTAATAAAACCACCATTTTGCACCAAAGGCGTCTCAAGAATTCTTTCTTGGTCGTTGGCTCTGGACCTCAGCCCACCAAACCTCACCTACATTCAAAAACCAAGTCAGAAGGACTCACATGATACAATGCTTTCAGGGCAAAGACGGGGCAGCGGCGGTGGGGGCGCGGGTGGTGGAGAGGAAGGCGAGTTGCATCCTGGGAGAGAGAACCAGTAAAAGCCTCTAGAAGGAGGTGATATCCAGAGCCGAATCCTAAACACTGAAGTTGTAAATGGATGTGTGGTAAATCTGGTTGAAGTGGTCATATCAACAGAGGTATAGAAAGGAGAAGGGAAAGACGTAGGAACCAGGGTTTGAATACAAACACCAACCAGGTTAGAGCGGACTGTCCAGGGAGAGACCTAGATCTTTGGAGGGCCAGATCTAGATCCTTGCTAGAGAAGGTGGAGTTGGAGATAAGCACAAGGGTCTTCTGTCATCCCCCTTCATCTGCTGGGAGTCAGTTGGCAATGTTTGCGTTCTGGAAGGAAACTGGCTTTTGAGGAGATTGAAGGGAGAAAGAATGGAGGCAGAGAGACAATTAAGATGATCATTAGCTTGGGGGAGGCCGTCTTAAGTCTGGATAGGGAGGTGGGGTGAGGAGTTCTTTGGGAAATGAAGTTTTCAGATGTTGACAACTCGCTGAGTGATGGGTGAGGGAGAGGGGAGTCGTCAGGGATGATGAGCTTCTGGCTTGGGAGATGACTAGATAGATGGCAAGTGTGTGAAACTAAACATAATACAGTGACCCCCCCTAGAGTGGCAAACTCACCCAGCTCAGCAGGCCCCCGCCCGAGGGCATGCCCTGGGCGTGCTGGGGAGGTCATGGGCCACTGGTCAGAATCCAGGCTCTCCGAGGAAGTGTCCGCTCCTTTCCCAACTCCCTTCCCAAAATTCCATCCTGACCCTCCACTCACCTTTCTGCAACCTCAAATAGGTTCAGCCAATCTCATTATATTTGAGAGGGAAAAGAAATGAGAAAGAGAAGATTTAAATACAGTAATTCTTTTTTTTTTTTTTTAAGACCGAAGGGTGGGGCACCTGGGTGGCTAAGTTTCTGCTTAGAGGTCAGGTCCTGATCTCAGGGTCTTGAAATCAAGCCCTCATTGGCTCCCTGCTCAGCACGGAGTCTGTCTCTCCCTCTCTGCCTGCTGCTCCCCCTGCTTGTGCTCTCTCTCTGTCAAATAAATAAATAAATAAAATCTTTGAAAAATAAAATAGGGATGGGTAAACATTCCATATGGCTCTAGCTGTAAGAAAGGAAAACCAGGGGACGCCTGGATGGCTCAGCGGGTTAAGCGTCTGCCTTAGCAGCTCAGGTCATGATCCCAGGATCCTGGGATCAAGTCCTGCATGGGGCTCCTTGCCCAGCCAGGAACTGCCACTGCTGCTCCCCCTGTTTGTCCTCGTGCACTCTCTCTCTCTCTCACACACACAAATAAATAAAAATCTTTAAAAAAAAAAAAAAAAAAAAGGAAAAGCAGGTGTGGGCTACAGGTCACGAGGCTATGGCTTTCTTCCTCCTCCCACCCACCCAGTCCTTGTTCTGCTCCCTCCAGGTGGTATTGCGCTGTTGGGACCCCTTGGCCCTGCGGGGACTCTAACCATTATTCCTGAGGGGTCTGAACCCTGGATGGGGCTCTGCTTACAAGAACAGCTTCTGCTTGCCTTTTCTCAGTGCACAGCACCCAGAGATGCTCTGGGCGTTCTGTTGGTTTCTCCAATACCCTTTCTGTCCACCCCAAGGTGGGTAACAGTCACAGGATCCCTAAGCCTCAAAGTGAGTCATCAGCCCAACACCCTGAACACCTCTTCTGTTTCCCTCCTGCCGAAGGAGCCTCAAACGGCTGAAGGCAACCTGAGCTTCTGCCCCAAAGGAAGTATCATGGCCTCAGGGGGCCGCATTCCCTCCCTGAGTGCCCAGCCCTTCGAGGGAGCCATTCAGCGGCCCCAGGGATGATGCTGAGAGCAGGTCCCAGGTGTCATCTAAGCCGCCCGACCTCACCCCTGTCCCAGAGATCGGGGGGTTCATACCCGACAAAGAGAAGCACCATGTGTTGTTCGTGTTTTGCTATGAAGCACGGGCAGCAGCTTCACTTGGACAATAGCCCCTCATCTTTGCAAAGTGTTTCCTAGTCGGCACCCCACTGGGGCTTGGCCTGGCCAGTCCTTCCTCCTGCAAAGCCAGCGGCTCCCAGATGATGGACTCATGGTGAGGTCAGCAAATCCCATCAGCATTGACCCCTTGTCTTAGATTTACAGAGAAGTTGCAAAGCTAGGACAGGGGGTTCCCATATACCCCCTCACCCAGCTTCCCCCAACGTTAATGTTTCATAAAACCACATCCTTATAGTAAGGCGAGGAAGTTAACATTGGGCTGATACCAGGAACTCAAGTCCAGACTGCAACTTGGATTTCCCTCATGTTTTCACTAGGCATCATTGTTCTGTTCTAGGACCCACATTCCACTTAATGTCTTACTTATTTTTCAGGGAAGGGCTTCATTTTTATTTTTTTTAATTTTTTAATTTTTTATTTTATAAAGATTTTATTTATTTATTTGACAGAGATCACAAGTAGGCAGAGAGGCAGGCAGAGAGAGAGGAGGAAGCAGGCTTCCCGTTGAGCAGAGAGCACAATGCAGGGCTCTATCCCAGGACACTGGGATCATGACCTGAGCCGAAGGCAGAGGCTTTAACCCACTGAGCCACCCAGCCCCCCCCAGGGCTTCTTTCTTAAAAAAAGATTTTGTTTGGGCGCCTGGGTGGATCAGTCAGTTAAGCATCTGCCTTCAGCTCAGGTCATGATCTCAGGGTCCTGGGATCGAGACCCATACCAAGCTCCCTGCTCAGCAGGGAGCCTGCTTCTCCCTCTCCTTCTGCCTGCCACTCCCCTTGCTTGTATCTCTGTCTCTGTCAAATAAATAAATTAAATTGAAAAATAAATTTTAAAAAATAAATTTATTTTAAAAATAAATTTTTAAATTTTAAAATAATAAATACATAAAATCTTTTAAAAATTTAAATAATAAAAAATACATAAAATCTTTCTTAAAAAGATTTTATTTATTTGAGAGAGAACAAGAAGGGGGAGGGGCAGAGAGACCAGCTGAGTGGGGAGTCCCATGCTCAGAGGGGAGCCCCATGCTCAGCAGGGACCACCACACAGGGCCCAATCCCAGGACCCTGAGATCGTGACCCATGACCTGAGCCAAAGTAAGACGCTCAACTGACTAAGCCTCCCAGGTGTCCCCAGGGAAGGGCTTCTATGTGGAGTTAGTACGTCTAGGACACCATGGCCACCTAGAAGACATTTCATGAGTATAGACAGTAGCACTGACAGAAACATGACAAGGAATACAAATCTGATTCCTGAGTAAGTCCCTACTCCAGTGACTCTGTCCCCTCTATTGACCTGCCACCAGAGAACTGGCTGGTTGTCCTTGAGGTCTGGATTGCATGAGGGGCTCAGGGTTATCACCATCACTGGCTCACTGACAGACCTGTCAAGAAAGCCTTGACTGCTCCACTCTTGCAGAACCTCTGTTTTTGTCTCTCTGTTGCTTTGTTTCATGACTGCCAGTCAGCCCAGGGCTCACCTTGTCCAGGTTTTATCAAGAACTTCTGCTGGGACACCTGAGTGGCTCAGTGGGTTAAAGCCTCTGCCTTTGGCTCAGGTCATGATCCTAGGGTCCTGGGATCGAGCCCCGCATTGGGCTCTCTGCTCAGCAGGGAGCCTGCTTCCTCCACTCTTTCTCTCTGCCTGCCTCTCTGCCTACTTGTGATCTTGGTCTGTCAACTAAATAAATAAAATCTTTAAGGAAAACACACACACAAAAAAGAACTTCTTCTGCAGGGGCAGCCTTCTGGTAAACCTGTTCATGACACTTGAATATTTTCAGTCTCTGAACTCACCCTAAGGGGACCAGTCACATAGCCCTCCCCAGATGTCCTTGTCTCTTCCATTCCTTCCGTTGGCCTCTAAGACCTTGATCATCTGACCAGAAGCTGAATTGCTTCCCAGGATCAGAGAGGAAGGAATTCCCTTTCCTGCTGACTTTTAGGTCACCCGAGAAGGGCAGTTCCCAGAGAAAGGGGAATCACTGGGATGCAGACATTCAGACGTGATCAGGGCCTGAGTTGGGGAAGTGGAGTCAGGATGGAGAGGAGGTGATGAGTTGGAGAGATAATTAAGAAGTAACATTTTCAGGGGCGCCTGGGTGGCTCAGTGGTTTGGGCTGCTGCCTTCGGCTCGGGTCATGATCTCAGGGTTCTGGGATCGAGCTCCGCATCGGGCTCTCTGCTCCGCAGGAAGCCTGCTTCCCTCTTTCTCTCTTTCTCTCTCTGCCTGCCTCTCTGCCTACTTGTGATCTCTGTCTGTCAAATAAATAAATAAAATCTTTAAAAAAAAAAAAGAAGTAACATTTTCAGGGCTTAAAGATTGCTTGAACGTTGGCAGGATAGGAAGGAAATGTCACACGTGACTTCAAGTTTCTGTCTGGGATGACTGAAGGAATGGTGGTGTCACTTATCAGAAGGCCCTTCTCAACAGGTGATTCTAGGTGATTCCCCTTGGCTTCTCCTCCCTCCGCTTTGGCCCTGCTGAAAACCACTGGAGGTGACAGCTGGTAATACGGAAGGAGGTGAGTCTGAGGAGGATGACAGTGTGGGGCAGCATGGGGAGAGGTCAGCGATGGAGCTTGGAGAACATCAGTGACTCAGGATTAAGTGGAGAAGGATGGGCCATGGACAGGACCAAGTAGGGAGGGTCATGGTGTGAGGAGGCTAAGCAGAGACCGGGCCATCGAAATTCTAATGATTCTGAGCCATAAAGTGATCCAAGTCAGGAAAAGGACTCTTGATTTCCCGGTCAACAAACAAACAAACAGCTGAATCGTTTTTAAATTCTGTCACCTTCCGTCCATGCTCCATCCGCACCAGAGTCCCTGGGTGGGATCCCTGGGCCTTAGAAGGAAAAGAGGGGAAGAAGGGAACCGCTGTCTGGTTAATTCAGGGCTCAGCACTTAGGACTTGGAGCTGCCCACAGCTAGAAATCCTTCTTAGTGGATCAGGCAGCCCAGCACCCCCAACCCTCCACCCCCCCCAACCTCCCACCCCCCCACCCCGTCTTCCGGGTGTTATCCTTGTAACCTGGAGGAGTTGGGGGTGGGGAGGGGAATAGGCTGCTTAGCATCTTGGTGACTTAGGCAGAGGATATTACCCAACCCTGATCTCAGTGCCTCTAGGAAAATCAGTCCAAGCCCCCCTGGCCTGCCCCTACCCCAATTCCCTACCTGAGCTTGGGGTTTTATGGGTGCTTTCAACCTGTGCTGTCCCATAGGGCCTCCTACTGAGAAGGGCCCCGCGCTTGGTGTAACACTTTCCTTGAAATTTTTTTAAAAGATTTTATTTATTCTTTTTTTTAATAAGATTTTATTTTATTCTTAAATTTTTTAAAAAGATGTTATTTATTCATTTGAGAGAGAGAGAGAGAGAGAGAATGGGGCACGAGCGGCGTGGGGAGAGGCAGAGAGAGAGGGAGAAGCCGACTCCCCGCTGAGCAGGGAGCGTGATGCTGGGCTGAATCCCAGGACCAGGAGATCATGACCTGAGCCGAAGGCAGAGGCTTAACCACTGAGCCACCCAGGTGCCCACTTTGCTTGAAATTCTTAATGATTTTTTAACAGGAGCCCCACATTCTCACTTTGCTCGGGGCCCCCCATATTCCATATCTGGTCCTGTATAGGGAGGCAGAGGCTCCAGACTGATGGAGGAGGCAGGATGCTTACTGAGGAGCAGAGTTCAAGGAGAGGTTCAAAATAACACCCTGATCACCTACTCCCCGCCCTCCTCCCTGAGCTCTGAGGGTTACAAGAGGAGGTGAGGGAGGCAACTCTGAAGTGGTTTCTTAACATGCCCTTGGCCCCTCTGTCTTCTGAGTCCCTAATGTGTCCTCCGTACTCCCCCGCCTATTACTTTTCGTCTTACACCCTACTTTATTTTATTATTATTAATCCATTAACAGACAAGACCTACAGATTTATTTCTTCTTGGACACACCCACCATGTACACCCTACTTTTTTTTAAATTTTTTTTTTAATATTTCATTCATTCATTTGACAGAGAGAGAGATCACAAGTAGGCAGGCAGAGAGAGTGGGGGAAGCAGGCTCCCCGCCGAGCAGAGAGCCCGATGTGGGGCTCGATCCCAGGACCCCGAGACCATGACCCGAGCTGAAGGCAGAGGCTTTAACCCACTGAGCCACCCAGGTGCCCCTACACCCTATTTTAGTCCTCATTTTATCAGCCCAGATTTCAAGCACCCTGAAGGCTGAAGTCGAGTCTCTGATTTATGTATTTCTGGCAACTTGAGCACAGGTGCATGTTAAATGACTGTGTGTATCCCGTAATTTATAGACTTTGTATGTGTCTGGCATTGTGATAAGTGTTGTATCCACATTATCTCAGGCACCAACGAATACACAAAGAAGATAATAAACTGACAACTCTGCGAATCAAGCATGAAAGAGAGGCCAGGCAAGGCACAGACCTGGCTTCCCTGGTGGCTTGGCCCTCTGCCCTCTCCTGGTGACTCTGGTCAATGACAACGTAGGACAGACACTACCTTCTGGAAACTGCTGCCTTTGGGGGGACCTTCCTGTGAATAAAGGCCTTGGGAGGGGCCCCTCAGACTGTTGGAGGAGAGAGAGGTTCTTTCCTGAGCTAGCAGGGATAGAAAAAGATAGAAATGTGGAGAGGCTCTCAGAGAATCTTGACCTAGGAGGGGAAGGACGGCGTGGGCTGAGGTGGGAGTGGCAAGTTTGTAAATGTTTTCCTAACTGTGGGTTGAGACAAGAGTTATGAAATCAATGTAGTGATTTTACTGAAGTTAGTGAGTTATGAAACATATTTAGTAGATCGAGACCAGGCTTTAGAAATCGTCCCACACCTCTCAGTGACAATGACCTTTGAGCACCCCCAGAAGACTTCCACGCATGAGACGATCAGAATTCCTCAGCCTGTTCTGCAGGAATTGTTAGAAAGTTCTTCCCACTGCTGCTCTAACTTCCAGCCACAGGTTCTCATTCCCTGCCTCTGTTGCTACCCTTCAAGTTTTGTTTTCCTCCCCCACAAAAGCAGGTGTTTCTTTTCTCCGGAGCCTGAGCTTCTGTAGTCCTCACTATTCTGATTCTTTCTAGCAGTTACCATTATAGAGCCTATCTTGGCTCAGGTGCAGAGAAGAGGACTCTTGCTTACGATTTTACTAGTTCCTGCCCCCACTGCTATGCAAAAGGCACAGCTGCTGTCCCTTTTCCTTTACAAATGAGGCTCCTAATATTTCTTCCCAGATTTATTGGGATGTAATTGACATGTACGATCATATAAGTTTATTTAGGGTGTACAACAAAGTGATGTATTTTACATGTGAATTGTGAAATGATTACCACAATATGTTTAGTTAACCTTTCCATCACCACATAGTTACGATTTCAGAACATCCGGATTGCTTACCCAAATGCACCCAGACAGCTAGTGACAGGATGATATTCATCAGCGTTTTCCTGCAATGCCCAGGATTGAACCTGATCCTTAGAATGCCCTTGGGCTGGCTCAGGGTAGAGGATCTCTATCCTGACTCCCCAGTCTGTGGACAAACTTTTTTTTTTTTTTTAAGATTTTATTTATTTATTTGACAGACAGAGATCACAAGTAGGCAGAGAGGCAGGCAGAGAGAGACAAAGAAGCAGGCTCCCTGCCAAGCAGAGAACCCGATGCAGGGCTCGATCCCAGGACCCGAGACGAAGGCAGAGACTTTAATCCACTGAGTCACCCAGGCACCCCACCATTATGTGCATTTTAACAAATTTTTGTCTTAAATAAGCTCTGTAACCTCCACCCAGGACAAGAAATAAAATAATACCAGTACAGGGTATCTGGCTGGCTCTGTCCATAGAGCTCATGACTCTTACTCTTGGGATCCTGAGTTCAGCCCTGCACTGGGCATAGAGATTACTTTAAAAAATAATAATAATACCACTACCCCCAGAAGACTGTTGTTCACCCTTTTCCAGTCATGGCCCTCTCTCTTCTCCAAAGATCCTGGATATTCTCACTCACATGGGTATTTTTGCTTTGCCTGATAGTTGTACCGTCTAAGTTTACAGTTCTAAACAATATACAGTAGTTATTTTTGCCTGTTTAGCAATTTTATATAAATGGAGTCATATATTATTTACTCCTTTGTATCTGCCTTCTTCTGCTCAATACTTTTTTAAAAAGAAGACCCATCCATTTTGTTGCTGTATAATATTCTTTCGTATGGCCTTACAATAAATTATTTATCCATTCTACTGCTGGACATTTAAATTCTTTCCCATTTTTGGCTATCATGTTGTCAAAACCACTCTTATACATGTTCACCTTTCTACGGATATAGGTACAAGACTGAAATTGCTAGATTATAGGATATGAGTATCTACAGCTTCAATAGTTAACGTCAAATTAGTTTCTCCAGTTTACACTCCCGTGAGAGTTCATGTTATTCTCTACTCTTAAAAAGAGTCAGCATTGTCATTCTGGTGAGTGTATAATGGTATTTCATTGACATTTTATTTTTTTTTTAAGATTTTATTTATTTATTTACTTGACAAAGATCACAAGTAGGCAGAGAGGCAGAGAAAGCGAGAGATAGAGAGAGAGAGGGAAGCAGGCTCACCGCCGAGCAGAGAGCCCGATGCGGGGCTCAATCCCAGGACCCTGAGATCATGACCTGAGCCGAAGGCAGAGGCTTAACCCACTGAGCCACCCAGGCGCCCCTCATTGACATTTTAATTTGCATTTTGCTATGATTAATGATGCTTTACATATTTTCATATGTATATCAGTTATTTTTAAAAGATTTTATTATTTATTTATTTATTTGACAGAGAGAGAGAGAGCACATGGTGGGGAGGGGCAGAGAGAAACTCAAGCAGGAACACCGCCCCCCCAATCTCTGCTGAGCACAGAGCCCTATAGGAGGTTCCATCTCAAAACCCTGAGATCCTTATGGATATTGGGGAGGGTATGTCCTATGATGAGTGCTGTGAAGTATGTAAACCTGGCGATTCACAGACCTGTACCCCTGGGGCTAATAATACATGTTTATAAAATATATTATATTATAAAATAATACATGTTTATAAAAAATTTTTTTAAATTATTTTTTAAAAAGGGGGGCACCTGGGTGGCTCAGTGGGTTAAAGCGTCTGCCTTTGGCTAGGGTCCTGGGATCAAGCCCCGTGTTGGGATCTCTGCTCAGTGGGGAGCCTGCTTCCCTTCTCTCTCTGCCTGCCTCTCTGCCTACTTGTGATCTCTGTCAAATAAATAAATAAAATATTTTTTAAAAAACCCCGAAAACAAAACAACCCCTGAGATCACCAACTGAGCCAAAACCAAGAGCCTGAGACTTAACCCACTAAGCCACCCAGGTGCTTCTTAAGACTTTACTTTTAAGTAATCTCTACACCCAACTTGGGACTTGAACTCACAACCTCAAGAGTTGCATGCTCTATCCACTGAGCCAAGTCAGGTGGCCCTATGTCAGTTATTTGGGATTTCCTTTTTTTGTGCAGTGCCAGTTCAAGTATTTGCTATTTTTCTAGCAGGTTGTCTTTATTCTTACTGATTTTTTAAAAAATTTTAATTTTATATTCTTACTGATTATTACAAGTTCTTTGCCAGTCATGCATTACAAATATTTTTTCTTATTCTGAGGCTTGTCTTTTCACTGTCTTACTGGGTTTTTTTTTTTATATGAAGAACAGAATATCATATTAATATAGTGATGTAGACTAAGCTTTTAGAACTTTTTGTGTCTTGTTTAAGAGGACTTTCCCTACCCTGAGGTCATAAAGATATTCTCTTATGTCCTTTTCCAAAAGCTTTATTGCTTTTCCCTTCCCGTTAAGGTCTATGATTCACATGGAATGTATTTCTGTCTTTATTGTAAGTTGGGAGGAATCTGATATCATACTTTTCCATTTGGACACCCAATTCTCCCAGAATAATTTTTTGAAAAGTAGATTCTTTCCTCTCCTGCTCTGCTGTGCTACTTTGTCCTGAATCATTTGTCCAAATACGTGTGGGGCTGTATCCGGCCCACCCCCTTATGTGCCATTGGCATGTTTGTCTCTCCTGCACCAGGACCACACTATCTTAATTGCTATAGTTTATAGCTGATAATAACCTTTAAAGTCTGGTAGGCAAGCCCTCCCACCTCTCATGCCTACGTATTTTTGAGGCTGGGATCTTTCATACACACAAATCCATTCAAACGTATTTGCAGGGTATGGGGGCGGAGGGGTGGGGAAGAGGGGTGCTCAGGGGAAAGCCGAGCGAGGATCCTGTTTCCATGGCATTCTCCCAAGGGGCGGGCACGTAGAGCCACAGTGCCAATCACCCTGTGGGGAGATCACAAATGCGTCAATGGGCTCCCTCGTCACTCATCCCAGGGGGCCAGACAGCTCTCAAAAAACCCAGATACAACTCAAAAGAAGACAGCACTCCAAGCGCGCCTCTTCCCCTCCATCCCAGAGACACACCCCTGCCTGCAAATCAGGCGCGGCTGGCCAGCTCCTAAAATACCAGTCCTGGACAGATTCTCCAGGAGACGTGCTCAGCCCTGTGGTGAACCCCATAGAGATTCCTACCCTCTAAAGGATCAACACCCCATCCACGGGGTGAGAAACCGCGTGCGGAGATCCCCTGACCGGCTGGCACGGCCTTAAGAACCCACATGGACAACCTCACTGCCTACTGCCTGAAACAGACCCACTTCACCATCTGACCGCCTAGACTCACAGGCGGACTGGCCCCAAACACACTCTCCTCTCCCCAAACACACTGCCCTCTCTCCTATGTTTCCCGCGCCCCTTGGCTCCGCCCAGCATTTCATTCCGGGTTGATAAAGGAATAACTGATCGCACTCTGCACATCAGCCAATAGGAAGAAGGGACTCCCAGCAGCAGGAGGAGGGAGGTGTCGGAGTCCCGAAGGCCTTGGTCCCAAGCAGGCTCACCCGGTTGCTGGGCTTCCTCCGCCCTCCTGTTCAAGGTAAAGTCACTCTCGGTCTCCACCAACACTTTTCCGCCCGGACTCTCACGCATGCGCACTGAGACTCTCAGGCCGGACCTAAACGAAAGGAGGAGGGACCCTAAACCGCGATCCCTTAGGTCACGGGGGTAACGGCACAGCCCAAAGTGGCCGCCGCCGCCAGCAGTCCTCAAAACAGTAATTGTAGAACCAAAAGGCTCGAAGAGGTCCCACCGAGATTTGAACTCGGATCGCTGGATTCAAAGTCCAGAGTGCTAACCATTACACCATGGGACCTGCTGGTGACTTGAGGCGGCCGGGAGGCTTCTCAAGCCACATGGCACGCTGCACAGCCCTCCCAGAGCGGCGGTGGAGGAGGCCCGGTTCCCCCGGCCCGGGCTGGGCGCTGTGGGCCCAAGGCCGCTCAGGCGGGCGGAAACAGCAAGGGCTGCCGCGGCCCTGACGTGGCCAGTGTCACCTGTTGTCGCCGATCTTCCTGCTCTTCTCCCGAGGTCCTGACTGCGCCCGGGGAAGCCGGGAGGACGGCGGGCTGGGGGCGGAGACGGCCGGCGGCGGCCCCTGCCGGGAGCGGAAGGCGGGGCGCAAGCAGCCGGGCTCCGGACTCGTTTATTTATTTATTTCCACAAAACGCTCTCTGCGTGGTCCCTGTGGCCAAGCGGGGAGGGAAGTGGGCTGGTACGTGCCAGGACAGTGGTTCAAAGCCCGGGTCTCTTTAGTGGGAGCGATTGGGTCGCGGAGTTGAAACCACGGCTTTCTGCGGAAACCTAGAACATTCTGTAGAGGGACCCTTGGTGGACCCTACGGTGGTGGGTGGTACATTTCAACCTGTAGGTATTGATGAATGGGGGACAATCAGACCGTTTTGGGGTTTTTCCAGGTTTTTAACCTTGTATAAGATTTGACTCAGCAGTTTCACTTTTTTAACTTTATCCTAAAGGACAACAAGGACCAGTGCCAAGTGTTCAAGGATGTTCTCAGCGGTGATGTTCACAATGGTAAAGAAGAGAATATAAAAGCCAAAATCGATTTAGTAAATATTGACAATATCTATATGATTAATACTGTGCAGGAATTTAGGGGATGAGTTTTTATTGTATTGACATTATTTTGATGTATAGGACTACATTGATTTATTGTATTGACATGAAAAGAGCGATAGGTCTACCCAGATGGAACCAACACCAAAAATCTACTTACCAGTTAGTATGCATAATAAAGTCTCACTTTTCTACAAACAGAAAAATTCATACATGTGTAATAGACATTTGTCATTTATTTGTCCCATCACATCTGACTGGCTGCCTTTCTTGAGGGATCCAACATGGTGTGGGTCTGGGTGACAGCACAGTGACTGTATGTCCTTTAGCCTGGCCAGCTGGACTTGGAATCCAACGCGACTGATGCCCAGAAATGGGGACATTTTAGAATTTGTTCTGCTCCTCGTGGTAGCTGTGATACCCAGTGTCTCAAGGGCAGTGACAGCAGCCGTGCCTTCTCGACTGGCAGCAGAAGCTGGGTCCTAATCAGACTGCCCTGGATCCTGACTTTGGCTGGGTTCCTGGTTGCTTAGGTCCCCTTAGTTCTTGTCCGTTTTCTTGAGTTGCTTTCCCTCATGCTATGAGCTATCCGACTTTCTTCCAAGGAGTACAGTTCCTGTTTAAATTACCCGAATCTGTTTCTTTTCTTCTGTCAAAAACCTGCTTGGGGGCGCCTGGGTGGCTCAGTGGGTTAAGCCTCAGGCTTCAGCTCAGATCATGATCTCAGGGTCTTGCGATCTAGCCCGGCATTGGGCTCTCTGCGCACCACCAGCACCAACACCCCCCCCCCCCGCCTACTTGTGATCTCTATCAAACAAATAAATAAAATCTTAAAAAGAAAAAAAAAAAAAAACCTGCTTAGCTCAAATCCAAAAAGGTCTGCTGTGGACAGATATCCCTGGGAAATACATTTATGAGGCCCCTTTCTTACAGTTTATGATTTACTGTATTGCCTGAGAAAGTATTTGATAACTCTTGTATATTGTCAGAAGAAACATTAAAGCTTTTCCATTTCGAGGAGTGAACCAAACTCCCATTGCGTTCCCATGGTGAGATAAGGGTGTCTCTTCATTAGGCTGGAGTAACAACACCGAATCGACTTGATATCAAATGGCTTTAGTCTCTCGTTTCCCATCTATATCCTTCTTACAAGCGCTCTGTACCCGTGAAGGTATATTGAAATTAATTTTTCAGAAGCTACGTAGAAATCCTACAGAACTGTGATTATGCCCTTTGAAAGTGTACAGGAGGTAGTTCCTTCTGTCTAGTAGGAAGACTTCTCCCTCCTCCCATTCCCTAGTTCTTCCTTTCCAGTTCCCTCCATCTTCTCAGCTTGAAACATCTTACCGGCCCAAATGAGACCCTTCACTGAAATCTCCACTCGTGAATTCCTCAAGTTACGCAGAAGGATCCTCTGCCTGACCGCTCTTGTCATTATAGGTGTTTTTATTCTGTGGCTCAGTCTCTCCCCTCTCCCCTCCTTCCATGTCCCCTTTGGTTGGACCGTGAATTGCTCTGGGGTCAAGGCCCAGGACTGGCTGATTTATAAATGTGGCTAGTGCCATACCAGAACTCAGGAGGGAGAAAGAACATTCTTTTTTTTTTTTTTTTTTTAAGATTTTATTTATTTATTTGACAGAGAGACACAGCGAGAGAGGGAACACAAGTGGGGGAGTGGGAGAGGGAGAAGCAGGCTTCCCGCTGAGCAGGGAGCCTGATGTGGGACTCGATTCCAGGACACTGGGATCACGACCTGGGCTGAAGGCAGACGCCCAACGACTGAGCCATCCAGGTGCCCCAAGAACATTCCTTTTAACTTCACATTGGTTATTTTTGAGACAACAGAGAAAACAGAGACAATATGTAATCCCTCTGCCTGCCCATCACTCGTTTCTTTTAACATAAATCCGTAATGCATGACACCCCAGAGATGGCATCCCATGAAGGCTCTGAGCACAGACCCTCAGCCTCCACAAGGGGGCTCCTCACGCGTGGGGAAGTCTGGGCTCTGTGGGAGGCGGGGTTCGCCTGGCTTCAGCGGTGCCATCCGGGATTGAGGGCTGAACAGAGGCAGAAAGTGGCCCAGAAAGTTTAATAAGGTCAGAGGTTAAGAAAAGACAGCTCAAGGGGCGCCTGGGTGGCTCAGTGGGTTAAAGCCTCTGCCTTCAGCTCAGGTCATGATCCCAGAGTCCTGGGATCCAGCCCCGCATCAGGCTCTCTGCTCAATGGGGAGCCCGCTTCCCCCCCCCCCCCCCGCCGCCCGCCCCCCCCCCCGCGCCTCTGCCTGCTTGTAATCTCTGTCAAATAAATAAATAAAATCTTTAAAAAAAAAAAAAAAGACAGTTGAAGTCCGGGATTAGGGAGTTTCAAGGTATTCTCCCAAATTTCCTGTGAGCCTGTAAATGGCTAGCGAATGGGACAATAGGTACAGTAATGCTCTGCGTGAAGTGGAAAGAATTCAGGTTCACTGTCAAATCCAAGTCAGTTTCCTTTATCCATGCTGATGCTGCTCACAGCTAGCTGCAATAGAATCAACCTTGCTCTGTGTCCTTGCCACACAGGACACATGAATGTGCCACAAATCCCCTACTTTGCCTTGGGAGCCCCAGCTATGCCAGACAAGCCATAAGCGCCACCTTGTGCCAGGTGACATGTGAGGCCCTGAGTCTCTGAGCATCCCACCCTGCCCCTTGCTCTGGGCTTGGCATTACAGACGCTCTGACAGGGGAATCTGGCTGCTTACTTTCTTTGAACAAAGCAGCATCTACATTTTATCCTTTTCTTGAAAGTTTTCACTTTCTCCTCTTGAAATAATTATTTTATCTTTTCAGATTATAAAGGTGAAGCATTTATTATGGAAAATGTAGAAAATACAGCACAGCAGAAAGAATTTTAAATAACTATAATTCCAACAAACACTTTTTTTTAAAGGTTATTTTCTTTAGTAATCCCTCCACAAATGTGGGGCTCGAACCCACATACATGAGATCAAGAGTTCCATGCTCTTCTGGCTGAGCCAGCCAGGCCCTCCCCAACAAGCACCTTTGACACTTGATTTTTTTTTCCACTTTCTGTTTTAAAATTCATTTTTATGTAGTCTTCATTGTAAAATTTTATGTTCTGTTTTTGTGCTTAATATCACAATGGCATGTTACTTAAAAACCTTGTTTCTTAAAAAAAAACAAACACCTTGTTTCTTCTTTGCTTAAAAAGTTTAAAGTATTACGTGGGTAATACATGAGCACAATACAAAATTCACATGGTTTAAAAGGAAATGCACAGACAAAACTTCTTGACTATAATTTTTTTTTAAATATTTTATTTATTTATTTGACAGACAGGGATCACAAGCAGGCAGAGAGGCAGGCAGAGAGAGAGGAGGAAGGAGGCTCCCCGCTGAGCAGAGAGCCTGACATGGGGCTAGATCCTAGGATCCTGGGATCATGACCTGAACTGGGGGCAGACATCCGAAGGACAAAGCCACCCAGACACCCCTTGACTATAATTTTCTGCTCTCAGAGGCAATTTCTTTTTTTTTTTTTTTAAGATTTTATTTATTTATTTGACAGAGAACACAAGCAGGCAGAGAGGCAGACAGAGAGAGAGAGAGAGAGAGAGAGAGAAGCAGGCTCTACTCTGAGCAGAGAGCCCGATGCGGGGCTTGATCCCAGGACCCCAGGACCATGACCTGGGCTGAAGGCAGAGGCTTTAACCCGCTGAGTCACCCAGGTGCCCCTCAGAGGCAATTTCTGATGCTCTCCTTCTAGAGATATTTTATCCTTACACAAATATACATGAATATGCATACTCCTTTCTTTTTCCCACCTTTGAAAAAGTAAGCCTTATGCCCAACGTGGGGATTGAACTCACAACCCTGAGATCAGGAGTCTTATGCTTTACTCACCAAGCCAGCCAGGCACCCCATCTTCCTTTTCTTTTAAAAAAAGTAGAAACACTGGGGGCACCTGGGTGGCTCAGTGGGTTAAAGCCTCTGCCTTCAGCTCAGGTCATGATCCCAGGGTCCTGGGATGGAGCCCAGCATTAGGCTCTCTGCTCAGCAGGGAGCCTGCTTTCCTCCCACCGCCCCCTTTCTTGTGATTTCTGTCTGTCAGATAAATAAATAAAATCTTTAAAAAAAACAAAAACAAAAAACTAGAAACACTGTTCCACACTTTGTTTTACTCACTTAGCACTGGATCTTGAAGACTGTTCCATAATAGAATAAAAATCTAATTAAATGGTATTTTATTGAGATGTCATTTACATAAAGTAAGCACAAACCATTTCCCTGATAGCTAATGATGTTGAACCTCTTTTTTACATGCTCCCTAGCCATTTGGATGTCTTCTTTTCTAAGTGCTTCTTCAAGTATTTTGCCCATTTAGAACAACTGCCCTTATCTTATTGATTTATAGGAATTCTTTGTATATCTGGGATATGCATCCTTTTGCCAAAGATTTGTATTACAGATCTTTTCTTTTCCCAGTCTGTAGCTTTTCTTTCTTTCTTTTTTTTAACATTTTTATTTATTTATTTATTTATTTGCCAGTGAGAACAGGAACACAAGTAGGGGGAGTGAGAGAGGGAAAGCAGGCTTCTCGCCCAGCGGGGAGCCCAATGCGGGGCTCGATCCCAGGACCATGGGAACATGACCCAAGCTGAAGGCAGATGCTTAACGATTGAACCACCCAGGCACCCCTTCTTTTCACTTTCTTAATAGTGTCCTTTGATTGGCAGAAGGCATTAGTTTAATTTCAACCAAATCAAATATATCCTTTTGTTTTCTTTTTATGAATCATGCCTTCTGTGTCCCTGCATGCAGAGAGCTGGGATCCTTTGCCAAGCACACGGGATAGGAGAGGGACAGATTATTCAGTTACATAATTAAAACTTTGGTAATCTCTTGGTAAAATTTCAAGTGGGATAAGAGACATACATTTTGTATGGGAAACTTGTTTGAAGCCAGAGCAGGAAGGCTGAAGGGCATGAGGCCCGCTGGAGCATCTAGGCAAAGGATTAAGAAAAAGAAAAGCCGGGGCACTTGAGTGACCCAGAAGGTTAAGCCTCTCCCTCCGTTCAGGTCATGATCCCAGAGTCCTGGGATCAAGCACCGCCTCGGGCTCCCAGCTTTTCGGAGAGCCTGCTTCTCCCTCTCCCTCTGTCTGCCACTCCCCCTGCTTGTGCCCTCTCTCTCTGTCAAATAAATAAATAAAATCTTTAAAAATAAATTTTAGGGGCACCTGGGTGGCTCAGTGGGTTAAAGCCTCTGCCTTCGGCTCAGGTCATGATCTCAGGGTCCTGGGATCGAGTCCTGCATCGGGCTCTCTGCTCAGCGGGGAGCCTGCTTCCTCCTCTCTCTCTTTGCCTGCCTCTCTGCCTGCTTATGATCTCTGTCTGTCAAATAAATAAATAATCTTAAAAAAATAAATAAAAATTAAAATAAATTAAAAAAAAAAAAGAAAGAAAAAGAGTTGCACTCAAATATGACTCCTCTGTGAAAGTCATTCGATATATGGTTGAGTGGAAGAGATGGGGTAGAGATAGCGACCAAGTGGGAAACAGGTGATTCTGAAAATTGCTGGTGTCCAGAACAGACTATGTGCCTATCAAGACTCTAGAATATCAGGAATGAGAACTGGTAGGAAAAATTAGCATGCTAACATGTTAGTGATTTCCTGCAGTAGTCTTTAGGATGGTCCCATAAGGAAGACAAGCTTCAGGCTGAAGGTGCCCTGTTTTAAAGCCGGTGTAATACGGTTTCTTTAAGAGTGGCTTGTAATCCTAGCTTCCTGGAAGTCCTGTAATTTGGAGCCTTGCGGGTCCAGAAGAGCTTAATTCTCTACCCCAAGAGAAAGCACCAACGGAGACAGGAGACTTACCAGGAGACCAGGTTAAGCAAAGGACCAGCCTATTTACATTGTGATGTTTTCATTATTTTCTGTGCACAAAGAGGAAAAGCCTGGGAGCAAAGAGCCGATTGCAGTCTCTTTGTCCTTCAGAGGAAGGTTTTGAACAGCCTCAAGGCAGAAGCCATTTAACTGAGTGCCAGAGGGCAAAGGAGGCACGGAGGTGCATCCTGGTGTTACCAGAATGGGTTTCCCAGTCTCAAAGACTATGTCTAAGGAAGATTTCTGAAATTGGCTGGAAATGACAGAAAAACCTCTTAAGTTTTAAGGAATTGCTGACAAGATTTCATTAGCAATTCAATTCCCTTAAAAATCTCACTGATAACTTCCAATGAGTTTTACCTCACGGCCATCCCTGGGCACGTGAAGGGCACTAACAGGAAGTGGGCAGATAAAGCTTTGACAGGCCACAGAAGGGTCACCCTTCCCCAGGACCACTCAGATGGGGATATGGATGATAATGGACAAGGTTACCCCTCCTTGAGAGAAGAACCTGGAACTGCCAGATGGGCTGAGCAAGGCACCCCCTCCTCTTGTCAGGCTTGGAATCCCTGATCTTCCTCCTGATTTCAGCACACCTGTGGTCTGCCCCACGTCTTTACCCCACCTGACACTGTTCAACACAATTTTAAACTTGGGTCAAGTCTCTGGTACTTGTAAGTAAAAGCATTCTAATAGATAACCTTTTCTTTTTTTTTTTTTTTTAAATATTTTATTTATTTATTTGACAGAGAGAAATTACAAGTACACTGAGAGGCAGGCAGAGAGAGAGAGAGAAGGAAGCAGGCTCCCTGCCGAGCAGAGAGCCCGATGTGGGACTCGATCCCAGGACCCTGAGATCATGACCTGAGCCGAAGGCAGCGGCTTAACCCACTGAGCCACCCAGGCGCCCTAGATAACCTTTTCATAGCAGCTTATATATACTTTCTGTCTATGAAAAATCAAAAACAGGGGCATCTGTGTGGCACAGTAAGCTTCTGACTCTTGGTTTCAGTTCAGGTCCTGATCTCAGGGTCGTGAAATCAAGCCCCACCTCCGGCTCTGCACTCAGCACGGAGTCTGCTTGAATTTCTTTGTCCATCTCCCTCTGCCCCTCTCCCACTTGCGCTCTCTGTCAAATAAATAAATAAATCCAGAGAACTAACAGTTGGGGCAGGACCTTCCCGGGTGAAGGAGAGAATATCCAGAAGAAAGCTGATCCCGGTCCCATTTCCACTTCCGGCCACGCGAAACAGACACACCCACACATGCCTGGTGGCCTGCGGGTCCCTCTTTACTGAAAGTCACAGAAGCAGTTTTCCTTTCCTGAGCCGGGGATGTGGAATGAACCGGTGGAGGGGAGACAGTGAGAGCAGGCTCGAGCTCCCCCTGGAGGCCTGTACAATGATTTACACCAACTTGTCCTGAAATTTGGGGTTTGGCCAAAGTCTCAGGAAGGATGACTTCACTGTCCTTTATTGTCACTTTCCTGTAAGGGATACTTCACTGTCCTGCAGTGTCCTGGAAGGAAACCTCTGTCGTCGGTCTGGTCTGGGCTGCTGGGTTTGTGTCTGAAATGCAAGACTGGAGGGAGGTCCGTGTGACTCTTATCGTCTGTTTCCTGATTTTTGCTTCCAAACCACCCAAGGAGTAAACTTTTTAGTTACGCTTTTCTGTTTTGAAAACAGGCAGACACACAGAATGGTCGTATTATTCGGAACACTGTGGTTATAAGTAACAGGAGCCAACTCAAATTAGGTTAAGCAAAAAGGAAGAATTATAAGGGTATAGTGTTTCACAAAATCCCAGGGCAGGACTGTAGCCAGACCTCAGGAAAGAACCAGAAGGCTGTCAGGAGGCTCTTGTTTCAGCTCCTCTTTGTGCATATGTTGCTTTTTTCTTTTCCTTTTTTTTTTTTTTTTCTTGGCTGAAGGCTGGCTGTCTCAGCTCCTGTCACATGGTGCAAGGGACACGTCGTCAGCTCCTGAGTGTGATGTCTGAAGTCCAGCCATCCACAGAGACTTGCTTTGCAGACCCAATTCAAAAAATTTTTTTTAAAGATTTTATTTATTTATTTGACACAGAGAGACACAGCGAGAGAGGAAACACAAGCAGGGGGAGTGGGAGAGGGAGAAGCAGGCTTCTAGCTGAGCAGGGAGCCCAATATGGGGCTTGATCCCAGGACCCTGGGATCATGACCTGAGCCAAAGGCAGAGGTTTTAACCCACTGAGCCACCCAGGTGCCCCAGAGAGGATATTTCTGACTACAATATCATTTCTCCCAAATAACCCTCAAAAACCCCAAAGCCATTCCTAAGGAATGACTACGGAAGCCAACCCATACTCTACTCTTTTGCAGGAGATCCAACAGGGGATGTGCAGGTAGGTGTTCCATAAACGGTACTGCATCATACAAATAACGATTGTTATTGATGGGCTTCTGTCGCCCTTCTCGGGGACTCGTCCATTTCTTTTATTTTTTTTTTAATTTCTTTTTTAAAGATTTTATTTATTTGACACAGAGAGAGAAATCACAAGTAGGCAGAGAGGCAGGCAGAGAGAGAGAGGGGAGGAAGCAGGCTCCCTGCGGAGCAGAGAGCCCGACGTGGGGCTCGATCCCAGGATCCTGGGATCATGACCTGAGCCGAAGGCAGAGGCTTTAACCCACTGAGCCACCCAGGGGCCCCGGGACTAGTCCATTTCTAATGAGCCTCTGGTGGGTATTTGTAGTGACTGAGCCCCACCCCCTGCTCCACCCACTAGCTTGTCCTAACTTCATCTCATCAGGTGGCCCACCCCCAGTTCCACTGTCTTAGGTACCCAACCCCAGTAAGCCTAGAGCTTTTCTGATGCCCAGGCGCCTTCATGAAGAGCACAGGAGATGGTTCTTGAAGTAGTGGAGTGCCAGCTTGAACTGGACCTGTTCCTTGGTGTTGGTCCAAAATGCGCTGTAGGTCTTCTCTAGTGCGGCCAGCTCTGGGTCGGTCACCGGAGACCGGGCCTGGTGACCTATGATCACTTCCGGACATGACCCCACGAGCAAGCTCCCGAGCCCGTCGATAAAGAACTCTGCCAAGAGAGGGAGAGCATAAGCTTCAGCCAGAGACCCCGGGGCCATATTCCAGGTCTGGGGGGAGAGGCAGGTGGGGAAGGGTGCAGTGTGTACCCATGGGGAAGTTGAGCGTCAGGCAAAGCCCCCTGCCCAGGCTGATGAGTGGGAAGGAAATAAGTAAGCACATTTATCCGAGGTGTGGCCAGAGAGGCAGAAAGACCCAGAACAGCCAACTCCAGAACTGAAGGAATCAGAGGGGAGTGAGGGAGGGGACAGAGCTGCAGGGGAAGGTGTCTCACAGGGGAGCAGCAGACAGGAGATAAGAAATCACAGTGAGAGGAAGGAGGGAGGGAAGAGAGACCCTGAGCTCCCTGATGGGAGGAAAGGGAAAGGGAGACGAGCCCACTGTTGCCAGCAACGACCATGATCAGTGACTCGCAGCTCTTGGAAAGGACAAACTGCTGAGGTTAGTCCATGGGCCAGCACCTTCCCCACTCAGCTTGTCCCCACCTGAGTGAGCCACCCGCTGTAGGCGGGGGTCGAAGCCAACTCTCTGGAGTCGCTCCGTGTGGGCCAGGAAGAAGTTGACAACGCCACTGGTCACCACACAGCGGGGGAAACCATCCAGGGGTCTGAAAGAGCCTGGCCTCCGGTGAAGACAGTCCCCATTCTGACTCTTCTCCAGCAACAGCTTAAACTGGAACACATTTCCAAGTACACTGCCACCTACCTAACCGGTGGGCAGAGAAACGCATGTTAGAGCACATAGAATTGATATCCACGTTGCCTCTGCCAGGAAGCCTTCCTGGACTGAACCTGAGTTATAACAAGAATCACACCTGCTCTGTATCTACCCTCCATACCAGTCCTTGGGTACTCTCTTGTTGCTGTTGCCGCCACCATCTTCCAAACACCATGGCTGGGATCTCTTGATCTTTTCATCCTGCTCACAGCAGAAAATCTCCTTGGTAGAAGCAGAAAGCGCCAAGTCCAAAGGGCACACGACTCTGCTCCACTCACCCAACAGCAAGTTCACTTTTTCCAGAAGGTAGGTCACTCCCTTTCACGAGGAGGAGCAGTGTTTGCGTGCAGACAAGCAGCAGCCTGCATGCACACGGGTCCTTTTGTGGAGTCCCCACGGCCAGGCTTCTTGCAACAAGCCATGTGCCGTGTGTCTCAAGCTTGCCTTCCTCCCACTCCTCTGCTCCTGGCTCTCCTCCCTGAGCTGTCTGTCCACGCACTCACGGAAGATCTGTGCATTTCTACGTGTGAGCCCCAGCACAACAGGATGAGTCCTGAACCCTCATAATCCTCTAGGGTGGCTCTTAGTCGCCCCGTCACTAGTTCCTTCCTTCTTTCTTTAGCAAAGAGACCCTCCGAGTTAAGTGGACTAAATGAAGAGAGCCAGCTACACCAGTAAAGACGGACTTTTTCCCATTTTCCTTGTGAGGTCTGACCATGTGTCTAAGTCCTGGCTGAAGGGATGTGAATCTTCAGAAGGGATGTCTGCAACTTCTCGCACATTCTACAAAGACAAATGCTTGTCCTTCATGTTCTCTCCCCCTTTCTTCTGGCCACGCAGCCGAGGACTATGAGGACGGCGTAGCACCAAGGGAAGGAGGCTGGTCCAGGAGGATCCTGGAAGCAAAGTCAAGGGCCAGCTTGGATTTTCACATGACGGGAGTTCTGCTTTCTACCCCACTGATGTACTGTGATCTGCTCTCTGGAAGAGTAGCTAGGAGATACCCTGGTCTTTTCTTTTTGGTATTTTTTTTTTTTAAGGTTTTATTTATTTGACAGAGACAGCGAGAAAGGGAACACAAGCAGGGGGAGTAGGAAAGGGAAAAGTAGGCTTCCCGCTGAGCAGGGAGCCCAATGTGGGGTTCAATGCGGGGTTCGATCTCAGGACCCTGGGATCATGACCTGAGCCAAAGGCAGACTTTTAATGACTGAGCCACCCAGGTGCCCCTAGCCAGGAGATATCTTAGTCAATACAGATGCCTTGGGGACTGTCCTCCTGGAAGACAGAACTATGATCTCAATGCCACTGATTTTCTTATCTATTTCCTGTTTTTCTTTTCTTTTTTTTTTTTTAGAAACAGCTTTTATTGAGCTATCTTTAACACATTAAAATTGTACATATATTTTTAATCCTACATATTTAAGGTGTAGGGCTTGATGTTTTGATATGTGTAGACCACATATCTACACATTGTGAAACCATGTGTAGTGAAACCATGATTGTGAAACCACCGCAATCAAGCTAATTACCATATCCATCACCTGCCTTGTAACCATTGTGCCCTTGGCCAGAAGACTGTAAATCTGTTCTCTTCACAGATTTCAAGAATACAATACACTATTATTAACTGTAGCTGCCTTTTTCTTTTCTGTGTAGCAAATGACTTTTGATGTTCTCATTCTTTTCTTCTTTTTTAAATGTCGTGAGGCCTATGTGTGCTTTTTAGAACTTTGTACCATTTGCATATAAGGGCCTATTCAGCCAGAGCAGCCCCACCCCGGTTGAACTGCCATTTTGCTGTAAAGCTTAAATTGACCCTGCGCCCCACTAGGGGAACTTATTTAAAAGCAAGTCCGGGAAACCAGTCCCAGGTAATAAAGTCCAAATACAAGGGTGGGTCAGGCCAGGTGGAGGTATTCAGTCAGTGGGGGGCCATACTGTCTCCTAGCTACCAAGGAGTATGGGCCCCCGCCCTTTGGGAGCCTTTTGGCACCAATCCTAACCAAGGTGTGATAGGCTGGTTCAAGTGTCTGCTAGGGTAAACTGTAATTCAGTTGGTCACCTAGCATCACTGTGGAGTTTCCTGTGTGTGTTATAATCTCATTGGCCACCTGTGTGTGGCCATGCCCAACCACATGGACTTTGCTCTATAAAAGTTAGTCTGGAAAGCAGGGAGGGGTTGTACTCTCTGGAGGGGCGGCCCCACCCGTCTTTTTGACGGTTGGTCTGATTCCTGATGCTTGGCGTGAAATAAAGCTTTGCTTGACCTTCGCTTTGTATCAGTCTCGCTCCTCTAATCACGGACCTATTATTGGGGTACCCAATTTTGGGTACATCAACACACCATTTTAAAGACAGAACGAGGATTAATATGGTGGGGGGGGGATGTAATTTGCCCAGAGAAAAGAAAATTTGGAGGTAGAAGCTGAAGCCACACAGCTCCTGATTCCCACCAAGCTTATTCCTCTCCTGCCCCAGCCCCTCCCCCGAACTTTCCCCGCTCCCGCCACCCCCCTTCTCCCCCTTCTTCCCCTTCCCTCTCCTGGCTGGCTCTACAGGTTGCAACTGGGGTGAAACTGGCCACTCTCCCTTACCACGTCCAATTCTGTTTTCTCGAGGACATCCACCAGCACCTCAATCTTGGTGTCGTTGTTGAAGAGGAAATCGTCGTCCACCCAGAGAACGTATTTGGTGGTGACCTGAGAGATGGCCAGGTTCCTACCAGCAAACCAGCCCTGTGGGTATAATGAGGTCAGATCAGCGGTTGCCATCCCCCGCCACATTTTAGAATCACCTGGGAGCTTTTTAGGCTGGGCGCCTGGGTGGCTCAGTGGGTTAAGCCTCTGCCTTCAGCTCAGGTCACGATCTCAAGGTCCTGGGATAGAGCCCCGCATTGGGCTCTCTGCACATCGGGGAGCCTGCTTCCCCCTCTCTTCTCTGCCTGCCTCTTTGCCTACTTGCGAGCTCTGTCAAATAAATAAAATCTTTAAAGAAAAAAATAAAATAAAATAAATTCCCCACTGCCAGGCTGCACCCCAAACAGCAGTTGAAAACCACTGAGTTCAAGGGAGCTCGTGTCTCAGAGACACAGGAGGAAGGACAGTGACTCCCTGAATCAAAGGCTGAGGCGGGGAAGGGCTAGGAAGTTCTCCCTTGGTCCTAGGACCAGTGTGGTAGGATGGAAGTCCTTTTTCACCCGAGTCTCTGTGGCTCTCTTTCCATTTCCCCTGATGGAGCCTGGAAGGTGATGGAGGGTGGGGAGCTACAGTTTGTATAATATCCATTTCCTTGTGTGTCCTGGAGGAAAGAGGGGGTGTGTGTGGGAGGGAGAGAGAGAGAGAGAGTGAGCGCAAGCCTCTAGCCTGGGAGGAATCCTAGGGATCACAAGTTTTTCTGTCTGTGAGGAATCCCTAGAATGTCAGACACCTCAAGTCACATAGAAGGACCTCAATTAATGTCTGTACCAAAGACAGATTAACCACTTCATCCATGCAGAAACGTGAGGGTGGTCCGATTTCCCTGTGAACTTGGAGTCGGCGAAGGGACGCAGAGGAAAGTCGCATCCCCTCTGCTCTGGCATCATGCCGTCCTGGGAAAGCCACTCAAGCATCCCCATCCGGGGCGGAACCTGACTCCAGGGAGCTCTTTCCCGGGACCCAGACACCTCCCCATGTGGGCGGGACGTACCTTCCCGAAGGGCATGGGGTAATACTCCACATGGTTGTCATTAATCTTCAGGGGCTCCTTGCTGTCATCGGCCACGATCACTGTCAAGTCTGGGTAGTACTCACGAAGGCTCCGGAGCATGGTCATGAGCTTGTGGGGACGGAGGAAGGTTTTGGTGGCAACGGTCACCAGGTCTCTGAGCTTCCTCTCTGGACGAGAAAGGGTGGGGTATCAGAGTGCTGCCTTTTGGGAAGCCTCACTGACTTGACTTGAGCTGTTCTGGTGATTTCTTTATGCCACACCCTCGTGCTTCTCGTATAAAGCACTTGGTAAGAATTTGTTAGTTGGAACAGAAAATAAATGTATTTAAAACACAGCCAGCTTGTTGAAATTGTATGTGTCTTCTAGAATTTCTTTCCCTGGTTCTGTTGGCTTGACTATGCCATCTCCTCCGATCAGTGTGAATGCTCTGTCTTACCGAAACTATTTGGATCTTGCTGTCGTGTTAATACTAGGAATCGAGATGCACAGAGCTCTGCCCATCAAGGGGTTCAAGATCAGGGTCAGGGGAGGGGAGAAAAGCTCTAAAGGACTTGAGACCTACGCCCCATCATCAGCTGCACTCCTAGAGAGAAGCACACTTAGTCTTCCTGCTCAGGAAGACATCAGTGGAAGTAGGTCTACTTGGAGAGTGGAAGGTCTGGACCAGACAGTCCAGCTCAAGGCATGTAATCAATATAAAAATTTGGAAAAGGAAAAGCTATTCTGCAGAAAAGTCTTCATATGAATCAGCTGGAGCTGTGGTGTGTTTTTGGGATTTAGTCACCAAACGTGGAGGCACGCCCACTGTGGGATGTCTGGGTGGGGTGGGCTCTGTTGGAGTTAATGTTGGCTGAAAGCCACAACCCTACCAGTGGCAAGTGCTCCAGAACACCACCACAGAGCTCCTTCTCAGAATGACAGAAGTCAGACGTCCTTCCAGAATCCTCTTTTTAATACCTGTTGTACCATTATAGCAGCTCCCCCGGGGGGCTGAGGGCATGAGGGAAAAATGACTGGTGGGAAGAGTCAAGTAAATTGTGTTCAAGGGCATGCCAAGCGAATTATATCCTCCCTTTTTTGTCGGAGGCTGGCCCCTGGCCAGGGCGGCCTCTGCCATTAAAAGATGGTGCCTGGCTAGTTGCCAGGTTAGGATTGCCTCGTGAGACTAAGCGGAACGCCCAAAGAGGAAGTAAACAGCATTGGTTGCTAGTGAAGTTGTTCGTTTAGGTGCACAGCCTGATTCGCTCCCTCCTGAACCCTGCTCGCTGATTGGTCATGTAAACGTATATAAGTGTGTAGACTTGCGGAAATAAAGAGAGAGAAGATACATCTGAACTGGGGCTTCTTGTTGTCCTTGCGGGTCGAGGGCGACACCTTTTCTTGGGCCATGTGCCAAGTTGGGTTCTTTTGTTACAGTAAAGAGAGAACCAGGAGCGTGGATGTAGTCAAGATTGGGGGACTCCTGGCTAAGTTGGTGGTGTAGCTTTCTG
The DNA here is from genome assembly GCF_030435805.1 of Mustela lutreola. Classification (NCBI taxonomy): domain Eukaryota; kingdom Metazoa; phylum Chordata; class Mammalia; order Carnivora; family Mustelidae; genus Mustela; species Mustela lutreola. Next base: position 24,625,448 of record NC_081304.1, on the reverse strand, counting down.
TTTGAGAGTCCCTATTTTTTCCAAATATACAGCAACGATAAAAATACAAAGATAGAACGATGCACAAAAATACACATTACTTCCAAGGAATAAAAATAAAGATCAGTGAGCAGAGCTGGGACCTCCTGCATTCTGGGATCAGAAGTAACAGAGGAGGCTGATTCTGAAGGATAATGAAATTAAGATATCTCATGGGATGTGTGGGTCCAGAACCAGGCTTTTTGCTTGAAGTCATGGACTAGAGCTAGGTGGCACACCCTCCACCCCTCACCACTACCTGCCAGGCAAGGAACCCCAGAACAGCCATCACCCCTGCACACACCTCCAGGTGCAAACAGAAATGACATCACTTCACAGCCACGACCTGTGCCAAGCCATCCTCAGGCCCAGCAACGGGCTCTTTCATAAGTCTGATACCACCATGAGACAGGAATCCCGAGCCTCCAGTATCAGAAAGTAGACCAGAAGGCTGAGGAGACAGGGATCAGATCCAAGGCTAAAGCTGTGAGATGGGAAGGAGCCAGGAGAGAGAAGGGGAAGAGAAGAAAACAAACAAGCACAGCCTCCTACTCACGATGAGCTCACCCACAAAAATTACAGAGCACTTAAAGGAAATTAGCATGAACGACAGCCAATGAATCTCCCGTATACAGATGTACCCACTCCAGACAGACAGAAAATGACAGAGAACTCCAAAACCGATTTAAAATAAGAATGTTCAAGCAATGGCATATATATATTCTTCCCCCTCTTTCTTTTTATGGAAACAATAGTTTCCTCTTCCCTCTCTCATTTTGTATCAGTATTAAAAAAAAGCCTTCCCCTGTGTTTTCTCCTCCATCCTTCTGAATGCCTCTGCACAGAATTTCGTTATATGGATGGACCACAGTTAATCTGATCAGTGCATCCCACTTCTAAGGTTTTTGTGCTTGCAAACAATGCTGCAGTAAAGAACCTCGAACAGACATCATTTCACACAGATAAAAATATCTGTACGATAATTTGTAGAAGTACAATTGCTGGGCCAAAGGGAATGCACATTCCAAATGTTGATCGGTATTGCCAAATTGCCTCCGGAAAGGCTGTGCCCATTTCCATTTCCCAGCAGGAGTTTGTAAGAATGCCTGCCCCTCCCCACTCCTTGTCCAGTACTTTCTGATAATGAATGTATTTTTCATTTGCACTTTTTTTAGTATGAGACTGAGCATATATTCTAACAGCGAAAAGTACCATTGAATTTCATCTGTTGCCAACTGTGCATTTTTCCATTGGCTTACTAGGTGTTTGGCTTTTTGTTTTGTTTTGTTTAGGTGGTTTAAACAAAAACAAACACATTTACTTATTTGGGATGCCTGGGTGGCTCAGTCAGTTAAGCATCTGCCTTTGGCTCAGGTCATGATCCCTAGGATCGGGCTCCTTGCTCTGTGGGGAGCCTGCTTCTGCCTCTGCCTGCTGCTCCCCTGCTCATGCTCTCTCTCCCTGATAAATAAATAAATAAAATATTTTAAAACATTTGCTTATTTAAGTACTCTCTACACCCAAGATGGGGCTTGAACTCCCCAATCCCCAGATCACGAGGTACAAGCGATACTGACGGAGCCAGCCAGGCACACAAGCCTATTAACTGTTCTTATGGATTCATGGGCACTTTAAAGTAAAAGTATACCTTTGGGGGCACCTAGGTGGCTCAGTGGGTTAAGCATCTGCCTTTGGCTCAGGTCATGATCTCAGGGTCCTGGGATCGAGCCTCTCATCAGGCTCTCTGCTCTGTGGGGAGCCTGCTTCCTCCTCTCTCTCTGCCTGCCTCTCTGCCTGCTTGTGATCTCTCTCTGTCAAATAAATAAATAAAATCTTGAAAAATAAAAGTATACCTTTGACTTTAACATGTGTTGAAGATATTTTTTTCCCCAATTTGTTCTTTGTCATTTGCCTTTGCTTTTGGTGAGTTTCTGCCCAAACAGAATTTTAAATTTTTATGTATTTTATGTGTGTGGTCTCCTCTTTCTGGTCTTTGTGGTTTTGGTTTGTTTGTTTGTTTTTAAGATTTTATTTATTTATTTGACAGAGAGAGACAGCGAGAGAGGGAAGACCAGCAGGGGTGTGGGAAAGAAAGAAGTAGGCTTCCAGCTAAGCAGGGAGCCTGATGTGGGGCTCAATCCCAGGACCCTGCCCAGGACCCTGGGATCATGACCTGAGCCGAAGGCAGACATTTAACAACTAAGCCAACCAGGGGCCCCCTGGCCTTTGTGTTTTATGTCATATTTAGAAAGGTCTTACACTCTAAGTTTTTTGTTTCTTTTTTTTAAACTGCACATGTTTGGGACGGGTGGGTGGCTCAGTCGGTTAAGCCGTTGCCTTCGGCTTAGGTCATGATCCCAGGGTCCTGGGATGATGTCCAGCATCGGGCTCCTTGATCAGCAGGGAGCCTGCTTCTCTGCCTCCGCCTGCCACTCTGCCTGCTTGTGCGCTGTCTCTCTCTCTCTCTCTGACAAATAAATAAAATCTTAAAAAATTAAAAAAATAAACTGCATGGATTTTGTTTTTTTTCTAGCACTTAAAAATATGAGATAGTTAGGGCACCTGGGTGGCTCAGTGGGTTAAAGCCTCTGCCTTTGGCTCAGGCCATGATCCCAGGGTCCTGGAATCAAGCCCCACATCGGGCTCTCTGCTCTGTGGGGAGCCTGCTTCCCCCTCTCTCTCTGCCTGCCTCTCTGCCTACTTGTGATCTCTCTCTGTCAAATAAATAAATAAAATCTTTAAAAAATATATATGAGGGACGCCTGGGTGGCTCAGTGGGTTAAGCTGCTGCCTTCGGCTCAGGTCGTGATCTCGGGGTCCTGGGATCGAGTCCCGCGTTGGGCTCTCTGCTCAGCGAGGAGCCTGCTTCCCTCTCTCTCTCTCTCTGCCTGCCTCTCCGACTACTTGTGATTTCTCTCTGTCAAATAAATAAATAAAATCTTTAAAATATATATATATATGAGATAGTTGATCAGCTTGGAATTTGTCTTGGTGTGAGCTATAAGACAGATTCATCTTTCTATCTTCCTTTATCAGTGCAGTTGTCCCATGTGACTTCTTGAATCATCATCTCTGCACCCTTTAATTTGGAAAGCTACCTTTCTCACAGATACTCGTTAGAGTTTCTGAGTTTCCAATTTGACCCCAACGATATTATCTAGCCATGGTCCAATACCGCTCTGTGTTTATTACTATTACTTATTAAGATGTTATAATGGTTGTGTTTTTTTTTCCCAGAATAAGCACAACCACATAATAAGTTAAATACAATTAAGCAATATGAGAATATTAGAATTTTTTTCTCATTTATCAGGAATCATACCAGAGTGGTTATTTTCATCAACTCTCCTCCTTGGCCTCAAGAGCTGATCTCTTCTGCGATTCACCAACTAGCTCGACATGACTCCACCCCGCACCCCCCAGGAGCCAGGGCCTTACCTGGTCCGGGGTCGTATAACTTGGGGATGACAGGATAGCGGATGGTCACTGGAAACTTGACCACCGAGGACTCGGACTCCAGACTCACTGGAGGGAGAAATAAGATCAAAGAGGGTAACATGGAGTCTAGGTCACTCTCCACACTGCCCCAAGGTAGACGACCTGCAGCACGTCAGTGAAGGTTCAGTAAAGAAATGTCCTGCCTGGAATGAGACCCCACTGAGTTGACAGCATTCTGGCTCCTGACTTGTTGTGTGTCCCTGGGGTAACTGGCTGAGTGCTTTTTTTTTTAGTTAAATAATCTCCATGCCCAACGTGAGATTTGAACTCACAACACTGAGAACAAGAGTCGCCTGCTGACTCTTGACTGAGGCATCAGGTGCCTCCTGCTGAATGCTCCTTAACTCACGTTTCTTCCACTGTGAGAGTCTGGTGGGGTAGAGTAGGCTTCGAATCAGAGGGCCTGGAATAAGTTTTACTTTGCCATTTATTATCTGAACTACTTGGGTAAATCAGTGCTTGCTTCGGCAGCACAAATACTCAAATTGGAAAGATACAGAGATCATCATGGCCCCTGAGCAGGGATTCCACACAAATTCGAAATGCCTTGGGTAAATCACTTACTCTCCTTCTCCAGCTACAAAACCAGGATACCACCACCCGCCCTTGTTTTATCTCACAGGGTCATTTGGTGAAGGGAGATGTTTGGGAATCTGTAAGTAGAGAGGGTGCTCTCTTTAGCTCATGGTCATGCATAATCTATCCCGTGTTTCATTTTTCTGCTGGTGTCCTGGGAATGCATCTTAGGTAGCTAGTCAAAAGAGAAAAGAATGACTTTAATTCCCCCACATCCCTCTTTTTCTGTTAATGCCCAGGACGAGATATTGATGCGCAGACTGGGTCCCTCCTCTCTCACAGCTGAAGTCTTCAGCTCTGAGAGCTACGGATAATGGGGAACAGAGCCAGCTGGTTTCCAGGTGCAGAACACAAAGGATCTGCCCTCATAGGGAAATGCATTTTCTTCAAGTCACGCTATAGGGTCAGTGGCAGAATGGGAGTAATGTTGGGGACAGTAATTGAGAAGTTGGATGTCTACAGTTGGAAACAAGAGTAAGTGCAGAATCCTAAATGCTGGCAGGCTTCCTGGAGGAGGAAGACTTTGAGAGGGCCCAGTGGTGTTTTCCCACTCCCTAAGCATTTTGCTTAGGACAGGCTCTCACCCACGTCCACCCTGCGGTGCTGGTACACCGTGCTGGTATAAGTCACGTGCTGGAGGATGAAATTCAAAAGCTTCCGGTCACTGGTCGAAATGGTCAGCCGCTTCTGGCCTCTGCCCTGCACCACACTGTCTGGGATGTCAGCGAGGGTGTTCAGTGTCCCCAGAGAAGCGGTCAGGGTGACCTAAGGCCGGTGAGGCAGAAAGACGCTAAATGCGAGGGAAGGCACATGCCCAGGATGGCCAGCAGGGGGCAGAGAGGAGGCGCCTCTTAGCGTCCCTGGGAGCTGGAGTCTGGCGCCAAAGCCGTTTGCTGCTCTGTCCCCAGAGAAGGACAACCAAGTCCTGGGGACTCGTGTGTTCAAAGGTCACTGGTCTCTTGGGTCTTGGCTTACAGGATCCCATTCTTCTAGATTTCTCCTTACTCCTGCTGGCTGCTCCTTTTGATTTCCGACTTCCTCCTCCACCTCTGTCTAACCTCCCAAAACAGTTTTTCTGGGTTTGGCTTCTGCCCCTTTTCTCTTCCTATTCAACACCTTCTCACTAGAGGTGGTGGCTTGAAATACTATTCATATGCTAATGACTTAAATGTGTGTCTCCAGCTCTCCTCTTAAGATCCAACTGCCTGGCCAGTTGCTCCGCTAGGAGTGCCACAACTACCTGAAATCTTCATGACCGAGCCACTGATTTTTCTCTATACACTTGTTTGTCACCCTCTTCCTGGTTCCCCCTGCCTTGTGAATGGTACCTTCATCCATTCAACTGTTGCATTCCCTAATGGAGGTCATTCCTGCTCTGCATGAGTCCCCTTGCGTCTACCTTCAACATGTAGCTAGAACTGCTCCCCTCGCTCCATCCCACTGCTACTCCCTAAAGCCCATCTCCTCTCCTGCCTTCTCGTCCTCTGGGCAGCTGGACATTTTTATGAAAAGTACAGTGGGTTCCCCCACACCTGCTGAAAACACTTCGGTCAGCCAACAGGTGTTTTCTGAGATGCAAATTATAGGTCCTGGGAAAAAAGTAGTGAATAAAATCAACTCCCCACCTTCAAGAGGCTTATATTCTAGTTGGGGAGAAAGGCGGTTAAGTATATCTTGATGCATATAAAATAATTCAGGTACAGACTCATCACCCACTCCAACCTCTGGTGTGCAGAGTGGGAAAACCAAAACTACATTTCCCAGACTACTTTTTAGATTAGGGTTCTAGTTGCACTTTGCCTCCCTCCACCCCATCAGCTCTACGCACTAGGGCTGGATTTGGAGCTACATTAAGCAGGAACGAAAGGCAGGGCACAGAGCCCCTGTGTTGCTGGCCGGTGCTAAGGGCACAGAGCCCCTGTGTTGCTGGCTGGTGCTAAACCCGATGGAGGCAACAGGCACCGGAGCCAGGGCTGTGGCGACAGCTTTTTCCTGCAGCAAAAACAGAAGCCTCTGCACTGACCTGGGTTTCTGGAAGTCCTCCTTGGAGCTCCGGCCACTCAGACGGCCGGAAAAATCATGCCTTCTGGGGGCATCCCTACCCCATCTCCCCAGCTCGGACTCATGGCAGATATTGAATCTGGATGAGCACTCTGTCAAAATCTGAGACCGGCCACCACTGGGGACGGACGGGGCTTGGGCAGTGATGCCAAGTGCAAAAGGGGGCTGGGAAGGGGACTTGCCTCATAGATGGGGGCCTCTGGTCCTTCAAACTGGAGACCTGGAGGACACAGGAGAAAAGGATAAAAAACACCATTTGAGAGAATGCCAAGGGCTCCCTGATGCTCACTACTTTCCTATTGACTCCCTTACATCCTTCCAGAATCCCTTCCAAGCTCATCTCCTGTGCAGAGTGTTTGCTGACCACTCCCCGCTCCCTGGGGTCCTGCTGGGTGGTGTCCCATGGTCCTTCTCGAATTCCAGTGGATCTAAAGCCTCCGATGCCCATCCTTAGCCCTGGACGGGTACTGTGAATTAATCCCGCCCCTTCCGGATATCTCTGTTATGGAACGGAAGGCAGCAATGGTTAAGTAATGAAACATCTTTATATGAGGTTACTAGAATAGTCAAACTGGTAGAGACAAGATAAGACATTCTACAGAACAGTGGTTGCCAGAGGCAGGAGGCGGGAAGGAAAGCAGAGCTAAATGGGTACAGAGTTTCAATTGGGGAAGATAAAAAATTTCTGGAGATAGATGATGGTCACAGTTGCAGAACACTGAGAAGATACTTAATGCCACAAAACTGTGTGCTTAAAAATGATTAATATAGTAAATTTTATGTTATGCATATTTTACAACAAAAAAAAGGACTCATCCAAAATGGTGAATTACTTTTTAAATGACTATTCAATTCATTTAAATGACTAAAGCAATTCATCCAAATGTATGTACTTTAGAATCTATCTCTGTGCTCATAATACGTGAATTCAAGTTCTACTTCAAATAGAGCCTCCCTATGGGGCCTTAGATAACTTACATCATCTGTGAAATTGGCAAAATAACATTTACCTCCCAGGAATGTGGTGCTGAACTAGAGAAGTGTGTAGAAATCCCTTGTGGAGGGGAGTTTTAACCAACATTAAATATTCTTTTCAATATGCTCTCCCAGGAGATGGGCACATCTTTGCCCGATCTCATGATGCTGGAGGACACCAAAAAGCCAATCATGTGCTAAGATTCCTTGAGGCACACAGATTTCTGTCCTCTTCTGTGTGATTCTGGATCCCCCGGGACATCATAGTACCTAAGCGTGATCCCCAATGGTGGAAACTTTGAGACTAACCACTAAGTGAAATCATGTCAAGCTTCCCGCATTGTGCTGAGTACACAGCAGGTACTCAATAAACGACTGTTCCCTTCCACTCCCCCATTTTGCTTAAGAAGAGTTAAGAAAGTTGTCTGGCTTTTCTCCACATGGAGAGCTACGTACCTGGAATGGGAACTGTATGCAGGGGAATCACCTCTACCCCATGGACTGGGTATCCAAAGGGGAGGTTGGGCTGAGCCAGCAGTGGCGGTGGATGGGGCAACCCTTCTCTGCAGGAAACAGAACCGGAACTGTCAGCAGCTGCTCTCACACGCCTCCCCGGTTAGTTCTGAAAGTGGTACCTGTACCCGGAGCTCTGTGCTGCCAATGGGGAGAAATTGAAAGTAGACTGCCTCATTCACCCCTCTATTCCTTCCCTCCTTTATTCACCCTTGAATTCCCTCCAGCCTTGAATTCCACAAGAGTCCAGGCCCTTTACAACAAAGCACATACAAAATTAAAAACACAACCAGCAGGGGAAGAAGAAACAAAGTAAAAGACCATCTGGGCGAACCCAGTTGCATCAGATGAATGCCAGGGTCACAGGTGAACTTCCTGGTAGTCAGGGTGTAAAGCTATGGGCGGTCAATATTCCGGTCTTATCAACAGGACAAAGCAAACAACTTCAGAGGCAAATAAACCTTTTCCTGGCGCTGAACCCAAAAAGAAAATACATCACAAGAAGTGTGATTTTTTGCCTCAGTATTTTCAGAGCAAACAGGGTGATGATTTTCATATGGTTTTGTGGTTATAACAACCTCAGTCAAGGGTAAGCACATCGCGAGCCAGTGAGATTGATTCTTTGGCGGACTAAGGTAATACGGTTAAAATGCAGCCCTTGGCGATCCAGTGTAGCCAAATGTATCATTTAGATCCCCTGGAAGAATGATTGGACTACTGTAGTGAATATTTATGGGAATACAAAAGAGATGAAATTTTAAAATGGGAAATGATGTAAATAGGCAATTAAAAGAAGGAGAGCAAATGGCTAACGCATAAATGAAACAAGCTCAGCTTCAGAATTAACCTGGGAAATACAACTTTAAAGACAATGAACTGGGGACAGCTGGGTGGCTCAGTCGGTTAAGCGTCTGCCTTTGACTCAGGTCACGATCCCAAAATCCTGGGATCGAGTTCTGCATCAGGCTCCTGGCTCAGTGGGGAGCCTGCTTCTCCCACTGCCTGCCACTCCTCCTGCTTATATGGTCTCTCTCTCTCTTGCTCTGACAATAAATAAATAAATAAAATTTTAAAATAATAAGAAAAATACAAATACAAATAAATTACAAAATAAAAACAATGAACTGGAGGTGCCTGGCTAGTGACTCCTAATTGTAGGTTCAAGCCCCATGATGGGTGTAGAGATTGCTTAAAATAAAATAAAATCTTGGGGCGCCTGGGTGGCTCAGTGGGTTAAAGCCTCTGCCTTCGGCTCAGGTCATGATCCCAGGATCCTTGGATCGAGTCCCACATCGGGCTCTCAGCTCGGCGGGGAGCCTGCTTCCTCCTCTCTCTCTGCCTGACTCTGCCTACTTGTGATCTCTGTCAAATAAATAAATAAAATCTTTTAAAAAAATAAATAGGGGCACCTGGGTGGCTCAGTGGTTTAGGCTCCTGCCTTTGGCTCGGGTCATGATCTCAGGGTCCTGGGATCAAGCCCCGCATCGGGCTCCCTGCTCCGCAGGAAGCCTGCTTCCTTCTCTCTCTCTCTCTCTCTCTCTCTCTGCCTGCCTCTCTGCCTGCTTGTGATCTCTGTCTGTCAAATAAATAAATAAAATCTTTAAAAATAAATAAATAAATAAATAATAAAATAAAATCTTTAAAAAAAAAACAAGGAAAGACTTTTTTCATTAATGTTTCAAAATGTAATGATAAGGAGTATTGGTTAGGTAGTGGGTATCTAAGATACCCACTTGTCATGAGAATGTGAATTAATGTAGATACTCTTGAATGCTATTTGCCCGTATTTATTAAAAGCAGAGATAAGCACCTCTCATGAATGAGGGATTCAGATGCTAGTTAAGGGGGAAAACACCTGCCGGTGTAAGCAACAACATGCATAAGGAGGTTCATTTCAGTTCATTTGAAATGAACATCTTTATACACATCTGAAGAAAATAAGGAAAGAATGTAAATATAACATAAGATGATTATTATAAATTATGTAAATGTAATAATGAAAATTCCCCCCAAATTTGAATATCATTCAATAGGAGAATGGCTTAATAAAATTCATTGTGTTCATATCTGTATAGCAATTAAAAGGAAAGAACTAGGGTGCCTGGGTGGCTCAGTGGGTTAAAGCCTCTGCCTTTGGCTCAGGTCATGATCTCAGGGTCCTGGGATTGAGCCCCGCATTGGGCTCTCTGCTTGGCGGGGAGTCTGCTTCCCCACCACACCCCCCACCCCGGCCTGCCTCTCTACCTACTTGTGATCTCTCTATATACATCAAATAAATAAATAAAATCTTTTTTTAAAAAATTATTTATTCGACAGAAACCACAAGCAAGCAGAGAGGCAGGCAGAGAGAGGGGAGGAAGCAGGCCTCCCACTGAGCAGAGAGCCCATCTCCATCCCAGGACCCTGAGATCATGACCTGAGTCGAAGGCAGAGGCCCAGCACACTGAGCCACCCAGGTGCCCCTAAATAAATAAAACCTTTAAAAAAAATAATAAAAGGAAAGAACTAGACATATAAACAGCTCTTAAAAATGTACTTAACCGGGGACTCCTGGGTGGCTCACTGGGTAAAGCATTCAACTCCTGGTATTGTCTCAGGTAATGATCTCAGCATCATCAGTTTGAGCCCCGTGTCCGGCTCCAAGCTCTTAGTGGAGCCTGCTTCAGATTCTCTCTCTCCCTCCCCTTCTGCCCCTTCTCCTTCTGCCTCCTTCCTTTGCTCAAGCAGTCTCTAAAACAAACAAACAAACAAAAAAAACTTAAAAAAAAATAACCAAATTGAATGAAAAAAAAAGAACAAATTCTAGAGAGATTTGTTCTTAGGGTGTCAATTACATTAAAACCATACGCGCAGATGTGTGAATCAGGAGAAGGGGATGAAGCAGGGAGTTGTGTACAGAGTTGCTGAAGCGCTATATTGTATTGTACGCCTGAAACTAAAAGAACACTGTGTGTCAACTACACTGGAATTAACATGAAATTTAACAATACACACAAAACCCCAAGAGTATATGTTTATGTGGCTATAGCTACACTCACATATGTATGTGATTATGTGTGTTTGTCCGTGTGTGTTGCTGTGTAAAACAATGTGAGGTAATCTATACCAAACTCCCAAGGGCAGATTGGGTTGGCAAGGGAGCCTATCATATAAGGCAGGGGAGCAAGGAGAGTTGAGGGGGTCGCTTCAAGTGGACTTTTTTAAAAGGAGCATTATCTGGGGTGCCTGGGTGGCTCAGTAGGTTAAGTGTCTGCCTTTGGCTTGAGTCATGGTCTCAGGGTCCTGGGATCGAGCCCCGCCTCAGGCTCCCTGCTCAGCGGGGAGCCTGCTTCTCTCTCCCCCTTTGCTCCACCCCTGACCTGTGTATGCTAGCTTGCTCTCTTTCTCCCAAATATATAAACAGAAAAGCATTATCTGTGTACTACTCTTTTTAAAAAATATATTTTATTAATTTATTTAAGAGAGTGAGCATGAGAGGGGGGGCGGTCAGAGGGAGAAGCAGACTCCCCACTGAGCAGGGAGCCCCATGGGGGACACTATTCTGGGACTCCAGGATTATGACCTGAGCCCCAGGCAGTCCCTTAACCGACTGACCACCCAGTTGCGCCCCTGTACTACTTTTTAAGTGAAGTAGCATATGGACCTGATCAGACTCAAATGAACCAGAGATCTGACCCAGCATCAAGCGAGCTCATGATTTCAAGGATACAAACAGGTGGCAGAGACCAAGCACACAGGGGTGGTGCGTGCACCAGGGTGGTTCCCACGCCCACCTTTCCACATCAGACCTGCGCTCCCCAGCCAAGGATAACAGGTGTGATCTCCAAATAGGGTTTTGCCAGGCTCCCGCACACAGCAGAGAGCATGTAAGTCATGAATCATCTCCGTTTTTACACTCGCAGAGAGTTGTCAGCTTATGTGACATTTGCCAGGGGCCAAAGATTCTGTGTTATTTATTCTATGTGATCCCTTTGCCCCTGTGCTAAAGTGGGCACAAAGAGACTAAGAAAATCCCATTCCTGGAGGGGGGACAACCCAGACCAAGACACCAAGAACTAGAATACTACATCACCCGTTCAGGAACAGGAATGAGGCAGCTCTGAATCCTACCTTCTGGAACATTCCTTTTGTAAAATTCTCAGAACTGGAAACTGCTCTCCCTCCTAAGACCCACCACAGCACTTCCCCTGACTACTATCACAACACCGAGCTTTGGACAGAGTTCCTGGGTTCCACACCGTTAGCTGAACACACCCTGGGGGCCACGGAGCGCCCACAGTCACTCCGCAGCTCTTGGTATATTACAGTGGCGGCAGAGAGGGCGATGCGGAGAGTGGAAGGGACACAGGGAGGACCTGCTGACTCCACCCTCTTGGTTCTGTTGTGAGCTCCCTGGGAGCAGGCTCTAGATCAGCTCTGTCTCTGCATCTAACTCAGCGCCTTGCTAGGGGTGTTCTGGCTGTTTCTCTGGCTAACGGAGAAAGATTCGAGGCTGAGGGGTGGGGAGGAAGCTGAGCATCTTCTTTCCTGGCTACAGCCATGATGACAGGAGGCCTGGTTCACATCACTGGTTATTACTGGGCTGTTTGTTCTGGTACCTGCGTTGCCAGGTATAATCCCAGGAGAGCTGGGCATTTCCCCAAGCAAAGGAGGCCAAGTGAGGACACGACCAGCTCATAGCCTTCCCTGCTTGAAGTAATGCTCCTTCTTATAATTAATTCCTCTGCCCAGCTCCCTCCAGACAACACCCCCTCCTATGAGTCCTCTGCTTCATGTTCTCCTACCTCCTCCGTTGCCCCATCTCACTGTCTCCAGTGTCTTCCAAGCTTCCTGCCTCTTCTCCCTTCCCCCACCACGCACCTCCTGCAATAGGTACACCTGCGATGTTCCTTGCTGGGAACAGTCCTGACCTCCTTCTCCCAGCAGCCCCACACTGCCCAGACCAAAGACAGAAGCCATCGTCCTGCAAGAATGTGCCTGTTTCCCTCATACCTTTCATTACATGTCGCAACAACTCTCGGTATGATTACTATCCCCTCCCTTTTTTTAAGATTTCATTTATTTATTTGACAGAGATCACAAGTAGGCAGAGAGGCAGACAGAGAGGGAGGAGGAAACAGGCTCCCCATGGAGCAGAGAGCCCAATGCGGGGCTCGATCCCAGGACGTTGGGATCATGACCTGAGCTGAAGGCAGAGGCTTTAACACACTGAGCCACCCAGGTGCCCTTTTTACAGAAGAGGGTAGACAGCCGGAGCAAGGTCACCTGGATGGGATGTGGAGGATGCAGGACCCAAACGCAGCCGGTCAGCCTCCCTTGGCCACACTGTTAACTACGGAGCCCTGTTGCTCCTCACACAGCTACGTGGGGGCAGGGTTCAAATCCGCGCCAGAATCCTCTATCTAACCCACTGGTTCTTTGACTTCCAGTGCTGCCTCCTGTTGGTGCCCCCATTTCTGTTCTGTGGGGTCTCCCATTTGTATGTAGTTGGGGGGCGGGGAGGTGGTAGTTGAGTCCCCAAATCAACCCTGGAGGGCCCAACTCACCCTTTCTCTTCCTTGATTCATGACTCAGGCTCAGCCAACTGGGCACCTGGGGACGGTGCATCCGAGAGGCACAAACACCACTGTTCCAGCAGTAGACGAACCTTTACCTTCCCACCAACTAAGCACCGGGTCTCCCTGCCTCCCCTATACCTTCCTATGATGTAATTCTCCACGAGAAACCAGAGCGATATTTTACGAAAGTATCTCTAAGAACTTGCCACTTCTAAAAACCATTCAGTTCTTGGGACGCCTGACTGGCTCAGTCGGTAGGGCATTGGACTCTTGCTTTCAGCTCAGGTCAAGATCTCAGGGTTGTGAGATCAGCCCCGGGTTGGGCTCTGCATTCAGCGTGGAGTCTGCTTGACGTTCTCTCTCTTCCTCTTCCTCTCCCTCTGCCCCTCCCCACCACTCATGCTCTCTCTAAATAAACAAATGAGATCTTTACCAAAAAAATGGTTCCATTCTTTGCATTACTCAGAAAGCAAAACGTATGCTCCACCTCCTGGCTTACTGGCCTCTCTCTGGGCTCATCCCACCAGCCCTCCCCTGAGCGACCAGAGCTCCGACAGCCATCACCTGCTTGTTTGTCATCCAGCCATCATGAAAGCACCCCATGCCCAAGGCTCTGAGCCCTGGATTAACTCTTCCTTCAGAGCTTCTCCTTTATAGGAGGTGGTGGGGACTCCTGCTTGATATACAAATCAGAGTTCAAGGTCACCTTCCTTCATCATCCCATTAAATTTTATGCCATCAAGAAACATTCTGCCACACCTATTTTTAATTTACATCTCCATGAAGCACTTACAATGATCTAATATTTAGGTGATTTGTGTATCTCTTAATGAATTATGTGTCTCCTGGGAGAACCAGCAGAGCAACAATTCTAATAGCAAACCACAACAATAGCAGCAGGTGATATTTTTGTAGTGCTTGTATATTTCAGGCCCTTCATGAGTTACTAGGTCTTTGTATGTTAATACAGTGCACACTACAAAGCCTTCAAAGGTTATGAAAGAAGTATCTTTATTATAATTTCCATATGAGGATGGTTAAGTACTAGGAGGTGAAGTCACTTGCTATCTAGCCTATTCTAGAGTTCAAGTCCCTAATCATGGTGCTCTTATTTTTATTTTTATTTTATTTTTATCTTTTTTAAAGATTTTACTTATTTATTGGACAGAGAGAGAGATCACAAGCAGGCAGAGAGGTAGGCAGAGAGAGAGGGGGAAGCAGGCTCCCCGATGAGCAGAGAGCCCGATGTGGGGCTCAATCCCAGCAACCTGGGATCATGACCTGAGCCGAAGGCAGAGGCTTAACCCACTGAGCCACCCAGGCACCCTTATTTTTATTTTTTATTATGGCATACCTTCTGCTATGACTCATAAATGATTCCAGGAAGGAAGGAAGGAAGAAAAGAAGGGAGGGAGCAAGGGTGGGCCTGTCCAGCCCTTCTGTGCTCCTTGGTTCTTGATTTCTTAGCCTGGTCATCCTATCACCTATGGTTTTGAGGAGGTTCCAACATCCTTCCGACAAACACCCTTTTGATATAAGCCCATCAGAGCCGATCATCGCTCTTTTCAATCAACAACCCTGGCCTATACACTCCAGGTGTGTCATTCTAGGCCCTGCATATAGCACGGGGAAACATGCTCCCAACGTAAATGAATTAGAGGTGCACCTGCTGCAAAGTCACCTGCTGTGAAGGTCTGGATGCCGGAGTTGTGCCACCAACACCACATGGACATCCCAGACTATTTTCATTCCTTTGCTCTGTTCTTACTATGAAATGTTCTAGACATCCAAAGTTTGGTAAATCTTCACTTATGGGCCATTTTTCTCTGTTCTCTCTCCTTGCTTTATTCCTAACAGTGTCCCCCAGGGACTCCTGCAAGCGAGGAGCTCCTCCCTGTTTTCTTGGGACCCACACCCTCAGGACACAGTAGAGAGAGCTTTTGCTCTACCCCAGCACCAAAGAGCCCTCACAGTCTGCATTACCTCCTCTGGAAGTGTTCAAATTCAGCCTGTCTCCTTGCTTTCACCGCTGGGAGCTCAGTCTGGTCATAGGCATCCTGAAAGTTGTAGCTTCCTGGCTGTGAGGTAGCATCGCATTTGCACTGGTTTTTCGGGAAGAGCCTAAAACCAGAAAAGGGACTGTGACCATGGAGTGGGCGGGTGGGCTGGTGGGTGAGAGACCCCGGGGCCTAATCAGTGTGAGTTTCACCCTGAGAATCTCCTTTCCATATACTCACTTGCTTTACTCAGGAGGAGATTCTGGAATCCCAGCAGTGCTCTCTCCCAGGGATACAGGGGTCGGGTGGAGAAAGGGGAAGGGGAAGAAAGCCTGCTCTCTAGAATTATCTCCAGCACCAAATGGCTTTGAACTTGAGTCATGTGAATGCTCATGGCATCGGGGCCTCACCAGAAGAGGAGGCCAGCAGGACAGAAAGGAAGCATCTTTCTTACAGTTTTAGCCAACCACACCCTTTGTAGTTTAAAGGGACTTTGCTCGGTGCTGTAGAGAGCACACAGCACCCTGCAGACCAGCCCTTCTCCAGGTCCCCCAGTTAGGATCACTTGAACAACAAGCACAGGTTCGGGAAGGCAGGGAACTGGCAGTAAATTGGGCACAGTAAACCGTCAGAGGAACAAGGGAGACATCGGACCAATGTGGAATAAATTGACTCTCACCAGATTCCTTCGTAGGTAAAGAGGTTCTTGAGTCGTTCCTCAGGTAGAAGCTTCGGGATCTGGTCGGCCAGAGCAGAATGAGGGAGCTCTGGCGTGGGGCTACTGAACTCCACACTTCTGAGTAGAAATACAACAGTGCCAAGTCCTAAGAGTAACCCTGAGATCTTGAGAAGCCAAGGAAACTCAGACCTGTTAGAAGACAAAAAGACCAAATTCCGTTAACATCTTTTTTTTTTTCTTGACCACCTAATAAATGACTCGACTGTGTAATGTTCGTGGGAATAATAACTTGAGGAAAAACGTAAGTGAAATACCTTATACTGCTTACCAAAAGTGATTTCTTATTTTAAAAAGAGAGTGAAGAATCAAGCCGCAACAAAGAGACTCGGAAAAACCACAAAGCAAAGAATGGGCAAAAACACCCCAAGGGGGACAAAAAAGAAAGTAAGGTTTGCAATATTTATGTCAGCATAGTTGAATTCAAGGCCAAAAAAAAAAAAAAAAGTATTAAATAGGACAAAAAAGATCACTTACAATGACCAAATACATGACCCACAAAACAGATGTTGTGGTCATGAACTTTATCCACTAAACAATAGCATTAAAGTACAGATAGCAGGGCACCTGGGGGGCTGAGTCAGTTAAGCATCTGACTCTTGATCACAGCTCAGGTCTTGATCTCAGTGGGTTCAAGCCCCGTGTTGAGCTCCACACCGGGTGTAGAGCCTACATTTAAAAAAAAAAAGAAAGAAAGAAAGAAAAAAGAAAAAAAAGGCAGAAGGATTACAAATACAAAGATAGTCTTAGACTCCAACATTCTCACATCTACCACCTAACACTCTTGCAGGTCAGTGCTTCACAAATCAAGTCTCCAAAATATATAAAACAGTATAGCAACTAAATGATATAATTCATATTCTGTCAAAGAGCTCTTACAACACTTACAAAAATGGGCCACGCAAAGAAAACTGTAATCAAGTAGAAATAGTTCAGATCATATACTATGACAGCACAATCAAAAATGTAACCTCACAAAAAGCCCGCTTCCCCAACAGCATGGAGATTTTAGAAAGGCCTTCCAAAGCAACCCTTGAATCACAGACCTCGGAATGAAAATATAAAGATAATAAAGACATTACCTTCCAGAACTATGGAACACACTCAAACTGTCCTGAGAGGAAAAATGGAAGTTTTAAATGCCAATTTCTAACTATGAGACACAAAATTAATAAATTAAGCAATCAAATAAGAAGCTTGAAAAAAAGGAGCCCCCCTGGGTGGCTCAGTGGGTTAAGCCTCTGCCTTCGGCTCAGGTCATGATCCCGGGATCCCGAGATCAAGCCCCACATCGGGCTCTCTGCTTGGCAGGGAGCCTGCTTTCCCCTCCCCTCTCTCTGCCTACTTGCGATCTCTGTCAAATAAATAAATAAAAATCTTTAAAAAAAAAAAAAAAGGAGTTTGAGAAAAGGACAAAGGAACAAAGCTAAGAAAAGCAGAAAGAGGAACTTAAGAACAACGCAAGGAGAAAGTCGTGAATTAGAGAAACCTAAAATGGAGTCATTGCTAACTCTAAGCCCTGAGCAGACAGCTTTTGTGGTGTCTGCCCAGTTTATAACCTCTCTTCTGTAAGACTTTTCTCCTGACCCACACCGGGGACACCTAAGATCTTAGCTCACTACGCGGTACTCCGTGGCCATGGTGGATTAGACCAAGGGTGAACACCTGGTCTGAGCTGGGCCAGTCAACCACAATTTCTTCCCCAGGAATTAGAAATGAGATCAGATTATTCTGGTCCCCTGAACCAAGAAGAGAAGGGGGAATAGAAAACAAGAGACACAAAGTGAAACCTGGATCTTGAACACCCAATGAAAGGGATGACTTTCCAGAAAAACACAAATGACCTCAACAGACCTGTGATAAAGCCTTTGAGAAAATTATCAAAGGCCTATCTACTCTCCCTTTCAACAAAGTCTCAGATCCATGTTTCACCAGTAAACAATTCCAGCCTGATTTATAAATAAAAGCTTTACAGTGATACAGACATGAGTACTCATGAATAGCTATATACCTATGCTAAATACATATTAGGAACTAGAATACAATGGTAGGTTACATGAATGAGTCATCATCAACAAATGGGAGTTCTTTCTAGGAGTTCAAGGATGATTCAATATTATGCAATTTATTAATAAATTTCACCAGGTGAAAATTCAGAATATGGTTATATTGACAGATGATCTTAAAAGCATTTAATATGGTGGTTCAGTGGGTTAAGCCTCTGGGTGGTTCAGTGGGTTAAGCCTCTGTCTTCAGCTCAGGTCGTGATCTCAGGGTCCTGGAATCAGCGTTGCATTGGGCTTTCTGCTCAGCAGGGAGACTTCGTCCCCCTCCCTCTGTGCCTACTTGTGATCTCTCTCTATCAAATAAATAAAATCTAAATTTTAAAAAAGCATTTAATAAAATCCAACATCCAGGGGCGCCTGGGTGGCTCAGTGGGTTAAGCCGCTGCCTTCGGCTCAGGTCAT
Source organism: Mustela lutreola (assembly GCF_030435805.1). Classification (NCBI taxonomy): domain Eukaryota; kingdom Metazoa; phylum Chordata; class Mammalia; order Carnivora; family Mustelidae; genus Mustela; species Mustela lutreola. The sequence goes on along the minus strand of NC_081304.1, from coordinate 24,607,048 downwards.
GATCTCAGGGTCCTGGGATCGAGTCCCGCATCGGGCTCTCTGCTCGGCAGGGAGCCTGCTTCCTCCTCTCTCTCTCTCTATGCCTGCCTCTCTGCCTACTTGTGATCTCTCTCTGTCAAATAAATAAATAAAAATCTTTAAAAAAAATAAAATAAAATCCAACATCCATTCTTCATTTGTTAAACATTTAAGAAAGGACCCAGAAGAAATGACACTTCACTAATAATCACTAGCACATCTAACACCTAACACCTGTATTTTGGTCTCTAAACATTCTTCCCCTCTAAAGGAAATAAGAGCACCTGGAAGAACTGGCCCAGTTCTGGGTTTGGGGTAAGGGAAATGTAAAGTGAGTGAAGGAGTGCCGTAGTGCCAGAAAGGACAGGAGCTATCTAAGAAGACCACAGTCATCTTCAAAGAAATACGAGCCAGTTTATGGGGCACCTGGGTGGCTCAGTGGGTTAAGCCTCTGCCTTTGGCTCAGGTCATGATCTCAGGGCTCTGGAATCGAGCCCTGAATCAGGCTCTCTGCTCAGCGGGGAACCTACTTCCCCCTGCCCTCTCTCTGCCTGCTGCTCTGCCTACTTGTGATCTCTCTCTCTGTTAAATAAATAAATAAAATTTTAAAAAAAATAGGAGCCAGTTTAGTCTTCCACCAGCCATATTTGGGACAACTGAAGCATACACAAGAACAATGGCTACAATGAGCTACACCACATTGAATAAAATAAAATCTGGGGGTGCCTGGGTGGCTCAGTGGGTTAAGCCTCTGCCTTTGGCTCAGGTCATGATGCCAGGGTCCTGGGATCAAGCCCTGCATCGGGCTCTCTGCTCACCAAGGAGCCTGCTTCCCCCTCTCTCTCTCTGCCTGCCTCTCTGCCTACTTGTGATTTCTCTGTGTTAAATAAATAAATAAATAAAATCTTTTAAAAAATCTATGAGTCTATTGATACTTCAAGGGGGAAAAGTGCAAGAGGTGTACTTTTTTTTTAAAGATTTTATTTATTTATTTGACAGACAGAGATCACAAGTAGGCAGAGAGAGGGGGAAGCAGGCTCCCCACTGAGCAGAGAGCCCTATGCGGGGCTCGATCCCTGGACCCTGGGATCATGACCCAAGCGGAAGGCAGAGGCTCTAACCCACTGAGCCACCAGGGTGCCCCGAGGTGTACTTTATAAAATATTTTTATTTATTTATTTGGGAGTGAGAGCACATGGGAGAGAGGCAGAGGGAGAGAATCTCAAGCAGACTCCCTACTGAGCACAGAGTCTGACGTAGGACTCCACCTCATGACCCAGAGATCATAACCTGAGCAGAGATCAAGAGTCCGACGCTTAACCGATTGAGCCACCCAGACACCCCAAGAGTGCACTTTTAATTAACTTTTTAATTAGAGGAAAATTCTAAGCAGACACAGAACATCAAGAGAATAGTCAAGCAAAGTTCCAGGTAACCATCACCCATCTTCTGCTCATGGGCAAAATGGAGCTGTCTATTTCTTCCTATTCCCCTTCCTTCCCAAACCATTTTGAAGCAAATCTTGACACCATATGATTGCACCGGTGAGAATTCTTATAGATATCTCTGAAGAGTAATGGCATAGCTATGTACTTCATGCATGACTGAGCCAGAACCACATTTCCAGAACTCCTTTCCCTGTGTGATTCCAGGTGAGGGACAGCCATGAGAGAAATTTTCATACAATTTGGGAGGCGGAAGTGAAACTGTAGCCATTGTGCTCTGAAAGGTGTCCTGTCCTGTCCTTCCTTAGAGGCTGTGAGGGATAGCCAGGCACTGGCAAGTTCCATCCTCTTGGTCTGCTTTTCCCCACTCCACATCCAGCCCTCCTTCCCACTGACTGGACCTGCTGACCAACGAAACCCAGTTCACTACCAGAACTTCCTCTGTGAGCTCATGGTAGCAGGAGCCACAAAGAACAAACGATTTTCCATAACCATCTCCACCAACTCTTTCTGTGGTTGTCCTCCAGAAGATGGATGCTTCCAACGTACTTTGCCAAAGCTGGTTCAGGACTTCTCTGGTCCTTTTTTGAGCCTCTACTTCCCCAGCTTGTCCCATAAGCATACCAATTCCTGTAATGAATTTTTTAATGAAAATTTTTTAAAGATTTTATTTATTTGAAAGAGAGAGAGAGCCACACAAAGGGAGAAGCGGTCTCCCCGCTGAGCCAGATGTGGGGACTCGATCACAGGACACTAGGATCTTGACTCTATAATTAATTTCTTTTTATTTTTTTAAAGATTTATTTATTTGACAGAGAGATCACAAGTAGGCAGAGAGGCAGGCAGAGAGAGAGAGAGAGGGAAGCAGGCTCCCTGCTGAGCAGACAGACCGATGTGGGACTCGATCTCAGGACCCTGAGATCATGACCTGAGCCGAAGGCAGCGGCTTAACCCACTGAGCCACCCAGGCGCCCCTATAATTAATTTCTTATTCTGTAATATGCATAGTAGTTGTTTCCTTGACTGAGGCTTGATTGATACAAAGTTTCTTACACACACTGCCCTGCCACACACCCACACAATACTGTATCACAGCTAAACAATTAACAATCATTCTTTATTACTATCAAGTGTCCACAAGATTTAAATCTCCCCATCGTCTCTCTCTCTCTTTTTATTAAGGATCCAATCAGGATGCAAAGAAGGTCCATACCTCAACTAATAGGTCCCTAAGTTTCTTTTTATTTTTTTTCTTAAGATTTTATTTATTTATTTGACAGAGAGAGAGAGAGGTCACAAGTAGACAGAGAGGCAGGCAGAGAGAGAGGGGGAAGCATGCTCCCCGCTGAGCAGAGATCCGGATGTGGGGCTCCATCCCAGGACCCTGAGATCACGATCTGAGCCAAAGGCAGAGACCTAACCCACTGAGCCACCCAGGCACTCCGCCCCGTTACAATTTAATTTTTATTTTATTTTAAAAGGTTTTATTTGGGCGCCTGGGTGGCTCAGTGGGTTAAAGCCTCTGCCTTCGGCTCAGGTCATGGTCTCGGGGTCCTGGGATCAAGTCCCGGATCGGGCTCTCCACTCAGCCAGGAGCCTGCTTCTCTCTCTCTCTCTGCCTGTCTCTCTGCCTACTTGTGATCTCTCTCTCTCTGTCAAATAAATAAATAAATAAATAAATAAATAAATCTTTTTTAAAAAATGAAAGGTTTTATTTATTTTATTAAGAGAGAGAGAGCACGAGTGGGGGGAGAGGGAGAAAGAGAATCCCAAGCAGATACCACACTGAGGGCAGAGTCTGAAGCAGGGCTCCATCTTGCCAGCCTGAGATCACAACCTGAGCCAAAATCAAGTTGGACACTTGGCTGACTGAGCCACCCAGACGCCCCGACTTCACAATTTTATTTTATTTTTTTTTTAAAGATTTTTTATTAATTTATTTGACAGAGAGAAAGATCACAAGTAGGTGGAGAGTCAGGCAGAGAGAGAGGAGGAAGCAGGCTCCCGCTGAGCAAAGAGCCCGATGCGGGGCTCGATCCCAGGACACTGAGATCATGACCTGAGCCGAAGGCAGCGGCTTAATCCACTGAGCCACCCAGGCGCCCCTCGACTTCACAATTTTAAAAATTACTGAGGACGCCAAAGATTCTTTGTTTTGTGGATTTCACCTATCAATGCTTACCACCCTGGACATTAAATTGGAGGAATTTTTAAAGTATTTATTCATTTAACAATAGAATACTAAACCCCACACACTTTAACACAAGTAACATATTTTTGTGAAAAATAACTACCTGTTTCAGAACAAAAAGTAGTGATAAGAACAGCATCACTTCGACATGTTTTCATATCTCTTTAACATCTAACTTAATAGGGGCGCCTGGGTGGCTCAGTGGGTTAAGCCGCTGCCTTCGGCTCAGGTCATGATCTCAGGGTCCTGGGATCGAGTCCCGCATCGGGCTCTCTGCCCATCAGGGAGCCTGCTTCCTCCTCTCTCTCTCTGCCTACTTGTAATCTCTATCAAATAAATAAATAAAATCTTTAAAAAAAAAAAAAAAAAAAAAAAAAAACATCTAACTTAATAGAAGACGAAGGAATTCTCATATTTGTTCCTGCATTCAATGTTACATATTGTCGGTTGACATATATGAAGGAAATATGGCCTCGCGCAGATATGTTGTTGGAAAAGGGAGAAATATTTTACTTTTTCAGATAATTGTGGCTATTTATCCAGATACCACACAAAAAAATCAAGACCAAAAATCCAGACATTTCTTAAAAGGTTCATAGTCATTAAAAGGAATGCAAAACCATATCAATGATTTTTTTGTGCTGTTACATTAAAATCCACTAATCTACCCTGTACTTTGATCTCTTACCCGTGTATGACTTTACAGCATCATTCATTGGTCATATGGAAAATATCGTTGCCCTGAGTTATGCTGGTCTTCCTAATGTTAATGCATCTCATTATGCAATATCGAAAGTCCACATTCACTGATAACCAACACCACCCTCATCAGAGATGTCTCTACAAACCGAGAAGCTGTCGAGCTTGCTGCAGGGGACAAAGTTGTACAAAGCTCTAATTGTTTGCTTAAATTTTATATATTGGCAACAAATACTACCAGTTGTTCTTCTGAGGGAGGTAACAAGATCACTTCCAATTTTTTGAGATGACACCTACCAAACACCATGGTTGATTAGTCGTACTTTTAAGTTTAAAATCTCTCTATTAGGGTGCCTGGGTGGCTCAGTGGGTTAAGCCGCTGCCTTCGGCTCAGGTCATGATCTCAGGGTCCTGGGATCGAGTCCCGCATCGGGCTCTCTGCTCAGCAGGGAGCCTGCTTCCTCCTCTCTCTCCCTCTCTGCCTGCCTCTCTGCCTACTTGTGATCTCTCTCTGTCAAATAAATAAATAAAATCTTTAAAAAAAAAAAAATAAAATCTCTCTATTAAAAACAAACAAAAAAACACCTAGTTCATCTCGCAGCTCGAATTGCACAAATGTTTTCTCTCTCTCTCTTTTTAAAAGATTTTATTTATTTATCTGACAGACAGAGATCACAAGTAGGCAGAGAGAGAGAGAGAGGAGGAAGCAGGCTCCTTCCTGAGCAGAGAGCCTGATGCAGGGCCCAATCCCAGGACCCTGGGATCGTGATCTGAGCCAGAGGCAGAGGTTTTAACCCACTGAGCCACCCAGCCGCCCCACAGATGTTTTCTCTCGAGACAACTACCACTGTACTTCAATATACACCAGGAGGGTTTTATGGGTATATTTCATCAAAAAGATATATTTAGCAGTGCCTATCTGGCTCAGTCGGTAGAGCATATGACTCCTGATCTTTGGGTCATGAGTTCAAGCCCCACGTTGAGTGTAGACATTACTTAAAAATAAAATCTTGGGGCGCATGGGTGGTTCAGTGGGTTAAGCATCTGCCTCCGGCTCAGGTCATGATCTCAGGGTCCTGGGGTGGAGCCCCAACCCCCCCACTCCTCTGCTCAGCAGGGAGCCTACTTCCCCCTCTCTCTCTGCCTGCCCCTCTGCCTACTTGTGATTTTTCTCTTTCTGTCAAATAAGTAAATAAAATCTTCAAAAAAATTTTTTTAAATAAATAAAATCTTTTGGGGGTGCCTGGGTGGCTCAGAGGGTTAAGTGTCTGCCTTCGGCTCAGGTCATGATCCCCCCATCCTGGGATCAAGTCCCACATCTGGCTCCCGACTTAGCAGGGAGCCTGCTTCTCCTTCTCCTTCTGTAGCTCCACCTGCTTGTGCTCTCTCTTTCTTTCAAATAAATTTTTAAAATCTTGAAAAAATAAGAGAAGAAAAACAAAAAGAAAACCTCCGTTTGGAAGGAAGCACAACCATAAAGTCTTAAGACAAAAGCCATACAGTTCACTAATGTTTGCATGTGGTATGCAATTTAGCAGAGAAAGCCTGAAAAACAATGAGAGGGCTATTCATGTTTTTAATAAAAGATTGCCTTTGTCTTGCGCAGAACATGTAGAATACATATTTTAATTTAGTAACTATTTTTTAAAAGGTGGTGATGCTTTGTTACTGAAACTAAAATGAATTTTAGTCATAAAATCTCCGATCTCATGATTTTAAGAGTTGTTTACCACTTTTATTTTTGTTTGAAGTGCGATTTTTTTTTTCATCCCAACCTCTCTTCAAAAAAAAAAAAAAAAAAAGAAGTAAATTTCTGGCAAGGAACTTAGCAGAAGTCTAATATATGACAGGTTTGCCCCATTCTTTGAAACTAGAGCAAGCGACCATATGAGACCTTCTGTAAGGCAAAACGGTGCAAAGAAGTAATCATCATAAATTTATATAGAAAATTTTTTAGTGTTGCCAGACCTCCAAACTGACCACACTTAGACTTTTCTGATACCTTACAAACCTCTTGCTAAAGGACGCACAAAATAAAATTGAGATAAGTCCGTTGGTCGCAGACACTGTGCAAAGGTCTGGTGCCTTTGACGTTGAGATGCTGAGTGTAGTTCCCTGGAAAGGTGCTTGGTGGCGCCACTGAGACGGCTCCGGGCGCACGCCGCATCTATACAGAGGGCTTGGAAAACAGACCTGGAACGCTGTTTTTGCTTTCCACCTTTTTCCGCTTTTCATCTTTTTTCACAAAAGCAAAAATCCTCTTTGGATTTCTTTTGGCTAACAAAAGCAAGTACAATGTCGGTCTTTCGTATAAGTGAAGTGGTGTTACATGAACGTGCAGAAAGCAGCAGACGAGTTTTGAGCTGTGTCACATCATGTTTGGATACTTGAGAATTTATTATGAGAGTTTTTGTTTTATTACTTGATAATCCGTTTATAAAAAAGTCATATACGTTGATACTAGTTGAAATTATATATTTCTGTTGTCTGGGAATGTATGTTAACAGTTCTCTGGGAGAAAGAAGTTGCCAAATGTTCACCGGCTTGCAAAACCCCAGTGTAAGAATTCAAATATCTAAATAAATATTGAAATGCATTTTGGGTTTTTTTTTTAAGATTTTATTTATTTATTCAACAGACAGAGATCACAAGTAGGCAGAAAGGCAGGCAGAGAGAAGAGAGGAAGGGAAGCAGGCTCCCTGCTGAGCAGAGAGCCCGTTTCGGGGCTCGATCCCAGGACCCTGGGACCATGACCTGAGCTGAAGGCAGAGGCTTTAACCCACTGAGACACCCAGGCACCCCGAAATGCATTTTTTTAAAGCAAATTACTGAATAGACATATTATAAAGCCTTTTAAAAACTAGGACCTTATTGGATTGGATACAAGACTACATGTCTATTTAAAGTGTGTTGTGGTCACAGAAGAAAAATCTGAAATGAGGGGCACCTCGGTGGCACGGTCATTTGGGCGTCTGCCTTTGGCTCAGGTCATGATCCCGGGGGTCCTGGGATCAAGCCTCGGGCTACCTGCTCAGTGGAGAGCTTGCTTCTCCCTCTCCCACTCCCCCTGCTTGTGCTCCCTCTCTCATGGTCTCTCTGTTAAATAAATACATAAAATATTTTTTTTAAAAATCTGAAATGACATACACCAAGTTGTTAATTATAGTCAGTGCTAGGAATCGGATTACAGTGTGGAATTGTTCAATCAACGTGTTCTTCTATCAATATATTCCTATATTCTCTCTTACTTTTTGCAGTGATTAAGAATTACATTTGGGGGGCGCCTGGGTGGCTCAGTGGGTTGAGCCGCTGCCTTCGGCTCGGGTCGTGATCTCAGGGTCCTGGGATCGAGTCCCGCATCGGGCTCTCTGCTCTGCAGGGAGCCTGCTTCCTCCTCTCCCTCTCTCTGCCTGTCTGCCTGCTTGTGATCTCTGTCTGTCAAATAAATAAATAAAATCTTTAAAAAAAAAAAAAAAAAAAAAAAAAAGAATTACATTTGGGACATGGAAGTGGCTCAGTTGGTTAAGCCGCTGCCTTCCACTCAGGTCATGATCCCAGGGTCCTCGGATCCAGTCCCACATCGGGTTTCTTGCTTAGTGGGGAGCCTGCTTCTCTCTTTGCCTCTGCCTTCTTGTGCTCTCTCTCTGACAAATTAATAAATAAAATCTTTTTTAAAAATTACTTTTGTCATTGAACAAATCAAGAATTAAGAATTAAGATAAGTACTTGGATATTAGGGAAATACGAATAAATGGACATAAAATCTTTATACTTTTTTTGTGTGCATATGAGTAAAGTGGTGGAAGTTTATTAAGTGAAGATATAGAAAAAGCTCTCAAGAGTGAGACGGGTCCCAAGAGGGTTGCCCTAATTTCCTTTTTCTTAACTACAATAACTCCATATTTCAGAGATGTAACTTCACTCTCTATTAATCTATAAATTTAACAGAACAACCACACCAGTGAATCTGCAACAAGATTTGTTGTTGTGGGGCACCTGGGTGGCTCAGTGGGTTAAAGCCTCTGCCTTCGGCTCAGGTCATGATCTCAGGGTCCTGGGATCAAACCCCACATCAGGCTCTCTGCTCAGCATGGAGCCTGCTTCCCCCTCTCTCTTTGCCTGCCTCTCTGCCTACTTGTGATCTCTGTCAAATAAATAAATAAAATCTTTTTTTTTTTTTAAAGATTTTATTTATTTACTTGACAGAAATCACAAGTAGATGGAGAGGCAGGCAGAGAGAGAGAGAGAGAGAGAGAGAGGGAAGCAGGCTCCCTGCTGAGCAGAGAGCCCGATGTGGGACTCGATCCCAGGACCCTGAGATCATGACCTGAGCCGAAGGCAGCAGCTTAACCCACTGAGCCACCCAGGCGCCCAAAATCTTAAAAAAAAAAAAAAGATTTGTCGTTGTTGTTGTTGTTAAAATGACTCTAATGGGAACACGAGAATACCAAGGAATATGTTACAAATAAGAGGGATGGCTGCTGTACTCTTACTGAAGAATAAAATTATTAGAAAGCTACAGTTATTAAAAGCATGATACTGATTCCAGAGTAAGCAAATAGGTAAAGGGAATAAACCAAAGCCCAGAAATAGGGGTATGTATAAAAATTTTATATGGAATTTTCACTACTTTGTAACTTCTGCATTTTCTAAAATGGCCTTCAGACAAGGAGGGACACACTTCAAATAGTCAAGTTATAGAAACCCATGCAGAAAATAGGAGTTCACTTCCTCTTACTCACGTTTGGACCACGTGATTGGACGTTTCTCAGCCTTGGGGTTCCCATTTACAAAACCTGGTTCCAGCCAGCGATAGCATTTGGGATGCAGTCATGAAGGGGAATTGTTTGGTAGGAGATTACCAATAAGATATGAAGCAGTTGAACTTCTATCAATTTTTTTGATAATTGATAAAAAATTCTGATGTTTGATTTTTTGGATAATTGATAATTTTTGATAATTGATTAAAATTTTTTCAATTTTTATTTTAGAAGTACAAGTGTTTGTTCTACAATGTTCAGTCTGCGCTGTTTGTGTCCTGCTGTGGGGACTGGTTAAAATTATCACATGAGTTTGCTATCTTGGTTGGACCCTGTTTGAGAAACATTCAAGAAAAGGCCAACGTGCAATTTCTAAAGTTGGTGAGAAATAAGGACAGGAGCCAGTCATCCGTATTAGGTGGTGTCAGCCTGTCCCTTCAGGGTCAAGGTGAAGCCACTTAACCCCGACAAGCAGTTCTCACATTCCAGGTACAGAACTTTCGTACCAGGGGGGAACTGCAGGAGCAGCCTGAGTCCTGGGTCAGAAGATGGGGATACTCATTTCCCTGAAAGGCTCTTGTACCCTAGCAGGTTTGGTCCAGATGTCTGCCCCTCAGCAGACAATGGAAGCTGGTTAGGCAGGATTTTCCTGTTGCCAATGAAAGCAATCTCATAATTTCTGTTTGTTTGTTGTGAACCACAATACTTTACAGCCTAGAAACACCTACAAGGGGAAAGACCAAAATGCTTAAGTGTGCATCCAACTTTTTAAAATACGTACACAGGGGACGCCTGGGTGGCTCAGTTGGTTAAGCAGCTGCCTTCGGCTCGGGTCATGATCCCAGCGTCCTGGGATCGAGTCCCACATCGGGCTTCTTGCTCAGCAGGGAGCCTGCTTCTCCCTCTGCCTCTGCCTGCCATTCTGTCTGCCTGTGCTCGCTCTCTCCCCCTCTCTCTCTCTGATAAATAAATAAAATTAAAAAAAATAAAAAATAAAAAAAATAAAATAAAATAAAATACGTACACAGTGTTGGGGTGCCTGGGTGGCTCAGCCGGTTAAGCGTCTGCCTTCAGCTCAAGTCATGATCCTAGGGGTCCAGGGATTGAGTCCTGCGTTGGGCTCCCTGCTCAGCCGGGATCCTACTTCTCCCTCTGCCTGCCGCTCCCCCTGCTTGTGTTCTCTCTCTGACAAATAAATAAAATCTTTAAAAAATATATTTAAAATACCTATACAGTAAAAAACACCCCTGAAATAAAAATAGGACTATTGGACTATTGAAATGGTTCCTAACAAATATGGGAGCAGAGGTTTAATCTCAATTCACTTACATAAAAGACATCAAGATACCAATGAATAAGTGGGCACAGAAGATGAAAAAAAAGTACTAACTCAAGGATAGATATATTTACTGTCAAACACATAGGAAAATACTTGTTCTCACTTGAAAGTTAAAAGTGCTAAAATTAAAAGTAACTTTGAAATAGCCTTTTTATACATATTAAATTAACAACCAAAAAGTTCTGGTGAGATTTTAGGTAAAAGTGGTGCATACATACTGCTTCTGCGTACTGTAGTTAGGAATTTGGGTTGCCAGTATCAGAAACCCATTCAAATTATATACATAATAACTATGAATTATTACACACAACTGACCCTAGAACAACACGGGTTTGAACTGTGTGGGTCCACTTATATGCAGATTTCTCTCAGTAAGGATATTGGAAATATTCGGGAGATTTGCCACAATATGAAAAACTCACAGACAAGCCATATAGCCTAGAAATACCAAAAAAGAAAAAAGAAAAAGTTATGTATTCTCTAAGAATACATTATATAACACATATACATATAACTGTGTATGCCATTGGGAAGGCGTCCAGTCAACAGTAGACTACTAGTAGTTAAGTTTTGGGGGGAGTCAAAAGTGCTATGTGGATTTTTCACTATGCAGAAGTTGGGGGTGGGGGGGCAGTGCCCCTAACCCCCACTTTGTTCCAGGATCAACTGTAATTCTATAATAATAACTATTAATTGTTTTGCCATATTAGAAGTACAAATAATATCATCTTTATTTTCTTGGACTCAATTAAAATTAGCTATACCCCACCTTTGCTATAAGACTCCAAAATCAGTCTCATGGAGCTTTTACCTCCCCTGCTGGCTCATCCTAGAAACTTTTTTTTTTTTAAAGATTTAATTTATTTATTTGACAGAGAGATCACAAGTAGGCAGAGAGGCAGGCAGAGAGAGAGAGAGAGGAAGGGAAGCAGGCTCCCCACTGAGCAGAGAGCCTGATGCAAAGCTTGATCCCAGGACCTTGGGATCATGACCCGAGCCAAAGGCAGAGGCTCAACCCACTGCGCCACGCAGGCACCCCTCATCCTAATGCCTTAGGGGCAAAGGACTTCTGCTTCCAGCAGGAGAGGACAGAGCAATTTGGACCAACTTTTTTACTGTTGATAACTGGAAAAGTTGAACCAAAACCCAAACCAAAAACACATCTGCCTGAAGCACTCAGATGGCTACCAAGGTAATGAATTACAGGGGCAGGACTGGATGGGTAACGGAAGCTCAAGAATGAGGTTCCTTTTCCCTCTGGTTGTGTTTACCGATTCCTAAGGGGGCAGCTGAGAGGCTGGGCATGCTGTTCTCAGCCTTTCAGAATTAGAAGTCTAGATATTAGAGTCCAAGATCCACTATGGGTAGAGGTCGGGATGGGGGTTCCAAGTGAAGCCCGTCGCTTTGTGCGGGAACTTCAAGGGACTCCTCCAGGAAAAGCGGATTCAGGCGTGGCTGGCTGGGCTGCCCACCGTCTCTCGGAAGCTGAACTGAGGCAACCACACATTGCCCCTGCTCCCAGTGCCTAGCAGAGCCAAACACGAATCCTCGGTTCTGGCAGCAGCCTACATCTCAGATGATGTCTGCAACGTATTTTGTAAAGATGATATTTAGCACATATGGAGATTACATTGTCTAATGCGGCAAGTAAGGCAAAATCAAACCAAATCACAAGGTCTCTTCAGAGACTGAAGTTCTCAGACATACTGTAAAATAAATAGACTAAGGACACTGAAGAATTATAAGTTAGTGATTTGGGAATTTCTTTTTTTTTTTTTAAAGATTTTATTTATTTATTTGACAGAGAGAGATCACAAGTAGATGGAGAGGCAGGCAGAGAGAGAGAGAGAGGGAAACAGGCTCCCTGCCCAGCAGGGAGCCCGATGCGGAACTCGATCCCAGGACCCTGAGATCATGACCTGAGCCGAAGGCAGCGGCTTAACCCACTGAGCCACCCAGGCGCCCTGATTTGGGAATTTCAACACAGAATTGAAGAATATAAAAAAGAATCAGATGGAATTTTAAGAAGCAAAAAAATAACAAGTATTGACAGCTCGATGGTTACACTAAACAATTAGGCAAGACTAAAGACAGAGCAGGAGACAACCACCAACACAAGAGGCAGAAGAACAGAGGACTTTAAATACTGGAAAGGGGCACCTGGCTGGCTCAGTTGGTAGAGCGTAAGACTCTTGATCTCAGGGTCGTAGGTTCAAGCCCCACATTGGATGTAGAGATTACTTAAAAAAATAAAATCTTGGGGGCACCTGGGTGGCTCAGTGGGTTAAAGCCTCTGCCTTCCACTCAGGTCATGGTCTCAGGGTCCTGGGATCGAGCCCCGCATCGCGCTCTCTGCTCAGCAGGGAGCCTGCTTCCTCCTCTCTCTCTCTGTCTGCCTCTCTGCCTACTTGTGATCTCTGTCTGTCAAATAAATAAATAAAATCTTAAAAAAAAAAAAAAAACATTTTCAGACGAATCGCGGTTTGAGGAATTTGTCACTAGCATACTCGCACTAAAGGAGCTACGGGAGGCACGTTATCCCCGATAGAAGGTCATAAGGAAAAGAATGAAGAGAAATCAAAATGGCAAGTAAGTGGGGGAAATGTAGGTAACTACTGCCTACATAAAGCAGTAATACCGTTTTGTATGTCATAGAACAACAACCCACAAAAAGTAAAATTAGTCAGGAAAGGCAGAAAAGTGTTGTGAAGTCTTTGCGTTGCCCAGGAAGATAAAAAATACCATGTAATTTTAGACTCTCATAGGTCAAGAATACGTTACAACCTATCGTGTAAATACCATGGAAACAGTACAAACAGTGAATAACTTTCAAGCTAATACACAGGAAAATGGAATGATAAAAAATAAGCAATACAAAAAAGGGCAAGAAAAGGGAGAAGAACATAGATCAGGTGGAACAAATAGAAAGTTAGATTTAAACCAAAGTAAATGAGTTAAATGTTTCAGCTAAAATACAAAGATAGGCTGGATGGAAAAAAGAAGCCCAGTTAATATGAGGTGTTGCAAGAGACACATCTAAAACACATGGAAATAGAGATGTTGAGAATTTAAAAAGGAACATAAATAAACTAAGTACCCAAGATAAAGTTGGTATCTCTATATTAATATCAAATGAGGTAGATTTTAAAGACAAAAAGCCAAATCACAGATACCTCAAAGTTGTAAAATATTTGGTTCGCAAGAAGAAATTCCTTTTTTGGGGTGCCTGGGTGGTTTACTCATTAAGCGTCTGGCTTTGGCTCAGGTCATGATCCCAGGGTCCTGGGATCGAGCCCTGCATCGGGCTCCCTGCTCAGCGGGGAGTCTGCTTCTCCTTCTCCCTCTGCCCCTTCCCCTCCCCCCTGCTTGTATGTGTACTCACTGTCTCTCTCTCTCTCTGTGTCAAATAAATAAATAATTTTTTTTTTAAAGAAAAATATCAGCATGGATATGTGTTATGGTGGCAAATGTTAACATTCAAAACAAGTCTGGTTTCATCCCGGGGATGCAGTATTGAATTTTGATGAAGCCTGTCATTGGCTGTCACATAGGAAGGGAACCAAATTTGCAAGGCTTGGCTACTGCACAGTTTTAAACAATCGTTTTTAGAAGTGAATTATTTCCTTGCTTGTGTTTTCAACCAACCGCGGGGAGTGCCTTTTCTCATCTTTGTTGAACCTGCAAAGGGTTTAGTTTGTTTGATCTTGTCAAGGTTGAAGGCTTGTCAAGTCAGGCAGGCCTCCTAAAAATGCCTCTGAACACATGAAAAAAGGATCCATTCCCCTCTCCAGGACACGCCCGAAAAGCAGAGACAACTTCCCGGGAGTAGATGCCTGCTCGGACCAGCCCTTTCCTGTGAGCATGCAAATCTACTGACACGGAACTTTCCTGGACACAATTACCTGAGGCTGCCAAGTTTAACAAAAGTTCACACAGAGAAACAATAGAAGGGGGCGCCCTGGGTGGCTCAATGGGTTAAAGCCTCTGCCTTCGGTTCAGGTCATGATCCCAGGGTCTTGGGATCGAGCCCTGCATTGCATCGGGCTCTCTGCTCAGCAGGGAGCCTGCTTCCTCCATTCTGTCTCTCTCTCTCTGCCTGCCTCTCTGCCTACTTGTGATCTCTGTCTGTCAAACAAATAAATCTTTAAAAAAGAAAGAAAGAAAGAAAGAAAGAAAGAAAGAAACAATAGAAGGAGGTTGAGAATCTTGGCTTGTCAAACCACACAACTAGATATAATTAGACATATATGTCTAGACAGACAGACACATAGACATATAGAGGTAAAGAGATATAGACAACCATATGTTCCCTTCGTCATTACTTAACACTGAAAAACCAGAGGGGTGCCTGAGTGGCTCAGTGGGTTAAGCCTCTGCCTTCGGTTCAGGCCATGATCTCAGGGTCCTGGGATTGGGTCCTGCATCGGGCTCTCTGCTCAGCAGGGAGCTTGCTTCCCCCTCTCTTTCAGCCTGTCTCTCTGCCTACTTGTGATCTCTTTCTGTCAACTGGCAGATGATTTTCTGCCAATACACTTGAAAATGCAAAGGAATTAAGAAAACTCTTACAGAATACAACTTACAAAAACGGACACAGCCAAAAAAAAAAGAAAAAAAGTCTGAATAATCCTATATTTGCCAATTTTTAATGTACCAAAGGGGCACTCTAACTAAGATAAACTTTTTAATGAATGACTTAAATATTCAATGCTTAGAGAATGGCAAAGTAATTTATGGTAAAATCACTTATTGTTGGGGCGCCTATGTGGTTCAGTCATTAAGCGTCTGCCTTCGACTCAGGTCATGATCCCAGAGTCCTGGGATCAAGCCCCACATCGGGCTTTCTGCTCAGCCTGGACTCTTCTTCTCCCTCTTCTTCTGCTCCTCACCCTGCTTGTGCTCATGACCCCCACCCCCAAATAAATAAATAAAATCTAAAAAAAAAAAAGGAAATACACACTATAAAGAATCATCAAAGTCAAAAATTGTTTTATTTTTAAAAACCAATAAAATAACCTCATCATGGATCAACCTCATCTAGGATCAAGAAAAAGCAAGAGTAGGCACAAATCGCCAGTGGCAGGAACATGGAGAGCATCACTAGAAACTTACAGCCATTAACGAAGTAATAAGAGAATATAAATTAATAATTTGTACCAATAAACTTGAAAAAGTAGAGGAAATAAAATTCTTGGAGAAGAATACAACTTATAAAAACCAACACGGGCAAAAAGAGAAAATTCTGAGTAATCCTATAGTTCCAAATTTTCCTTTTGATTTCATTTTCTGCTCTTCTAAAGAACAGGAAGAGAGGGAACCCTCCCCAACTTGTTTTGTGGAACAGCATAAACAGTTTATCAACACCTGAGAAGGATGTGATAAGAAAGAAAAATCAGAGCGGGGCAGTGGGGGGTGTCTGGCTGGCTCAGCGGATGGAGCATTGGACTCCTGATCTCAGGGTTGTGAGTATGAACCCTGCATTGGGTGTAGATTACTTAAAAAATCAAAATAAAATCTTGAACAAAAAAAAGGAAAACCACAGCCAATCTCATTCATAAAAAGGAGATGCAAAAATCCTGTGGTCGCCAGTCTCCACCGTGGCCCCCAATGATCTCTACCTCTTAAGTAGTCATACCTTAGTGTACCCCCTTCCCACAGTGGCCAGGGTGACCGATATGCAAAAAGCATAGGTCACCTCTAAGGTAGGTAATAAAAGACACCGTGGCTTTCATCTTGATGGCACACCCCCTCTCAAGTCATCAGCTCTGGCAAAGCCAGCTGCCCTGTTGTGAGTTGCCCACAGAGTGCCCCATAGAGGCAAACCAAAGTCTCCAGCCAGTAACAGTTAGCAAGCACATCAACCAGTCCCGGTCAAACCTTCAAATAATTAATTTTTCATTAAAATGCATGATGCATGGGCGCCTGGGTGACTCAGTGGGTTAAAGCCTTTGCCTTCGGCTCAGGTCATGGTCCCGGGGTCCTGGGATCGAGTACCGCATCGGGCTCTCTGCTCAGCGGGGAGCCTGCTTCCCCCTCTCTCTCCGCCTGCCTCTCTGCCTACTTGTGATCTGTCTCTCTGTCAAATAAATAAATAAAAATCTTTTAAAAAGTTATAAAATGCACGATGCTAACATCTGGTAGGTTGAGAATTGTCATTTTTAATGCCTTAACAAATACTTTTT
Source organism: Mustela lutreola (assembly GCF_030435805.1). Taxonomy (NCBI): domain Eukaryota; kingdom Metazoa; phylum Chordata; class Mammalia; order Carnivora; family Mustelidae; genus Mustela; species Mustela lutreola. Next base: position 24,590,417 of record NC_081304.1, on the reverse strand, counting down.
TTTTTTTAACTTTCTCAGCTTCGGGGGGCACCTGGGTGGCTTAGTCAGTTAAGCATCTGCCTTCAGCTCAGATCATGATCCCAGGGTCCTGGGATCCAGCCCTGCATCAGGCTCCCCCCTCAGCAGAGAGCCTGCTTCTCCCTCTCTCGCTCCCCCTGCTTGTGTTCTCTCTCTATATATATCCAATAAATAAATAAAATCTTTCAAAAAATAAAAATAAACTTTCTCAGCTTTAATGTCTCATGTCACAGTGGGAATAAATACAACTCATATCCATGAAAGCTCCTGGGGTACCTGGGTGGCTCAGTCTGTTAACATCTGGACACGTGACTTTGGCTCAGGTCATTTTTCTCAGGGTTTTGAGATCGAGCCCCATGTTGGGATTCTCTCTCTTCCTCTCCTTCTGCCCCTCCCTTGCCTCTCGTAAATTTTTTTTTTTTTTTAATTTTAAGCTCCTGGGTGTCCTCCATCATTTCTAAGAGTGTAAAAGCTTCTGAGATAAAAATGCTATTTTATGTCTATGTCACTTACTATGACAGTTTAATAATATACATGAGCTTCAAAACAGCACCATTTATTGCTTATCCTTTAGAAAAATCATATTTTTCATGGAATTTGATCTAAACAACTCAGTTACATAGTTGGCTCCCAACACACACCTGGCTCAGCTCCATACATTCCTTTCAAAGGTAAGCTTGCAACCGGGGTAAATGGAGAAATAGTTGAAACTGGCTTAGGGCGCAGCTTGGTTGTAAACCATGTGGTCTTACCTATTCCTCCATTTAAGCCAGCAGATGTGAAACACACATGAATAGCACACTTTTTTTTTTAAGCCCCTAGGGGGTAGACCCAGAGGTACCACAATACCAGGTCCATGCGTGGAATGAATGAAGCAAATCCCTCCTCTATCTCCCTGTCATCTATTTTATTGTATTTTTTAAAATATTTTATTTATTTATTTGACAGAGAGAGACACAGCGAGAGAAGGAACACAAGCAGGAGGAGTGGGAGAGGGAAAAGCAGGCTTCCCGCTGAGCGGGGAGCTCAATGCGGGACTCGATCCCAGGACCCTGAGATCATGACCTGAGCCAAAGGTAGACGCTTAACCACTGAGCCACCCAGCAGGAACCCCTCCCTGTCATCTAATTTAAAGATGAGTAAACCAAACTTCAGTCACCTCAATTCTGTCATTATGTATGTGTGCCCACTGATTTTTCATTAGTGTTTAAGATTTAAAGCAGCCAAACGGCACAAACTGCCAAGTGTAATATTTTGTTCGGTAAGCACCCATTTTAATTCATACCTAAAATAGTTTGTCCAATTTTGGTATCTTTAGGAATTACAGTTTACTTCAGTTGTCTTTAAATGGAAGAAGCAAGAGAATATTATTATTACATGATTATTACTGCAAATAATTCTGTCCTGTAGAGGAAGGGGGTGTTAAAAATAAATAGCTAAGAGGAGCAGGTGGGTGGCTCAGTCCATTATTCATTTGACTCTTAAGCATCGGACTCTTGATCTCAGGGTTGTGAGTTCAAGCCCCACGTTGGGCTCCATGCTGAGGGTGAAGGCTACTTAAAAAAAAAAAAGAAGAAGAAGAAGAAGAACAGCTGGGAATGAAATATGCTGAAGTTACCACTTCTCCAAGAGGTGAGGACAGCTGTGTTCCTAGTACCCAGCACAATGCCTAGCAAAGAGCAGATTATCAAACATTTGTTGAGTGAAATATTACAAATAAAATGTCCCAAGCAATTGAAAAGCATCAGCTTTAGTCTCAAATGGAGCTGAATTCCAATCTGCTCCTTCCGATGCATTCCTTGGGCGACTTCTTTCCTCAATTTCCACAACTGTAGAGTGGACATAATAAGAGAATATTCTCCACAGGGAGAATCTAGAGTCAATCTAGAACAGGGTCTATACCTAATCAAAAAGGGATCCACAATTAAAGCCTCTGCCTTCGGCTCGGGTCATGATCCCAGGGTCCTGGGATGGAGTCCCGCATTGGGCTCTCTGCTCAGCGGGGAGCCTGCTTCCTCCTCTCTCTCTCTGCCTGCCTCTCTGCCTACTTGTGATCTCATCTGTCAAATAAATAAATAAAAATCTTAAAAAAAAAAAAAAAAAGTGATCCACAGGGGCGCCAAAGTGGCTCAGTGGGTTAAGCCTCTGGCTTCGACTCAGGTTATGGTCTCAGGGTCCTAGGATCGAGCCCCCCCCCCCCACATCGAGCCCCGCATCAGTCTCTCTGCTCAGCAGGAAGCCTGCCCCCCCACCCCTGTCTTGAAAAAAAAAAAAAAAAGTGATCCACAGTGTATGAAATGAGATGAATTCACCAATTTACTGAGTTTAGCACCTGACACTGTAACGAACATTTCTGGGGTTGGCAGCATGTGTCAAGTGGACTAGCCTGTTCTAGAGGACAAAAACAAAAATACCCATTCCAAAATCAGACTTTTTTTTTTTTTTTTAAGTAGGCTCCACGCCCAATAGGGCTCAACTCACTCTGAGATCACCACCTGAGCTGAGATTAAGTCTGGGGTGCCTAACCCACTGAGCTACCCTGGTGCCCCCAAATCTCACATTTTCTTATTTTAAAAAGAAAGGAAGAAAAAAAGAGAGAGAAAGAAGGAAGGAAGGAAGGAACAAGGCAGAGAAAGAAAGAAAGAAACAGACAGACAAACTAGAGGCATCTAGCTGGCTCCGTAAGTGGAGCACTGGGACTCTTGCTCTCTGGGTCCTGAGTTTGAGCCTCAGGTTGGGTGTAGAGAGTACTTTTTAGAAGAATCATAAAGGAGAGCCTGGCTGGCTCAGTGGTTATGCCTCTGCCTTAGGCTCAGGTCATGATCTCAGGCTCAGCTCATGATCTCAGGGTCAGGGGATAGAGCCAGGATCACCTGTTTCCCCCTTGCTCTCTGCCTGCCTCTCTGCCTACTTGTGATCTCTCTCTGTCAAAATAAAATCTTAAAAAAAAAAAAAGGGGGGGGGGGAGTCATAAAGAGGCAAGCGAAAGTTAAAAAAAATTCGTTGAAAGAAAGATTAGCTCCCCCCATGGCCGCGCAGGCCAGCTGCCTTAAGATCAGGGCTATAACCACAGCAAACAATGTCAGTTAAAACCAAGACCTCTTGGGCCTTCCAGCTGTCCATGTGTGAAGGAAAAGTCAAACCTGCCAAGGCCTTGCCAGTTTTAAATTCCTTGGCACCCAGCCTGATACCGGGACTGCTCAGTCACACATTAAGAAACGAGGGGTGGGGGGTGCTGGGGAGGGAGAGGAAACATGGAATGGAAGCCGGAACACTTCTGCACGCGGGGCTGCCTCCCTTCCCCTCGCCACATCCTCCGTAGAACCCCGGCTTCATGCGAATGCTTATAAAGCATTCATCATCCATCGCACGAACACTCTTTTGCAAGATTCGCAGGAGGATTTCCTTGTCAGTGTTTAATAATGGCTCTAATATTGAAAAATACAAAGAAAATAAACTTTGGGCGTAAAAAGGCACAGAATGTATTTTGATCCTTTTTTGTAGGCTGTAAAAATTAAAGCAGACTTCCACGTCTCCTTGCCCGCCACACCACCACCCCCTCCGCCCCCGTGACTGTTCCTCGAGTCCTCCGGCTCCTTTGCTCCCGGGTTCTGGAACAGACAGACGCCCACTCTGCCTCGAGGCTGCGCGCCCCGGGCGTCTGAAATCCGACTTTTTTTTTTTTTTTTAAAGATTTTATTTATTTATTTGTCAGGCATAGAGGGAGAGCGAGCGAGTGAGCACAGGCAGACAGAGAGGCAGGCAGAGGCAGAGGGAGAAGCAGGCTCCCTGCCGAGCAAGGAGCCCGATGTGGGACTCGATCCCAGGACCCTGGGATCATGACCTGAGCCGAAGGCAGCCGCTTAACCAACTGAGCCACCCAGGCGTCCCTGAAATCCGACTTTCTAAACTCCCAGACTGCTCCGGCTGTTTTCTGAGCGACCTCAGCTTCCCGTCCGCCGGGAGCCCGTGGTCCCCTGGTGGAGCGCCCGCGTCCCAAGCCGACCGATTCCTACGTTTGTTTGTTTGTTTGTTTAAGATTTTTTATTTGTTTATTTGACAGAGAGAGACAGAGAGGTCACAAGTAGGCAGAGAGGCAGGTAGAGAGAGAGGGAGAAGCAGGCTCCCCGCCAAGGAGAGAGCCCGACGTGGGGCTCGATTCCAGGACCCTGGGATCATGACCTGGGCCGAAGGCAGAGGCTTAACCCACTGAGCCACCCAGGCACCGCCCGATTCCCACGTTTGGGACACCCGAGCGACACCTTCCCCGGGACCAGAGGCAACCTCCATGTCCAATTTTCCGACTGTAAAATCAGGGTGCCCTGGGATGCGGCGATCGAGAAAGAGCAGGGGCTCGAAACGGCGTCCTGTCCCCTTCCCGCCGCGCTACGTGGGAGGACAGGTCCGGCTCAGTCCAGAGACCGCGGTGTCCCCGCGGCGCGCTCATCGCCCAGGGCCCACCGCCCACTTTTCTCTGCGCCCCGGACACTCACCTGCACCAAGTCATCCCGAAACCGCCGCCTGGCGCTGGCCCGGCCACCCCGCCGACTGCCCCAGGCAAATTCCTGGGAACTGGGCAGGTGGAGGAAACGAGGAGAGTCCCGGTCGGTCCCCTCCCACGTCACCGCCAACCCCCGCCAACCCCCCCGCTCCCGCCGGGCGCCCAGCCGTATACCCGTCCGCCAGAGCGTCGGTGTCGTCGTTTGGGGACCCCCGAATCCTACACGGGCCCACGCCCTGGGGATCTGGAGAAGGTGGAGAGAAGGCCCACAGCCCCCGCTGGTGATACTTGTTAGGGACTTTCTCGGCGCTACACGCTTTTTTTGCGTTGTGCCACTTACTTGTCACAACGGCCCTAAGAGGAGAGTGAGTACAGTCATTAACCCCACTTTTAGGACGGGGAAACTGACGCAAAGTGGGGTGACCAGCCAGGAGGTGGAGGGGCTGGGGTGGGAACCGCATCCGGGCGACTGAGCAGCGCCCCCACCTCCCCGGCGAGTGGAGCATTTTCTGTCCCCAGCCGGCCAGTCTCCGCCGCGTCGGGGGACCAAGTGGACAGAGGGGCCCTCTCTGCCGGGGACCGCGCAGATGGAGCGCGTACCCCGAACCCCGAATAGGCAGGGGCTGGAGGAGGCGGGACAGGAGCGCGGTCACAGCGTCGCTCGCTCCTCCCTCCTCCCGGGGCTGTCGGGGCGGGTCCTTGTTGCACGTCCCGAGGCCGAGCGCTCCCGCTCTAGGCTGCAGCGCCGCTCCCCACCCCCCCACCCCCCCACCCCGCCCTTCTCCGGTCATCTGCCAGCCTGTATCTGGGACCTCTTCTCCTCCTAGGCTGGTAAAGGGACTTCTGTCTCCCCCTCACATAGCGACACAATCCGTGCGGTCCCCTAGTCCAGCCTCCCGACCACCGCAGCCCCTCCCTCTTCCTTCAGTGGAAGCTGGGTGCAGGCGAACCCGGAGTCGCGGGGCCCCGCGGACAGCTCACATATCCGTTCGCCGGGTTTTGCCTCTGCCCCGCCTCCATCCCTTCCCCACCCCCACAGGGACTGTTCAGGCACGAGACGCGGGGGTGGGAAGCTGGAGTGGGTTGAATCCCCCTAACACACCTGTGTGGCCACCAGTGCCCGGTGCATTTCAGATGAAGATATGGCAGGACCCTTTTCAATACCCACGCGCAGTGCTGGGCACTGTGGTTCAGCAATGGTTCAGCTCCAGTGGGCTTGTATTGTGTTTTTACCATGACCTAGACCGCATTGCAAAACCTACCTTTTTTTAAGTAAACAAAACAATAGCAGGCAAAGTCTTGCCAAAGGACTGGTGTTTCTATTTGGATATAGGATGTACTTCATTACACCCTGTTGTGTCCCAAAAGGGATTTAAGACAGATGTATACAATACAAGGCCGTGCAAATTTAAAAAAAAAAAAAAATGGTACTCCCATCAGTCAAACCAGGTAAGTCCAGAAAGCGTAGAAAGAAATGCCAAAGGGAGTTACAATCTCGGTACAGGTGAGTCACAAGTTCAGTTCCCAGCTTCTCTGCAGCCAGCAGAAAAGACAACCTTGCCTGAGGGGAGTACTGAGGTAGCAATACAGATGACTGCTTTCTAGAAACAGCTGGGGAAGAGATGTTCTGCTTTCCTGGACAAGACTAATCAGGAAAGCAATTCTACTTAACCCTGTGCGGGTAGTACAGAGACCTCATTGCTTATAAAAGACTGTCACATACATTATCCTCCTTAATTCAACTCTTGTGATAATGCCATGCGCTGCCTTTCGGATGTGAAACCCAGCCCAAGAAAGATTTCATGATTTGTTCAAAGTTTTGTGGCCCATGATGGAGCTAGGACCTGCTCCCAGGAGCTGGGTCTCTAAAGGGGGATCCGGGTTGGCTTTGCTGTACCCCCCTGCCTCACCAGCTTCGCCTAAACAGGAGGACTTTTTTTTTAAGATTTTATTTATTTATTTGACACAGAGAGAGAGAGCACAAGTAGGGGGAGCAGCAGCCAGAGGGAGAGGGAGCAGCAGGCTCCCTGGATCCTGCTGGTCCTGGGATCAAGGCCCAGGTCCTGAGCCGAAGGCAGACGCTTAATAGACTGAGCCACCCAGGCACCCCTAAACAGGAGGACTTTTCTCAGGACTCAGAAGTGGGGTCTGGGTTCATTCAACTATAACTTCTGCCTGGCAAGTTAGCTAAGTGAGGTCATGTTTGCTGGGTTTCAGCCCAACCAGCCAGGAGCTCTAACACCAAGCTTTATGTGGCAGAGGCAGGCTGTGGTCCCTGGTTGGTGTTCGTTGCTGCCCTGAGGGGAAGAGGAGAGATGGCCCCTGACCACCACTTGGAGCACGGATGGGTAGGTGGTCGGGCTGGTGTGCATCTTACTCCAGATGCTGCCTGGGGTTGATCCGGGGATAGCCTCTCCCTGCGGGTGACCTCAGGCTTCGTCACTGTGGCCAGTTACTATTTACCACCAGGATGTGACCTCCACGTCTCCCTGGCTGTGGGCCCGGAGCAGGCTACCACTTGAACAAACTGGTAGGTTGTTAAGTAATTAAGTCACCTCTGTGCTTGGTCATTCCAGCCACTCCCAGTTCCCAGGACAAACATCTCTGCCACTGGTGTCACTTGGCCAATGGCCAAACTCTTTATCTTTGATAATCAGGCTCTTTTCTGCTTGTCCCTTCGGGAAGAAGCTTGGAGTGGCCGGCAAGGACCTCACCTGCATCCGGCAGATCCTGGTGTCCTATGCAAGCCTTCTCAAAGGTGTTCTGTGAAAGACTGATTCAGCCAGCTCTGCATCCTGGTCCAATTAAAACAGTGCTCTTGGCCAAGAGGAGGGGAGCTTAGCAAGGAAGGAAGTCAGATGATTTCTGACACCGTCTCAAAGTGCTGGTGATTGATAGCCACTTCTTAGCTCCAGGGAAAGGTGACTGGGTCCTATTCATTTTGGAACTCCCAGAGCTCCACACGGGGCAAGGTGGCTCAGAATAAGTCCACTGAGTGAATGATTGCCTGGAGCCCAGGACTTTCTTACCCGAAGACACTCCTCGCCCCCCTCCCCAAATCCAGCCCTTCCTTGCTCATGCTCAATAAATGGGTGTTGGAAGAAAAAAGAAGTTCAGGTGTTCAGGGGACAGAAGGGGTAGGGATGAAACACTCTGATCTTCATTCCCAAACTTCATGTCCCCCAAACATGGGAGACAAGGAGAGATGGAAGAAAAAGAGGACCATTCCAGATGGGTGGGTGGCAGTTCTAAAAAGAGGGAACTTGGGACGCCTGGGTGGCTCAGTTGTTAAGCAGCTGCCTTCGGCTCAGGTCATGATCCCAGCGTCCTGGGATCGAGTCCCACATCGGGCTCCGAGCAAGGAGCCTGCTTCTCCCTCTGCCTCTGCCTGCCATTCTGTCTGCCTGTGCTCGCTCTCGCTCCCTCTCTCTCTCTGACAAATAAATAAAATCTTAAAAAAAAAAAAAAAAAAAAAAAAAAGATTTTAAAAAGAGGGAACTTGCAGAACACAGTCCACTGCAGGCAAGAAGCTCTGTGCATCTCCTCCCCAGGCTGGTAAAGTTTATATGCGCGGGGTGGGGGCGGGGTGCGTGCCTGGCCTGGGTGGCTCAGTCGTTAAGCTTCTACCTTCTGCTCAGGTCATGATCTCAGGGTCTTAGGATCGAGCCCCTGCATCCCACTGGGCTCCCTGCTCAGCAGGAAGCCTGCTTCTCGCTGTGCCCTTCCCCCTGCTTGTGTTCCCTCTCAAGCTGTCTGTCAAATAAATAAATAAAATCTTTAAAAAACAGTTTATACCACAGGGGCCTTAAACTGTGTTTGGTCGCTTGCACTGTTCAGGTGGTCTTTGGAACAGCCCTCGCTGTGGGGGCAGTGCACAGAGCATATATTCCAGGGCCAGGAGAGGGGAGAAGGAACCCCTAATTGCTCAGGTTCAGCCTGAAGGTCAACCAAAGGTCACATCCTCTTGGTCACCTACCTTCTCCAACACGTACTTGTCATGATCCCACAGGAAAAGGAAGTGGTATCATTTGCTTGAGACTAAGAATTAAGTTATGAGGGCACGAACTTAGACCCTCCAAGGGGGAAGGTCCTCAACAGACTGAGCTAGGATCTCAAGGAGCTGTGAAGGCTGTTCCAGGGCTCACATGCCTTTCCCTCTCCCCCAGAGACTCCGCCACACCCCCTATGCTTCTGTTGCCTGGCTTTTACTTTCAGCCTCTGGTTAAATGTCACTTCCTCAGAGAGGCCTGTTCCAGACCAGGTCAGATTCCTCTTTTGGTGTTTCTGCAGCACCCAGGATTTTCTTATGCCTGTGTAGTCACATGTGAGTACGTGCACGCGTGTATGTGTGTCTGCTGCCTGGTTCCCACGTTCCCTGAAAAACAGCACCCCTTCTGTTTTGCTCACCGTTGTATCCCCTTGCACAAGAGCTGGTTCGTAGTTAATACTCAAAAACTGTCTGCCGGAGAAAGGAAGGAAGGGATCTTACCAGATCCTGCGATGCTCAGGACAACAGTAGGCTTTGGGTGTTGGTCTGTCTCACTCTCACATGAAGAAGGTGAATCTCAGAGCCCTGCTGGGGGACCCAGAGGGACTGGTACCTCCTCTGTCGGTCAGGAAGCCCCCCACCTGCCCTGCTGCCTGGTGTCCTGTGAGAGACAGAAAGAAAGTCAGGAAGAAGTAGAGCCACATCTGGAACAGTGAAGCCAGGACAGGATGCTGCCCTATTGGCTTCAGCTTGACCTTGACCTTGACTTATGCGGACCAGGGCAAAAGGGAACACAGACTTGAGAGGCTGCAGATTGCTTGCTTCTCAGATGACTTCTGAATGGTCTGGATGCCTTCAAGAGGCAGTATGGCATACTGGTTAGAAGACAAACTCCAGAAAAAATAATTTTTAAAAAATTTAAAAATATGAACTCTAGAGCCTAGCTCTGCTCCTGCCCCCTACCTGTTCTGTGACCTTGGACAAGTTACTGAACATCTCTGTGCCTCAGTACTTTCAGCTGTAAAAATGTAGATAATAGTACCTATCTTGAGAAGTTGCTTTAAGAATCAAGTGAGTCGATGGGGCATCTGGGTGGCTTAGTTGGTTGAGCATCTGACTCTTGATTTTGGCTCAGGTCATGATTTCAGGGTTGTGGAATTGATCCCCGGGTTGAGCTTGGTGCTCAAGAGGGAGTCTGTTTCTCTCTTCTTTCTCTCTTTCTGCATCTGTCCACCTCCTCCAACACCTCCACCACCCCCCAGCCTGTTCACCCCCTCTCTTTTTCTCTAAAATAAATAAATAAATCCTTTTTTAAAAAAAAAAAGAATTAAGTGAGTTGATACATGTAAAGTACTTCAGTGTCCAGGAAGTGATATTTCCACAGTAAGTGTTAGCAATTATTATTTGAAGGGAAGCTTTTGTGCTTTGAGAAGTCTCTTTGCGATTGCTAGGGTTTAAATTAATATTGAATTTAGTGAAGTCTCAAATGCAAGCTCTGTTTTCAATGAACAGATCTTATTATTTGCTGACTGATCACTTCTGAGGCTTTGTTCCCCTGTAAGAGTTACACATCACACCCTTGCCCTGCCTCCTGGTGGGACCCAGCTACCACCTGAGGCTTGGCCATAACACCTGTTTTGGCCAAATGGATGTTAGCAAAGGCTGCACTATGTTTGTGTGAATCTGCTTTATCTCCTGAGTTCCGGCAATCTGCCATTAGAAGAGACTGTCCCAGACAGATATTGTCCCTTCAGCTGTAGCTCCAGAAGAAAAGCCAGGAAGCAGAGCCACCTGGAACCCACGACCAGTAGCCGAAAGCAGAGTTCCCCAGCTGAGCCCAGCCTAGATCTGCTTTACCACAGTTGGACTTTCAACCAAAGAGCCTGAGACTAAAGGCTTGTTTTATGGCACTATTGACTCTATCCCAAGAAACTCATGGAAAAGATAAGCCAGATAAATGTCCTCTTTGTTCCGAAAGGGACACATAACTTCTACTCCCTTCCACTGATCAGAGGAGCCTGGGGAATTTGGACCCTGGCTGGGCAGTCAGTTCCTAGCAACAAGCTATCGGGGGACCTCCCACCATAGGAAGGAAGCCCAGCTCTCTGGATGGTTAGATAGTCTTCTTTTCCACAACAATCTTATTTAATTAAATTCCCTAAAACATTTCTACAGAATTTCCTCAGCATTCAGTGGGGTTCCATCCAGTAAGCCCATCATAAACTGACAATATCCTAAGTCAAAAATGCATGTAATAGGGGTGCCTGGGTGGCTCAGTGGGTTAAAGCTTCTGCCTTTGGTTCAGGTCATGATCCCAGGGTCCTAGCATCGAGCCCCGCATCAGGCTCTCTGCACGGCGGGGTGCCTGCTTCCCTTCCTCTCTCTCTGCCTGCCTCTCTGCCTGCTTGTGATCTCTGTATGTCAAATAAATAAATAAAATCTTTAAAAAAATGCACGTAATATATCTCACCTACTGAACATCATAGCTCAGCCTAGGTGACATGTGCTCAGAGCACTTCCGTCAGCCTGCAGCTGGGCAAAATCATCTAACACAAACCCTCTTTTATAACAAAGTGTTGAATGTCTCCTGTAATTTATGAAATACTGTACTGAAAATGCAACCCACAACAGCCATATAGGCAGAGAATGATTACAGGTTCTCAGTTGTTTGCCCTGACAATCAGATAGTGGACGGGGAGCTACCTCCACCCAGCATCATGAGAGAACATTGGGTTATGTATTGCTGGCCCGGGGCAAAGACCAAAATTCAAAATTTGGAGCACAGTTTCTACTGAATGCATATTGCCTTCGTATCACCATAAAGTCAAAAAAATTGTAAGTCAAACCATCGGACCGCCTATACTTGTGGTTTTTTTTTCTTCAAAGATTCTATTTATTTATTTGATAGAGAGAGAGAATAAACAGGGGGAGCTGCAGAGGGAGAGGGAGAAGCAGGCTCCCCACCAAGCAGGGAGCCGGATGCAGGACTCAATCCCAGGACCCTGGGACCATAACCCAAGCCAAAAGCAAAGGCTCAACCATCTGAGCCCCCCCAGGCGCCCCTGTACTTGCGTTCTTTTTTTTTTTAAAGATTTTATTTATTTATTTGACAGAGAGAGATCACAAGTGGGCAGAGAGGCAGGCAGAGAGAGGAAGGGAAGCAGGCTCCCCGACTCGATCCCAGGACCCTGAGATCATGACCTGAGCCGAAGGCAGCGGCTTAACCCACTGAACCACCCAGGCACCCTGTACTTGCGTTCTTAAGGGGAACATATTTCTATTCACTTTTTTCTCTCTTTCAAGCACTTCTGATCAGACAAGCAAAATGTCTCTAAGTGCTTATCTACCCAGGAAACCCTAATCAATTAAACAGGATAAAATGTAGTAAATCTTAAGTTCTTTTTTAAAACATCCCATCAGGGTGCCTGGGTGGCTCAGTGGGTTAAAGCTTTTGCCTTCGGCTCAGGTCATGATGTCAGGGTCCTGGGATCGAGCCCCGCATTGGGCTCTTTGTTCAGTGGGGAGCCTGCTTCCCTTCTTCTCTCTGCCTGCCTCTCTGCCTACTTGTGATCTCTGTCTGTCAAATAAATAAATAAAATATTTTTAAAAAATAAGAATAAAAAAAATCCCATCACTTTATAAACTTAATCCAGGGTCATACATTTCTCTTAAATAAATCTCACAATTCTTAGGAGCACCTGGGTAGCTTGGTCAGTTAAGCCTCTGCCTTGAGCTCAGATCATGATCCCCAGTTCCTCCAGCCTTGGGTCGGGCTCCCTGCTCAGCAGAGAGCCTGCTTTTCCTTTTCCCCTCCTCCTGCTCGTGCTCTATAAATAAGTAAATAAATATATAACTAAACAAGTCATCAATAATCAAAAACCCCATTACTTACTAAAACACAAATTATTCCTGAGTGACTCCACAAGTCTCTACCTCATGCGCTGCTCACCACGAGGGCACGAGTGTAACCTGTCACCATGCAAGGCAATGGTATTCCCTGTGTTGTGCCTTTCATCCTCAAAGATTTCATCTAATTTCCTCCCTTTTTGGGAGGAATTTGCATTTCTTTCACTTTATTAAGGAGCAGTCAATTAAGGTAGTCAAGGGAATAAAAGCATAGATTCTGGAGCCAAATTCCGGGTGTACCTTGTAGCTGTGCGACCTTGGGCAAGTCCTTTAACTTCTCCGTGCTTCAGGGGTTTTATCCGTGATCTGTGATCACATGATCTGTGATCGGATACTGGGTGATCATGTGATCAAGTGATCATGGTAATGGGACCTCATTCACAAAGCTGTTAAGAATATGAAAAGTTGGGGCACCTGGGTGGCTCAGTGGGTTAAAGCCTCTGCCTTCAGCTCAGGTCATGATCTCAGGGTCCTGGGATCGAGCCCTGCATAGGGCTCTCTGCTCAGCAGGGAGCCTGCTTCCCTTCCTCTCTCTGCCTGCCTCTCTGTCTACTTGTAATCTCTGTCTGTCAAATAAGTAATAAATAAAATCTTAAAAAAAAAAGAATATAAAAAGTTCGTACAAGTAAAGCACCTTCTATGCTTGACACATGAGTAAATGCTATCCACTAATCCATACTTATTCGCTAACATCTGTAAGCTTCTAAAGTCTCTTTAATGCCATTTCATCCACTCCTTCACACCCTTCTGAAATATCATCAGAACATCTTTCCATGCCGTCTTCTGTGCACTTTCTCGCTCTCTCTTCAGGCATAATTGCACCTGAATACGCCTCCCTGGGCTGTGTGTGCCCTTACACGACACAGAAAAAACACACCCTTGCGCTGAGCTTGCTGAGCTGCAAAGCATAGGAGCTCAGTGGCCCTGATCGCCAGAACATCATTCTAGACTTCCCACTGATACTCATTTCTTGAGTAAACAAGGAATGAGGTCTTCCCCAGAAACAAAGAAAGACATGTGTAGGGAGACCGAATCCAGAATTCCCGCAACACCATTTCCCCTTGAAAGCAAGCACCGCCAGTTCTAACCTTGGCTCTGAATGCCCGGATTGTTTGGAATCTGCGCTGACTGACTTTTCTGTGTCAGCTCCACAGGGGCCCCTGGGTGTTCGGATACTTGTGTCTGGTGGGCTGTTTCTGTATGAGATTCCCAGTTGAATCTGTGGACTGAGGGAAGCAGAGGTGGGCGGGCCTCAGTCTGCTGAAGGCCTGAAGAGAACGAAAAGGCTGAGTGAGAGAGAATGTCCCCTCTGACTGGCTTCAGGCTGGGACATCAGTCCTCTCCCACCCTCAGACTCAGACCGGAGCTCCCACCACCAGTTCTCCTGGGTCTCAGGCCTTCAGACTTGGACTGGAGCTCCCCTGTGAGTTCTCCTCGGTCTCCAGCTTGCCGACTGCCCATCCTGAGGCTTCACAGCATCAATCATGACAGGAGACAACCCCTGGTTGTGAGTCTTCTCTCTTACAGAGAGATAAACCATGTCCTATGGTTTTCTGGTTCTGTTTTTCCAGGAGTCCTGACGGACATAGAGTCCCAGCTTGGAACATCCACTCTTAGGAAGGGGATTTGAAACATCAGGTCCTTCTCTCTCTGCACCACACACTTCTATAGCTTGCCCTGGAGCTGGCGCTGGAAGGAACTTGGAGTATGTGTGCTCCGGGAGCCGTGAGACAGGTAAGAGGAAGAGGGTCTGCCCCACTCTCCCCATGAGAGGAGCTGCTGCCCACGTCTTTCCACAGTAGAGAGGACAGAGGAAGAGGAAAACAGCATGAGCTTGGATCATCGGCGACACCTGTGAGCCAGACTCCCTTCCCTGGGCTTCTGGTAGTTTCTCCTTCTCTCCTGGACCCCTTCAGGCAATTTGTAAACACGTTCACGCCTCATGAAGAAAAGAAAATTTCTCCCCAGTTTTTTCTTCAGCCACTATTCTCCTTCCTCCCTCTGCAGCCAGATTTCTCTGAAGAGTTGTCTGACCTCATTGGCCTCATCCCTCCCCCAGCCACACCTGCCTCAATGTCTCTGTCAAGGACGCCCCTCCAGAGTGTCAGAAGAATGGCGTCTGCTAAGATCCCCATGACCTTTGCATTACTAAATCAAATGTACACTTTCAGTCTTCAACTTTTGCGTGTTCTCGGCAGTGTCCTAAATCTAGAGAGTGGGGTCATATGGACCTCCTTAGGTCCAGCTGCGGAGGGACAGACCACATAGAGTCCATGGCATGATAGTTCTCAGTGATTCACCGCTCCGTGGATGGGTGCCCTCCATGACGGGACCCTGTGGGTCCTCCTGCTGGACGTGGAGTATCCTTCCCTACTCTGCTGGTGTTGGGATTGGCCCAGGGGAGTAGGAGCAGAAGGGAGGGCATGCCAGAATGAGCCCAGGACTTCTGACGCATTGCGTGGGTCTACTCATATTCCTGGACTGCTACCACTGTCAAGAGAAAAAGATGTTCTGGTTCCAGAAATACGAGAGACATGTGAGAAGAGCTGTTCCAGGTGCCCCACTGACCTGTGAACATGGGAGTGATCATTAATGCATATTAGGGTCCATAATCAAAGGAGCGAGGCTGATACAAAGAGGTCAAGCAAAGCTTTATTTCGCATCAAGCATCGAGAATCAACTGACCGGTCAGGGCCCTCTCTTGCAAAGAGGCGACCCCTCCCAGCCTCACAGACTTTTATAGAGGTAGTTTAGCCGGGCTATACACAGGTGGCCAATGAGATTGCAATACACAGAGAAAACTGCACAGTCATGCTAGGTCTGCCACACACAGAAAAAACTGCTAGGTAACACACAGGTGGCCAATTGAATTTCAATTTACCCTAGTAGATATATGCGTGCCCCACTGATTGGATGTCTTCACCTGGCCTGACCCGCCCTTGTATCTAGGCTTTGTAAGTAAGTTCCTCTGGGAGGGGCAGGGTCAATCTAAGTTCACTACATAAACACAAAATGACCCCCTCTGGCCAACCAGGTCCTTACAATGCTTACTGGTTTTTTGTTTTTTTTTTTAAGATGTATTTATTTAGGGATGCTTGGGTGGCTCAGTGGATTAAGACTCTGCCTTCAGCTCAGGTCATAATCCCAGGGTCCTGGGATCAAACCCCACACCAGGCTCCCAGAGAGCCTGCTTCCCCCACTCTCTCTGCCTGCCTCTCTGCCTACTTGTGATCTCTGTCTGCCAAATAAATAAATAAAATCTTAAAAAAAAAAAAAAAACCAAAGATGTATTTATTTATTTGAGAGAGAGATAGAGAGCATGGGGCAGGGGTAGAGGAAGAGGGAAAAGCAGACTCCCTGTGAGCCTGATGCAGGACTCGATCCCAGGACCCTGAGATCATGACCTGAGCCGAAGGTAGGTCCTTAGCCAACCGAGCCTCCCAGGTGCCCCAGTGCTTACTGTTTTATGCCACTGAGTGTGGGGCTGTTTGTTACACAGCACTTTTTGTAGCAATGGTACACTGATCCACTGTGTCTCCCCACAAAACAGTCATAAGCCTCAAAATTGGTCAGTGTAGAGATCAAAGCTATTCACCAATCACCGTCTTCAGACTCTTCTTGCATTTCTCCTCTTCTGATATCTTAGCAATGGAAGAAAAATGGAAGGTTCTAGGAATAAGCCATGTCAGCTCTGGAAATTTTATGAGGATCTGACATTTCCACATCAGAATTTGGAATCTGAGAATCTATGGGTTTGGACCTCAGGGGAGGTGACCAAATAATATCACAGAATTCTGGTCTAGGGACCACTATCTGGAAATTAACCAAATTTCATTTCAGTTTTCTACCAATGGGTAGAAAAAATTTTTTTCTTGGTTAGTAGTTATGATCATAAATTTTTTTACCATAAATATGAACAGAGTTTCCTCACTTCTGAAAACAATAAAATGCTCCTTATTAAAGACTGAAACCCCTTCCACAATTTCTATTGTTTTCTAAGTCATGAACCTGCCACTGGCCCTAGAGCTTCATCAACGGGAGTAGTTTTCGCCATATTTCATAGTTAAGTGACCTCTAAAAATTTTATTTGTAAATTATCCCATGTCTACATTGCCATGCTAAGGCAGTTTCTTAGCGATCTTTCTCTAATCAGTGTGGTTCATCCATGAAAAAGTGTGAGGGAGAATTGAACTGTCTCCATAAATAAGTACACTTTGTATATATGAACTTGAACTGTCTGGCTTTAATAAAGGGGACTGCTTTGCAACAACACAAGAAACAACAGGGTGCACCTGGGTGGCTCAGTGGGTTTAGCCTCTGTCCAGCTCAGGGTCATGGGATCCAGCCCCGCATCAGGCTCTCTGCTCAGGGGAGAGCCTGCTTCCCCCACTCTCTCTGCCTACTTGTGACCTCTCTCTCCCTCTATCAAATAAATAAATAAAATCTTTAAAAAAGAAAACAACAGGTATCAGTGAGGATTTGGAGAAAAAGGAACTCCCTTGCACTGTTGGTGGGAATACAAACTGGGGGAAAGAGTTGGGAGGGTCTTCAAAAAGTTAAAAATAGAACTACCCTATAATTGACTAATTGCGCTACTAGGTATTTACCCAAGGAAGACAAAAACATTAATTCAGAGGGATACATGCACCCCTATGTCCATAGCAGCATTATCTACAATAGCCAAGATATGGAAGCAGCCCAAGTCCATCAACTGATGAATGGATAAAGATGACATGGTATAGATCTACAGTGGAATATTATTCAGCCATAAAAAAGAATGAAATCTTGGGACACCTGGGTGACTCAGTTGGTTAAGCTGCTGCCTTAGGCTCAGGTCATGATCCCAAAATTATGGGATCAAGTCCCACATGGGACTCCTTGCTCAGCAGGGAGCCTGCTTCTCTCTCCGCCTCTGCCTGCTTGTGTGCTCATTCTCATTCTCTCTGACAAATAAATAAATAAAATCTTTAAAAAAAAAAAAAAAAAAAGAATGAAACCTTGCCATTTGCAATAACATGGGTGGGCCCGAAGGGGATTAGGTCAAGCAAAATAAGTTGATCAGAGGAAGACAGATGCCATATGATTTCACTCATACATGGAACTTAAGAAACAAAACAAATGAGCAAAGGGAACACAAAGGGGGAGAGAGAGAAATCAAGAAATAGACTCTCAGGGCACCTGGTGCCACATCCATTTTTATTATTTTATTTTTTTATTTTTTTTTTAAGATTTTATTTATTTATTTGACAGAGATCAGAAGTAGGCAGAGACACAGGCAGAGAGGAGGCAGAGAGGAGGAAGCAGGCCCCCTGCCGAGCAGAGAGCCCCATGTGGGGCTCAATCCCAGGACCCTGAGATCATGACCTGAGCCAAAGGCAGAGGATTAACCCACTGAGCCACCCAGGCGCCCCACACATCCATTTTTAAATGGGATTATCCTTGTGCCCTCTACCGTGTAGCCTTACATTACCCAGGGAACCAGATCTCACTCCCAACCAGTTTCTGCAGCTCTCAACCCACCTCCTGTTCTGGGCTGTGGGGACCCACAGTCTTGATACCATTGTGCCCATGAATTTCAGGTCCTTGCCTGGACTGGGAATACTTACGAAGCACCCAGTCAATTCATAAATCCTGAGCTGTCCATGTACCGCTGTCTCCCAGTTCTACTCCTATCCCTCAGACAGGTTAAGAAAATCTCCTGGTTTCTCAGAGCCCAGACTCACTTAAATATGCTCTTTTCTGCCCTGTGCCACAGGCCCAGACAGAAACCAAGGGCAGGGATGGTGTAGATGTAGTTTGTTTTGTTTTGTTTTTAATTTTTATCCCCCGGACCTTCCAGAACAAATACAGGTAACATGGGATGAAGTGAACCAGTACAATTATCAGCAAAGCTGCATAGGACGCTCCCATCTGTGCTTAGAGCCATCCATCATTTACCCCGGGCACCCCCATCGGCTCCCAACTTCTCTAGAGCTGCTGTGCTAAGGAACAGAATGACCTCCTGCTCCAAGGACACCCTCATGGCATTGTTGGCCTGTAACCTGACTCCCCAGAGAGTACTACCAGTTGTGTTGACTCAGTAGCTAATTCAGAGGCTCCATAAAGACCGAGGTAGCTGAGCGATCAGTCTGTAGAGTTTGTTTGCATTTCACGGTCAGTGTACTTTCAACCTTTGCATTTTATAAAGGTGCTTCCTTCAGCCAGCTGGCATCATGCAAACCTCTGGTAACCTGATACCATACGGTTTAGTTGGCTATTTGGTGGCAGTGTTGTAAGGTCTCAGGCCTGGGAGCAGCAGAAGGACCAAACAGAGGAGCTGAACCCAAGTGGGGCTCTGCCTTGGTCTTCAGATTTAAGCACAGGTAAAGCTCTGGGAGCTTCTGACCACACTCTTATCTATGATAGATTATGGGAATGTATGGGAATGAGGGCTAAGTGCCCATTATTCAGCATTGTGTATACCTGGTCTTGGCTTAGGTACATGACCTCAGGAGCCTAAGCTACTTCCAGCCTTTGGGCACTTTCACTTACAAGAAAGCAGCTGGGGGGCACCTGGGTGGCTCAGTGGGTTGAGCCTCTGCCTTTGGCTCAGGTCATGATCCCAGGGGCCTGGGATCGAGTCCCGCATTGGGCTCTCTGCTCAGCAGGGAGCCTGCTTCTCCTCATCTCTCTATCTGTCTGTCTCTCTGCCTATTTGTGATCTCTCTCTCTGTCAAATAAATAAATAAAATCTTAAAAAAAAAAAAAAGAAAGAAAGAAAGCAGTTGGAGCCCCAGCCAAGCTGTTCATATACTGGATAACAGGAAGGAGATACAGTGAATAGCTGTTAGGAATTGAAATCTCCAAGAAACAGAGTCTCTCAGAAATGCGGCATGAATAATTTAGAAATCTTAGAAATTTTGAAATCTAGAAGAGGGTAATTCAGAGCTGGGCTGGCAGCTTTACAATATGAGGGCCCCAGGCTCCTCTAGCTCCCCGCTCTCTAGTATCCCTAGGATGAGGCTTGATCCTCATGCTTACAGAATGACTGCTGAAGTTGGAGCCATCAACTCCACATTCCTAGGGTTGGGGGTGATGGGAAAGGACCAAGTATAAAAAGCTGAGAGGGCTGGTTGCATCTGCCCCTCCTTACCAAGTGACGGCCATTGACATCTCCTTGGCCAGAATTATGTCACGTGACTACCCCAACCTTTAAGATCATCTGGGAAATGTGGCCTTGTGGCTGAACTTATTGACACCCTGAATATATTGAGAGTCTATTATGAAAAAAGAAAGGGAGGGGTGCCTGGGTGGCTCAATCAATAGAGCAAGTGACTCTTGATTTGGGGGTTGTGAGTTTGAGCCCCAGGTTGGGTGTAGAGTTTACTAAAAATAAATAAATAAGCTTAAGAGATTAAAATTTTTACAAAATTAAAAGTCACCACTATAATAAGACATATTCACAAGCCAGGATAATAATTAGTCTCCCCCAAGAAGGAATGCCCAAAGAGATACTCTTCCAGAAACATACTCCTAGATAAATACTATAAAGTGTATAAGGAAACCCAGCACCATGAGAGATAGCTAGCAGATGCAACAAATAATTGTGAACTAGAAATGGTAAGTAAGACAGGGGCGCCTGGGTGGCTCAGTGGGTTAAGGCCTCTGCTTTCGGCTCAGGGTCCTGGGATTGAGTCCCAAATCAGGCTCTGCTCTGCAGGGAGCCTGCTCCGGCCCCCTCTCTGCCTGCCTCTCTGCCCACTTGGGATCTCGGTCTGTCAAATAAATAAATAGATTTTTTTATCTATTTATAGATAAAATCGCAAGTGGGCAGAGAGGCAGGCAGAGAGAGAAAGGGAATCCCTGCCGAGCTGAGAGCCCAATGTGGGGCTCGATCGCAGGACCCTGGGATCACCACCTGAGCCGAAGGCAGAGGCCTTAACCCACTGAGCCACCCAGGTGCCCCATAAATAAAATTTTTATTTTTTAAAAAAATTTTTTTAAAGATTTATTTATTTATTTATTTATTTATTTGACAGACAGAGATCACAAGTAGGCAGAGAGGCAGGCAGAGAGAAAGGAGGAAGCAGGCTCCCTGCTGAGCAGAGAGTCCGATGCGGGGCTCGATCCCAGGACCCTGGGACCATGACTTGAGCCGAAGGCAGAGGCTTTAACCCACTGAGTTACCCAGGTGCCCCTAAATAAAATCTTTAAAAAAAAAAAAAAAGAAAGAAATGGTAAGACAATTGGGAACAGACTTTAAAATGAGTATGGATAAGATCCACATGCAAAAATCAGCATCATTTTAGTAACACTGTAATACCCAATTAAAACATAACTTTTGGGTTGTCTGGCTGGCTCGGAACTCTGTGAGTTCGAGTCCCATGTTGGGCATAGAGATTACTGATTTCTTAAAAATCAGACTAGGGGCACCTGGGTGACTCAGGGAATTAAGCGTCTGCCTTTGGCTCAGGTCATGATTCCAGGATCCTGGGATTCAGTCTGGTGTCAGGCTCCCGGCTCAGTGGAGAACCTGCTTCTCCCTCTCCTCCCAGCTGGCGCTCTCTCTCAGACTGAAAGCATCCTGTGTATTAGCAATAAGAGAGGTCAGAAGGCTCTGCAAGTGTACCTTGGAAACACCTGGAAACCCAAGGAGCACCACGGAGAAATGACTGTCAATTTAGAATCCTACATGTAACTTTAAAAGTGAGGTGAGGGGCGCCTGGGTGGCTCAGTGGGTTAAAGCCTCTGCCTTCGGCTCAGGTCATGATCCCAGGTTCCTTCCATGGAGTCCCATGTCGGGCTCCTGCTTCTCTCTCTGCCTGCCACTTCCCTTGCTTGTGGTCTCTTTCTCTTTCAGTCTCACTCTCTGACAAATAAATAAATAAAGTCTTTTAAAGAATCAATAAAATATACTGGTGTGTCTAAATTGTTGTTATAAACACTACTGAATGATATGTAAATATTTGTAAATTTAAATATCAGAAAGCAAGAGCGTAAGATATGGAGAGGGAATGTTTAGAATATAGTAAAAAAAAAAAAAAAAAAAAAAAGCCAAGAATCTTATCTCACTCAGAAAAGGAGAAGAGGTGTTTTGACCAGTCACCATTAGATTTTGATGGGAAAAATATAGGGATAAGTATGTGTGTTAAGAATGTAAGAGTATGGACGGAACTAGAGGGTATTGTGCTAAGCAAATAAGTCAGTGAGAGAAGACAAATATCATATGATTTCATATGTGGAATTTCAGAAACAAAACAGATGACCATAGAGGAAGGAAAGGAAAAATCAAATAAGGCAAAACAGAGATGGAGACAAACCATAATAGACTCTTAACTATAGGGAACAAACTGAAGGTTGTTGGAGGGGAGGAAGTGGGGGGACAGTGTCACTGGGTGATGGGCAGTTTGGAGGGCAAGTGATGTAATAAGCACTGGATATTGTGTGCAATGAATCACTAAATTCCACCTCTGAAACTAATAAAAAAAATGTAAGGGTAATAATTAAAAACATAGAGGCACCTGGGTGGCTCAGTGGGGTAAAGCCTCTGCCTTTGGCTCAGGTCATAATCCCAAGATCCTTGGATCGAGCCCCCCATCGGACTCTCTGCTCAGGAGGGAGATTGCTTCCACTCTCCCTCTGCCTGCTTCTCTGGCCACTTGTGATCTCTCTCTCTCTCTGTCAAATAAATAAATAAAATCTTTAAATAATAAATAAAATACATAGGAAATATTCTTCTTTGAGAGAGCTATGTTGGCATACTGCCCCCCACCTGGACTGAAAGGGTCTGGAGATATAAAATGTCCTTTCTGCCCCCAACTTTCTGTAGGTAGGAAGGAGGCTAAGAAAGCTGCTTTGCCTGCACAGAGGGCATAATTTCAATGTCCTCTTCCGCTGTGACCAAGGAGGAAGGTGAGAAAAGAAGAACCTTGTGAATATTGAAGGAGATCTAAGAGGAAAGATGCTTAGGAGGTAAATACTCCACTGAGAAGGTCATATTGCCAAACACAGTTGGTCCCTTTCCTGCACTCCCTCTCTTTACCTTCTTACTTTTAAGACAGTTGACCGTTCCATCTTCGTAGGAATCCATTCCTCCTTTGGCTTCTACCCTATCATATCCTTCAAGTTTCCCTCCTCTCCCTGCCAGGTGCTTTCCAGTCTCTTTTACTGGCTGTTTTTCTGCTCAAACTCAAAATGTTGGCCTGCCCCAAGGTCATTCCTGAGACTCTCTCTCCAACTGTACACTCCTCCTAGGAACTCTCCCACAGACCAAGGCATTAAAGACCATCTCCATGCCAAGGACTATCAGATCTCTACCTCTGCCTTGTCTCTAAACTCCTGTAAGACTGCGATCCAATTCTAACACTCACCACCCCGTGTTAGCACACACTTCAGAGATTTAAGGGCACGGTCCTCAAAACTACCTTCACTGCACCTGCCAAGTTCAAGGGTATCCAAACGACCCACACTTTTCACCAATGAGTTACAAATTCAGGGCTTACGATGCCCCTCCTCCCCTGAATTGATAATTTCCTAGAAAACTCAGAAAATTCAGGAAACTCTACACTTATCACAGTTTTGTTAGAATGTACAAATCAGGGGCACCTGGGTGGCTCAGTGGGTTAAGCCTCTGCCTTTGGCTCAGGTCATGATCTCAGGGTCCTGGGATTGGGCATCGGGCTCTCTGCTTGGCAGGAAGCCTGCTTCCTCCTCTCTCTCTCTGCCTGCCTCTCTGCCTGCTTGTGATTTCTCTCTGTCAAATAAATAAAATCAAATCTTAAAAAGAAAAAAAAAGAATATACAAATCAGGATCAGCCAAATGGAAACACCCCTAGGGCCAGGCCTGGACAGGTTTTCAATGCAGAGCTTCTGCATCCACTCCCCCACAGGATCAGGACATGACCCTCCCAGCACATTAATCTGTTCACCAACCAGGAAGCCAACTCAATGAGCCTTGGGTTTGCAGAATTTTCATTGTCTTATTATACAGGCATAACTGACTGACTCACCGATCGCGTAGTTGAACTCTTGATTGAGCCTCCCCTGCCTGGAGGTCAGGCAGGCCCAAAGGTCTAATCCTCTGATGGCGTGGTTGGTTTTTCCAGCCAGTCCCCATCTGAGTCAGCTCTCACTTAACTCAGGACTGATTCCTATTTCCTTCAGAAATTTCAAGGATTTAGGGGCAACATAGGAAACAGGGCCAAAGACCAACCACATGCTTTATTATATAACACTTGCCTATCCAGTCGTCTTCTTGACACAGCTGATTGTCTACCTGACATCTGAGAGATTAAAGGCATCATGAGCTTGGTGTATGGAAATCTTCCGAATTTTCCCCAAATGGGACCATCCCCCAGTCTTCCTGGATTCAGTAAAGGATGCGATCTCCCCCCCACAAGGTTCTCAAGACAAAATTTCCTAAGACAAAAATCTAGGGATCATGCTTTTTCCTTCCTCTCCCTAGTCCCCAGTGTCTAACCCAGCTGCGAGTCCCAGTCCAGAGGACACATCTGTTCCCATCTCTTCACCGTCACAGGTGCCACTCTTGCCACAATCACCAGCATTTGCTTACTATCTTGTTGACAAAAGTTCCCTAGCTGGTCTCTTTGCTTTTGCTCCTACCCTACAAGCCATTCTTCAAGTCCCGCGGTGAATCAGATGATCAGACTTGCCTGCTTAAAAACCATCCAGTATCGCTCACTGACTCGGAAAAAGGTTAAGACGTCTTACCATGGCCTGTGATATCTGGTCTCTGGCTGTTTCTCAGACTTCAACTTCTTTTTTTATTTTAAATCTTTTTTTAAAAAAAAATATTTATTTATTTATTTTGGAGAAAGAGAGAGAAAGTACACCTTTGCAAGCAGGGGGAGGAGCAGAGGAAGAGGGAGAGAAGCGACTCCCCGCTGAGATGGACCCTGACGGGGAGGGGGGGTGCTCCATCCCTCCCAGGACCCTGACACCATGACCTGAGCCAAAATCAAGAGTGAGACGACTGGGACGCCTGGGTGGCTCAGTGGGTTAAGCCGCTGCCTTCAGCTCAGGTCATGATCTCGGGGTCCTGGGATCGAGTCCCGCATCGGGCTCTCTGCTCAGCCAGGAGCCTGCTTCCCTCTCTCTCTGCCTGCCTCTCCGACTGCTTGTGATTTCTCTCTGTCAAATAAATAAATAAAAAATCTTAAAAAAAAAAAAAAAAAAAAAAAAAAAAAAAAAAAAAAAAAAGAGTGAGACGACTAAGTGACTGAGCTACCAGGAGCCCCCCAGACTTCAATTTCTATTTTCCCTCCATCCTCACTCCACTCCAGCCCACAGGCCTTATCTAATTTTTTTCAAGCACATTGAGTTCCTTTCCCTAAGAAGTCTTTATACCAGCTCTTTCCTGGTCTGGAATATTCTTCTTCTTCTTTTTTTTTTTTTTTTTAAAGATTTTATTTATTTATTTCACAGACAGAGATCACAAGTAGGCAGGCAGAGAGACAGGAGGAAGCAGGCTCCCCGCTGAGCAGACAGCCGGATGCGGGGCTCGATCCCAGGACCCGGGGATCATGACCTGAGCCGAAGGCAGAGGCTTTAACCCACTGAGCCACCCAGGTGCCCCTTCTTCTTCTTCTTCTTCTTCTTCTTCTTCTTCTTCTTCTTCTTCTTCTTCTTTTATTTATTTATTTGACAGACAGAGATCACAAGTAGGCAGAGAGGCAGGCTGAGACAGAGAGGGGAAGCAGGCTCCCCGCCGAGCAGAGAAACCAATCCCAGGACCCTGAGATCATGACCAGAGCCAAAGGCAGAGGCTTTAACCCACTGAGCCACCCAGGTGCCCCCCCCTCCTTTTTTTTTTTTAAGATTTTATTTATTTACTTGACAGACAGAGATCACAAGTAGGCAGAGAGGCTCCCTGCTGAGCAGAGAACCTGATGCGGGATTCAATCCCAGGACCCTGAGATCATGACCTGAGCTGAAGGCAGAGGCCTAATCCACTGAGCCACCCAGGTGCCCCCCAAAAAAGCTCCACTTTTTTGCATGTGCTCACACAGTAGAGAGCGAGCTTGCTCTCCAGGGTCTCATCTTTTATATATATACATATTTTTTTAAACTTGTTTATTTGACACAGAGAAAGAGAGAGCACAAGCAAAGGGAGAAGCCGGCTCCCCACTGAATGAGGAAGTCCGATGCAAGGCTCGATCCCAGGACCCTGGGACCATGATCTGAGCTGAAGGCAGATGCTTAACCCACTGAGCCACCCAGGCGCCCCACCCTGTGTCCAGTTCTGCGCTCAGTTCGGAGTCTGCTTGAGATTCTTCAAGATTCAGTCCATAGCTTCGCATTTCTCTGTCATCTTATTTTTCTGTAAAACCTGTGTATGTCACAGATATCTTGGTAGTTTGTGATTCCCCCCCCCCCCCAAAAAAAAAAAAGCTTGTTCTAGGTAACTGAGGAAGGACCTGGGTGTCTTGGATTTCTTTGATATTTACTTGGGTTTTCTTTCCTCTGCTGCATCGTCTCCTTGGTCATTCTTACAATAGCTCATGTAAGTGTATCAAACCCTGTGTAACTGCTGCAGCCCCTTTCTGCTGAGCCACCTGTTTGGCTTCCACCGCTCTGGGAACTTCTTCCCAAAGGTCAGATGCGTCTAAGGGGAGAGAGCGCACGAGATGAGGCTGTGTAATTGCTCCGGCAGCGCCACCGTGAGGCCCCCCAACCCCCGGCCATGGAAAAGAAGAGGCTGGGAATGGCTCTAGCAGCTGGAGGCCTCTGGAGGCCAGAACACCCTTCCACCTCCACATCCGTGTCCAGACTGAGCTCACACCCCAGAAGCCTGGGCTGCCTCCACAGTGCCTGCAAGTCACTCTGTCGCCCGCAGCGTGGAGTGCTCAGGCAGAAAATGGCCCGTGGGCCCCAGAAGGTACCCTCAACTGACCACCTCCTCTGGGGAGGAGAATGTGGGTTCTCGGACCCCCACCTCCAACTAGGGCTCATCCAAGGTCCTTTAATGGCCTGTTCTGAACCCCCGGAGAGGCCAGATGGAAAACTGAGCCCCT